>NC_045796.1:71396586-72138439 GCF_009873245.2 Balaenoptera musculus | reverse complement strand
AAGAGCAAAACAAGATCCTTTTAGTGCACAGGGAGAAATCTAATCTGTTCCTTTTAGTAAGCAATAGTTCCCTAAAATGATAATGATGATGATAGTAATGATGCTAGCGGCAGCAGCTGTTCCATTTGGGAGATCAACTGCCCTTCCCCTCCCTGCCTCCCAAGTTCCAACACATTCAGATACTCTTCTTGGGTTGTTTTTACTTTGTTGCAGTTAGGCTAAAAGCTGCTTCTCTGCATAGAGGCAGTTTAGCATCTGGAAGGAACTTCGGAATCAGAGACATCTGAATTCAGTACTGGCTTTTGCACTTAGGGTTCTGCTGTAACCCTTGGCAAGGCATTTAATCTCTCTCTGTCTCTCTGAGACCCACTTTTCTTTATAAAGTGGAGACAGTTTATCCCATAGGCTTATAGGAGAGGGTTTTCTACATCCTGACACTAAGAAACTCTATGTGTGAGGCTGTTGCTGTTTTTATTTTCCTTCACATAACACAAATGTTAGTTTCCTTTCCCCTTTTCCACAGCTACACAGCATTCAATGGCACTTCTACCTTTGGGCCTCAGAGCAAATGAGAATGCCAGGCTTTAGACTTGAAGACCTGTCAGTACAGTTATATGAGCAAGGTCTCTGAGGTCCTTTGCTCTCCCTACTTACCTGTAGTATTTTTCTGGGGAGAGAAGGGGATATTGGTAAGATGGACCTTGTCTTAAACCAGCAAGTGTAAGAGGGCGTCAGTCCCTGAGGCTGCAGGTCCACAGGTGGGTTCTATACAGCAGCGCCACTCCTAGTCACCAGTGGGGATGGCAGCTGTCTGGATGACCTTGATAATGAGGTGAGTCATGCCATGAATGAGTTCCGGGAGAAGGTAGATAGATCTCTTGAGTATTTTTTTGGAGGGGAAAAGAGCACTACAGTTTTGCAGGTCACTATAGAAAGTCAGTAATCTCGTAAGTATTGAGGATTTGGGGCAGGAGCTAAATAGAAGGTGACCCTCCCCTTTCCCCCATCCTCCCTCACCCTCCCTCTTACTGTGTAGAGCTTCTAAACTGAGTACTTGCGAAGAATCCAGTAGTGGCTCTAGGTTTTATGGAGACAGGTTCTCTGTCCTGGATCCACCACCTAAGACTATCCAGGCAGTTGGCCTCCAAGAGGTCCTCTCTTTTTGTCTCCCCTCTTTCACCTGCTCAGTACCCACTAAACTCTCACCTTTCTCCTGCTAAAGCTTGCAGGTTGATAATGGATTAAATATCAATCTAGTGTATCTAAGTCTTTGTATTTTCCAAGTTAGTTGTATCTTAGAAAAGAATGGAGGTGTATATGTGCATGTGTGACCTGTTCTACAAGATTGTAAGCATCCCAAGGTCAAAAACATCATGGTGTTTATGCATTGACTGAATTTGGAACAGCAGATCATTTGTTTCAGGTTGAGGTGGCCCCAAGACTAAGATGCCAAGAAGCACACTTGTGCTTGTTGTTTGTGGAGTACAGGCGAAATGATCCAGAATAAATCTCCAGCTTCTCTCCTTAGCAGATGCACAGAATATGGCAGAAGGGAAGCAGGCTTTATGATGGCTTTTTGTGATGGATTTTTTCCCAGCTAATTAGGTGCATAGTGGGTATTGAGCAGTGTGGTGTGCAGCCAGCAGTGGGGCCCACCTGGCCCTGGGAAGGGGTTTAGAGAGGCCTGCCTGTTCCTGTGGCATGGATTTCGTGGCCACGTTTGCCAACTCTCTGAAGCTCTCTCAGGGGAAGGGAAAGAAGGAGTGAGAAGACAGCTATACTCTGTTAAAGTATATGAATCTGAATTCCTCTGCTGGTTTTAATGGATTCCAGAATTAAGGCTGAAGGCAGAACCAGTAGACTGTTTTCTAGAACAATGCTGTGAGAGAAGGATACAGTAAATTCTCACAAGGCATTTCCTTGCTTCCTCTATCAGTTGGGTCATTGAGCCTACAACCCAGCCCCTCCCTTCGTCCTCTATGCTTACCTTTAACTGGAGCTCCTCCAAGCAGCCCTTCATGCTGTGGCCCACCCAGAGCCTCAGCCTGGGCCAGCTGGTGCAGCGCTCCTGCATTTCCTCCCTGGAAAACTGGTGCTTCTAGAGCTTCTGCTACTATTGCTTGCTGCCACCAAGTTGCTGAACTTGCCTGTTGCCTTAGTTACTGATACTATCTCCACAGTCACCCCAACTTCCCATCGCTGGGCCTGCATACATGCTTGGGTCTTAGATGTTGGAGGCCCTGCTAAAGTGCTTCCTTCTTGCCTGTGTGGGGTTGGGCTGGGATGGTCCAGATCACTTGTCTTTTCTTCCTGCTGTGGATTCTCCTGGTTCTTCCTTCGCTGCCTTCACCCACACAGCCGTAGAAGTGAGCTAATGCACTCTGGCCATTCCTTCTAAAGGTCCCCTCTTTGACTGGCAGGCCCAAAGGTATGGAATGGTACTTCCTGTGCACCTCCTTGTAGCTGCAGGAAGTACCCATGTACCCACATGTGAAGGCTGGTTGCTGGTCCCCTTCAGGCCAGTTAGGTTTCCTTGAGTTCAGTTGAATGCACATTCATCCCCATCTGTTTATGGTGCATTTATCATATAAGTTTCACGCTTACTTATTTTAGAAAATGTCAGCATTGTAGAAGTTACGTATTAGTCATGGAAAGTAATGCTAACTGCTATATATCAAACAATCCTTGAATAACAGTGGAATAACCCAATACTAGTTTACTTCTCACTTAAGAGCCGCGTGTGGGTCAGGTGGCATCTCTCCTCCAGTTGGTGACTCAGGCACCCAGGCTGACTCCTTGTAGCTATGCCATTTGGAACTTGACTTCCAAGTTTGCCATGGAAACAGAAGAATGTATGGGGAAAGCACACCTATTCTTAATGACCTCAGCTTTGAAGTGACACTTATGACCTCTGTTCACACAGGAAAGCAATCCCAAAGCCCCATGTACCTGCAAAGGAATCTGGGGAACATAGTATTTTTTTTCCCAGGAAAATAGAAGTAAAATTGATGATTACCTAGCTTTTTCTCTGTTACAGGTTTTGAAGGGAAACCCTACTCTTTTCTGTATAAGGGAATGTCCAAGGCTAGTATGCTCCAGACTCAAAAGGACAGAGAAAATAGAATGCACTGTTTAATCAGGTATAAAAACTAAGATGAGTACTATAGGCCAATATTTGGTTTTTGCTTTTACGGAGCTGATTCAAGGACAAAGTTCTCTTTGAGGTCAGGGAGAATTACATTCCATGGAATTGAAACAAGGTGTCTGGAGGAAAATGAGGATGTGACAAGCCAAAGGATCTCCACTTATTGTGGAAACAGCTGTATCAGTGTTAAAAGCCCTAAATCCATCTATTACAGATCTCCATAGTGTTTTTATTGCCAGAGTAGTTTCCAGTGACTTGGAACTTGGGAAGGTTTAGCCAACAAGCTATAGTGATATTCCAAAATCCAGGAATTAATCATGTCTTTTCTGGCCTTTTACTTTTAGTCCTAATAGATGCTATCAGCACTCTCCCTTCCTTCTCTGTCTTGGTTAACATTTTATTTGTACCTTTAATGATTTAACAGATGTCAAACTTTGTTATGGGTTTGACAAGGGTTGACGTTGCTCGAACGTCCTTGCCTGGGTCTGGTTCGTTTATGAGGGGATAACAGACCACTGATGTCATTTTCATGTGCTTTGATGGAAGTTTTAGTGTCCCAACTCCCCTGTGGACAGAGTTTTACACTTCTAAAGTGGTTGCAGCCTTCTTGTTAAGTTCTTTTCCCAACACACTCTTGCATTTTACTTTCTCACTGAACAGTATATTGTAATACCATTTAGGATAGTTGGTTCAACACCAGTACGCTCAGATTTTCCAGATGAGCAGTATAGTTAAGAGAAGAAAACTCTAAATCTCCTCTTTTTAAAGAGAGATGATGGACATCGCACATTGATCTGTAGTTCTAGTCTTCGAAGAGACTAGAAAAACCTTTGTGCTGTCTGTTCTTAGAATAGTTGCATTTATTGTTTAAAATAGCCTGACTTATTATTTTCATTCCTGAACTTATGTGTGAGGAGGTCTTAGAAGTCCTGCCAGAACTTTAGAAGCCACTTGATTGGTTAATGCTCACTGGCCGGATTCAAAGCACCTAAGGAAGGCTCTGGCCAAAGAGAGAAGCTAAATGGGGATCCCTTGAGTGCCAGGAGACATATGTCATGAACTATACTGACCGTGGAGAAGACCTGGCCTTTACCTTCAGTAGTTTATAGCTGAATGAACTGTGTGAAAAATCAAAAATAAATTAACTGTATTAATAGGGCAGGGGAAGCATGGTCAGAGGCAAACCAATGATAATACCTAAAGGAAATGAAGGTGAAAATATTTGGCTGGTATTCTTTTATGCAGAAAGATTTTAAAAAACGCCCAAATAGGAGTCAGGGTCAAGTGAAGGAATAGGAGTTGAGAGGTTGTTTCTGGTGCAGATCCTTTAACTTACTGCCTGTATGACTTTGAGGGAAGTTCTTTAACTTTTAGGAGGCTCTGTTTCCTCAACCAAGAAATAGAGTAATGTGGACCCTGGCAAACACATTAACTGACTGTGGATCAGATGAGACAGTATATTTGAAATTGCTTTAGAACGGTAAAGTGCTGTGCAGGTAGCTTCCCAGCCCCACGTCCACACACAAACTGTTGTGGCTCTGGGTGGAGGTGATGTGGAGGCGATTGTTTTTTTGGTATGTTGTTTGGCACCATAAGTACATGTAAAAACAGTAATGTTGGTAGAGACCATTTTTTCCCCCAAAGTTCACTTCCAGCTGCTAAAATCATTTGCTACGTGAATGGAAACATAAGTACGGTAGTATGTGGCACTTGGTGATGGCTCCAGATCAATTCTTTGACAATCAATTTGCCAAATTACCAATTGCAGGAAACCATCAGGTATATATCTTTTACCAGGGTGGAGAAGGTTTGTAAAGAGCCTTTTCACCAGCAGAAGGCAGGGCCAGGGCATACACCTGCAGAAATAGAAAAGGCTGTAAAGTGTGTTTAAAGGAAAGCTCATCCATCCACATTTTAAATGCTGAGTGCTGGAGAATTGCTTCAGCATCTGAAATGTGAATCACATGGGAAATTGATAACTGAGCTGCCCTATCCAGTCATTTGTGAAAACTACTAGTGCGAACAATCACTAAAACTAATCTTTTGAAAAAATTCAACAATAACTCAGTGAATTGGTCATTCAGAAACTTTGTCAGACCAGTAAGGGGTGACCATTGATCACTGATTCAGATGAGAGTGGGTTGGATCTAAATTGCTTTCCCCATCTGTGTGTGTGTGTGTTGAGGAAGGGGGAGCACTGCAGTAGTGGCATTTAGGTAATGGAGATTTTCAGAGCTCAATAAGAGATAGACTCATAGTTTTCTATAGTTTATTCAGTTTGGAGCAGGATCCAGAATAGTACTGAGGGTAAGGTAGGAGGGGAGGCAAATGCTGGGGGTGAAACGGCCCTTGGAACCCAGGTGCACGGGGCCCATCCCATGAACACTGGAGTTCAGACACAGAGAAGCCAATCAGATTTCAGAAGCACCTACAGTGGGTTTAGAGCTGTGGTTAGGGAATGGCTCTGGAGCCCCTCAGGTGGTCAGAGATGTGGGCTGGTGACATTAGTGTCAGCATCTGAGAGCAACAAAGGACCAAAGCAGCCAGTGCTGAGCCAGAGGTCAGGAACCCCAAGTTCTGGCCCCAGTGTTTCCCTTAAATTGATGTAAACCAGTGTTTCAAACTCTTTATGCAGGATTAGTTTTTTGAATGTCAACCCATTTTGGATTGACATATGGTCCTGGTGTACATGACATACACTCAGCTTGTGCCACATGTGACTTACCAGGTGAATTAGATGACACCCAAACTGGTTTACATTCTGTTCAACGAGATGAGTATACTACTGATTGTGGGCTTGCATGTCACAGAAATATCAAATTACTGTAAGTTTTTAAGTGTTTATTTTGTTTTTGATCTTTGTGAACTGATAACAGTTTATGGACTTTCAATGGAGTGCATGGTCTCAAAGTTGTTTTCTATTTTGACACTTTGTAAATGCAGATGTGGGAGGGGCACTAATCTTTCAAATACAGTGATGCTTCCTTTATGGGTCATTATTGGAGAATGAGAATGTGAAACTTAATATAGGTGAATGCTTCAGAAAATAGAAGCTTAAAATACTGGTTAAAAGGAGACTGGTTGTTTTGCAACCTCCATTTCTTCTTCTTCCTTAGTATTAGAACCCATAATCTTTGGTTGGACTCATGACCCTTGGAATAAAAACTACATTTCTCAGCTTCCTTGTAGCAAGGTGTGGTCATTTGCTAAATTCTGGACAGTAGCATATAAGCAGAGGTGGCATGGCAACTTCTGGGAAGCCTGAAAGGGAAAGCCCTGGAATGTGGACATAACTGCTGGGGCTCCAACACTGATATGCTTGGCTGCCTTGGGAGTGCAGGCCCTGTAAAGCACAGCAACAGGACAGGTGGAGCCTCAGCCCCTCTCTCCATGGACTCAGTGTGGCACATCAGCCCCAGCTGCAGTGTCAGATGGATGTGAGAGAAGGAAATTAGATTCCATAGTTTTCAATGGTGTTTTATTTATTTGCTGAACCCAGTCCTTAACGATACAATTTTAAAATCCTGATGTTTGTATTAAAATATTTATTTAACAAAACACACTTTATTTCCCTAATCCTTAAACAGAGAGTTCAAAATGTGATTTAATCTCTTTATGATTAACAAGCATCACAACACAGGGCTATATATGTGCCATCATCCAGGAGACCACAACTACTTGTTTATGAGGACTGTGCTTATAAGATTGTTTTCCTTGTCAGCTCTACCACTTCTTACTTTCAGTGTGCCTGCATCTAAAAGTTAGGACTATATTCCTTTAAATTTTTTCTGCTTCCAGATGGCTGCAACATGGAAACCAAAAGTATAAAAATTGGGTTAGATCAATTCCACCTCTATTTATTAAACACCTACTTACGTGCCAAGCACTGAACTGGATGCCAGGCATCCGTGTATGAACTAATATAATCCTCAGTCTCAAGTTGTTTAAAATCCAGTGGGGCATTATTAGTGCCATCACAAAATATTCTAGGAGCGTTAAAGAGGAAGCTATTACTTTTGTCTGGTTTGGGAGCAAGGTTGTTAGGAGGGGTGGGAAATGTTCACAGAAAAGGTAACATTGGAGCTGGGTCCTGATGTGGGATGTTACCCGAGGAAGAAGTTGTTGATAAAGTCACTCCACGTAGGGACATAGCTCAGGAGAGCCATAGCAGAGTGACAGTGGGTGCCATATTGGTGAAGTAGCCCAAGGAGGTGGAGGCATGTAGCTGTAAAGGGAAGTTGAAGGCACATTTAGATGGATTTTGAATGGTTTATTTAAGAGTTTGGTCTTTGTGGGCAATTGAGAGACATTGAAGTGTGTTGTTTGTTATTTGTGTGTTTTTAAGCAGGGCAAGGATATGACAAAATATCTAATCTTAGGGAAATAATGTCAGACAACTCTGTGAAAGAAAAATTGAATGGGAAAAAGAATAGAAAAGAAAGGTAGGAACCTACTGCAGTATAATATATACTACGATCTCTTGCATTATAGATCAGAACAGGACCCAAGACATTGGCTACGAGGAAGGCGGATGCTTGTGAGACACGTTTTTAAAGAAGCAAGAAGACTTGCTGGACAAAGGTTGGTTGTATCTATGTATGTGGGATGAAAGAAAGGGAGTCAGTTACAGTTTCAGTGAGCCTGAGGACACTTTTAACTGAGATGAGACTCAAAAGGAAGATTACCTTTAGGGAGGAAGGGGATTTTAATCAATCAGATTGTGTTGAGATAAGATCTAAAGAACATCAAGGTTTAATGTTCTACAGGCATTTACAAATTTTAATTATGTGCTCCCTAGGGGAAGGGCTGTGTTTATCTCTTTTCCTGTGGTATCCCCAACAAACGGTGTTTGACTATGACCACTGCACAGTATCAAATATATATTGAGATAATGACTAAATAATTCAACTGATGGAAAGGTCTAGGGAATAGATAGGTATTTGGAAGTCAGCAGTATATGTGTGATGTTTGGGTCTGTGGGAATTGAAGAAATGAACAATCAAAAGCTTAAAGAGGGGTGAAAAGAGAATTTAGGAACCTTAGGAAATCTCATATAGGAATAAAGAGGAGAGGTAGTGAGGATGTATAAGAATGGGTGATCAGATAACAACATGTTCTAGAAAACAGTACAGTTTTGAGATTGAGACAGTGGTGAATTCTATTAAATGCCGCCACAGAGTAAAGTTTCATGAGGACTAAGCTCACTGATTTGGAATTAAGAATGACAGAGACTATTTAGAGAGCAATTTCTGTAGAGTGATGATTCTCAAACTTCAGTGTGCATCAGAATCAGCAGGAGGGCTTGTTTGGTAGGTCTGGGATATTTGCATTTTTAACAAGTTGCCAGGTAATTCTACACTGTTGCTGATCCAGGATCATGCTTGAAGAACTACTGCTATAGTACTTCAGAGAGGAAACGATCAGATTATTTGGGGATGAAAGAGACTTTCCTAAAGGAAGAATTCCTGGAAAGATGGAAAAAAAAAAAAAAAAACCCACTCTCCTCACTAATTAAGACTTCATCACCTCCTGGTGGAAAAACAATAAAATAGATTTTTCTTAAATATTTGAAGCTGAAGAACTTTTGTCAAGACATGCAACCTCTTTGAACTTCTGTTTCCTATTCTGTATAAATAGGAGTAATAATAAAACCTACCTCTGTGCGTTGTTCTTAGGAATAAATGAAATATCAGTATTGTGATAGCATTCACCTGTGTTTAGTGCTCAAATAAATAATGTTGAATCTGAGCATATACACTGTTTATCCAAGGCCAAAAAGCCTATACATAAATGCATCTGTTAACAATAAAAACTGCCTCTACAAACTTCCAGCAGTCCTCCAAAATATTTTTTATAATTGGCACTCCAGTGCCATCTATAAATTATAAATTGAGCAAATATAAAAGGCTTGATGACTGTTTTCAGGGACAGTGGAATTTAATACTACATACCACAAAGCTTTTTCCTTCTTTCTCTTTAAATATGTGCTGTTCCAAAATTTCCATCTCCTGAAATATTTTCCTCTGGTCACTTTTAAAAATAAACATTTAAATTAACCAGTCAACATTTCTTTCATTAATGTGATGAGTGAATATAAATCATTAAAACATGTTTGAGGAAAGACTACAAAAATCTATTCAAATAAAAATGTGAATGTTTGCTAAAGAATTTAATAGGAAGCCAAAACAAACTCTGTCAGTATTCTTTATTAAACAAATGAAGTATTCCTTTAAGTCACACTATATTTAAATAATGAATCTACAAGACTAGGTAAACAAACCAGGATTCTGAGAAATAAAATTTAAATATGTCTTACAAATATTCTAATCCAGTAATTATACTTAGGTAGGCAATAGTTACTGAGTGTGGTGTTTTATGGCTATATAATAATAATATTTTAAGATTGTGTCTGCATATTAAGAAAAGGAAAATATTTATGATAATATCAACTTCATATAATTGTTCTGAGCATTAAATTAAATAATATACATAAAATCTTTAGATTACTTGGAACAGAGTAAACACAATAATAACAACAATAATATACATAATAGCTACCACTATTTTTGTCTGAAATTATGGTCAAGTTGTTACCACATTAGCCTAGTTTAATCACTATCACATTATTATGTAGTATATATTATCATTAGCCTCATTTTACAGATGAGGAAATTAAACCTTAGGAAGTAATATCCCAAGTACCACAGCTAGTAAGTGGTGGAGGCAGTGGTAGAACCCAGGCTCTCTACCTCTAGAGCTCTCCCTCTCCCCTGCGAAGCCACTACTATACAACACCTCCATGTGTTGGTGCATATAGTATTGTGAATCTAATAGCAATGTTGATGAGGGAAAGCAAGATACTGAATGTGTATCCAATGCATTTAATTTGAAGGATTTAATTATAAAGCATGCTTGACGTTAACTTGAATGCAGGAAATGTGTCTAAAAGAAGACTGTGATCATGTAGAGAGTTACCAAAACATGCAAATAAAATGCTATACACATTTAGAAAATTACATACCTGATAATGGGCTTGCATCTAGAATAGGTAAAGAACTCTTACTACTCAGTAACAAAAAGACAAATAACCCAATTAAAAACTGAGCAAAGAATATGAATAGACATTTCTCCAAAGAAGTTATATAAATGGCCAAAAAGCACAAGAAACGGTGCTGGATATCATTGGCCATGAGGGAAATGCAAATCAAAAACACGAGATACCATTTCACACCTACTAGGATGGCTAGAATAAAGAAGTCAGATAATAACAAGTGATGGCGAGGATGTGGAGAAACTGGAACACTCATACACTGCTGGTGGGAATGTAAAATAGTGTGCAACCATTTTGGAAAACAGTCTGGCAGTTCCTTAAATGAGTAAACATAGAGTTACCACATGACCCAGCAATTCCACTTCTAGATATATACCCAAGAGAAATGAAAACATATGCCCATCCAGAAACTTGCATATGAATGTTTATAGCAGCATTATTGATAATAGCCAAAAGGTGGAAACAACCCAATTATTCATCAACTGATGAATAGATAAATAAAATGTTGTATATCCATATAATGGAATGTTATTTGGTCATAAAAAGGAATGAAGTATTGATATATGCTACAACATGAATGAACCTTAAAAACATTATGCCAAGTGAAAGAAGCCATACAAAAATCAATGGCATTTCTGTATGGTAACAACAAACTGTCTGAAAAAGAAATAATGAAAACTATCCCACTTGCATAGCATCAAAAACAAGAAAATACTTAAGAATAAATTTAACAAAGGAGGTGAAAGATCCGTAGGCTGAAAACTATAAGACTGTGATGAAAGAAACTGAAGAAGACACAAATAAATGGAAAGATATCCCATGTTTATGGATTGGAAGAATTAATATTGCTAAAATGTCCACAATACCCAAAGCCATCTATAGATTCAATGCAATCTCCATCAAAATTCCAATGGCATTTTTCACAGAAATAGAAAAAAACTATCCTAAAATTTGTATGGAACCAGAAAAGACCCCAAAGAGCCAAAGCAATCTTGAGAAAGAAGAACATAGCTGGAGGCATCACATTTCCTGATTTCAAACTATATTACAGAGCTATAGTATTCAAAACAGTATGGTAGTGGCAAAAACAGGCATACAGACAAATGGAACAAAATTAAGAGCCCAGAAATAAACCCTCACGTAAACAGTCAACTAATATTTGACAAGAGAGCCAAGAATATCCAATGGAGAAATTAGTCTCTTTAGCAAATGGTGTTGAGAAAACTGGATATTCACTTGCAAAAAAAAAAAAAAAAGAAAAAAATGAAATTGGACCATTTTGATGTTCATAAGAATTACCTGGGGAATTCAACAAAATGCAGATTCTGATTCAATATTCTTCGGCTGGGCCTCAGATTCTGCATTTCTAACCATCTCCAAGTGATGCCAATGCTGCTGGTCCATGGACCACATTTTGAGTCGCATCGCTGTAGAATATATAGGATAAAGTAACTGGTGTGAAAAGGGTTGTAGTAACAACTCCTGTGGCATTACAATTATTAAAGCTTTCGCCTCTTGTTAATTGAGCTGAAGTACAGGTGAATGACATGGTATAAGAACATTGTGTCTTCTCTACTTGAACATTATGGGAACAATGATAATCATAAGGATTATGTTGTTGGGTGGCTGCTTTTGACGTCATCAGAAGCCTTGCAAAAAAAATTATAGGCTCTAGACAATTGTTAACCTGTGTCCTGCTGTAAGAGCCAAAGGACCTCATGGCAGCTTCAGAAAAACTTTCATCTCCTGCAGCTGCGAGACTAACTAGGCTGAAATTCAAACATTTGATCTGAGTATAAGGGTGGTAAGTCAGCAAAGAAAACTAAATGTACAGCCTCAATAGTTCTTCTATATCTAACTCATGACTCTGATAGGGAAAAAGTTAGGATCCTGAAAATTAGAATAGGAACATTTGTGTGCATGAGCCTGAGAATCATTAACCCCCAATTTCTCTTGAATTCTCTGGCCATTAGAAGCAAGTCCTTACTTCTTGCAGACACCTCCCCTTACCTGGAAAGTACTCAATTATATATCTTACTTTAAGTAGGTGCCTCAGAAGATGATGCTTGTTGTCATCAAGGTCTGCCCCTCACCATATTTTATTGCCTCCAGATAATAACCTGGGTCAAGTTTTAGCACAGGCTGAGCAGGGAAGTACAAGCCTGCTTCAAGAAGAAGCACTTACATCGCAAAAGAATTGTAGTTCCAGGATATACACACATATCAGTAGGAACATAGGAATACATTAGGATATTGAGGGGGCTAACTAGGGGTAGGTGCAATATATGAGTAAGAGAGAATTCATTGTCATGGGCATCTTACATATGACTCAGGACTCAGTATTCTGGAAGTATGTCTGTTTCTGGTCTTAATAATTTGCTGAGATAACTCCTTGAAACTTGGACATAGCAATGGCCTACAGTAAATGGAACTTTCTTGGCAGAGGATTGAAGAAGTAGTCAGAGGGCTCAGTGTAGTGGAAATCTTAGAATAGATGGATTTACTGTGTGGAATACCTATGTTCCGAGAGAGGCAACAGAGAAAACCCCATTCTCTAAAACTGTAAGAAATGCACTGCTGAAGGGGACTCCAAATATCTTTGAGAAGCTTGGCTATGGAACTTGGATCCCCAATATTATTGGGAATGATGGGATTTTATAATAACAGGTGCTGGTGACAGCATTGGCCACCAAAAGTAAGGGGACATAATTACGATAATGGGTAGAAAGACAAGAGTGGCAACAAGTGAGCCTTGATTCAGAGATCTATGGTGATGGCTAATAGAGTACAGATTTCTTAGGGCTAATACAGAGGGGAAGTTGACCTGGGTGTTGATTTGTATATAAAAACAACTGGTACCCAGCAAGCAGAAGGTGAACGTCAGTTTCAGCAGTGGAAAAATCATGGTACTTTACCCTGTTTCCAGATATAGGATAGTTTACAGAGCCAGAGTATATTAAAAAAGAGATCAGTCCTTTTGAAAAAGAACCTGAAATGCCATCTCAAGTACAGTATGGTAGTGGCAAAAACAGACATATAGACCAGTGGGACAGGTCCTTCCCTTAATGGCCCTGTGGTCAAGGTAATTGTCCTCTGTGGAATACCCAGGCTTCTAAAGTACTGTAAAATATGAGGGCTGAGATGATACTAATACTAGGAGACCTGAAATACCATGTTGGTTGTCTGGGTAGAGTGGGGATTTATAGAGGTCAGATAATATATGGACTTTTAGCCCAAGTTTTTTCATCATGAGTCCAGTGGCTTCATAGATCCACCCTATGGTTATACTCCAAATATATACTTAGCAGCTGATAGAATTCTTACATAGAAGGACCCATTGAAAGCCCCTGAAATTAATCCCCTACTCTCCCTGGCCAGGATAAGCATGCCAGAAGGAGTATAACATTCTAAGAGGTATGGAAAATATTAGCAGCGCTATCACACACTTAAAAGATGCTAAGTGGTCTTCATCAGGTCTCCATTAATTTACCTACTAGACCTCCAGAAAACCCAGATGGATCACAACTGATGAATGTGGACTACAGTATATTTAATGTACATGTGTGGTAATGGTAGGGGGGCATTAGTAGCTTCACTCTCAGCTGCCATGGCATCAGTAAGACTCTGACACCTAGTATGCAGCTATTAATTTGGGGGAATGCTTTCCTTTGATCTCTAGCAGCAGGAAGAATCAAAAGCATATCATATAACAGGGATAGCATTATGCCTCCCCTATCTCCTTTCATAGATATCAGACCTGCATTGTACTCTGTCACTGCCTATTCCTGTTCCTTTTCCCTCTATCCATCACAGGCATTTCCCCTAATGAATAACTTATACAAATAATCCCATTTTGGAGGGGAATATTTCTTCGTTGATCCAAACTAATATAAGGTGGGAGTGAGATTGATCCTATTTGCCATCATTCCCAGTTGTCCGTTTATGGAATTTCTGATTCCCCTTCCTGTAACGTTAGGCTCTGTCGAGTTATATTCCTTGGTCATAGATGGTGGGGTACTTCCTTCAGGGACAAAGCAAGATCCACTGAACTGGAAGCTGTGATTACCACTTGGCCATTTTGAATTAAGCATCAACCAACAAAGTGACCCAACAAAGGCTGAGATAACTAGCCTTAATTACCATGAGGAATTGTATGGGGACTACAAAATTGAGGGTCTAGAAAAACTATGTCTGATGCCCAAGAAAATCACTGGATTGTATATTGGTGCTTCTGTGGCCAGGGATAAGTGTGAATGGGTAATTGCATCAACCATGGCAAGACAATTTAGGGTTTAGACCCCTTGGGAATGATCATCAGCTTAATTCCACTAAGTTAGTACAATGCTGGCCAAGGGAAAGGGAAGTCTGGAATGAGGTAGACGAGGGAGATTATCCCTATTAACTATGGCTCCAAGAGCAATTGCTGCAGCATCAGTGATTATAGCTTAGATTGATAATCCTGTTGAAGTCTATTTAGGAGATTACAACTGGCCATTAATTTCAAGAATGAGACACCTTTTCTCTCAGGGAGGAAGTGAGGACATCTTGTTCTTGTATAAGATTTGGTTATAGTAAAGGGTGAGAACAGATCTGAGAGGTGCACGGGGTGAATTGTACTAGACCAGTTTGTGCACCAATCCCTATTTGCTCGACATTTTTATCCCCTGGGTCTCTGGTGTCGCTTTCCAGCCTGAGCAGCCACAGTGATGGCTTCCACCGGTTCTGCAGTTCACTTCATCTTCCAATACCATTGGTGGTCTCAGCTTCCCCTGAGGGGTGAGGACTGTTCTGAGATGCAGTTGTTCCCAACAGCCTCTTTGGAAATATCCCACATGGCTGACAACCACCTATGTGTTCTTCAGAGACTGGCCAATCTGGGTAATGCACTACTTAGTATTTGCTTCCTCTTTTTCCCTGCCTTACTTCCCACTTCGTGCCTGAGATTGCACTTGCTAATAGAGCATTAGCACATAACCTGCCTCAGGTTTTGTCTTCCTGGGAACCAGGCTAAGATAGCCATATGTGTACTAGGAAGGCTTTTAAGTTGTATTTTAATTATTTGTTTTCCTGTCTCTCTTCCACTTTAGATTGATATTTCTGTGAGCAAAGATCATGTCTTAAATCAGGGTTCAACAAACTTATTCTGTGAAAGAGCCAGATATTAAATACTTTTTGGCTTTGTAGTCCATATGGTCTCTGTTGCAACTGCTCAGCTCTGCTCCTGTAGAGAGAAGGCAGTCACAGTAAAACATAAATGAAGGAGCATGGCTGTATTCCAATAAAACTTTATTTACAGAAGCAAGCTATAGGCTGGATTTGAACACAGGCCTTGGTTTGCTGACCCCTGCATTAAATTAAAAGCAGCATGATGTGATGGAAAGAGCTAGAGTTGGCAGAAAAATAGATCTGGATTTGATTCCTAGTCCTGCTACTTACTGCTGTGTAATTGTGCAGGTTTATTTCTCTGAGCCTCAACTTTCTCATTTGCTAAAGCGGGCCTTGTAACATTTCACATTTTTGTAATAATTAAATGAGATAATGAGATCATTTTTGCAAAATATTTGACATAGTATAAATGCTCCATGAATCAAAGCAATTGTCTTATTTTATTTTATTTTTTCTGAACAGCACCTGGCATATAACCCAGAACATTTTAGGTATTCAGTAAATGCTGGTTAAAGAAATAAAAGATACAAAATCAGCAAACTGCTTTCTCCTCATGACGGGTTCCCTAAGTAGGCTTTCCTAACATCTTTCCTGTCCTTCGTATAAATGCACTGATTACCTGTGCGTAAGCTGTATACTGTACTTCTAATAGTAAATCACTGAATTGGGATTTTGCCATAAATCAGTCTCATGACTTACAGTTATGTGAGTTTTCCAAAAGTCTGATCACTAGAGAAGATCACTGACGTTCCCGCTTGAAGCTCTGCGGATCAAATGTATTAGAATATAAAGGCTGCCTGAAGCGGTTTCTTCTCCTCCAGATCTTCTCTGAATTTGAGAGAGCCTGGGCTAGTTTTGAGACTTGCAGGGTATAAACCAATAAAGTGCCAAATGGAGTTAAAATCGTGTGGTATATTTTAAATGCTTACATGAAGTAAAGTAGAGCTTTTAACCCTCAAAATAGAATGTATTATATTCCCTTTTGACTGTAAGGTGTCAGAGGTCTGGACATCAGGCCCATCATGACTGTGGGGCTGGGGCAAATGGACCTCGGGGTTCAACTCCTCTGAGCCTGACCCTGCTCAACTCATAAGACGTCTAACTTGTTGGCACTTTAAAGCATTTTTCAACAACTTTTATGCTTCTGAGAAGTAGTTCTACACTTCCATAAAGCGCACCTGGAAATATTGGTGCATTTTGGATAATAGCTCTCATATTTCAAAATTAGACCTGATAACTTACTCAGTGTGGAATGAGAAAAACAGACGCTCAGCCAGAAGAAATTCTATAAAATGCAGTTTAGGTTGATATACCTAAAACCATGCATAGATAATAAGTAGTATCATCCAACTTGGGGGAATATGTTTTGGAACTAAATGCTCTTCTTTTTTCTTAAGTTTAAAGAAATGATATACATAGGAGGCATTAAAAGTATATATATCAGTGGGAGCTTTTTATTGTGGGTTGGTATAAATTATCCTTGGAGTCCTCTAGAACTAAAATACTTTGAAATAATATTTATGAGTGTGCCCATGGCCACAAAATTGTGTAATAAAGACTATTAGGGACCATAGGCACAGCATTTTGTTGTAGACAAGGGGTTCAGAATGTCTCCCTTGTGACTTTATACAGTTGAACATCCTTCTAGCTATCAGAATTCTATTTCTATTGACTGCTATTTATAGAGCAGTATATTGTGTCAGGCCTCTGCTATGAGCATTCACTTAAGACTCCTTAAGAATGGTTACCTAATAATTATTTGTGGAATGTTTTTGAATGGATACACTATCATATTTTATTCTCACTCTGACCCTGTGAGGTATGTATTATAAAGTCAACTGTGTAGATGAGAAGCTGCAGTCAAGTAACTAGTGGAGTTAAGATTTATTTTGGCATCAACTATGCTGAGATGTCTGGAGGGCCAACTGTATTCATTGTACTATGATCACTTTATATAAGGGTTTTAAGCATCTGTGGATTTTGGTATCTGTAGGGGCTCCCAGAAGGGTGACTAAGTGGGTAGCTTTGATCCAGCTGAACTTAAGTGGTCATGATATTGTTATTCCATAGTCTGTTCTGTATCAGAGACTGGGGAAGACATTGGTTTATGTTGTTTCTAAATCTTAAACCAGTGATGTTTCCCTGGAAACCTGGGCCAAGCCTTCCATGAGCAACTGGGAGGTGTTTAGATTGTATTTTAATTATTTGTTTTTCTGTTTTTCGCTATCCAAGGGCAAAGATCATGTCTTATAATGGGAAGCAGCATGATATGATGAAAAGAACTCAAGTTTTGCAGTTAAACAGACTGTCCCATTTTATGGGCAGTGAAACAGGATTAATAAGATGAAGTGACTTATCCACAGTCACACTGCTGTGAAGTGGTAGAGCCTGGATGAGAATACAAGTTAGTGTAGTTCAACAGCCACCTTCCTCCTTCTTTCCCTCCCACCCCTGAACAATGATGAAGGATGGAACAATGATGGTGCTGTTGTTTGGTCCTAATGTATAGTTGGATCCTTTCTGCACTGGTTAAGACATACATCTGGATTTATTGATGTCTCATATTTTTACACTTCAAACCTGGGCAGACTAAATCAGACAGTGGAAGCAGGTACAAAAGGGTAACCACCATATTCATTGCTGTGTAGAGATGTTTGAAGGTTCAATCACTTATGTTAATTGTGCTGTAATGCATGGCTTTCTATAAGCAGGACACTTGGATCCTGGCTGTAGCTTTGATTGCAGCAGCTCCTTCCAGATGGCAAGAGCAGGCTTGTGTGGCTTGAGAAGTAGTACAAGATCTGACCTAAGGTAGTTTCTGAGGTTGAGCTACAACTGACCACACTGCCATGTTAGAGCCTTCTTCTCTCTGGCACACGGTAGACATAATTCTGTGGAACCTGGTAAAGTGATGCTTTAAGCGGAGAGTAAAGAACCGTGTTACCTAAAGGGACCTTTGGCAGACTCGGCCCCTCTGTGGAAAGTGAGCCAGGTGCCAGGCTCCGGCCATACCCCCAGTCAATAGTTCTGCTGTTGATAGGTCATCTGACCTTCTGTGGAGAGGACTGTGCCGAGGATTCCATCCAGAATAGACTGAAAGCTGATGTTTCAGTCTGGTTACAGAGCAGTGACTGCACAGACTGGTTCTTGCTGGGTGGTCTGGAGCAGGGTATTGTTCCAGTTCAAAAGGATAAATTGGAAATGTGCCTACATACACATTCATGAAACAGTCTAACGTGTTCTGGAAGAAATCGCTCATAGAGTGCTGCATTCTGAGGAACTGGTACTCAATCCAAACATCAACACAGAATATTTAAATTTATTAAATTATTTATTCTTTCATTCATCAAGTATTTATGGGCTGCCAACCGTGTGCCAAGCACTATTCTAAATCACAGAGGCTCAAAGATGAATGAGATACAATCCCTGCCCTTGAGCTCGCAGCGTAGTGGGGAGACAGATATATTAATGGGCAATGATAAAACAAGGTGAGAGATTATTGGCAAGTATAAAACTTCAGGAGATATTACTGGAGCAGCAAGAAAGGACCTCTAAACTAGCCTAGTGTGTGGATGGGGTTTCAGGGAGACTTCCCGGAAAAGGTAGCTCTTGTGTTGAGTCTTAAAATAGATGCTGTAGTGTACCTGGCAAAATATAGGGTGAATAATAGTCCGTGTACAGGAGCTTGGAGCAGTAAAGCACCAAGCAGCAATGTGCCTTTTTGGAGAATGTTGTGGAGTGTATTGCTGATGGAACACAGTTAGGATGATTATAGTATGTCCAGAAGGTAATCTTCTTTATCTAAAATCATACCCATATTGCTCTCTCTAGTTCTAATTTGATATGATCTATAAGTTTCAATAACTTGAGTGATAAATTAGAGTTCAAATGATGAAATTTGAGTGCCCAATAATCATTACAACAAAATAACAACATGTGCTCTGTTTCTGTGTGAAGATGCCCAAGGCTTAGTGGGAGACATCTAGTTTCTGCAAGGACCAGACTGCCAAATTCAACAGAAATATAACTGGGAACATCATCCCTGTATCTTTTAGGTTTTAATAGTGGCACTGATCTCCACCATCCCTCCTGGTATGTGATATTGTTTTTGGTTTACTGTCTTGGTCTTTGAGACAAGAGCAGTTTCAAAGGTTTCTATTTGGTCTTCCCTACTATGATAGGTCTTACTCCATAAGCTGAGGACCCAATATGGGGGTTACTTTAATTGCTTAACATGTCAATTCCAATTATAAGGTAGAGAATTAAGGAAATGACCACTGGCTAGGCCTCTAAAACTTGTAAGCCAGACTTTAGCCATAACTGCATTTATTACCTGTCGTCTATAAGCCCCCAATCTAGCAGGGGGACCATGATGATGCTTTGGGCCTCTGGGATTCACTGTCAATTCAGACTCTGAATCCAGTAGCCTCGATATGTCTGGGTATTCCCCTTTCCCCAGTATATCCAGTCACCCAAGTATATGCCCATAGATCCCATTGGGGAAGAACAGGGGAAATCATTACAATATGTCCTTATAGCAGTGTTGTAGTGTTCTTCTTTCAAGGGACCCTTTCAAGTCAAGGGATTCTGGATCTGAAAACTGAGCAAGGGATTGGTACTTTTTTTCTGATTGTAGAAGTAAAGCAGCATCCTTGTCTCTCAGTGGTCTATTTTGCCCCTACAGACGCCGCCATGTTATGTTAACCATCTCTGCAATTCCCTGTGCATCAAGACCTCTTGGCTGCCCCTCTGGTCTTGCATGTAGTAATTATGGTAACTGGCTTCTGGTGGGTAAGTACCCCCATGTAGCCTCTAGTACTTTGGGGCTGAATGTTATTGAGCTCAGCTCTATGATTGCCTCCCCTACAGTGAGCCCAGCCTACAGAGAAGGGCCACCATGAATATTTACTGTTGCTCACACCCCTCCCACCATTGACATTTTAATGGCCTTAGTGAATGATACGTTCTGTTCTCTAGACTTCACTGTAGAACATAATCTTCTGGCCTTTTAATATATTCATCCCAGCATGTCCACTTCCCTTAGCCTCTTTATTTCCTCCTTTACCATCAGGCAAGGCAACCCAAGCATTTCCATTTCTCTCAGCATTGGCCATAGTTTTTTTAGAAGCCTCTAAGAGCTATTCTAGCAGTGAGTTTGTTGCATCACCTGGGATCCTTACCAAGATATTAGATGTAAATATACTGGCGTGGACAATCAATGTTTGCTCATTTAATCTTATATTCTGGATTATTTGATGTACATTCTGGATACTTGTATCAGTCTAGGTCTAGTCAGGAAATAGAAACTACAGTGTAATATGAACAAGGGATTTTTAATATAAATAATGATTAAACCATATAAGGGATGCAATAACTATAAGGATGCAAAAAGAACTCTAAAGGAACCCCTCGGACTAAGGAAGCATACCCGTGAAAGGAACAGCTTGGAAGGGAGGCTCCGTCCCCAAGGCCAGGCTTCAGACCTCACTGTGGTAGGTGTGGTTGCAATTGATGGTTGAGATGTTTGCTGGGTTTCTTGGGTCAGAGTTGGTCTGCCATTGTCAGGCAGTAGGACGTAACTCTTTGGAGTGTAGGTAAGCTGAAGCTGGTGGGTAGGCATGAAGACGGAGTTGGGCTGCCACTTCCAGTGCAAGTCCTGGAGTGCACCAGTGTTGATGATAGGGCAACTGCAGCGAGGTGGTCACCAGGCCCAGGCAAGGGCTGTGGGGTCACCAGTGGAAGCTGTTCAGGTCCATATACACTCTTGTACACCCGTGAGAACTCCCAGGCAACAACCGTACCACTCCCTATTTCTTCCTAATGAGATAGAGCTATCTTCCTCACAAGTAAAGAAATTCTCACCCTTCCCCCAAATGAGAAGACACACAGTTCCAACAGCCTGAAGGGGCTCTGCAGAACCAGCGTCTTTAGGGGCATCCATCCAGATGGCCTCATGCCATATTTCAGGGACTCAGTTTTTCCCAGCCAGTGTTCTTAGCCTAACAGAGTGAGCATTCAAGCATCTCTGGAGCTCTGACACTCAACTGTCAGATCTCTAGATCTCTAGGATGTTGCTCTGCTGTGTCTGCTCTTCTGCTCAGGGGTTAAGGACCTCTTAGTGAGCTACCAAAGATATGCTCTGGCTCTCACACTCAGCTCTTAACCGCCTGTTAATGGCTCAGTTTCTCGTCATCCCTCTGTAGGACATCAAAACAACTTAGAAATAAGTAGTCACCTCCACTGTTCTTATTGTTACTTCACATCTTTCAAATGTCTGGATTGTTTAATCTGCAAAGATATTTCCTTCCACTCAGACATTTTCCCAGGTAACCACTAGTGAATTCTCTAGCAACTGAGCTGCCAACTTGTGTCAGGAACTATCTATGCTCCACTTACCATTCAGGATAGCATCCTTTTTGCCTTACTGTGATGAGTAAGCCAGTCTCATGTTCTTATCTTACCACCTGTTTCTCAGACCACCTCCAGTATCACTTGCATTAGTTCATGCCTACTGAGAAGCAGATGCCAAGATGGAATTAGACATGTAAGAGATTTATTGGGAGAAGGAGCTGGAGAAGGTGGGGAGAGGCTTCAGGCCACACGTAGGTCTGATATCTATGGAATGTGAGAGAGAAAGAAAGTGGATGGGAAAGAGGAGTCTAGTTTTGTATTGTGATGTGATTTCAAGAAAAGTTCATGCAGGCTAATGAAGAGTCCTCAAACAACACCACGTATTAGAGAATCCCCACATCTTGGCAGAACGCCTCTGCCATGCTCAGGCATTGCCTGGGAGTGGCCGGTGGGAAATGTGGCCTTGGTGTGAAAATAGTTCAGAGAGGCAGCAGGGGGAGGAGAGGCACTAGTCAATTATTCTCCCCAAATCAGTAAAGTTGAACAGGCATTTTCATTGCTTGCTTGGGGAGTCTGCACCACAAAGCAAACTTTCCAGCACTCATCAAGGGGGTGGTTGATGGATCAGGGCACTGAGAGCTTGAGGAGACAGCAGCTGTTTGCGTTTGAAGTAGCCTACGTAGGAGGCATAATAGAGAAGGGACTGAGGCTTGGCAGGGTCAAGGGCTGATGGTATCCTGACTCACCCCAGCAGAGCTAGAGCCAGGCCATGAGCTGCCTCAGACTTTTTTTTTTTTTTTTAAACTCTTTATTGGAGTATAATTGCTTTACAATGGTGTGTTAGTTTCTGCTTTATAATAAAGTGAATCAGTTATACATATACATATGTCCCCATATCGCTTCCCTCTTGCGTCTCCCTCCCTCCCATCCTCCCTATCCCACCCCTCTAGGTGGTCACAAAGCACCGAGCTGATCTCCCTGTGCTATGCGGCTACTTCCCACTAGCTATCTATTTTACGTTTGGTAGTGTATATATGTCCATGCCACTCTCTCACTTTGTCACAGCTTACCCTTCCTCCTCCACTTATCCTCAAGTCCATTCTCTAGTAGGTCTGTGTCTTTATTTCCGTCTTGCCCCTAGGTTCTTCATGACCGTTTTTTTTTTTTTTTTTAGATTCTATATATATGTGTTAGCATATGGTATTTGTTTCTGTCTTTCTGACTTACTTCACTCTGTATGACAGACTCTAGGTCCATCCACCTCACTACGAATAACTCAATTTCGTTTCTTTTTATGGCTGAGTAATATTCCATTGTATATATGTGCCACATCTTCTTTATCCATTCATCCGATGTTGGACACTTAGGTTGCTTCCATGTCCTGGCTATTGTAAATAGAGCTGCTATGAACATTTTGGTACATGACTCTTTTTGAATTATGGTTTTCTCAGGGTATATGCCCACTAGTGGGATTGCTAGGTCGTATGGTAGTTCTGTTTTTAGTTTTTTAAGGAACCTCCATACTGTTCTCTATAGTGGCTGCTTCAATTTACATTCCCACCAACAGTGCAAGAGGGTTCCCTTTTCTCCATACCCTCTCCGGCATTTATTGTTTGTAGATTTTTTGCTGATGGCCGTTCTGACTGGTGTGAGATTATATCTCATTGTAGTTTTGATTTGCATTTCTCTAATGATTAAAGATGTTGAGGATTCTTTCATGCGTTTGTTGGCAATCTGTATATCTTCTTTGGAGAAATGTCTATTTAGGTCTTCTGCCCATTTTTGGATTGGGTTGTTTTTTTGATATTGAGCTGCATGAGCTGCTTGTAAATTTTGGAGATTAATCCTTTGTCAGTTGCTTCATTTGCAAATATTTTCTCCCATTCTGAGGGTTGTCTTTTTGTCTTGTTTATGGTTTCCTTTGCTATGCAAAAGCTTTTAAGTTTCATTAGGTCCCATTTGTTTATTTTTGTTTTTATTTCCATTTCTCTAGGGGGTGGATCAAAAAGAATCTTGCTGTGATTTATGTCATAGAGTGTTCTGCCTATGTTTTCCTCTAAGAGTTTGATAGTGTCTGGCCTTACATTTAGGTCTTTAATCCATTTTGAGTTTATTTTGTGTATGATGTTAGGGAGTGTTCTAATTTCATTCTTTTACATGTAGCTGTCCAGTTTTCCCAGCAGCACTTATTGAAGAGGCTGTCTTTTCTCCACTGTATATTCTTGCCTCCTTTATCAAAGATAAGGTGACCATATGTGCGTGGGTTTATCTCTGGGCTTTCTATCCTGTTCCATTGATCTATATTTCTGTTTTTGTGCCAGTACCATACTGTCTTGATTACTGTAGTTTTGTAGTAGAGTCTGAAGTCAGGGAGCCTGATTCCTCCAGCTCCGTTTTTCTTTCTCAAGATTGCTTTGGTTGTTCGGGGTCTTTTGTGTTTCCATACAAATTGTGAACTTTTTTGTTCTAGTTCTGTGAAAAATGCCAGTGGTAGTTTGATAGTGATTGCATTGAATCTGTAGATTGCTTTGGGTAGTAGAGTCATTTTCACAATGTTGATTCGTCCAATCCAAGAACATGGTATATCTCTCCATCTATTTGTATCATCTTTAATTTCTTTCATCAGTGTCTTATAATTTTCTACATAAAGGTCTTTTGTCTCCTTAGGTAGGTTTATTCCTAGATATTTTATCCTTTTTGTTGCAATGGTAAATGGGAGTGTTTTCTTAATTTCACTTTCAGATTTTTCATCATTAGTGTATAGGAATGCAAGAGATTTCTGTGCATTAATTTTGTATCCTGCTACTTTACCAAATTCCCTTGTGCTTTTAATATTTTTTCTTTGTATTTAATTTTTGATGGTTTGATTAATATGTGTCTTGGCTTGTTTCTCCTTGGATTTATCCTGTATGGGACTCTCTGCTTCCTGGACTTGATTAACTATTTCCTTTCCCATATTAGGGAAGTTTTCAACTATAATCTCTTCAAATATTTTCTCAGTGCCTTTCTTTTTCTCTTCTTCTTCTGAGACCCCTATAATTCGAATGTTGGTGCGTTTAATATTGTCCCAGAGGTCCCTGAGACTGTCCTCAATTCTTTTCATTCTGTTTTCTTTATTCTGCTCTGCAGTAGTTATTTCGCCTATTTTATCTTCCAGGTCACTTATCCGTTCTTTTGCCTCAGTTATTCTGCTATTGATCCCTTCTAGGGAATTTTTAATTTCATTTATCGTGTTGTTTATCTCTGTCTGTTTGCTCTGTAGTTCTTCTCAGTCCTTGTTAAACATTTCTTGTATTTTCTCCATTCTATTTCCAAGATTTTGGATCATCTTTACCACCATTATTCTGAATTTTTTTTCAGGTAGACTGCCTATTTCCTCTTCATTTGTTAGATCTAGTGGGTTTTTGCCTTGCTCCTTCATCTGCTGTGTGTCTCTCTGTGTTCTCATTTTGCTTAACTTACTGTGTTTGGGGTCTCCTTTTTGCAGGCTGCAGGTTCGTAGTTCCCATTGTTTTTGGTGTCTGTCCCCAGTGGCTAAGGTTGGTTCAGTGGGTTGTGTAGGCTTCCTGGTGGAGGGGACTAGTGCCTGTGTTCTGGTGGATGAGGCTGGGTGTTGTCTTTCTGGGGGCTGGTCCACGTCTGGTGATGTGTTTTGGGGTGTCTGTGGCCTTATTATGGTTTTAGGCCGCCTCTCTGTTAATGGATAGGGTTGTGTTCCTGTCTTGCTAGTTGTTTGGCATAGGGTGTCCAGCACTGTAGCTTGCTGGTTGTTGAGTGGAGCTGGGTCTTGGCGTTGAGATGGAGATCTCTGGGAAATTTTCGCCATTTGATATTACATGGAGCTGGGAGGTCTCTTGTGGACCAGTGTCCTGAACTTGGCTCTCCCACCTCAGAGGCACAGCCCTGACGCCTGGCTGGAGCACCAAGAGCCTGTCATCCACACGGCTCAGAATAAAAGGGAGAAGAAAGAAAGAGAGAGAGAGAGAGAGACAGAGAAAGAAAGAAAGAAGCAGATAAAATAAAATAAAATAAAGTAAAATAAAATAAGAGAGCAACCAAAACAAAAAACAAATCCACCAATGATAACAAGTGCTAAAAACTATACTAAAAAAAACCAACAACAACAAAATAACGGAGAGACAGAACCCTAGGACAAATGGTAAAAGCAAAGCTATACAGACAAAATCACACACAGAAGTATACACATACACACTCACAAGAAGAGAAAAAGGGAAAAAAATATGTATATCATTGCTCCCAAAGTCCACCTCCTCAATGTGGGATGATTCGTTGTGTATTCAGGTATTCCACAGATGCAGGCACATCAAGTTGATTGTAGAGATTTAATCCGCTGCTCCTGAGGCTGCTGGGAGAGATTTCCCTTTCTCTTCTTTGTTCGCACTGCTCCCGGGGTTCAGCTTTGGATTTGGCCCCGCCTCTGCGTGTAGGTCACCTGAGGGCATCTGTTCTTCGCTCAGACAGGATGGGGTTAAAGGAGCAGCTGATTGGGGGGCTCTGGCTCACTCAGGCCTGGGGGAGGGAGGGGTACGGATGCGGGGCGAGCCTGCGGCAGCAGAGGCCATCGTGACGTTGCGCCAGCCTGAGGCGCGCCGTGCGTTCTCCCGGGGAAGGTGTCCCTGGATCACGGGACCCTGGCAGTGGCGGGCTGCACCGGCTCCCGGGAGGGGCGGTGTGGAGAGTGACCTGTGCTCGCACACAGGCTTCTTGGTGGCTGCAGCAGCAGCCTTAGCGTCTCATGCCCGTCTCTGGGGTCCACGCTGATAGCCGCGGCTCGCGCCCGTCTCTGGAGCTCCTTTAAGCGGCGCTCTTAATCCCCTCTCCTCGCGCACCAGGAAACAAAGAGGCAAGAAAAAGTCTCTTGCCTCTTCGGCAGCTCCAGACTTTTTCCCGGACTCCCTCCCGGCTAGCTGTGGTGCGCTAACCCCTTCAGGCTGTGTTCACGCCGCCAGCCCCAGTCCTCTCCCTGCGATCTGACCGAAGCCGAGCCTCAGCTCCCAGCCCCCACCCGCCCGGGCGGCTGAGCAGACACGCCTCTCGGGCTGGTGAGTGCTGCTCGGCACCGATCCTCTGTGCGGGAATCTCTCTGCTTTGCCCTCCTCATCCCAGTTGCTGCGCTCTCCTCTGTGGCTCCGAAGCTTCCCCCCTCTGCCACCCGCAGTCTCCGCCCGCAAAGGGGCTTCCCAGTGTGTGGAAACCTTTCCTCCTTCACAGCTCCCTCCCACTGGTGCAGGTCCCGTCCCTATTCTTTTGTCTCTGTTTTTCCTTTTTTCTTTTGCCCTACCCAGGTACGTGGGGAGTTTCTTGCCTTTTGGGAGGTCTGAGGTCTTCTGCCAGCGTTCAGTAGGTGTTCTGTAGGAGTTGTTCCACATGTAGATGTACTTCTGATGTATTTGTGGGGAGGAAGGTGATCTCCGCGTCTTACTCTTCCACCATTTTGAAGCTTCTCCCCCTGCGTCAGACTTTAGTGGTGGTTCAGGAGCCATCAAAGGTGGGTGTGAGGGCCTAGTACCATCAAGGTCTGGGCCTCACCAACGGAGTTGTTACTTTTAAACAGTGATAGAGAAACAGTCAGAAAGGCAGAATGGGGTAAGTAGTTTAAAGTTCAGTGTTTGAAATAAGATATACCTGTGTTTGAGTCTCAGTCTACTTACTAGTAAAATTGGGATAATAATAGTGTTGATCTCAGAGGAATGTGATGATGAGGATCAAGTAAGAAAATCTACATAAAGCTCTTAGCACCAAACAGGACATGTTGCACTCATTAGATTTCCACTGTAAAAAATATTAAACAGTTAATCAAAGACTAGCACCATTTCACAACGACACAAGTGAAAGAAACAGGGGAGCGGATACAAGAAAGATAAGCAGGGCGGTCAGAATGTTTCAGTGATCACATTCTGTTGCTAGCAGGTTTCTTTTTGAAATGGACAGCTCAGCATCTCTTGGTCCAAAAGAGTTCTTGGAACCCAGTGATTGAATTTATAAGGATATAGCAGTGAACAAGCTGATTAAAATCTTTGTGTTAATAGAGCTTACGTTTCAGTGGGAGAAGGCTGTGTGTACCCTTGTTTCTGCAGAAACCCTCTCTGTCTGCATCAGAGGAGCTCTCTGCAAAGACTAAGAGTTCAGCTGGAGCAGGGGGGCTATAGGTGGATTTCAAGAAGGGTAGAGGAGAGAAAAATCCTCTCGCATCCTCCATTGGTTTCTGTATCACAATTTTCTTCCTTCTCTGTAGACAGTATAGTGGTTAAGTGCAGGAGCTCTACCCATATTAACATTTTGCCTTTACTCAACATTGAGTGGTTGTATGTCCTGGGTGTGTTACCGTGCTGCCTATACTTCATTTGCCTCTCCAGATCTGTTCTCCACTCTTCTCCTCCTTGCTCTGTATTTGGGAGGCTGGCCTTTAGAGACTGCATCACCAAGTTCCCCTGTCCTGTGGTTTCTAGTTGAGTCAACCAATGTGATATGGTTCAGGAGATCAGAGAGAGGGGAGACAGAGGTCAGGATATTTATTCTCCTAGCCACCTGCCTGCCAGGTCACAGTTTGGCAGTGGCTGTGTCCTTCTATCAAAAGCTGTTGGCTGGTCTTATAGTGTTCCAGCCTGCAATAGTAAGAACTTCCTGATGGGGTTAGCCTCTCACCATTGCTTGCTGGTTTCCCCTAATTTTACCCACAACTTTGTAAATAGTCACTTCATTTAACTCTCTTTCTTTACCCCTTTTGGGGTGACATCTCTTCCCTGCTGGGGTGGATCTCAACAGGTACGATTGTTTTTCATCTCTAAATCTGTTCCCTCACTTATAGAATGGGGATAATAATGGCACCTATATCATAGAAGTTTTGTGATGGTTAAATGAGGTAAAATTCTTAGCATGGTGTCTATAACATAGTAAATGTTCAATGAATGTTAGCTGTCGCTCTTGGTACTGTTATCATTATGATTATAATTTTTATTCAGGTCCTGGACATTGGGACCGAGATAAGAATGCTGAGAATTGGGCTTTCATCCAAAACCTCCACTTAAGTCAGGATACTTGGGTCCCATTAGACCCCATTGCATGATAAATCTACTTTGCCAACATACAACTCACAGCAGGATTGTTCTGATCATCATTATTTCTGAGTGCATTTAAAGGCCGAAGGTTAGTGCCATTACCATTTATACTTCCCTTGATGCAAATTAAATTAATTTAGAGAAGGAATTCTCAATCAGTAGCATGAGGTAGAGGAAAAAACCCTCTAAGCACCTCAAAAGACATTACTACAACTTAGAGAAGCAAGACTTATTTCATCCTAAATGCTTTATAATTCCTGAATATATATTACAATGAAAAGAAACCAATACCTAAAAGAAATGCTGTAATTTATCCACATTATCTGTGTAATCATTCTAATGGTCTCATTGTGGCTTGGATCAGTTAGTATATTTTGTCATCGAGGAGATAATAGTCTTAATGAGGTTGGGTTGCAGATTTTATCTCCATGTAGTCCTCATAGCACAGAGAAATATTCTACACCATGATTGAAAACTGTACTCATAGTCTGATATTCCAGTTTGTAAATGCATGATGATGATCACAAGAGGAATGGAGAGGAAGTGGGAGAGGGTTTGGTACCTATTAATTTGTAGAAGTGGAAGAAAACTCCAAGCCCATGTTTTTCTGGGAGCGGGTAAATAATATTATTTTCCTATGCAAAAGTCTAAATTTTTGGTATGTGAATAGAGTAAATTGTCATGTAAAGAAAGAACAATGTAACTAATATACAAGTTTTAGTAATACACCCTTAGTGTCTGTATTAGTTTCCTTGAGCTAGTTACCACAAGTTTCCTTGTGGTAATAACAAATTACCACAAACTGGTTGGATTAAAACAGAAATTTATTCTCTCATAGTTTTGGAGGCTAGAAGTCCAAAATCAAAGTGTTGGCAGGGCCGTACTCTCCCTGAGGGCTCTAGGGGAGGATCCTTCCTTGCCTCTTCCTAGCTTACGGTGGGTGCTGGCAATCCCCGGCTGTCCTTGGCTTGTGTGAGCATCAACCCCAATCTCTGTCTCCATCTTCACATGACCATCTTCTCCCTGTGCCTATGTCCAGATTTCCTTCTTTTTGTAAGAATACCAGTCATATTGGACATGGGCCCCACTCTAATCCAGTTTGACTTCATTTTCACTTGATTATATCTGCAAAGACCCTATTTCCAAATAAGGTCATATTCACAGGTTTTGGGGGGACATAAATTTGGGGGGAACATTATTCAATCCATTGTAACTACTCAAGGGTTGGTTCATCGCTTTATGACTCTTTTAGGCTTGTCTTTTTTTCTTCTTCTCCTTTGATACTTGATTCACATCTTTTTAGCCATTTTTCTTTCTTTTTTAAAAAAAATTTGATTGGCTTATCCAGCGGAGAAAGATTTAAGTTACATCATTTTGGTGATTACACAGCAGACAGGCTCTGTTTGTGGGGCAAGGATTTGTCTCACCCCCCCCACTCCCCTTCATGGGGTGTATATTCATATTTTCCCTGTCCCTTTGCTACCTGGAGGATTATTTGTTGGTGGGGGAAGGAGATTTCGGTGAATAATGAGCCGTCAGCAGGCTTCTCCATATGGTGTTTTACAGTCCATAGACTCTAATAAAATGCCTGCCAGATAATCCTGTTCTCTGTTGCCCACTCTACAACGTCTTCCTTCCTCATGCTGTCTTTTCTGAAACTACTCCCTAGAAAACACCTCTGGCAAACAGACTTCCTTTTGCTCTCTCTTAATATATTACTTGAAAGAATCCCACAATTCTCTCCCATTTCCCAGCAAATGTATGTTTTCAATAATTAAACCTGTAGAATTTAAGGATTGTTGGGCAGAGAGGAAACATGGGAACAGAGAGATCTTCTGCTTTTCCAAGCCCTCTCTGCTCAAGCCTCTTCCTCACCCTTCCCCAAGTAGGAAGAGTTGCTAAGCTGACTGTTTAGAGTCCAGGAATATTGACTGGTGGTCTGATGATCAGGGTTACTGTATTCATGCTCGTGCACCCATGGGCTTTCTTCTGTGCCCCTCCATGGTGCTGCTGGTGCAGTGAGAAGGCCTGAAGCTGTCTTGTTGCTCCCCTCAAAGTATGCCTGCACTTGTTGGTCATCGCTCTGATTTCTGTCCCATGTGACTGGCCAGAGATGGTAAGAGCCTAATATGGGTTAGGAGTAGGGGTAAGAAGTGGCTCCACTTTGTAGTTTAGACTATGCTGCATACACAGCCCAACCGAGTTTTCACCTTCATTTTGCACTGGAGGTAACTGGGCAGGGCTAAGCCAATAAAATCCAAGAAACAACCCCAGCACTTTGCACTTTGCTTCCTTTTACCTGTGTGCGCGCATGTGGCACAGCAGGAACCTCTGAGGAGAGGTGATTGTTAGAGCAGAATATGTATTTTTTGGATCGTTTAGCCAAATATGTCAACATCCCAGCAACAGTTCTAACAAGTATGTTACAAGCAATGTCTACATAAGAGAACTGGGTTTATTTGCTGGCTTAACTCATTCAGGCCATCCATTAGTTCAAATATTAGGAATTGTCCCCATTGTGGGAGCCCATAGTATGTCCTAGGCAGGTCAGTTCAGAGGTGAAACTATATTAGATTGTTACAGGAAGTATGAAGCATGTACTTCAACAGCAGTTTTGCACTTATTCATGGTGTTGATGTACAACGAAAGAGAATATCATTTCATAGTGGCTCTGACTAATGTGTTACTAGCTGGTCATTAGACCCTAGAGCTTGGATTTCTGTATAATACTTCAGTTTTACAGGACACAACACTCTAGGAATAGTGGTGTTATTGGAATATTTTTTATTAAACTATTCAGTGACTAGCTTTGAGGTTGTGACAATATTTTAGATCCTAAGTCATTAACTGTATATATATTGGACTCTAGTTCTTTGCCTTATCATAGAGAAAGGTATTATAATTATGAAGGATCTAGTCTATGAAAGGTCTATTGCAGGATCATTAATTAAAAAAGAATTTGGAAATGTGGCTTATTTCAAGTTAAACCAAAATATATATTAAAACCATTCAGATGCCATTAAAACCAGCAGGACTCTTAACCCTTTTAATGGATTGACTAAAAAAAGCAGAATTTTAAAATCCAGATATATACAATTTTGACACGATAAAATAACTGTTTGATCTATTTCTTAAGAATAAGAGTTTAATATTTTTAAGGAATAATAATTTTACTTATATCCAATTTTAGTCATTTGGTTACCCATTTAACATTTTTATAGTTCCAAAAGAACCCAAGCTGATATAAATAAAGATTATTAGAAATATATAAAAATAAAACTATTAAAAATATTTTGTCACAGCTAGGGTACAATTATTACCTGTATATTAGTATAATCATGGCTGACGGATATGATATAGGTAAAATTTTTCAATGAATTGAGAAGAAAGAAACATGTTTTTGTGGTGTGTTCATTCCAGAACTTGAATGGATTCTAATGGGACAAACTCCTCCTTGTTTTTTCCCACAAGAACATGAATAATTTTTTCTTCCAGTACCATCGATCGGAGATCCTTAGTAATGGCTTATCTCTAAGGCTATCTTTGCTGAAACTGATGTAAAGTTCGTATGTAACTTTTATTTCCAAATGTACATGTATGTCCCATGATGTGTGAAAGGTAGCCTTTCTTAATTATAATCTACCTCTTTATGGCATTGTCAATAAACTTTCAGGAAATGGCAGAGTAGCTCCATTTTGAGTCTGAGGAAGCAACATCTATAACCAGAGTCCAAGAGAGCTCACTGGAGGTAAACTAAAGCCCACAAAAATTAAATACTTATCCATGGTGACCCAGAAAATCGTTAGGCTCAAATCCTCTGGCTCCTGAGACAAGCCCTCTTTTTGCTCTCACTTATGATGTTATATGCTTCCCTGATACATGCCTTCTGAATGTACTTCTCAGTGTGTGCTTTGGCATGACTAAATTAATTGAGGCTGTTACCTGGACCTTGAAAGGCACGTTCCACTTTGTGGAGCTACACAGATTCAGATGTAAAATCTGAACTGAGTCCTTATGACCACATACTGACTTCAATCCTTTTGGGCAACTTCAACTTAATATCACTGGAAATTCCTTGCACAGATCACGAGTAACATGTGACCCCCAAGCTCCTCTCAGTTCATTATAATCTTTCATTTCTTCTAGAGCATGTGAACTGGATGGTTTTTTCCCATTTATTCTGCCTTATCTTTTAATCATTTAAAGAAATATTTAATTGTATGAAAATGAAGGTTGCTACTGAAGGAGAAAGAGTATTCAAGGAGTGTTTGCACTGCTTTTTCTTGGCTAACTTGCTCAAGGTGAGTTCACTGCAACGTTACCAACTCACTGCTAATGAGATTGTCTGAAATCTGCCAGCCTACCCCATTCTTGCTTCAGGTCCTGTGCTACTGAAGTTTTGCTCATGGCATCGGCATTGTTCTTCCTTGTATCCATGACTGGGTCTGTTAAGACCTTTCATACAATAGCCTCAGAACTCTGGTTGCAATTAGAGTTTTGATTAGCTGTCAGTGATGTCATAGCCATGGTTATTTTAAATCCACTGTGCTAAGTGTTTTCCTTTTCTTAATGTACTATAGAAATTCCATTTCTTGACAGCAGTAAGACACTTCAGGCAGTGTGTTTCAGGGCCAATATTGCACTTCTCATGGAGTTAAGACACTTGGCCTTCAGCCTCATGACTTATAACACAATCTGAGTTATGCTATAATCACCCAGATATATACATGGCCTGTTGTGTTTTATTGCTTAAATGGAACCTGTCCCAGTACCTCATCAACTGACAAGGTGGGCATACAGCCCCAGATGACTGTTCAGATTCCCACCGGGGGTTGCATTTGGTCAGATCTCCTTCAGCCTTTCAGGGGTTGCACTGAAACTGGAGGCCTTTGCTGCATTTACCACAAAACAGAAATCAAACCCTCCAGCATCTCAGGTCTCACTGCCAGACTGCCCAACTTAGGTTGCCAAATATCTCCCCCTCAACACATTTATTGAACTTTAAAACAGCAGAACAGCATTGAATGAAGTCCAGTAATTTTTATAGGATATATTTTAGTCACTAGGCTTTGAAGACTATTCCAACGTTAATTATAAAGTTTCTGTGTCTGGATAACCTATTGTTAACAGTTATTTTGCAAGCGCTAATGGCAAGATGGAAGATTTCCAATAACTTTATTGAGGAAGTGGCAATTAAAATGTTGAGCACTACAGGGTACATACAAAATAAAAATAATCTTGCAAACACGGCACTGTACTTCACGACAAAAATGGAGGTATACTCTATAATTTCAAATAGATATGATGATTTTGCACTTCCACCTCTTTTGGTTGGAGGAGGATCAAGAAGTTTCATTTTTGTTGGTTTGTTCACTTTTAAAGTCAGCGTGAGATGCCAGTGCTCGGGGCTGGACTGACATTATTTACCACAACGTCATGAAATGATTTTAAGACAAGTTGTCACCATACTTCTTTCAACAACAAATATCACTAAAGTGAGATCATTGGCTTCGTGTGACAATTTATGACTCTGGAAATGCATGAGCTGTCTTTTCTAAAGACCCTCAAAGACCTCATCCAGCATGGTTTTCCCTCCAGAGCTCTCCGGTGTGACCACCCATCTTCCAAACTCACCCTACCACAGTCATCCAGCAGCTTGGGGTTGTTCGCTGGTCAGAATGCTGAGAGCAGCATGGTGGACAGTGGGAGGCAGCAGGCAGGATGGAGGACACTCCAGTACATACGGTGTCAGGGCAAGACATAGAGGGTTGAAGGGACTTGCCCAAGGTCACAAGGCTAGGAACCCGTAGATGGTGCATGTGGGCTCTGGGTCCAGATGTGTGTCATCTTCACCATATTGCTTCCAACCATTGTAAATTCAGAGTGCAAATTATTAATTGCACAGTCAAGACCCCTGGAATCAAAAGAAACTGATTTTCTGTCAACTTGGTGCAATTACATTTCGAAAAGGATTTTAGACCAAGAATACATTTGCTTTCCAACTTTACTTGGCTCACCACTTTCTTTTTTAGCATATCCTGATTGCTGTGTAACTTAGGCCTAGGTTTCCCTTATTAATTTGGTGAAATAATTTTTTACCTGAAGCGTAATCTATATTTTCCACTTTGGTTTAAAGTAGAATGTTTATCCGTATTGGCTAATGATATCAAACCATGCTATAATATCACTGTGTGAAGTTTCCTGCTAAAATATTTTCCTTAAGGTTATGCTTTTCTGGGATCAATATATACTTCCCCAGGTCTTCTTTTGTGGATTATATCTTAAAAACACCTTATCTCTGAAAGATCATAAAAGAGCAGTGGGATCAGGAATTAGCTATTCTTTTCTCATGCAAGAACAATAGTGAGCATAAGAAACTGAAGTTACCAGGAGTTTTCCACCCACTTTGCTAAATCAGAGGTATTTTAAAAGACATTTCTAAGGATCTATGCTCAGAAAGGCAATAATTCTCATTAATGGGGTCTCTTCTTTTTTAACCCCTGTATTTGTGGAATTAATTCTTATATTTTCACATTACTTTATTTACTCCTTCTTATGAATCCTAAATATTAAACCAGATTATTAGATTACCCTTTAGCTTTCTTAACTGTTTTGTTTAACAACACATCAAGGGCATATTAATTTCAGTTAAATAATTCATTTCTGGAATTTCATGATCTAGCCTGAAAGCAAATACTTCTTTAGCCTGCCATCCTAGGAGAGGATTTTTCATTTGTTGACTTATTGTTCCTTATGAGAGGATTTATTATTTATTGTTTAGTGAATATCATTGGTTCATATTGGGTAAATATATTACCTCTCCACCTTTGCCGCATAGGGGGCAAAACATGCCCATTTTTTCTTTGTATGTTCAGTGTGTTATGATGTCTTCATCTAGTGGATGTTCAAAAAAATGCTCATAAACCTGTGGAAACTGAATATATGTATTTAATCCATGGCATATTTCTTTTCTCTAAGAAACATATTCTTAATTCGTGAGTCACAGAAGCCATGTGTTTAGAAAAGAAATTACTGATTATATATGTGACATTGGAAAAATTTTCTGATTTTCCAAGTGATTTTTGAGACAGATAAACTAACACAACAGAGCACAGAAGAGGGCAAAGCTTCTGGATAAAAGCCAGTATCAGGGGTTGAGATGGTAAACTGTCAGTGAATTTCAGCTTAACATTGTCACTCTTCTATTTTGCTAGTATACCTCAAAGAATATTTACAAAATTGATTTTGAAATACAAGGTTTTAAAGCTAGAAATAAAATTTATATGAATAGAATTTGGTTGCAAAGATGATCTTGGAAATTAGTTTTCCTGTTGGTGGTTGGGCCCCCTGGGAGCCAACTAGTGAATTCTTAATCTAAATTATATGTCAGGTCCTGAAACAGTTAACCTCCAAAAAGTGTACAGTTTATCCCCAGGATGGATATAAGTACTCTGCGATTAGATGGGAGTTATTACAAAGAACTTGGAATAACTGTTACCTATATAGGAGTCCCTGGAAAGAGCAGTAATTACCTGTTACTGACACTGTAAGTTTTTATGACTAATACTCCAGAAATTTTTCCTCTTCATTTCATTCCATGTCCTCATGACTCTGTAGCTGTTCTACCAGATATTAAGAACCAAGGTTTGGACTAGACCCAGGGCAGCCAATGAAAGGCAGAATCTTCTAGTGTTTGATGGTTTGGGCTTTGACAACTGATCTGAGGTTAATTGCTATGTCTGCCTTCATATCTTTGTGAATGTGGAAAATCCAGTTGTGTATGACTTTCTTTTACTATATTGCTTTCAGACAGAATGGTAAGACAATTACAGGGACTGAAAAGGCAAACTACATTTTCAGGATGTATTAAAAATATGAGATATCTTTTTTCCCCCCTTTTTTGTGAAAACCACCCTTTATCCCAATAACCCATTTGTTTCATGATCTTGTCCAATTATCTACGAAGAAAATTTTTGAAGGTGCTCCTATTGAAAATATGCCAGCTATGGAAAAGACTTCTAGATGATCAACGAAAGCTTTTCTTCCTCTTCCAGGCCATACAGCCAGATAACATTTTATAAGACTGTATTATACTTAGATGTAGCCAGGTGGCTGATGGAATGAGTTAGAAGTGACGTGTAGCATTTCTGAGCCTGGTGTATAAAAACCTCCCCTGATAGATTCTCTAGGCTGTTTTCCTTCACGTGAATTGATGCAGAGGAATGTGGCAACAGCTCTGTGTTAAAGCTGATGGAGCCACAAATGGGAGGAGCCCAGTACCCTGAATCAGTGGCCGGAGGTGAGCCCCATCAAATCAGGAACACTTATCTGGCCATACATGAGTGAGAAATATGTGTTTGAACCGTTACAAGCTTTGGATTTGTTTTCACAGCAGCACGCATTACCTTAACTAATAATCTGTGTAATTAAAATCTTGTATAGAATTTATTTTCTTTCACAATCTATTACTTATGAATATTAGAAGTGCTGTTGTCAGCTTTTAATGATGCCATTGTACATGAGTGAAACAGTTCACACTGAATAAATGTTTATCTGTTTGACCATATTGTCACTACCCTTGTTTTTACTGTTTTCTGCCATCCCTGAATTTACTAATACACGAACAGGCTAGTCCAATTTCATTTTGTCTTTCACTGAGGCCACATATCCCCTCTATCCGCCCCCTGCCTCTGGAATTCTGCCTAAAATGAAACAGCAACAGAAGAGAGGTCAAGAACTTGGAAGGATTCATATGGGAGAAACCAGGTACAGCTTGATTTAATATCAATATTTCATATGTTCAGAGCGTGGAGTTTCAGGCTACAAGATAACAGCCCATCATTTTTATGCCTTTCCATCTGTGAAAAGCTGTTCCTCAAAGCACAGTGTATGAACAACCTAGCAGCTTTTCATTTTAGGCACCATATTTTTGGGGAAAAGAAAAAAGAGATCTTTTGATGCATAACTAAACTCAGAGGATAATTGAAATCTATGGAGTTTTAGGGCCAGACTCATAAAGAATGCAGATTTCCTCCTGAAATATATTGCTGGGGAAAGGTACAGAACACAAATCTTTAACATAATGAAAACTTCACCTCCTGCATATATAAAACAAAGGTTACACCATCTACTGTCTGCCAATGAAGAAACAAGTACTTTATACACGCTTAAGAGATAGTATCAATAGAATAGGAGGAGCTACAGGGATAGACTAAAAATTTTAAAGAGGGTTTGGCAAGGGAACGGATGAAAAAGCAGAACATAGAGTATTTTTAGGGCAGTGAAAATATTCTGTATGATACTACAATGATGGATACACGTCATTATACATTTGTCCAGGACCATAGAATGCATAACACCAAGAGTGAATCCTAACGTAAACTGTGGACTTCGGTGATTATGATGTGTCAATGTAGATTCATCGGTTGTAACAAATGTACCATCCTGGTGGTGAATTTGGTAACAGGGGAGGCTATGCACATGTAGGGGCAGGAGTGTGGATGGGAAATCTCTCTACTTTCCTCTTAATTTTCCTATAAATGTAAAACTGCTCTTTTAAAAGCCCTGAAAAGTTTTATAGGAAGTCAAATATATAATGCATTTAAATTTATAGGGTGAGGTTTTGTTTAAAAGGTATGAATAATAATAATAGTAATAATAATGATACAGATAAATCCCATGAAAAGCATTTTATAGCAAAGCATAAAATAGAAGTGGATTCATATTTTCTTATCTTTAGCAGAGCTCCCGACATAATGAAAGACAGTAGAAGAATCCAGGACTTCTCTCCCTTCCTGTCTTCCTATCGCTCCTGTGATAGGAGTGAAACCACCAATGCGAACCTTGGACCAGGCTTTTCAGGTACCATCCCAGGTCAGGAACTTGTTAGGCAGGTACCTCGCTTTCCATTAAGGCAGGCAACCGTACCCACAACCTTTGAAACCCTGGGGAACACTGTGGCAACAAAAAGACCGATTAGTCTGAGGACGGTTCTTATAGTTCCAAGCTCAGAGGTGGAGATTGTTGCCCCTTTTAGTGTACTTTTGCAATAACATTTTTCCATGGGAAAGGTCTCTCTTTGTGAAGTCAATGTGAATAATTCACCTATTTCATGATTCACATAGGAGCGACTTTTCCGAAAAGTAGCACTTTTGTTGAGTTGCACCTAAATCATAACAACATAAAAATTCTAACAAGAGTACATGTTTAAGAGAATCATCTTTCTTTCATCATGTCTCTTCTGTCACATCTCTCACTGTATGAATTGTAAGCTACTTCAGTATGTTATTCAAGTGAATCATAGATTATCCTTTTTTAAATACTTCTTACATGTAAGGAGATACATCTCTGAGATATTTTTTAAGTCACCATTCACTCATTCAACTTTAATCAAAGACTTACTATGTTCTAGGCTACAGCTGCAGTAAAGCCTCAAGGAATAAATAAGCAAAAAAACCACAAACAAATACATAAACCAAAGCAGCTAACAGTTATTAGATGCCATGAAATGGTGTGAAGTCTTGAATACCCATCATTTCATTTAATCCTCACAATCACCCTATAAAGCAGGTATTAATAGGATCCTTGTTTGCTACATGGGCAAACTGAGGTTCAGAGTGGTTAAGTCACCCACCCAAGCTGGTAAAGGGCAGAGCCCTGGTTGGTTCTACTCTAGAATGTGTGCTCTTAACCTCCACACAATGTCTTCCATCGTCTTTACTCTAGGATACTACTAAAAACTCTATTGGAGGGTACAAATGTGCTAGCAAGTAATTTTGGTTTTTGTTTGTTTGTTTTGCTATTAACATTTTTATTCAATTTATCTAAACTAAAAACATAACCAGGTCACCTATTTCTCCCACCCCCTACCCTTCGCTTCTTGCAACCGCCAACCTGTTCTCCATACCTATGAGCTTTTTATTTTGTTTTGTTTTTAGATTCCACATATAAGAGAGATCATATAATCATATGGTATTCATCTTTCTCTGTCTACTTCTTTCATTTAGCATGATGTCCTCAAGGTCCAGCCACATTGTCGTGAATGGTGAGATTTCATTCTTTTTTATGGTTGAATAATAGTCCACTGTATAGTTAAACTAAAATTCCTTTTATTTGTGCATCATTTTTATTGAAGTATAGTTGATATACAATATTATATGTCACAGGTGTACAATATAGTAATTCACAATTTGTAAATATTATACTCCATTTATAATTATTATTATAAAATATTGGCTATATTCCTTGTGCTGTACTATATAACCTCATAGCTTATGTAGCTTCTTTTATACATAATAGTTTGTACCTCTTAATTCCCTACCCCTATATTGCCTCTCCCCCCTTCCCACTGCCCACCGATAACCACTAGTTTTTTCTCTATATCTGTGTCTGTTTCTTGTTATATTCACTAGTTTGTTTTATTTTTTAGATTCCACATATAACTGGTATACAGTATTTGTCTTTCTCTGTCTGACTTCACTTAGTGTTATGCCCTCCAAGTCTATCAATGTTATTGCAAATGGCAAAATTTCATTCATTTTTATGGCTGAGTAGTATTCTATTTTATATAGATATAGATACATGTGTTCCATTGTGTATATATACATACAACATCTTCCTTATCCATTCATCTGTTGATAGACATTTAGGTTGCTTCCATATCTTGGCAATGGTAAATAATGCTGCTATGAACACTGGGGTGCATGTATCTTTTCGAATTAGTGTTTTCATTTTTTTTCTGGATATATACCTAAAATGTCTTTATCCATTCATCCATTGATGGACACTTAGGTTGTTTCTATATCTTGGCTACTGTAAATAATTCTGCAGTGAACATGGGCATGAGTGTATCTTTTTGAATTAGTGTTTTTGTTTCTTCAGATAAATACCCAGAAGTGGAATTGCTAGATCATATGGTAGTTCTAATTTTAATTTTTTGAGCAACCTCCATACTGTTTTCCACTGTGGTTGTACCAATTTATATTTTTGGTGGAGTCTTTAGGGTTCTCTGTGTATAATATCATGTCATCTGCAAATAGTGACAATTTTTACTTCTTCCCTTCTAATTTGGATGTTATTTATTTATTTTTCTTGCCTAATTGCTCTGGCTAGGACTTCCAATACTATGTTGAATAAAAGTGGTGAGAGTGGACATCTTTGTCTTGTTTCTGATCTTAGAGGAGAAGCTTTCAGCTTTTCACTTTGAGTATTATGTTAGCTATGGGTTTATCATATATGGCCTTTATTATGTTGAAGTATGTTCCCTCAATTTCATAAGTGAATGTTGAATTTGGTCAAGTACTTTTTCTGCATCTATTGAGATGATCATACGATTTTTATCTTTCATTTTGTTAATGTGGTGTATCACATTGACTGATTTGTGGATGTTGAACCATCCCTGCATCCCTGGAATAAATCCCACTTGATCACGGTATATGATACTTTTAATGTATTGTTGAATTCAGTTTGCTAATATTTTGTTGCGTCTTTTTGCATCTATGTTCAAATTATTCTGTGTTCATGTAGATTGTTCAAATCAAGCAAGTAATTTGAATGCATCAAGAATGTACAATGTGGGACTTCCCTGGAAGTCTAGTGGTTAAGACTCCGCACTTCCACTGCAGGGGGCACGGGTTCAATCCCTGGTTGGGGAACTAAGATCCCATATGCCACATGGTGTGGCCAAAAACCCTCCAAAAACCTAAAAAACAACAAGCAAACAACAACAACAAAAAAGAATGTACAATGTAATACTGGAGCACAGCAGAGGGAGAGAATAACTTGTGCTGCAGAAGTGAGAAAAAAAGATATTATTATATTGGGGTTGCTGGATAAAGAATGAAGGACAGACATTGCAAGCAGAGGGGAATTGTTTTCAGACCACAAAAGGCATGGTATTGTGCACTAGTGATGGGATTCAGTGTGGAGGTTATAATGAAAAGTAGGCAGAGGCCAGATTGTTAAGAAGTCTAAATGTGCAATATGTTGAAGAGTTCCTTAAACAGAGATATTAAATGGATTTTTTCCCCCCAAACAAAGCTGTTTGTAATGCAGTGAATGGACAGAAACAGTGATGGTTGGGCAGAATGATGACCTTTGTACCGTCATTTATTTATTTATTTTGTTTCTGAAGATACTGTTTCGGAAGAAAGAATGAGATTTATGTCTTGTGGAAGGAGTTGTATATAAATAAAAGATAATGACATCTTCCATGTATTAAGAGCCTACTATGAGCTAGTTGCTGTTTGAAACTTTGCATATGTTATTTTACTTAATCCTCAAAAATAGTTTTACAGTTTTGCTGCATTTGTATTCTGTTGATAGATGTCTATGGAAAAAATCCCCATTTTATTGATGAGGACTTGGAGGCTCTTAGAGTTTAAAACACTTGACCAAGGTAATTCAATTCTAAGTAGCCAAAGAATGAGTTCTAATTACATTCTGAACAAGGAAATTAGATGATATTTGCAACCTTTCAAATGGCTTTATTGAGATGTATAAATTCTGGTATGTCTGGTTTTTAGAAAGTCTAAATACTTTTTCAATCACACTTAATATTTGGTCAGTGTTGATCAGGATGGATTTTTAATCTTCTCATTTTTAAAAATAATCTTGCAATTAGAGTATATTCATATTACCCTGCACTCTAAGGGAAAATACCAATGACAAACACAGAACAACTCTCTTAGCTTAATAGCAACCTACATAGCAAATCTAAAGAGATTGTGTAGTACAATCACACAAACACATTTTTGATATTGATTTCTGGAACCATGCACTGTCTGCTTGCCATTCTCTTCAGTGGGAGTTCAGGGAGCATCCAGCCAAACTAAGATAGATTTTGTAGAATCAGATTGATTTTTTTTGGTATTTGCCCTCAGTGTAGCATCATTTCTCATATACTTGAGGCTGACCTAAGTTTGGGAAATTTGCCAATCAATTGTTCAGACTTCTTTCTTTATTTTATAACCCATAGGATACTATTGACCAACACAGGAAAACATCTGTTGTAAAGAAAGCCAAAAGCTACTAAGTAACTTAATAATAGATGGTCACCTTGTCCTTTTTATAGGCACTCCAGAGTTGAATGTTAAATTCAATCAGTCCAGTTATCTTTAATTAATTACACTCTTCTGGAGGTTGATGCCTCACTTTGTCCAAAATTTTACAAGGTAAATAGGGTAATTTGCCTAACAATTCCAGGATTTGGAATAGAGCTGGGGAGAGGCGTGTTAACAGATACAGCACGACTCTTTTTCACTCCTTAGCAGAAGGTTGAAGTTCAGCCAGAGGTCTTGTTTAATAGGAGTTTTTAGAGGATATTTAGTGAGGTCCCTATTGGAATGTTATCTGTATCAAAAACAACCGTACATCATTTGGTAATCATGGGCAAGTTTCAACTTGGGAAAGACCTTGTGTTGATTAGCTTTATGTAAAATGGAGAGGTCCCAATTTTGAGGATGCCAACATACTTCTATCCTATCAAATCCCTCATGTCAGGCGGGATTATCTGGTGGAGGAGTGGAGGTAGGGGAAAGGGAGAGAAGCTCTGGAGCCATCCCTGGACACCAGGAGGTTTTCACACATCCTTCTTGGCTAGGATATAATACGAAGGGCTGGGCTTCATGGTCTCCAGAGTCTCTTAAAGCTTACAACACTCTGCTCCTAAGCTCTGTCACTTGCTCTCTCTGTGTGAACGCGGGCCAGCGAATGAATGGCCAGCGAGAGTTCCCAACAGGGCCCTCTGCTGCCGTTGTCATTGAAGGCAAGGCTGAATTCTTCAGCTCCTTACATTCGAATGCAGCTGTACCACTCCTGACAGCTGATGGAAGCTCAGGAGGCAGCTCACCTGCTCTGCAGAAATGGCCCGACCACCCAAGCTGGGCTGCAGCTCTTCATTTTTATTATTTTAGTTTATATAGCAAATCTGCTCTGGCCTGCTAATTCAGGGGCTTTCAAACATTTGGAGACACAACCCACAGTAAAACACAAGAATACATTTGATACATACCTAAACACTAACACACAACTTTTACAATATTTTCACAAAATAACATTTTGCCTTGTTCCAGATGATGCCCTCTGATATTTTCATCTTTGATATCGTAACCCATGACAGATTATGACCTACAGTTTGACAAGCATTGTTCACACTATTTTAACTGGATTAGGCGTATGTTTTTATTTCATTTTCTCTTCTCAAAGAGAATGTAAACCCTTGAAGAGCAAGAACATTGCACAAGCACGTCCTTGTATTAAATATGGCAAATAAATACAAATTCATGATAGAAACTAGAGGCATTTCCTTATTGTCTGTATTACTGCAGCACTACAAAAAGCTAGCCTGCACCATTTTGAGGATCCTTTCGTGTCATCCGTATCCTAGAATCATACCTGAAATTCACAGACTTAGAGCACTTTCACCCAGAAGTCAGGTTTTATTTCCAGGAAATAGGCAGTAACGAAGTTTCTCACCATTCCTAGCATTCACTCTCATTCCTGCTCAGTCATATTTATTGAACTTTAGCTTACAGCAATTTTCCCAGGGTTAGGCATTTATTACATATAAATTTTCTATTAAAAAAACTTAATTTGTGTACATACTTTGTTGACTGAATTGTATATATCTTTTTTTCAGAACTAAATATATTTTTTTTAATTTTTTTTTTTTATAGAGACTGCAGCTTTTAAATTTATTTTATTTTTATTTATTTATGGCTGTGTTGGGTCTTCGTCTCAGTGCGATGGCTTTCTCTAGTTGCGGCAAGCGGGGGCCACTCTTCATCGCGGTGCGCGGGCCTCTCACTATCGCGGCCTCTCCTGTTGCGGAGCACAGGCTCCAGACGCGCAGGCTCAGTAATTGTGGCTCACGGGCCCAGCCGCTCCGCGGCATGTGGGATCCTCCCAGACCAGGGCTCGAACCCATGTCCCCTGCATTGGCAGGCAGACTTTCAACCACTGCGCCACCAGGGAAGCCCCCAGAACTAAATATATTTTTAAAGGAAACCTAAAACATTCACTTATTTTTAATGATGATTATGATTGTTGGTGTGTACTTTTATGGTACAGTTATATAAATTCAGTAGTTTCAAAGCAACTTCCCAATATTTTTTCATAAATCTTAACTATGAGTTTCTCAAGAGTTTTATACACAGGTAACAAAGGGCTCAGCATGTTTAAATTCCTTGCACAATGTCAAACTAGGCATAGGAGAAAAATATCCAGGATTTCAGACTTCTAATAAAATTCTTTAAATAAATAAGCCTATTTTATATTAAGGTGCTTGATAAGGACTTGAATTAAATATATTATAATTTAAGCTTTACAGTGTTCTGAGAGTGTGACTGGCTATACTGTGTTATTAAGGAGAGAAAATACACAGCATCCCTTCATAGACTGTTCCACAGCCACAGACTGTATTTTTGTTTTCTTAATTCACCATTCACCCATCATTCATTCATTCTTTCATTAGGTTGTCCACAAACTTATGTCAAGTGTTGACAATGTTGGTTGGCACTTGGCAAAAAAAAAAAAATTGGTTAAAGGCAACTAAAGATATACAAGACATGGTCTTGGTCCTTAAGGAACTTAAAAGTCTACAAAGTCATAAATCACTATGATAACAACTGCCAGTTGGTGGTACAGCCATTACCTGTGCCATGTGTGTCAAGAATTCAAATAACCAACTTAATAAAGTCAAATGATTGTGGAAAAGACTAGGAAGATTCTGAAACCACTTTGAAAAAAACAAAGAACCTTTGAAGGGAAAAGTCCAACAACCTTCCGAACAGAACCATTAGTCTATAGGAATTTATTTTCTCCACTATAGATGATGACTACGCAAGATGTATACTGAACATTACTAGGAAGAATATGGGAAGCGTATGATAAGAATGGAGAACTTGGGTGAATAACATACTAGAAGCCTTCATGTAAGAATGGAAATCCTTTGTCTTGAAGTAGTTGTTAAATATCCATGAATTTTTGTTTTAATAAAAGTCAGGAAATGCAGACAATAGTCTTGTCACAATTACTGTAAGTCTCCATGAGAGGAATGTATGTTAAATCTTTATTGACAGATGGCTTTGACCAATGAGAATGCATAGATATTGAAAGGAATTTGGAGAGAGGGACATTGGGAAACACAAGAGAAAACTGGATCCCAGTTCAGTTGACAGATTCTAAGGACATCAACTGTGGAGAAGCAAATGCTGAGAAACAAGAGCTTCTGGAGGAGTACACTCAATAGGTTCAACCATTAAAACAAACTTCATTCTACTAATTGCACTTAAGGCATAGAAAACAAGAAGACAGAGGCCTTCTGGGATCTCATGCAAAGTTGTCATCTGCTCTCTCTGGCGCTATCTCAGTATGACAGTGAGAAGAGAGAAACAGAAAACAGTCACGCAGATACTGCTAGAAGGATGCTTACCCAGCTAGAAGACTAATTCACTGGGAGTTCAAATAGCTCACCCAACGTAGTATGCTAAATCAAGTCCCACATGGGGAAATGGAACCTGGCTATCCGATGTCCTTATAATGTGCAATTCTGTCTTTTTTTGTTGGAAGAAACTCATGAAATCCAATTGCAAGTCTTAGAAATGATTTATTTTAGCTTAAAGCTTAATATCAATACCATGGAGAGTTATTAAAGAACGACCACCTTCCAAAGAAATAAATAGATAACTCAAAAACTAAATTCAAATGCCTAAACAATTTTAAAAAATCAAATTTTGTAGTAATAAAAAATAACAAGAAGCTATTCTTTAGTTTAACAGTATTATTATCATCGTTAACAGCCAGTTTGAATGCAGATTCAGGGACATGGGTGTTCAAACTTGCTGATTTCTGGATAAGTTGATAACCTGTATCTAAATAAAAATGTTTATTCCCTTTCTTTTAGCAGTTCTGCTTCTAAGAATTTATTTAGTCCAAGAATGTGACCATAGATGTGCTCAAACATTGATCTATAAGGGTGTAGGATGGCTTATAATGGAAATAATACAAAAAGGGAACAGAACAAATGTCACTTATTAAGGGGCTGATTTGGCCTATCCTGGTACCTTTACATGCTGAATACCAGCCCACTGCCTCCACCTTAGACCCAAGATACTCCCCACTTTATGTCACCATCATCTCTTAACTGAACTACTGCAGTATATCCTAGCTGGTCTTGAGATCTTCACACTTGTCCTCCTCCAGTACATTCTTCAATAGCAGCGACACTGATCTTAAACTATAAATCAGATCGTGTCATTCCACTGCTGAAAACCATCCAAGGGCTTTCCACTGTGCTTGAAATAAAATCTAAACCAATCTAAACCACCACTTCAAAGTCCCTGCATGAAATGGCCCCAGTTACTCTTGTTTGTGTGTATGCGTCCTTTGTTGTTTGTTTTTTGTTTTATATTGAATTATAATTTATAAGATATAAGTGTATAATGTGATGAGTTTTGACAAATGTATTTACCCATGTAACACACACCCCTATCAGGATATAAAACATTTCCTTCACCCCAGAAAAATACCCTTCTCAGTTAATCCCTGCCCTACTCCCTAACTTAGGGACTACTGTTATGATTTCTATCATCAAAAATGAGTTTTGCCTGTTCCAGGATTTCATATAAATGGAAGCACATGGTATCATCTCTTCTGTGTCTGGTTCCTTTTACTCCACACAGTGATTTTTTAGATCATCTATGGTGTTGCCCATAACAGGATTCCGTTTTATTGCTGAGTAGTAGTTCATTGTATACCCCAGGTATTAATCTCCTGCCTACCTTTAACTGCATTTTATGATACTCTTCTCTGTACTCACTAAACTCCAGCCACACTGATCTTTGATTGGTTCCTTGGACAAGCTTCTTTTGAATCCTCAGGGTCTTTGCATCTGGTGTTCCCTCTGCATGGAATGCACTTCCTTCATTCTTTGCATGGCTGGTTTCTTCTCATTATTTTAGGTCTCAGCTAAAATTCCACCCCCCAGAGAAACCCTCTCTGACTAGGCTATATAAAGCACCTCCACAGAAGTTCTCTCTGTTACTCTTACTCTTTTCTTTCTGTTATAACACTGATCACAATTTGCAATTCTTTTATTTATTTTCCTGTTAACTTGTTCTATGCCTTCCTTTCCAGAATACAAGTTCCCTGAAGGCATATAAAATGCCTCTTATTCATTGATTTATCCCCAGCACCTAGTGGAGTGTTGGCATATAAAAGATGTTCAATCAATTTTGGGTAAGACTAACGCGATTCAAATAAATAATTACCTAAATGTGAATCATTATTTGAATAGCCATTAAAATATCCTTGAGGAAAAATATATAATGTCATAGAATAGGTTAGAAGGCAGTTCAGTAGGTAGATTACGTAGCAGTATACGTGGTATAAACTCATTTTTGTGAAAAGTAAAAATTACATATGTCTGTGTATAATTAACATATTGTTGAGTGGCATAATTTTTATCTTCTTCCTCACATTTCTTTTTTTGATGTGGACCATTTTTGAAGTCTTTAGTGAATTTGTTACAATATTGCTTCTGTTTTATGTTTTGGTTTTTTGGCCACGAGGCATGTGGGATTCTTGCTCCCTGACCAGGTATGGAACCTGCCCCTCCTGTATTAGAAGGCGAGGTCTTAACCACTGGACTGCCAGGGAAGTCCCCCTCACACTTCTTGTATTTTCCAAATTCTGTGCAGTGAATGTTAATAATTTTAATACTTGAAATTAATAATTTATTTTTAATCAGTGCCTCCATCTGGAGCCCAGTGCCATGCTGACATCCATGTCTTCCCGTGCCTAGATGGCATCAGGCAGGCATAGGCTGAGCCCAAATTAGAGGGAGTCCATTCTGTGTATTTTGTGGTGGTATCAGGTGGTCTTTTAAGAATCAGAGAAGTCAGGAAGTGGCTCCAAGTAAAATCTCTTCTTCTATTACCAAGCTTTTGTGTAAAAGGCCAGCTAGTAAATATTTTAAGCTTTGTGGGACATTTGGCCACTGATGCAACTACTCAATTCTGCCTTAATGTGAAAGCAGCAAAATATAATCAAATGGGCATGGCTGTGTTCCAATAAAGCTTTATTTACAAAAACAGGTGGTAAGCTGGATTTGGCCCAAGGGTCTGCTTTTCTGACACCCTGATTAGTGTAACATCTCAAATTTTATTTCCTCATTTTTTTTTTTTCTGACTATTTAGTGGAGTCAAACCATCTGGCTTTACTATTTGCAGGCAGTGTGCTCTGTTGAGCATGTTATTTAACCGCTGTAAGCTTCCATCTTCATGCCTGTAAAACAAGGATAATAGAAGCTTTTTGACAGTTAGATAAAATCGTCCATGTAAAGGCACCCAGCCCAGGGCCTGGCATAAGTGCTCGTTCTAGTTATCCTCTGTTTGCCCCACATCCATTCTCCATCCTGCTCTGCCTGGTGCCCGCAAGACTGGCCCCTGCAAGTGGCATCACCGTGTCCTTCTTGCTGGCTGGCTGCCAGTTGAGTTCACCCAGTAGCCCAATAGGAGACACTGGCCAGAGGCGACAGGGTGGGAAGAAAAAGCGGGTTTGAGGTATTTCTTCCTCTCTCCCTAGCTATTTCAGCACTGCCCCTCTGTCAGCAGCTGGGTGTCTCCCCAAGTGTATTCTGTCTTCAGCTGACACCCTGACTAAAACACTGCTTTTGTGTTAGGTGTGATGAGGATAATAGTAACTAAGGATCACGGTGTCATTGTTGTAGTTAGCAAGTGTTTTGAAAATTTTCAGGTCTAGGTTTTGAATTTTCTGTTTTTCAGTATACTATCCATTGTCCTGCTTCTATATCTTTCCAATATAATTTCCATCAGCTAATGCTGTGACATGTGGTAATTGGTTATGGTGGCTAGGAGGTCACCTTGGGAGGTCAACTAATTTATTGTCTTGCTTCAAGTGTGAAACAGAAGGACAGACAGGAATCTACACCACTGTGCCTTTCATCCCCTTCATGTAGGGAGAATTTAAATATGGTAGTATAAGCCCATGATAAATTTTCCAATAGTATGGAAATCACTCAGCACATAGAACAATGTATACATTCTCATGTCATTCTTCTTCCAAGTGGTGGACAGGAATAGGGTTATGGACAAGGACAGCGTAACAAAAGCATGATAACTCAAGACAGAGCTGGGAGTCCCAGACCAGGTATTTAGAGAAGTAGTCTCAGGTCCATGGCAGACAAGTATGACAACCCTCCGATAGACTGGGCCCTGGTATAGGGGCTCTGAGCTAGGATCACCCAGTAGCCCTCTCCCTGCCACCTTCCTGAAGCTGAAACTGAGCTGACTACCATTCTGGTTCCTTGGGGCTATTCATATTTGAGCTCTCCTAATTAGCTCCAAATATTTGGATTAGGTGTATTAGCACTGTGCTCCTTCCATTTTCCAAAAGAAGTCTAAGAGAAACTGTAATTTCAACACTCTCCATTTTAAACAACAAAGTACAGAACTGAGCTGAATTTGACTTTCATTTCAATTACATTGTTGAATATATCTGCAAACTGACCAGAAGGTCTCAAAAAAACATTGTATTTTGTCATTTATAAAATGAAACTTTAAGTGATCATTTTTGTGTACACACACACACACACACACACATGCAAATATATATAATACATATGTATTTATTTTGCCAGCTGAGTTTTCTCAGAAATGATTTTCCTTTACCCTGAGATACTTCCAACCTTTTTGCATTAAAGTAATCTTTCTTTTGAAATTAAAATAGTGAGGATAATAACAGCATGTGCCAGGCATGGTGCTAGGTGCTTTGTCTGCATTTAGCAGGTAATTTATGTGTAATTCTCAGGAGAAGCCTAGGAAGTGAGTACAGCTGTCATCACCACTGTAAAGAGACTAAAACTGAGGCACAGAGTAGTTAAGCATCTTCTTCAAGGTCTGGATACAAAGTAGATAGTCTGACTCTACAGCCTAAACTTTGTTTCTTTTTTTTTTTTTTAACATCTTTATTGGAGTATAATTGCTTTACAATGGTGTGTTAGTTTCTGCTTTATAACAAAGTGAATCAGTTATACATATACATATGTTCCCATATCTCTTCCCTCTTGCATCTCCCTCCCTCCCACCCTCCCTATCCCACCCCTCTAGGTGGTCCCAAAGCACCGAGCTGATCACCCTGTGCTATGCGGCTGCTTCCCACTAGCTATCTATTTTACGTTTGGTAGTGTATATATGTCCATGCCACTCTCTCACTTTGTCACAGCTTACCCTTCCCCCTCCCCATATCCTCAAGTCCATTCTCTCGTAGGTCTGTGTCTTTATTTCCGTCTTGCCCCTAGGTTCTTCATGACCTTTTTTTTTTTCTTAGATTCCATATATATGTGTTAGCATACGGTATTTGTTTTTCTCTTTCTGACTTACTTCACCCTTTATGACAAATTCTAGGTCCATCCACCTCACTACAAATAACTCAATTTCATTTCTTTTTATGGCTGAGTAATATTCCATTGTATATATGTGCCACATCTTCTTTATCCATTCATCTGTTGACGGACACATAGGTTGCTTCCATGTCCTGGCTATAGTAAATAGTGCTGAAATGAACATTGGAGTACATGACACTTTTTGAATTATGGTTTTCTCAGGGTATATGCCCAGTACTGGGATTGCTGGGTCGTATGGTAGTTCTGTTTTTAGTTTTTTAACGAAGCTCTATACTGTTCTCCATAGTGGCTGTATCAATTTACATTCCCACCAACAGTGCAGGAAGGTTCCCTTTTCGCCACACCCTCTCGAGCATTTATTGTTTGTAGATTTTTTGATGATGGCCATTCTGACCGGTGAGATGATATCTCATTGTAGTTTTGATTTGCATTTCTCTAATGATTAGTGATGTTGAGCATTCTTTCATGTGTTTGTTGGCAATCTGTATATCTTCTTTGGAGAAATGTCTATTTAGGTCTTCTGCCCATTTTTGGATTGGGTTGTTTGTTTTTTTGATATTGAGCTGCATGAGTTGCTTGTATGTTTTGGAGATTAATGCTTTGTCAGTTGCTTCATTTGCAAATATTTTCTCCCATTCTGAGGGTTGTCTTTTGGTCTTGTTTATGGTTTCCTTTGCTGTGCAAAAGCTTTTAAGTTTCATTAGGTCCCATTTGTTTATTTTTGTTTTTATTTCCATTTCTCTAGGAGGTGGGTCAAAAAGGATCTTGCTGTGATTTATGTCATAGAGTGTTCTGCCTATGTTTTCCTCTAAGAGTTTTATAGTGTCTGACCTTACATTTAGGTCTTTAATCCATTTTTAGTTTATTTTTGTGTATGGTGTTAGGGAGTGTTCTAATTTCATTCTATTACATGTAGCTGTCCAGTTTTCCCAGCACCACTTATTGAAGAGGCTGTCTTTTCTCCACTGTATATTCTTGCCTCCTTTATCAAAGATAAGGTGACCATATGTGTGTGGGTTTATCTCTGGGCTTTCTATCCTGTTCCATTGATCTATATTCCTGTTTTTGTGCCAGTACCATACTGTCTTGATTACTGTAGCTTTGTAGTATAGTCTGAAGTCAGGGCGCCTGATTCCTCCAGCTCCATTTTACTTTCTGAAGATTGCTTTGGCTATTCGGGGTCCTTTGTGCTTCCATACAAATTGTGAAATTTTTTGTTCTAGTTCTGTGAAAAATGCCAGTGGTAGTTTGATAGGGATTGCATTGAATGTGTAGATTACTTTGGGTAGTATAGTCAGTTTCACAATGTTGATTCTTCCAATCCAAAAACATGGTATATCTCTCCATCTATTTGTATCATCTTTAATTTCTTTCATCAGTGTCTTATAGTTTTCTGCATACAGGTCTTTTGTCTCCTTAGGTAGGTTTTTTCCTAGATATTTTATTCTTTTTGTTGCATTGGTAAATGGGAGTGTTTTCTTAATTTCAATTTCAGCTTTTTCATCATTAGTGTATAGGAATGCAAGAGATTTCTTTGCATTAATTTTGTATCCTTTTACTTTACTTTAGTAGAGCTAATTCATTGATTAGCTCTACTAGTTTTCTGGTAGCATCTTTAGGATTCTCTATGTATAGTATCATGTCAACTGCAAAGAGTGACAGCTTTACTTCTTCTTTTCCAATTTGGATTCCTTTTATTTCTTTTTCTTCTCTGATTGCTGTGGCTAAAACTTCCAAAAGTATGTTGAATAATAGTGGTGATAGTGGGCAACCTTGTCTTGGTCCTGATCTTAGTGGAAATGGTTTCAGTTTTCCACCATTGAGGACGAAGTTGGCTTTGGGTTTGTCATATATGGCCTTTATTATGTTGAGGAAAGTTCCCTCTATGCCTACTTTCTGGAGACTTTTTGTCATAAATGGGTGTTGAATTATGTCAAAAGCTTTCTCTGCATCTATTGAGATGATCACATGGTTTTTCTCCTTCAATTTGTTAATATGGTGTATCACATTGATTGATTTGCATATATTGAAGAATCCTTGCATTCCTGGGATAAACCCTACTTGATCATGATGTAGGATCCTTTTAATGTGCTGTTGGATTCTGTTTGTTAGTATTTTGTGGAGGATTTTTGCATCTGTGTTCGTCAGTAATATTGGCCTGTGGTTTTCTTTCTTTGTGACATCTTTGTCTGGTTTTGATATCAGAGTGATGGTGGCCTCGTAGAATGAGTTTGGGAGTGTTCCTCCCTCTGCAATATTTTGGAAGAGTTTGAGAAGGATAGGTGTTAGCTCTTCTCTAAATGTTTGATAGAATTCACCTGTGAAGCCATCTGGTCCTGGGCTTTTGTTTGTTGGAAGGTTTTTAATCACAGTTTCAATTTCAGTGCTTGTGATTGGTCTGTTCATATTTTCTATTTCTTCCTGGGTCAGTCTCGGAAGGTTGTGCATTTCTAAAAATTTGTCCATTTCTTCCAGGTTGTCCATTTTACTGGCATATAGTTGCTTGTAGTAATCTCTCATGATCGTGTGTATTTCTGCAGTGTCAGTTGTTACTTCTCCTTTTTCATTTCTAATTCTATTGACTTGAGTCTTCTCCCTTTTTTCCTTGATAAGTCTGGCTAATGGTTTATCAATTTTGTTTATCTTCTCAAAGAACCAGCTTTTAGTTTTATCGATCTTTGCTATCATTTCCTTCATTTCTTTTTCATTTATTTCTGATCTGATCTTTATGATTTCTTTCCTTCTGCTAACTTTGGGGGTTTTTTGTTCTTCTTTCTCTAATTGCTTTAGGTGTAAGGTTAGGTTGTTTATTTGAGATGTTTCTTGTTTCTTAAGGTAGGCTTGTACAGCTATAAACTTCCCTCTTAGAACAGCTTTTGCTGCATCCCATAGGTTTTGGGTCGTTGTGTTTTCATTGTCATTTGTTTCTAGGTATTCTTTTATTTTCTCTTTGATTTCTTCAGTTATCTCTTGGTTATTAAGTAGTGTGTTGTTTAGCCTCCATGTGTTTGTATTTCTTACAGATTTTTTCCTGTAATTGATATCTACTCGCAAAGCCTTGTAGTCAGAAAAGATACTTGATACAATTTCAATTTTCTTAAATTTACGAAGGCTTGATTTGTGACCCAAGATATGATCTATCCTGGAGAATGTTCCATGAGCACTTGAGAAGAATGTGTATTCTGTTGTTTTTGGATGGAATGTCCTATAAATATCAATTAAGTCTATCTTGTTTAATGTATCATTTAAAGCTTGTGTTTCCTTATTTACTTTCATTTTGGATGATCTGTCCATTGGTGAAAGTGGGGTGTTAAAGTCCCCTACTATGATTGTGTTACTGTTGATTTCCCCTTTTATGGCTGTTAGTATTTGCCTTATGTATTGAGGTGCTCCTATGTTGGGTGCATAAATATTTACAATTGTTATATCTTCTTCTTGGATTGATCCCTCGATCATTATGTAGTGTCCTTCTTTGTCTCTTGTAGCAGTCTTTATTTTAAAGTCTATTTTGTCTGATATGAGAATTGCTGCTCCAGCTTTCTTTTGATTTCCATTTGCATGGAATATCTTTTTCCATCCCCTCACTTTCAGTGTGTATGTGTCCCTAGGTCTGAAGTGGGTCTCTTGTAGACAGCATATATATGGGTCTTGTTTTTGTATACATTCAGCCAGTCTATGTCTTTTGGATGGAGCATTTAGTCCATTTACATTTAAGTTAATTATCTATATGTATGTTCCTATTACCATTTTCTTAATTGTTTTGGGTTTATTATTGTAGGCCTTTTCCTTCTCTTGTGTTTCCTGCCTAGAGAAGTTCCTTTAGCATTTGTTGTAAAGCTGGTTTGGTGGTGCTGAATTCTCTTAGCTTTTGCTTGTCTGTAAAGCTTTTAATTTCTCCGTCAAATCTTAATGAGATCCTTGCTGGGTAGAGTAATCTTGGTTGTAGGTTTTTCTCTTTCATCACTTTAAATATGTCCTGCCACTCCCTTCTGGCTTGCAGAGTTTCTGCTGAAAGATCTGCTGTTAACCTTATGGGGATTCCCTTATGTGTTACTTGTTGTTTTTCCCTTGCTGCTTTTAATATTTGTTCTTTGTATTTAATTTTTGATAGTTTGATTAATATGTGTCTTAGCGTGTTTTTCCTTGGATTTATCCTGTATGGGACTCTCTGTGCTTCCTGGACTTGATTAACTATTTCCTTTCCCATATTAGGGAAATTTTCAACTATAATCTCTTCAAATATTTTCTCAGTCCCTTTCTTTTTCTCTTCTTCTTTTGGGACCCCTATAATTCGAATGTTGGTGCATTTAATGTTGTCCCAGAGGTCTCTGAGACTGTCTTCAATTCTTTTCATTCTTTTTTCTTTATTCTGCTCTGTGGTAGTTATTTCCACTATTTTATTTTCCAGGTCGCTTATCCGTTCTTCTGCCTCAGTTATTCTGCTGTTGATCCCTTCTAGGGAATTTTTAATTTCATTTGTCACGTTGTTCATCTCTGTTTGTTTGCTCTTTAGTTCTTCTAGGTCCTTGTTAAACATTTCTTGTATTTTTCTCCATTCTATTTCCAAGATTTGGGATCATCTTTACTATCATTATTCTGAATTCTTTTTCAGGTAGAATGCCTGTTTCCTCTTCATTTGTTAGATCTGATGGGTTTTTGCCTTGCTCCTTCTTTTGCTGTGTGTTTCTCTGTGTTCTCATTTTGCTTAACTTACTGTGTTTGGGGTCTCCTTTTCGCAGGCTGCACATTCATAGTTTCTGTTGTTTTTGGTGTCTGTCCCCAGTGGCTAAGGTTGGTTCAGTGGGTTGTGTAGGCTTCCTGGTGGAGGGGACTAGTGCCTGTGTTCTGGTGGATGAGGCTGGATGTTGTCTTTCTGGTGGGCTGGTCCACGTCTGGTGGTGTGTTTTGGGGTGTCTGTGGCCTTATTATGATTTTAGGCAGCCTCTGTGCTAATGGATGGTGTTGTGTTCCTGTCTTGCTAGTTGTTTGGCATAGGGTGTCCAGCACTATAGCTTGCTGGTCGTTGAGTGGAGCTGGGTCTTGGCGTTGAGATGGAGATCTCTGGGAGATTTTCGCCGTTTGATATTATGTGGAGCTGGAAGGTCTGTTGTGGACCAGTGTCCTGAACTTGGCTCTCCCACCTCAGTGGCACAGCCCTGATGCCTGGCTGTAGCACCAAGAGCCTTTTGGGAGGTCTGAGGTCTTCTGCCAGCGTTCAGTAGGTGTTCTGTAGGAGTTGTTCCACATGTAGATGATTTCTGATGTATTTGTGGGGAGGAAGGTGATCTCTGCATCTTACTCTTCCGCCATCTTGAAGCTCCTCCCCCTAAACTTTGTTTTCTGATAGTAGATTGCAGTTACTTTCTGTCAACGCTTTTAGTTTGGAAAACTTTAGCTGTCTTGAAATTCCAGCACGTGGGAACCACTAGACTCTCCTTTTTGTTTGCCATATCTGCTCCTGTGTTGCACATAAGCCTGATAGAAGGGGATAGTGTGGGCTGACTTAAGGAGCCCTATCTGAACCACTGCATTTCCCGAGGGGTCAGCACAGTGAAGGACTGCATAGGCAGGTGAGATTGACATGACCACAGAGCTGTCCACAACGTCATTGACCACAGGAACAAAAGGGCCAAGGAGAGGCATTGCAGCTCTCATGACACCACAGTGGGGTGTTATTTCATTGGTGCTATCGCCACCCCCATAGCAAAGAACACCACCCTCACCATAAGAAAGCAAACCTTCCTGAAGCAGCACATTCTGAGAAAATGTGGCTGCAATCCAGGAAGCTGTTTCCAGAAACCACGCCAAGCTGAGAGCCCTCACCCCAGCTGGAAAGTCTGGTTATTGTTTGGATCAGCTTGTAAGGTCCCCATGGGACTCCCCTGCTCTCTATGATAGTAGCAATAGAACACAGGCTCTGGGAAGCAGGGTCTCTCGTGCTGCTACACCCCTTACCTAACATCGGGGCAATGTATTCTTGACAGGCATGATGGTGTGAGTATGAAAGTTGAGTTGTCTCAATTGGTCTCAATTGTATGCTCCAGAAATTTACCCTAAGAGAGTAAAGGTATTCTAGATGAAGCTTTTCCTAGAGTCAGGGCTTGAGGGGAATTTGGAAGCCATCTACTCCATCCTGCCAGTACCAGAAGTACACTAAACCACAAATAAATAAACTGAAAACCAAGCAGAATATTGGTTCTCCAGTTACACAGAAACATGAATCATCAAACCAGTATGTGTGGTGTATGTGTGTGTGCATGTATGTGTGTGTGTTTGTGTGTGTAAGATGTCAGAAAATCTTTCTCTTCAGTCATCATCCACATGGGTCACCAAAAGGTCAAATCTATACATAAGCAAATGCCTACAAGGTATATATGTGAGGACAGTTCTTTGGTTTCCAGTTCTGTGCTCTCTCCTGGGGATATACCTCTCTTTATTCAAATCTAGCCGTGCTGTTTTTCTTGCTACACCAACGATGCACTGCTCAAACTGTTCTTTAGTGTTTGCTTTTAGTCCACACCAATAATGTATTGCTTGAAGTTGTTCTTTAATGTGTCTTTATTATTAATAGTAGCTACGATTGACCAAGGTCCTGCTGTGTGCCAGCCATCATTCCAAGGAATTTACACATATTATCACATTAATTTATTATAACAATTCCATGATGCAGGAACTATATTCCCATTTTATAGATAAAGAAATGAAGAACTGAAAATTTGTAACTTCCCTAAGGTCAGGGCATCAGGAACAGAGTTGGGATTTAAACTAAGAAGGTTTTTCTGGCTCCAAGATTCACTCTCTTTCCATACACCAAGGCTCCCTCTTTTCAAGCAGGTGTTCTCCAATATGTGTGTAATTATTACACTTCTGCTTGCTACACAGCAGCTCTGGAGGTATCTTGCCACCTCCCTGCCCCACAGTCCTGGTCAGCGTGGGGACCTAGTCACAGGACCAAGCCGGGATGCTTGTTGCTCAGCAGAATTGATAAAGATTCTAGCTGCAAGGCCTGACATATCTGGTTCTGCCAGCTAGTGATAAATAGGTGTTAACAAAATTTATTTTTAAAGTTGCTTAAAGAAACAAGTTTTCTCACTTTGCAACCATAGAGAAAGTTAGTTGGTAGAATTTTAGTTTGAGAACTCCTGTGTCACAAGGAGAGCATCTTGATTTTGGTGCTTTAGTTTTCTGTCAGTTCCCTGTTGGGCAGTCTGCTCTTATGGTAGAGAGTTGGGCTCCTGTAAAATCTAAGGAAAATTGGGGTAAGTGGAGGGTTTCACTGAGTCGGGTTGATCTTGGCCTTCTTCCAGGCACAAAATGGATTTCCTAAAATGGCCCACACTTCTGGTCATAGAGCAAGTAACCTGGATAAGAGGCTTGAGAATTTTTGATGATGCTTATGTCATGCTTAAATGGAAGATTTTACTTTAACTTTGGAAATATAACCTAAAAGCAGATTTCATGATGCCTCTTGAAATTTATTTCAACAGACATCTATTGAGCATGTACTATGTGTCAGACCTGTTGTAGGTGCTGGAGATAAAGCAGTGAACAAAGCTGATAAAAGTCCCTGTGCTCATGGAGATTATGTCTTGCTGCAGGAAGACGGACAATAAACAAATGAGTAAAACATACATCAGATGGTATAAATACTAGGGAGAAAAGTAAAACAGCAAAGGCTGGTGAGGGGTGATGGGGTGGGAAGGATATTACAATTTTTAATAGGGCGATCAGGGAAGGCTTCACTGAGAGAGTGACATTTGAGCAAAGACATGCAAAAGCTGGAAGAGTGGCCATGTGGATATTGGAGGGAAGGGTATTCCAGATAGAGGGACAAACCCCAAGACCCACAGAGGGTGCCAGGCATGTTGGAGAGTTGGCAGGGCAACAAGCATGGACAAAGAGAGCAGTGAGAGAGTAATAGGTGAGAGAGGCAGTGGGCACAAATGGCCTTGTGAGCCGTGGTATAAACTTTGGCTTTTGCTCTGTATTGAACAAGACACTGGAGGGTTTTAAATAGAGAAAGTAGTTCCAAATTAACAAGATTTTCTGGCTGTGGTATTGAGAATAGATATTATTGGGAAGAGCTGCTAATATTAGTGTATTCATTTTCTATGCTGTGTAACATATTACCACAAAGTTAGCCGCTTAAAAAATACATATTTCTGATCTCACAGTTTCTTTGAGTCAGGGGTGTGGGCACAGCTTACTTAGCTGGGTCCCCTGCAGGCAGGAGTCATGATATCAGCCAGGGCTGAGGCCTTATCTGGAGGCTCAATTGGGGAAGGGTCCACTTGCAAGCTCCCTCAGGTTGTTGACAGAGTTCATTCTTTTGCAGCTATAGGATTCATATAGATGTCTTCTTCAAAACTAGCCATGGTGAGAAAAAAGAGGGAGAGAAAGCTTGTGAGAGAGAGAAAGGGAGAGATCCAGACTCTAGAGCAAGTCTGTTAGCAATATAGAGTCTTAATATCACAGAACAGGATTGTGGAGTGACATCCCAGTACTTTGCCAAAATGCATTGGTTACAAGTGAGCCATGGGCCCCATCTACACTCAAGGGAGGGAGAAGATTACACAAAGGTATGGGTACCAGGAGGTGGGGGAGCATGGAAGCTACCTTCTAGTCTGTCAGCCACAGTTAAGAAAAAACAATTAGGAGGCTCTTCCAACAATCCAGGCAGGAACTGTAAGACTCAGACTGGAATAAGTAAAGAATCCATTTTATAAGATTTATTGGTTCCTTTGGTGCTGATGATGGCTTGGACTGGACATGACGAATTTGGAAACGATAAACCAGAGAACTTCATTACCTTCTCTGGGCATCCTTTGGTCTCACTCAATCTCCCCTGTCTTCCCTGGTGCTTCACCATCAGGTCTATAATGGCCTTGCCTGAATGATAATACCCATCAGAGTTCTCCACGCCATCCTGTCTGAGCCAGAACCTACACTGCCCCGATCCCCCTTCCATCTCAGAACCACTCCCAGCAGCCATTTGGGGCCAAGTATTCCTACGCAGCAGAGGTCAGGGCCCAGTGTGGGGCTCTGGAACTACTTGCTGAGTCTGACGGTAGGCCTTCTCTACTCATGATAACCTTCTCTGTGTGGCCTTGAGTCAGAGCTCACCCATCTTCAGGGTCTCCTCCTCCTGGTGCCACCTCCCCTATGCCTGGATACCTGTTCAGAGTTATTGTCTTAATGCCCTCCTCCTATAACTGGCATCTTCCTTAACCTCTTCAGGCAAGTTTCTTTCTGGTTTCCTGTACTATATTCCAAGGATTCTCAAACTAGGGGCATACCACCACCCCACCTTAGGATCTGATTTCCTTCCCTAAGTTCCATCTGGTGTTCCTGCCTGTACCTCGGAGGATTGACAGCTTCCTGTTCATGTTTCCCAGAGTGTGGCATTGTGGCCTCTTGCTGCCTCTCAGACCAGCTCCTCTAGCCTGCCCAAGACTCTTCTTCACAAGTGTTTTTACAGTAAGAGTAAAACTGACTCATTGTTGGTAAACAGCAAGATAACCACACAACGAAAGTTGCCCCTTGAGGGTCCAGACTCAAGGTTTAGTGAGATACTATTGCAGAGTTGATAAATGAAATTAAGAGTCCTTTCCTGTTTTTTATGTTTTCTGAATCCACCATGATGCAAAATCACATCACTCTTCCACATTTTGGCCTCAAGTTCCGTTGTAAATCTGAGGGTGCTTATTTTATAGGGTCACTCAATAGCTCAACACAAAAGCTTTGGGCTAAGATTTCTGGTCGAGGTGTAAAGTAACCTGAATATCTCTGTCCCTGCCTCAATCACGGCCAGAATTGTTATGAAGCCATCTGGCTTTTTTCCTGAAGCTTTGTGTCTTTCACATAAAACAAGTGGTGATTTTTGCACCTCTGGAATTTGGTGGCATTTCTGCGGTGTTCTCTTTGTTGAGGAAATATGCATGACTCTATTCATTTAGCACTTTTGGTCAAGAACTTTCAATTACTCTGCCAGCAAGTCTGTCAGGTCAGCTTGCCGTCTCTCCTCTTCCATTTGTCTTCCCCAATTCTCCACACCTTTAAAATTTCTTGGAAATATATTTTTATTAGTCTGTAGACTTAATTGCTTCATGCCCACACACCCAGCCTAGAATCTCTGCATAGAGACTGCTCTATCTCATAAAAGCTTCCCACAAACTATAACTCCTTATCTTCTATAGTCAAGAAAATCTCTCTGACCCCACCCCTTTATATTCCCCAGCTCCTCAATCTGTTATCTCCAATCACCAATCAAATGATTGTTTAATATTTCCCATAAACATACAAGACTCAGTAGAAACCACTGTGCCAAAACCACCAAAAGTGTATGTCCTGAAGAATTCACATTCTGATGTCACTCTGGTTGTTGTCAACACATCAGAGCCATAATATCATGTTGGTGCCACAGAAGAGTGCAGTCTAGGAGGGTAGCATTACTTCTAGAAATTTTAGAAAGGACCATTTAGTCAGAATTTGGATCCTTCATAGAACAGTCTGCACTAAGCAGAACCGCCCCTGACACACTGCAGCTCCCCTTTAAGTCAGCGAGAGCCTCTGGGTTCTGTGAGTCATCCTACCCCAGGTTTTTAAGGCTTAGATAGAGTTTTGATAAAAGACAGTCTAAGTTGTTGCAGCTAATTCACTTAACCCTTCCTTTGGAAACATATCACCCCAGAGTTTTCTAGTTCCTGCCATAAAGACTTCCTAACGAAGCGTATAGAAGTCCTGCTGGATGTATAACTAGGCATTCAAATAGTACTGGATGATACAAGAAAAATGTTATAATTGCCTCTTTAAGGAGTTGGAAGGAAATGAGTAAACTAAAGGATATCGACTTTCTAGTCTGTCAGACTGACATTTGAGTCACAGCTTACAGTGGGCAAGTTTCTTATTTTCTCCGAATCCTAGTTACCATTTCTGTAAAATGGGGATGTTAATACACCACCTACGATTCTTCATAGAATTAAATGTGCAAAAATACCCTGCGGAGTCCAGGCATCTTATAAGCATTTCCCACTTGTGAAGTGGAGATGATGCTTATACAGAATCCACCTGCAAGGTTGCTTATGCGAGCACTTCACATTTGAGAACAGCTAACAAGCTCGTCTCATTGGCCTTTCCCTGTGAACAACACAGATTCAGAATTTGTCCTGCTGTCCTCCTGCCTCACCCAGCCTTGGCTAAAGGAAGTGCAATAAAGCAATAACGCTTTAGATCACCTTCTAGCATGTTCACAAAATATGGAACCATGCAGGAACCAGAAGACTCTTAAATCTGCTGGGTACTCATATGGAGGCACCAAAGAGATTTCACAAAAATAAAATGTACAGTATAGCTCAGAAGCCACCAATATGGTCAGACCAGACTCTTTATTCATCTTTTTATGTGAGAAGAACCTTACAGGTGATGTCCAGGATGGCAGGGGAGGATTTCAGAGCTGGACACTTCAGATTTTCTGGACCATGCCAGCCTTCTCAGTTTCTTCTTCTATACCTTCATGTGGTGGGAAGTCTAGTCTCTGGGTGTCAGAAAGGAGTGTGTTTGTGTGTGAGTATGTATGGGGCTGGCACTGTATTTTATTTAAGAGTAAGATTTAAGAGTATACTAATTTTTTATTGCTGTGTATCCTATTAAATACATCAGCACTCCATATTTTCTACACTATTATACTTTCTTATATTATCTTGAAATTACAATCTAGAGAACTTGATTTGTGCCCTATATATAATATCTTTACGTCATTGAATATTGTACAGCTCCATGAGCAATTTCACAAATTTCTGTTTTTCTGTTGTTGATTTTATTTTAACCAAGAGGTAAACAAGCAATCTTAAAAAAAATTCAGAATTGTATGTGGGTATCACTTTGATATATAAGTATTTTTTTTAATTTATTGTATTAACATCTTTATTGGAGTATGATTGCTTTACAATGTTGTGTTAGTTTCTGCTGTGTAACAAAGTGAATCAGCTATATGTATACATATATCCCCATATCCCCTCCCTCTTGCATCTCCCTTCTGCCTTCCCTATCCCACCCACCTAGGTGGTCACAAAGATATGAGCTGATCTCCCTGTGCTATGCAGCTATCTGTCTGTTTTACATTTGGTAGTATATATATGTTGATGCTACTCTCTCACTTCATCCCAGCTTACCTTTCCCCCTCCCCATGTCCTCAAGTCCATTCTCTACGTCTGTATCTTTATTCCTGTCCTACTCTACATTCATCAGAATCTCTTCTTTTTTTTTTAAGTCCACGTACATGTGTTAGCATACGGTATTTTTTTTTTCTCTTTCTGACTTACTTCACTCTGTATGATAGACTCTAGGTCCATCCACCTGAGTACAAATAACTCAATTTCGTTTCTTTTTAGGGCTGAGTAATATTCCATTGTATATATGTGCCACATCTTCTTTATCCATTCATCTGTCGATGGACGCTTAGGTTGCTACCACGTCCTGGCTATTGTAAATAGTGCTGAAATGAACATTGGAGTACATGACACTTTTTGAATTATGGTTTTCTCAGGGTATATGCCCAGTAGTGGGATTGCTGGGTCATATGGTAGTTCTGTTTTTAGTTTTTTAAGGAACCTCCATACTGTTCTCCATAGTGGCTGTATCAATTTACATTCCCACCAACAGTGCAGGAGTGTTCCCTTTTCTCCACACCCTCTTGAGCATTTATTGTTTGTAGATCTTTTGATGATGGCCATTCTGTCCGGTGGGAGGTGATATCTCATTGTAGTTTTGAGTTGCATTTCTCTAATGATTAGTGATGTTGAACATCCTTTCATATGTTTGTTGGCAATCTGTATGTCTTCTTTGGAGAAATGTCTATTTAGGTATTCTGCCCATTTTTTGGATTGGGTTGTTTGTTTTTATGATATTGAGCTGCATGAGAGGCTTGTATATTTTGGAGATTAATCCTTTGCCAGTTGCTTCATTTGCAAATATTTTCTCCCATTCTGAGGGTTGTCTTTTTGTCTTGTTTATGGTTTCCTTTGCTGTGCAAAAGCTTTCAAGTTTCATTAGGTCCCATTTGTTTATTTTTGTTTTTATTTCCATTTCTCTAAAAGGTGGGTCAAAAAGGATCTTACTGTGATTTATGTCATAGAGTGTTCTGCCTATGTTTTCCTCTAAGAGTTTGATAGTGTCTGGCCTTACATTTAGGTCTTTAATCCATTTTTAGTTTATTTTTGGGTGTGGTGTTAGGGAGTGTTCTAATTTCATTCTTTTACATGTAGCTGTCCAGTTTTCCCAGCAGCACTTATTGAAGAGGCTGTCTTTTCTCCACTGTATATTCTTGCCTCCTTTATCAAAAATAAGGTGACCATATGTGTGTGGGTTTATCTCTCGGCTTTCTATCCTGTTCCATTGATCTATATTTCCTTTTTTGTGCCAGTACCATACTGTCTTGATTACTGTAGCTTTGTAGTATAGTCTGAAGTCAGGGAGCCTGATTCCTCCAGCTCCATTTTACTTTCTCAAGATTGCTTTGGCTATTCAGGGTGTTTTGTGTTTCCATAAAATTGTGAAATTTTTTGTTCTGCTTCTGTGAAAAATGCCATTGGTAGTTTGATAGGGATTGCATTGAATCTGTAGATTACTTTGGGTAGTATAGTCAGTTTCACAATGTTGATTCTTCCAATCCAAAAACATGGTATATCTCTCCATCTATTTGTATCATTTTTAATTTCTTTCATCGGTGTCTTATAGTTTTCTGCATACAGGTATTTTGTCTCCTTAGGTAGGTTTATTCCTAGGTATTTTGTTCTTTTTGTTGCAATGGTAAATGGGAGTGTTTCCCTAATTTCTGTTTCAGCTTTTTCATCATTAGTGTATAGGAATGCAAGAGATTTCTGTGCATTAATTTTGTATCCTTTTACTTTACCAAATTCATTGATTAGCTCTACTAGTTTTCTGGTAGCATCTTTAGGATTGTCTATGTATAGTATCATGTCATCTGCAAAGGGTGACAGCTTTACTTCTTCTTTTCCAATTTGGATTCCTTTTATTTCTTTTTCTTCTCTGATTGCTGTGTCTAAAACTTCCAAAACTATATTGAATAATAGTGGTGAGAGTGGGCCCCCTTGTCTTGTTCCTGATCTTAGAGGAAATGGTTTCAGTTTTTCACCATTGAGAGTGATGTTGGCTGTGGGTTTGTCATATATGGCCTTCATTATTTTGAGGTGGGTTCCCTCTTTGCCTACTTTCTGGAGAGTTTTTATTATAACTGGGTGTTGAATTTTGTCAAAACGTTTTTCCGCATCTATTGAGATAATCATATGGTTTTTATCCTTCAATTTGTTAGTATGGTGTATCACACTGATTTGTGTATATTGAAGAATCCTTGCATTCCTGGGATAAACCCCACTTGATCATGATGTAGGATCCTTTTAATGTGCTGTTGGATTCTGTTTGTTAGTATTTTGTTGAGGATTTTTGCATCTATGTTCATCAGTGATATTGGCCTGTGGTTTTCTTTCTTTGTGACATCTTTGTCTGGTTTTGGTATCAGGGTGATGGTGGCCTCGTAGAATGAGTTTGGGAGTGTTCCTCCCTCTTTTATATTTTGAAAGAGTTTGAGAATGATTGGTGTTAGCTCTTCTCTACATGTTTGATAGAATTTGCCTCTGAAGCCATCTGATCCTGAGGTTTTGTTTGTTGGAAGATTGTTAATCACAGTCTCAATTTCAGTGATTGTTATTGGCCTGTTTATATTTTCTATTTCTTCCTGGGTCAGTCTCAGAAGGTTGTGCTTTTCTAAGAATTTGTCCATTTCTTCCAGTTTGTCCATTTTATTGGCATATAGTTGCTTGTAGTAATCGCTCATGATCCTTTGTATTTCTGCAGTGTCAGTTGTTACTTCTCCTTTTTCATTTCTAATTCTATTGATTTGAGTCTTCTCCCTTTTTTTCTTGATGAGTCTGGCTAATGGTTCATTAATTTTGTTTATCTTCCCCAGGAACCAGCTTTTAGTTTTATTGATCTTTGCTATCATTTCCTTCATTTCTTTTTCATTTATTTCTGATCTGATCTTTATGATTTCTTTCCTTCTGCTAACTTTGGGGTTTTTTTTGTTCTTCTTTCTCTAATTGCTTCAGGTGTAAGGTTAGGTTGTTTATTTGAGATGTCTCTTGTTTCCTGAGATAGGATTGTATTGGTATAAACTTCCCTCTTAGAACTGCTTTTGCTGCATCCCATAGGGTTTGGGTCATCGTGTTTTCATTGTCATTTGTTTCTAGGTATATTTTTAATTTCCTCTTCAATTTCTTCATTGATCTCTTGCTTATTAAGTAGTGTATTTTTTAGCCTCCATGTGTTTGTATTCTTTACAAATTTTTTCCTGTAATTGATATCTAGTCTCATAGTGTTGTGGTCAGAAAAGATACTTGATACGATTTCAATTTCCTTAAATTTACCAAGGCTTGATTTGTGACCCAAAATAGGATCTATCCAGGAGGAAGTTCCATGAGCCCTTGAGAAGAACGTGTATTCTGTTGTTTTTGGCTGGAATGTCCTATAAATATCAATTAAGTCCATCTTGTTTAATGTATCATTTAAAGCTTGTGTTTCCTTATTTATTTTCATTTTGGATGATCTTTCCATTGGTGAAAGGGGGGTGTTAAAGTCCCCTACTATCATTTTGCTACTGTCGATCTCCCCTTTTATGGCTGTTAGGATTTGCCTTATGTATTGAGGTTCTCCTATGTTGGGTGCATAAATATCTACAATTGTTATATCTTCTTCTTGGATTGATCCCTTGATCATTATGTAGTGTCCTTCTTTGTCTCTTATAATAGTCTTTATTTTAAAGTCTTTTTGTCTGACATGAGTGTTGCTATTCCAGCTCTTTTTTGATTTCCATTTGCATGGAATACCTTTTTCCATCCCCTCACTTCCAGTCTCTATGTGTCCCTAGGTCTGAAGTGGGTCTCTTTTAGGCAGCATATATACGGGTCGTTTTTGTATCCGTTCAGCCATCTATGTCTTTTGGTTGGAGCATTTAATCCATTTACATTTAAGGTAATTATTGATATGTATGTTCCTATTACCATTTTCTTTATTGTTTTGGGTTTGTTTTTGTAGATATTTTCCTTCTCTTGGGTTTCCTGCCTAGAGAAGTTCCTTTAGCATTTGTTGTAAAGCTGGTTTGGTGGTGCTGAATTATCTTAAATTTTGCTTGGCTATAAAGGTTTTAATTTCTCTGTCAAATCTGAATGAGATCGTTATTGGGTAGAGTAATCTTGGTTGTGAGTTTTTCCCTTTCATCACTTTAAATATGTCCTGCCACTCCTTTCTGGCTTACAGAGTTTCTGCTGAAAGATCAGCTGTTAAACTTATGGGGATTCCCTTGTATGTTATTTGTTGCTTTTCCCTTGCTGCTTTTAATATTTGTTCTTTGTATTTAATTTTTGATAGTTTGATTAATATATGTCTTGGCATGTCTCTCCTTGGATTTATCCTGTTTGGGACTCTCTGCACTTCCTGGACTTGATTCACTATTTCCTTACCCATATTAGGGAAGTTTTCAACTATAATCTCTTCAAATATTTTCTCAGTCCCTTTCTTTTTCTCTTCTTCTTCTGGGACCCCTATAATTCGAATGTTGGTGTGTTTAATGTTGTCCCAGAGGTCTTTGAGACTGTCCTCAATTCTTTTCATTCTTTTTTCTTTATTCTGCTCTGTGGTAGTTATTTCCACTATTTTATCTTCCAGGTCACTTATCCGTTCTTCTGCCTCAGTTATTCTGCTGTTGATTCCTTGTAGAGAATTTAAAATTTCATTTATTGTGTTGTTCATCATTGTTTGTTTGCTCTTTAGTTCTTCTGGGTCCTTCTTAAATGTTTCTTGTATTTTCTCCATTCTATTTCCAAGATTTTTTTTATCATCTTTACTATCAATTCTCTGAATTCTTTTTCAGGTAGAGTGCCTGTTTCCTCTTCATTTATTTGGTCTGGAGGGTTTTTACCTTGCTCCTTCATCTGCTGTGTGTTTCTCTGCCTCTCATTTTACTTAACTTACTTTATTTGGGGTCTCCTTTCTGCAGGCTGCAGGTTCGTAGTTTCCATTGTTTTTGGTGTCTGCCCCCAGTGGGTAAGGTTGGTTCAGTGGGTTGTGTAGGCTTCCTGGTGGAGGGGACTTGTGCCTGTGTTCTGGTGGATGAGTCTGGATCTTCTCTTTCTGGTGGACAGGACCACGTCCTGTGGTGTGTTTTGGGGTGTCTGTGACCTTATTATGATTTTAGGCAGCCTCTCTGCTAATGGGTGGGGTTGTGTTCCTGTCTTGCTAGTTGTTTTGCATAGGGTGTCCAGCACTGTAGCTTGCTGGTCGTTGAGTGGAGCTGGATCTTAGTGTTGAGATGGAGATCTCTGGGAGATCTTTCGCCGTTTGATATTACGTGGAGCCAGGAGGTCTCTGGTGGACCAATGTCCTCAACTCGGCTCTGCCACCTTAGAGGCACAGGCCTGACACCAGGCCAGAGCACCAAGACCCTGTCAGCCACATGGCTGAGAAGAAAAGGGAGGAAAAAAGAAAGACAGAAAAAAATAAAATAGAATAAAATTATTAAAATAAAATTAAAAAATAATTATTAAAAATAAAAAATTGAAAAGTAATAAAAAAAAGAAAAAAGAAGAGAAAGAAAGAAGAGAGCAACCAAACCAAAAAACAAATCACCCAATGATAACCAGTGCTAAAAACTATACTGAAAAAAAAAAAGAAAAAAAGGAACAGGCAGAGCCCTAGCACATATGGTAAAAGCAAAGCTATACAGACAAAATGACACAAAGAAGCATACACATACACACTCACAAAAAGAGAAAAAGGAAAAATATATATATGTCGTTGCTCCCGATGTCCACCGCCTCAATTTTGGGATGATTCCTTGTCTATTCAGGTATTCCACAGATGCAGGGTACGTCAGTTTGACTGTGGAGATTTAATCCGCTGCTCCTGAGGCTTCTGGGAGAGATTTCCCTTTCTCTTCTTTGCTCACACAGCTCCTGGGGTTCAGCTTTGGATTTGGCCCCGCCTCTGCGTGTAGGTCGCCTGAGGCCGTCTGTTCCTGCCCAAGCAGGACGGGGTTAAAGCAGCGGCTGATTAGGGGGCTCTGGCTCACTCAGGCTTGGGGGAGGGAGGGCTATGGATGTGGGGTGAGCCCACGGCGGCAGAAGCCGGCGTGACGTTGCAGCAGACTGAGGCACACCGTGCGTTCTCCCGGGGAAGTTGTCCCTGGATCACGGGAGCCTGGCCGTGGAGGGCTACACAGGCTCTTGGAGGGGAGGTATGGAGAGTGACCTGTGCTTGCACACAGGCTTTTTGGTGGCTGCACAGCACCCTTCGCGTCTCTTGCCCTTCTCTGGGGTCCGCACTGATAGCCGCGGCTCTGTGCCCGTCTCTGGAGCTCATTTAGGCCGTGCTCTGAATCCCCTCTCCTCACGCACCCCGAAACAATGGTCTCTTGCTTCTTAGGCAGGTCCAGACCTTTTCCCGGACTCCCACCCAGCTAGCTGTGGCGCACTAGCCCCTTCAGACTATGATCACACAGCCAACCCCAGTCCTCTCCGTGCGATCCGACCTCCGAAGCCCGAGCCTCAGCTCCCAGCCCCAGCCCGCCCCGGCGGGTGAGCAGACAAGCCTCTCGAGCTGGTGAGTGCTGGTCAGCACCGATCCTCTGTGCGGGAACCTCTCTGCTTTGCCCTCCGCACCCCTGTTGCTGCGCTCTCCTCCATGGCTCCGAAGCTTCCAACCCCCCACCCCCGTCTCTGCCAGTGAAGGGCCTTCCTAGTGTGTGGAAACCTTTCCTCCTTCACAGCTCCCTCCCACTGGTGCAGGTCCCATCCCTGCTCTTTTGTCTCTGTTTTTCCTTTTTTCTTTTGCCCTACCCAGGTATGTGGGGAGTTTCTTGCCTTTTGGGAGGTCTGAGGTCTTCTGCCACCGTTCAGTAGGTGTTCTGTAGAAGTTGTTCCACATGTAGATGTATTTCTGATGTATTTGTGGGGAGGAAGGTGATCTCCACGTCTTACTCCTCTGCCATTTTAAAGGTCCCTTATAAGTATTTTTTAACGGGTTATTTAAGGGTTGCTATCAACTGGGTGGTCTTTTTATTGTATTTTCTTTTCCAAAGTTAATTGGCTATAAATTCACTTTAAAAAATCTTACTGTGTATCTAGCCTTAGCATAGGAAAAGAAAACAAAAACTAATCTGCTATCTGATATGACATTATCATTATTAAGTTTCACTAGTAGTCAGAGTCTACCCATATCTAAAACTTAGAAGTTCTGTTGTCACTTTGAAATCATTTCCTATGATGGAAAATTTGCTATCAGAAAGAGAGAGCTTTAACTTGATCCTCTGTCTTACTGTTAAGCATCTAAATGATACTGAAATTTTAGATGACCGTGAGGTATAAGGCAAATTCCATGAAATTTGTCACAACTTCAGAAATTAAATGATGTAATATTTTGGGCAGTTTTAACTGATGATGTATACTTTTTGGCAGTAATAAAGGTATTTACTACCTCTGTTTTAAAGGATGTGTGTCATTAAAATTGATAGTTTTATTTACTTATTGAGTTACAGATGACACCTATTTTTGGTTGCAGTGAATGTGGACCCAAATGACAGCCAAGTGTAGGCAGGTTATCAGTCTGTGCCACCACCGATAGTTTCCTCTCGATGATAATCCTGCAAAATCTAGTGAAAACCTGGTTTCTTGGTGTTGGAGGGTCAGAAATGTTAGAGTTGAGGGAAAAACAAATCCACTGGGTGAAGGAACTTTACTAGGAATCTCAAACCTAGTACCATGGCTTGGGGAGGGGAGGATCATGATTTTAAAATAACTGAATATTTAAAAAAGGATTTTAGGAATAAAAACTTAGAGTAGATGTGTTGCCATTCTAAGTTTAGCCTAAAAATAAATAGCTAAAGGAATAAGAAAAAGAGAATCACAGAAAGATGCCATTATAAATTGATCCTAAATTCATCACTAGGATCACCCTGGAACCAATGTCTTACACATCCTCCCTTTTTAAATCCTCCTTGAGAGCAAGTCACAAAACTCCCTGCAATAGTGAGTGACTATTACTGTCAGAAAGTTCTTCCTTATATCTAACTTCATTTCCCACGATGCCTGTTAAAAATCTTTTCTCTTGTATAGTTTTCACTGGAAAAAAAATCAGCTAGATTCCAACATCCACAGGATAAGGAGAAAGTACTGAAGAGAAAAAAAGAGTTTAAATGATGTTGAGAGTACATTTCTAGAAGTGGTAGACTTATTCAAAACATTCTTGGTAGTGTCCTTGGTAACTGATTTAGACCATAGAATTTAGTCCCATTTCTTTTTTTTAATGTGGTAGAATTTCTTTTATTGAAGTATAGTTGATTTATAATATATCAATTTCAGGTGTACAACATGGTGATTCAATATTTTTATAGATTCTAATCTATTTAAAGTTACTATAAAACATTGGCTATATTCCCTGTGCTGTGCAATATATCCTTGTTGCTTATTTATTTTATACATAGTAGTTTGTATCTCTTAATCTCCTACCCCAGTTTTGGCCCTCCCCCTTCTCACTCCCCACTGGTAACACTAGTTTGATCTCTGTATCTTTGAGTCTGTTTCTGTTTGTTATATTCATTCCTTTGTTTTACTTTTTAGATTCCACATGTAAGTGATATCATACAGTATTTGTCTTTCTCTGACTTATTTCACTAAGCATAATACACTCTAGGTCCATCCACCTTGTTGCAAATGACAGAATTTTATTCTTTTTTATGGCTGAGTAATATTTCATTGTACAATATATACCACATCTTCTTTCTCCATTCATGTTAATGGATACTTAGGTGACCTCCATATTGTGGATATTGTAAATAATGCTGCTATGAATATTGGGGTCCATGTATCTTTTCAAGTTAGTGTTTTCATTTTCTTCAGATATATACCTAGGAGTGGAATTGCTGGATCATATGGTAGCTCTAATTTTAGTTTTTTGAGGAACCTCCGTAGAGTTTCCTACAGTGGCTGCACCAATTTACATTCCCACCAACAGTGTACTAGGATGCCCTTTTCTCCATATTCTTTTAGATGATAGCCATTGTGACAGGTATGAGGTGGTTTTGATTCGCATTTCTCTAATAATTAACTATGTTGAGCATCTTTTCATGTGCCTGTTGGCCATCTGTATATCTTTTTTGGAAAAATGTATATTCAGGTCTTCTGCCCAATTTTTTTAATCCAGTTTTTTAAATATTGAGTTGTATGAACTGTTTATGTATTTTGGATATTAACCCCTTATCAGTCATAACATTTGCAAATATTTTCTTCCATTTCATAGGTTGTCTTTTCATTTTTTGATGATTTCCCTTGTTGTGCAAAAGCTTTCAAGTATAATTAGGTCCCATTTTTTAATTTTGCTTTTGTTTGCCTTAGGAGACAGATCCAAAAACATATTGCTATAATTTTTGTCAAAGGGTGTTCTGTCTGTGTTCTCTTCTAGGAGTTTTATGGTTTCAGGTCTTACATTTAGGTGTTTAATCCATTATGAGTTTATTTTTGTATATGGTGTGAGAAAATGTTCTAATTTTATTCTTTTACACATAGCTGTCCAGTTTTCCCAGCACTGCTTATTGAAGAGACTGTCTTTTCATCATTGTACAATATATTCTTGTCTCTTTTGTCATAGATTAATTGACCATAAGTGCATGGGTTTATTTCTGGGCTCTCTATTCTGTTCCATTGATCCATATGTCTGTTTTTGTATAAGTACTATACTGTTTGCAGTATACTGTTTGATTACTATAGATTTTATAGTCTGGAGTCAGGGAGCATGATACCTCCAGGTTTGTTCTTTTTTCTCAAGATTACGTTGGCTATTGGTCTTTTGTGGTTCCATGTAAATTTTAGGATTATTTGTTCTAGCTCTGTGAAAAATGTCATGGGTATTTTGGTAGGGATTTTGTTAAATCTGTAGATTGCTTTGGGTAGTATGGACATTTTAACAAGATTATTTCTTCCAGTCCATGAACATGAGATATGTTTCCACTTCTTTGTATCACCTTCAGTTTCCTCCATCAATGTTTTATAGTTTTCAGAGTATAGGTCTTTCACTTGCTTGGTTATGTTTATTCCTAGGTTTTCTAAAATTATTTTTGATGCAATTTTAAACAAAATTGTTTTCTTAATTTTCCTTTCTGTATACTAATCTTGTATCCTGCAACTTTACTAAATTCATTTATTAGTTCTAATAGTTTTTGGTGGGGACTTTAGGGTTTTCTATATACAGTATCATGTCATCTGCATATAGTGACAGTTTTATTTCTTCCCTTCCAATTTGGATGTTTTTTATTTATTTCTCTTGTCTGATTATTGTGGCTATAACTTCCAATACTATGTTAAATAGAAATTGTGGGAGTGGGCATCCTTGTCTTGTTCCTGATTTTAGAGGAAAGGCTTTCAGATTTTCACCACTGAGTATGATGTTAGCTGTGGGTTTGTCATAAATGACCTTTATTATGTTAAGATATGGTCCCTCTATACCAATGTTGATGAGAATTTTTATCATGAATGGATGTTGAATTTTGTCAAATGCTTTTTCTGTGCCTATTGAGGTGATCGTGTGATATTTATGCTTCCTTTTGTTAATGTGGTATATCACATTGATTGATTTATGGATATTGAACCATCTTTGGGTCCCTGGAATAAATCCCAATTGATCATGGCCTAATACATGCTCGATCCTGGGGAACATTCCATGTGCACTTGAAAAGACTTTGTATTCTGCTGCTTTTGGATGGAATGTCCTGTCGATATCTACTAAGTCCCAATTGATCTAGTGTGTCATTTAAGACCAATGTTTTCTTATTGATTTTCTGTCTAGATGCTCTGTCCATTGATGTAAAAATAGTAGGGTGTTAAAATCCCCTACTATTATTGTATTATTGTCAGTTCCTCCCTTTGTGTCTATTAACATTTACTTTTTATATTTAGGTGCTCCTGTATTAGATGCATATATGTTAACAAGTGTTATATCCTCTTCTTGTATTGATCCCTTTATCATTATACAATGTCTTTCTCTTTTCTTATAGCCTTTGTTTAAAAGTCTGTTTTGTCTGATATGAGTATTGCTACCCCCTCTTTCTTGTCATTTCCATTTGCATGAAATATCTTTTTCCATCCCCTTACTCTCAGACTGTGTGTGTCTTTAACTCTGAAGTGAGTCTCTTGTAAGCAGCATGGTATTTTTTTTTTGTCCAATCAGCCACCCTATGTCTTTTGGCTGGAGAGTATTCAGTCATTCATTATTCAGACATTTAAAGTAATTATGGATAGGTATGTACTTGATGCCATTTTGTTACTTGTTTTCTGGCTGTTTTTGTAGTTCTTCTCTGTTCTTTTCTTCCTCTTTTAGTTTCTTACCTTGTAGTTTATGATTTTCTTTAGTAGTATGCTTGTGTTCCTTCCTATTTTTTGTTTACCTATTGTAGGTTTTGGACTTGTGGTTACCATGGGGTTTATATATGTAGAACTATAGCTATATCTACTTGTTTTAAACAGGTAGTCCTTTAAGTTCTAACACATTCTAAAAAGATCTACATTTTTTACTCCCCTCCCCTGTAATTTGTGTTTTTGATGTCATGTTTTACATTGCCATGTTTATCCCTTTACTGTTTATTGTAGTTACAGTTGATTTTACAATTTTTTGTCTCTTTATCGTCCTCATAGCTTATTTAAGTTGTTGATCCATAGCTTTTACTATATATTTGCCATTAGTTAGGGGTGTTTTTTCCTTTCCTATAGATTCTTACTTCTTGATGTAGTCTTTTCTTTTCCACTTTGAGAAGACCTATTAACTTTTCTTTTAGGGTATGTTTAGTATTGATTAACTCTTCATTTTTGCTTTTCTGCAAAGTTCTTCATCTCTCTTTTAATTCTAAATGACAATCTTGCTGGATAGAGTATCCTAGGTTGTAGATTTTTTCCTTTCAGCACTTTAAATATATGACACCACTCCCTTCTGGCCTGCAAAGTTTCTGCATAGAAATCAGCTGATAGCCTTATGAAGGCTCCCTTGCATATGACTCTTTGTTTTTCTCTTGCTGCCTTTAGAATCCTCTCTTTATCTTTAACTTTTGCTATTTCAATTATAATATGTCTTGGTGTGGGTCTGCTTGGGTTCATCTTATTTGGGACCCTCTGTCCTTCCTGTACCTGGATATCTGTTTGCTTGTTCATGTTTGGGAAGTTTTCAGTCATGATTTCATCAAATATATTTTTGACACCTTGCTGTCCCTCTTCTCCTTCTGGGACCCCTATAATATTAATGTTGGTATGCTTGATGTTGTTCAAGAGTTCCCTTAAACTGTTCTCATTTTTCAAAATTTGTTTTTCTTTTTGCTGTTCTGTTTGGGTGATTTCCATTATTCTATCTTCGAAATCACTTACGTGTTCCTCTGTATCACCTACTCTGCTGTTAATTCCTTCTAGTGCGCTCTTCATTTCAATGATTTTATTCCTCAGTTCTGACTGGTTCTTTTTTATATTTTCTAGTTCCTTGTTAAAATTATCACTGTGTTCATCTAATCTTCTCTCTAATTCAGTTAGCATTCTTATTACTAATGCTTTGAACACTTAATCTGGCAAATTTCTGTTTCATTAGTTTTGTTTAGGAGGTTTCTCTTGTTCTTTCACTTGAAACAAATTCCTCTGTCTTCTCATTTCGCTTAATTTTCTCTGTCTCTCTGAAATTAGGGGAAACGGTTACATATTCCTGTCTTGAAGGGGTGTCCTTGTGTGGGACCATCTCTATATAGTTTGTGTGTGCCCAGTGGCTTTGATGGGGGAGCTGGATCTGACGTGAGCAGGAGTCATGTCTTTCCCCAGTGTGTGCTTACAGCTATCACTTTGGCAGGAGTTGGGACTGGAGATGGAGGGGCTAGAACCAGCGCCATGTTTGAACTGGGGTTTTTCCTCTGCCCAGTGGCCAACACCACCCTATTAGGAGTGGGAGTGGGTCCCAAGTTGGTGGAGCAGAAGCCCTGAGGTTTGGGTCTGAGTTGGTTCTGTTCCCTCTAAGGATGTGCTTTCCTGCCTTTCAGCACCAGCATCCTCACCCCAGAGGGGAGCAGTGTTGGAACAATAGCAGCTGGAATGGGCTCTTGGTTTGGATTGGGGCTTGGACTGTGGTGGTTCCAGTTCCAGTCAGAGTTCTGGACCATTTCTGATGAACTGCCTCACTAAGTGCCAGTAATGGCTGCCCCCGCCCCCTTCAGATGCTCTTCTGGGACCAAACCGGCTCCATTCCTTACAGCTGAGTGCTCCCCTCAGCTCCAGCAGCCCTTGCCCTAGTGTGGAGCTGTGTCACAGAGCAACAGGGGCTGGAGTGGGTGCTCGTTTCAGGCTGGGGCACACGCCGGAATGGTGAGAGGAAACTGGCCAGAGTCCTTTGCAGTTGCAATCTGCTTTCTCCAGCTTGTTTCAGGAGTAAGCAAATGTGTGTGTGGTCTTCACAAGCAGAGTCTAGGTTTCTTACAGCTCTCCTGTTAGTCCTACTGGTTTTCTAACCAGCTAAGGAGACTCATTTTCCTGGTGTCAGACCCCAGGGCTGGAGCCCCCAGTATGTGGCTTAAACCGCTCACTCCCTAGAGTGGATCTCTAAGCCCGTGTAATCCCCCTCTTCTTCTGTGTCCCCTCCCAGGAGCAAAAGTCCTGACCTGCTCACTTCTCTTCCCTTCCTACCTGATTATATGTGGATCTTTCTTACAGGCTTGCTTGTACAAGTGTCTTTCTGCCCGTCTCTAGTTAGTTTTCAGTGAGAATCTCCACATGTAGGTATATTTTTGACGTGTTCAAGGGGAGAGATGAGCTACACGTCCTCCAACACCATCTTGATCTGAATTCTTTAGTCCTATGTCTCAAGACATAACTGGGTGTCTAACTATCACTTTGTGTACTTGTGTATAAGCCAGCTACTTCGAAGGCTGTGCATTAAGTGATACCTTCAAAGAATCCATTCAATCAATATGAACTTTTATGTATTTAATACCAATAACAAAATGAGAATGTCCAGCTGAAAACATGCATTTACTCTCATGCCCAACCCCCCACTATAAAAGAAATATGGAGTAAGCATGTGCTAACAGGGGGGGCTTGGGGTACATAAAAGTACCGAACTTTCCTTAACTGTGGGAAATAACATAAATCAGGGGGAAAAAATACTTATGTGTGGCATTGGGGTCCTGTGTTCTGGAGTGGCCTGGTCTATATGCTTACATTATACATGGATAAATGCTTCACATCTGCTACTACCTCATTGGCATAGTCAGAAGAGGAAGAGTACTGTCTGTAAAGTGTTTTAGTTCCCTCAGAAAACACCACATAAACATATGGTAATATACTATTACCATTATATAGAACAGAGGCCAAAAGCCTCTTGCCAAAGTGATTCTCTAAAATTTTACACCTATTTCATGCATTAAAAAAGAAATATGTAGCAAACGCTTTCATGTATTTTACGATTAGTTCATCAGATTTGCATCTGTGGGGACAGAAAGCCAAAAAGCCTGTGTCTCTAAAGACCCTTCCTCTGCCCCTATGGCTGCCTCCTCTTCCAGCATTGTCTTTAAAAGATCTGGTCTCATAGGTCCTCAGAAGTAAAATAAAACTCAAACTCAATAACTTGCATTTGTATTGGTCTTTTAAGTTCACAAAATGTTTTTATATAATCTCATTTGATTCTCACAACTACTCTATGGGGCTAGCAAGGCAGGGAATAATAATCCCATTTTACAGTTGTGGAAACTGAGACTGAGAGAAGAAAAGCTTTATGACTTGTTTCAAATTATCCAGCTATTAACTAGTAGAGCCTGTGACTTGAACCCAAGTCATCTGGCTCAATTCAATACTGCTTTTTTCACTCTGCCCCAGCTGCCTGTGGGAGACTGAACTCTAACATGATGCCTAATGACCTAAATAATCTCCTCTTCCAAAGTGTTCGTGAAACCTGTAAATATAATGAGACAGCACTCCTCGATCACATTACTTTATATACAAAAGGAATTTTGCAATTGTAATTAAGGCCCCAGATCAGTTGACCTTAAGATAAGGAGATTGCCTGGGTGTGGCTGACCTAACCATAGGAGCCCTTAAAATATGGGTCTAGAGGTCAGAGATGGAGGAAGTCAGAGAGATTCAAAGCATATGAAGGATTCAATGCGAGGGCGATTCTCTGTTGCTGGCTTTGAAGTTTGGGAGGCCTCCGTGGCAAGGACTCCCTGCAGCCTCTGGGAGCTGGGGGTGACCCTGCTGACAGCCAGCAAGAAAATGGGAACTTCAGCCTTAGAACTGCAAGAAACTGAATTTGACCAATAGCCTAAATGAGCTTGGAAGCAAAGTCTTCTCCAGAGCCTCTAGATGAGAATTCAGGCTGGCTAACAATGATTTTAGCCTTGAGATACTGTGAACAGAGAACCTGGTCACACCATGCTGAACTTTCAAACTGCAGAACCGTGACATAATAAATGGTGTGGTTTTAAGTTGCCAAATTTGTGATAATTTGCTCTGCAGCAATAGACAAATAATAAACTGCCACTCATAAATATTTATTGAGTGCTCATTACATGAAAGACAGTAGTTTTTATTTCAGAGATGCTTTATTTTGTGCCTGTGTCTAAGAGGGTTAGTTTTAAAAAAGAAATCTGTAGACTTGTGGTAACATTAGTATTTCTCCTTACCTGTGGGAACATAGAGAATTCCAATCCTTATCTTCTTGAAGGTAAGCATGACTATGTCCCTTATTCTGACCAACGAAATGGAGGGAAGTGACACATGTCTCTTCCAGGACAATGGCTCCCCAGTTCTCCCTATTCTTTTTCCCTCTTGCAGCAAACCCTTAAGCTCTGGATAAGAAGGGAGTTTCCCTTGGGACTTCCCCAGTGGTCCAGGGGGTAAGACTCCGTGCTCCCAATACATGGGGCCCGGGTTCGATCCCTGGTCGGGGAACTATATCCTGCAGGCACACTGCAACTAAGAGTCCGCATGCCGCAACTAAAGATCCCACATGCCGCAACAAAGACCCGGCACAGGCAAAATAAATAAATAAATAATTTTTTAAAAAGAGAAGGGAGTTTCCCATGACGGGGAGCACCTGTCAACCTGGGTCTAGGGAGCAGAGCCTTCCACCCATCTGCTTTGGGTGTATAGTGTAAGCAAGGTATACACCTTTATTGCTTTCAGTCTCTGAGAGTGTTGGGTAGTTTGTTTGCACAACATAACCTGACTTATCCTGAGACATTTGCCTTGAACATCCTGGAGCAGCATATAGTACTGAGCTTCATAAACACCGATTGCCGTCCTGCTACAATAGCGAGGAAAGCCAGGTGATCTGTTCCTGGGACATTTGGCTGAACATTTTTTGGATAAAAAACATTGTTTTCCACCATTTTTCCCTCCATGTAATTGAGGAGTGGGGAAAGGGATGGAGGAAGTAGCGTAAGACTGAGAAGATAAGGAAAACAGGAAACAGCATGTGATTTTCTGACTGAGCAACAATTACTGAGTGGCTACAACTAAGCTTTGTGAGTGCCCCAAATGTCGGTGGAGACAGGCCCACTTTCCGCAAGACTTTGATGACCACAGTCAGTCATTAGTGTACCAATGAGTTGAAGTGAAGAAATTGTGTACTTTAAGTACTTAAGGTGCTCTGTTCTCTAGGTTTGCTGGAACAAACTACCCTAACTCAGGAGAAGGAAATCAAGACTGTGAGCAAATTTTAAGGGGTTTCCACATTTCATGTTTCTCTGTGTCGTTTCTGTAGATGACCTAGAGGGTAGATCTAGATGGCGGCTAAGTTAAAAAGCAAGTTTTATATTCAGAACAAAGTCACTAACAAATGTAACAACAAGTCTTACTATTTTGTTTGCAATGAACTATGCTTATAATCATTCATCAGCTATCTTTTTCAAAAAGCAAGATTAGATAAAACATTTCCTTCCTGTCAAGATAGTCATTAAGGTTTAGAATTTTAAGTGAGCCAAGTTGAAAAAGTTGGTCTCTTTAACCATACACAACAAACTTCTTTTGAAAATAAATTTTGGGGGGGAGGGTAAATTCCATATAACTGCTAACAAGTGGAGGTCAAAGTGAGCATCTCTCGAAAACATTATTTCAAGAAGTTTTGATACAAAGCAGGAAAACTCTATGTAATGTTTAAGCTCTTGGTTTCCAGGCACATCCCATCATCACTATTTTTCCGTTTATTCGCTAATGAGATTAATCAACTCTGTAAGGAGTTTCTTCCATCCATTTGTGAAGTTTTTCAAGTAGATTTTCTCAGACTAAGCTAAAGCTAGAGGATTTCTTTAGAACTTCAGAAGATTTCTGGAAATCAAAACCAAAGTGAACTTTTTCATTTTTTAGAAGATAATTTCAAAAATGTGGTTTGATTTTCCTCATTTCTTTGCAGTTCTTTTTTTCAGTATATTTTAAGGTAATTCTAAAGGAATTAAAAGTTGAATGTCCTTCAAGATCACCCCTCTATCTCTCTCTCCCTCTCTCTCCTATGTTATCAAGTCAGCATCTTGGCATCTGGAATAGAAGATATGACTTCCATGGTGTAACAAATGGGTGTAGATTGTGAATTCTGAAGACACCCCTAACTCTCACTGCAGGGACAATTTGGAGTTAGGAATGAGCTTTACCAAAGTTTTCTTGTGTCCTGCCTGGGTAGGGGGAGATGGTACCTTGGGAGGATGAAGCAAGGCTGGACTACATAAAACTACTATCTGGTACCTCCTGAAATTTTCCATTCTTCCCCCACTGCCATATTCAGCTTCTTCATCAGCATGTAATTTCAAACTAACAGATGGTTTTTCTTTAAATGAGCAAATTTTCTCTTCAGAAAGTACATGCAACAACTAATTCCAATCTGGCCCTGAAACAAGAGTGTCATGGAAGGCATAAAAGGGCCAAGTTTTCAAGTACGACTTTTTTCCTTTCCCCCCCACGCAAAAAACACACACATTTAGTATTTCTTTATTTAAAGACATGCCCGCCCACAAACATCTGAGAAACATCTGTAGACAAAATGCCAAAATGCATAGTCGAATTTTGACTTACACCTCACCACCCACCAAGACCCCTGTCAACTCACAATAAACACCTTTCTAGCATCTGCCCCAGAGAAAGAAACGCCACATTACCCAAAGGTCAGAGCAAACAGATGTCACTTATTGCAGACCCTAATCGTATCCATATCCAACCTTAGGAGGCCTGCGGTGAAGGCCGACTTCTGGAGTCGGGGTTCCTCCAGTTAGAGACGCTCACCCCAGTTAGAGACTCCCTCCCTCTCACTAGAGCCAGGGGGCCCTAGGAGTGACTGTCTCTAGGGGCCACCCCTGCACCCTGCTCACAGAGCCCATGACTGAACATGGGGGTTAGGGAAGCAGTGGGAAATTCTTCATGGTTGGCCAGCATCTGAGCAGTCCTCCTGCTTCTCATTCTGTCAGACAGACCTGGAATATTTTTCAAGAACATCTCCTGCCTCAACCTTCCTGATTCACTGTGGAAGACTTGAAACTGCTCTTCTCTGTTCTCATAGCCCTTTGTGCACATCTCTGTACCTCCTTTTATAGCCCTCATCATAGTGAATAGCATCACCTTACATCTCTGAGCCCCATGAGACTGAATTTCAGTTGGAGGAAAAAAGAGGGAAGGAAGGAAGGAAGGGGAGAGAGAGAAGAAAGAAAGAAAGAAAGAAAGAGAGAGAAAAAGAAAGGAAGGAAGGAAACAGGGGGGTGGGATATGGGATTTACAAAAGGAGGTTTAATGAAAAGACAATGTTGGCCATGCAATTTGGTGGGGGTTTTTTGTTTTGTTTTGTTCTTGTCTTTATAAACTGATAAAGCATAATACTCAATTCAGTAACTGTATGTTCAGTATCTATAAAAGATTCTTAGAAAGATAAATGTGTGGATATTTTCTGCTTGTTCCTGCAGACCTACCCTTTACCTTTCTCCTATCTTCTCCCCCCATTTCAGTCCTGGTGGCGGGGTGGGGGGGGCAGGTCCAGTTCATTCAAGGAGAAATACAGTGAGAATCATAAATAATCTAGAATTTAGAAGATATAGAGGTGTAAATCTCATGATATAAGCCTATACATGTGAAGGATTCTTTCTCATGACTGCAAATAAGTTTGGGAAGGGTTGATAGTTGAATGTGATATAAAAATAAAAGCAAAAAAAATGAGGACTCTAGCTCACTTTCCATAACAGTATTCAGTCCCTGCCTGCCTCGCACAGACACATGCATTATATACCTACAGCCTGAAGATTCAGCCTTATCCAGTTCTTGAGACAGTCCTACCATGTCTGTCCGTGTATTAGGAGCTCCATCCCCTCAGCGACTGAGCTCTGGATGCAGCTATGCTGTCATAAGCCTCGTATCTAGTGATCCTGGAGTGGCTTCATATGCTCCCTGAAATCTTCTCTCCATCCTCATGACTGAGCATCTGTTTTCCATGTGTTTGTGTCCCAGTTTTTTCCCCTCTTGAACTGGAACGCTATTCTGACCCTTAGACCATAGTTGGGAGCCTTCTAGCCAAGTCTTGTCAACTTACCTCCATGGAGACTGAACTCTGCTCGCTGGCTGAACTGTGCTCCGACAACAGCCATCACTCTGCTTGTTATCTGTGTCTGCCAGGGTCTCATTGTATATTACTGGAAATTCTCGCCAAAACCATTCAAGGTAGATAACATTGTCCTCTTTTTCAGATAAACCACAACTCAGAATTAGAGATATCTAATGCCTTAACTACAGCTAAACAGCTACAAAGTAGAAGAGGCAGGTGCCTCTGATTCCAGAATTTATGACCTTCCAACCCCTCGTCTCTGGAACTTTGACACTATTCATCCACCATCCTTAAAGACCCCATCCTCCAGAGATGCCACCACACAGGACACTCAGATATCAATGCCAGACCAGATTGGACATGGATTTGGACAGCTGTGGAAGAGGCAGCCTTTGCTCCACTGTCCCAACTCCACCCAGAACCGCCTTACTCTCCTTGCATACATTAAGAGTTAGTTATAAATTTTTTATGACAATCTTACAAAGCTTTAGCATCATCTCAAAGCCTTCTTTAAATACTTTTTTCTCATATGAGAAAACACATGCACAAAAATGTAGGCTTTTAGGGATGTTTTTTCATACAAACATAACTACCCTGAAACCTCATCACATGAATGTTGATTCTTAAAGGAGTCCCATTTCATTCTCAATCACTAGAATTTACAGAAGTGAAATTTAATATCCCTAAGAGTTTGAAAATTCTACAGACTTGTAAGTGACTCTTGTTTGCTCTGAACTGAATTATCCCATTTAGGTATACTGAGTCTTCTTGCTTTTCTTTCCTCTTGCCTTCTGAATTTTTCGAATAAAATCTATCAAATAAAAATGGTTACTGAACATTTCTGTGTACATGGTACTGGTCTACAGTATATCTATTTTTTGAATATCCATTAGTGGATGGATTTTATATCTTTATGATTCTAAACCAGGTTCTTGAGATGTTGTTGATAACTTAGAAAAATAAGAGATGCCCTTTCTAAATGATGATTTTTTTTAAAAAAGTTGATGACTCTTGAAAGAGTCTCCGTATTTGTTCAGATCTTTCCAGATTCCTATTTAAAAGTTATTTAAATAACTTTTATTAATAAACATTTGCCAGTATATGTATCAGTAGCTATCTTGCCCTTCTGTATAAGCTTCTCCAGGTCTTTTCAGTATGAAGAAAGACCTGTGTTATAATGTACAGGTAATATATAGGCAAAGCAATGCCAGCTGCTGTAACAAAGCCCCAAATGTATAATGGTTCAAATACAATAGAAGTTTATTTCTCATTCACGTAAATTCCAAAATAGATGTGTCTGATTAGCAGATGACACTTTTGTCAAGCAACAAAGCAGAGACCCAGCACCTTCCTTCCTGTGCTCCCGTCATATTTACCATATCCAAGGTGTCTATGCATATTTGCCTCAAGCCCATGGAAGGAAAAATAGCATAAAGTAGCGTTCTGCATGGAGGATTTTATGGGCCAGTCCTGAAATGGTACACATCATTTCTATTTACATCCAGTATGTGGAACTTGGTCACATGACCAAATCTAACTACAAGGGACTACAAGGGCTCCAGGAAGAAGAGGAAATGAATTTAGTGAGCCCACAGTGTGTGTGTAGAGTCAGGCAGATCTGGGTTCAAATTCTAGTTCTACAAAGAATTCCTTTTTTTTTTTCCTTTTAAAATTTTATTTATTTATTTATTTATGGCTGTGTTGGGTCTTCGTTTCTGTGCGAGTGCCCTCTCTAGTTGCGGCAAGTGGGGGCCACTCTTCATCGTGGTGCGCGGGCCTCTCACTATCGCAGCCTCTCCTGTTGCGGAGCACAGGCTCCAGACACGCAGGCCCAGCAATTGTGGCTCACGGGCCTAGTTGCTCCGCGGCATGTGGGATCTTCCCAGACCAGGGCTCGAACCCGTGTCCCCTGCACTGGCAGGCAGACTCTCAACCACTGCGCCACCAGGGAAGCCCCTACAAAGAATTCTTACGTGAGTTTCCATGTCTCAATTTCCTTGCCTTTTAAGGGATAATAAAGCTGATTTCAGCAATTGTTGTTAAGCATAAAGGGAATAATAAATATACAATGATTAACACATAGTATTGTTAGTTGAATCCGAAGGGCCAAGATATATTTTGCTTTATGGTTATACAGATTTGTATAATTTTAGATTTTACCTGGTCCCTAGCAAGTTTTGCGATGTTAAAATGCCCTCCTTGATATTTTGAATTTTCAGCAATATTTTACAAATGCACTCATGTTACCTAGCAACCTAATTGAACATGAAATAAATACAATAAATTGGTAACATCTCATCTAATGATTATCCATGTTTTAAGTTACTCCTACTAAAATTTTGCAGATTACACTGAAAAAATAGATTTTTTTTCCATTTCACCATATTTAGTTTGGTGAATTGATACAATTTGGTGGAAATAAAAATAATGGCTACAATTGAATTCAACCATAATGATGGCTTTCAAATCCTGTGACCACAGCAGTGGGATAAACTCTTAAAATTCTCTTCAAAGTTCAAAAGGTTGACAGTCTTAAGTGTTAAACCTTCATTCATAATCCAGGTTCATAAAAGCATTTGCCATTTCAAAATCAGAAGTCACCCGATAACCAAAACTTTACAATAAATGGAAAGAATGATCAGGGTTATTTTTTGATAGGTTGTGCAAATCACATGCATTTACCTCCTTTTGATTCCCCAGATAAATTTTTTTTTTATCCTCTGTTATTTCTTTTTCTTTTTTCTTTTCTTTCTTTCCTCTTTTTTTTTTCTTTTGTACCAGCAGCAATGGGATTTCTGCCAGAACTGAACTCAGCCGCTTCCCTGGGAATGTTGTCCAGTTGCTAATTTCACTACCGGAACTGTGTTCCCTCGCGTTCTGGCCTATTTCCATGCATGCCTCCACTGGAATAAAGGGTCTGACAGTTCTGTGGATAATGGTAAACATATGTAGCCAATGATGTGCAATTCTTTTAGAGCCAGAAAGCATTAGTAGGTATTTCAGTTGCTGGCAACAAAAAAATCAGTGTAAGGCACTTCAAACACCAGAACCCAAAGAAAACTACACATCAATGATTTTAATGCACAGCAAAGTTCTTCTTTCATTCTTTCTTTTTTAAATCATTGACTAATTAAAAATGAAAGTCAGACTATTATGACAGCCTAATTCCAAACTTTAAAACTACAGGGGAAAAGGTTGGGTTTAGGGGGAAAGAGAACATTACAACTTGTTTATTTTGGATACTATTCCAATTTCAAGTTAGGCCTTTTGATTCTTTAAGTGTACAAGAGAACTTTGACTTTCCCCAATACACAAGGGAAAAATTACATATTGTGATGTCATTGCCTTGTGGATTTCTCATACCACCAAGCACATTAGTCACACTGTCAATGTCTAGGAGACAGAAAAGAAAAAGGAAAAAAACATATTATCTTCATATGAGAATCAGTAATGATTTCTCTTTGGAAGCATTTCTTCAAAATTGTTTCCCAAATTCCAGTGGAATCTAAGAGAGCTATTAAAAAATATGTAACAACATTTCCAACAGGTCAGTTTGTAGTACTATATTACCAGCTTAATAAAAACATTAGCATGTAATGATAAATAAGAATACAATGAAGGATACTTTGTATAGTGTCTTATTGCCTGTATAACTTTGACCCAGTTAACGGTTTTATTATTCTATATTGTGTGTTGATGATTGCAGGGAGACATTTTTATCCAAATATACTGAAAAGTGATAATCCTCCAGGGTTCTTGTCTACGGTGTTAAACTGATAGAGGTGTCCCCAGGCTCCCGACTGTTTGCTCTTGCCAATCCAGCATTGCAGCTGCCTCCTCATTTGCCTGGAAAACCATCTGCCATCCCTTACTCGCTGCTTTGTTTCCTGCCCTCTGGCTGATTAGAATTCCTTCCAATATAATGGAGGACCTGCCTGATTGAATGTCTTTAAGATATAGTAGAATTGTTCAATGCTAAGTAGGAGCTTCTCTACCTAAACTCAGAGCAAATGACCCAGAATTGGTTCCAAAGAGAGGAACCAATTGCAGAGACCCAATGTAGAGAAAATCAGAGATATTGATTAGACCAAGAAGAATTCTACTTGACAGCATTTGAATCCAATATCAAGATATCCAGTTGGCTCAATTCCCCAGAGGCTGTCTAATGAATTGTAAAGAGAGAGATGGACACACACCTATTCAAACCTCTTGATACAATGATGTAAGTGAGCCAAAGCAAGTAGGACCATTTGAAATCCTTTCAAATCAGTTAGTTACTCTGGATGCATGAGCACTTGGACCATTTCTCAATTGCCCAATGTTTACTTAGATGCGGGTTTCTCGACCTTGGCATTATTGACATCCAGGGCTAGATAATTCTTTACTGTTGGGGGAGAATGGCTGTCCTGTGCATCACAGGATGTTTAGCAGCATCCCTGGCCTCTTCCCACTAGATGACAGTAGTGCCTCCACCCTACTTGTAACAACCAAAAATATCTCCAGACATTGTTATTTGTCCCTGGAAGAAGGGGAGCAAAATTGGCCCTGGCTGAGAACATCTGAGTTAGACAAATCTGTGCCTGGAGTCTTTGAGATGAGTGCCCAGGCACTGGCCTTTAGCTTAAGCAACAGTGTTCCAAGCCGTGGGGCTGGTGGTCAGAATGCTTGACTGTTGGGAAAAGAGACAGGGGTTGTGAGCTGTATAAATGGGGCCACTTAAGAAACAAACAAGCAAACACGCACTCCACAAACTGTTTCACTTACCCTTTGTGACCCCTGTGAAAATGAATAGTTTGCCCCAGAGTTGAAACATTCTGATCATAATAAGCCCATGAATTTAATTATTACACACTACATGTCTATAGAGTTATAGGTACATTCATACATACAGGTATAGGTAAACAGATACAAATAGCTCCCAAAACACTTTCTCAGACAGAACCTTAAGCAATTCTGTCAACTACCTGTAAGGTAAAATGGTCAAGGGTTCTGGTTACTCTCATTTCATGGTTGAGGAAACTAAATTTCAGAGAGTTTACGTGATTTTTTTCTAGATTATACAAGAAGTGTTCGTATCAAATCCAGGGTTTCTATTGCTCTGACTTCTTTTAAAAACAAAGGTTCAATAGTGACAGGTGGCATATGCTTATACCATAAAAATACCTAGTTATGTATCCCATAAACAGAAAGATTGTCTCCTTCCCTGTGATACAGGGAGAAATTCCAGTACATGTTGGCTAAGATGACCCCTGAATTTGGGGCTCCATGGCGTTCATATTGGATATTTATCAGTGGTGCTACAGCAGCCCGTTCGCACCAGGAATAAATAAAATAATCTTTAATTCTCTCTCCTTTAACATCCAGAATTTGGATCTAGTTCGAAGGAAAGGAGTGATTTTCTCAACTGTGACAATGCTTTAAACAACTTCTTGAATTCATTTAGCTGCCACTGCCACTGATCCTATTGTTTTGTTTTTTACATCATCAGATTTTGATCAAAGGGGTCACAAAAATTAGAAATATAAAGAGCAGAGCATGCTGTGCGTCAGCTGCCAGTAGAGAACAGATTAAACAAACGCCAGGGTTTATCACAGGCCTGGGACTACCCAAGCCAGCAGTTTCAAATACAGCAAACCCTTAAATAATTTCAAATCCTTTTTTTATTATCCTTTACAAAAATAAAGTTGGATACATACTAGATTCATAAGCATTCTCTGAGACACAGACAATCAAGGGAAGAACCCATATCATGCCAGATCAAATGCTGTTTCTCAAAATTAAATGTACAATAAATATAAACAACAAATAAGGAATGAACTTTTTCATGAGTTCTGAAATGATTCTGCTGGTGTCACACTCTACCTTGATAATTAAGCAGTGTCATGTCATCTCATGTGTAAAGGTTTTTAAAACAATTTTTGTACAACTAATACATGTTCTTTTTTTCTTTTGAAAACACGATACAGAGAAGAAACTAGAAACCATCAATAATCTTCACCTATAATATACACTGCTAATTTGGGGATATTTTATTCTAGTATTTTCACTGTGTATTACCATATATAGTTAATTTTAAAATCATGTACTATCTGATATATACAAAAAACATATAAGCCACGAGGCACAGTTATAAAATGACACCCCTGACTTACAACTCAAACTAGGAACTAGAGCATTATCAGTAACTTGCACCTTCCCTTGGGTTCCTCCTCTACAGTCTCCCTGCTTTGCTCTCTAATCCCAACCCAGAAGCAACCTCTATTCCAGGGATTCTCATTTGGGGGCAACTTTATCTCCTGTGGGACAGTCCACAATGTCTGGACACATTTTTGGTGGTCACAACTGGGATGGAGGTTGCAACTGGCATCTAGTGGATAGGGACCAAGGATGCTGCTAAACATCCAATAATGCATAGTACAGTCTCCCACCACCAAGAGTTATCTGCTTCCAGTGCCAGTAGTGCCAAGGCTGAGAAACTCTCTTCTATTCTGTGTTCGACTTATCATGACTGTGCTTAAAACAATAGTTTTGTCATACATATGATCTCCTAAATAATATGTAATTTACTTTTGCTGGTCTTGGAATTCTATAAAGATATTATCATGCTGCATGTAGTATTCTGTGACCTCCTTTTTTTCTCAATAGTTTGTTTTAGTAGTCGTTTATCATTTTGTCCATTTATTTTTACTGGTGTATATTATTTCATTGTGTGAATATACCCCAATGTAGTTTTAATTCCATTGTCAATGAATATTTTGTTTGTTTACTGTTCTTTTTGTTGTTCTGGGGTTTTTTTTTTTTTTTGCTAATACGAACAGTGCTTCTAAGAACATTTTGTACAAGTCTACTGGTGCACATATGCAAGAATTTCTGTGAAGTGTATATATAGAATTAAAATTGCTAGGTTGTAGGGGATGTGCGCCTTAAGTTTAAAAGGTAATTCAAATTTCAGTGTGACTGTACCAATTTGTATTCTTACCAGCAAGATATAAGATTTTGCCTTGATCCACCTTTTCTCCAATTTCGGTATGTTGGCTAACTTTTGCCAATCTAGTGAGTATGAAAGATAAATCAATGTGGTCTTAATTTGCATCTCCTGAATTACTAGCAAGATTGAGCATTTTTATGTGTTTATTCACCATTTGTGTTTCTTCTTCTCTGAGGATCTTGCTTTTCTCTGAAGTTTGTTAGTGTTCTCAATCTTATTTTTTAGATGAAAAAGCCTTCCCCATCAGTTTGTGACATTTCCTTTATTACATAATATGTCTTCTACATACTAGAGTCTGTTTTAAAGTTATCCATTTTGTCTCATTGATCTGTCAATTCTTTGCCAATACCATATGGTTTTAATCACCAGAGTTCCATATTACATTTTATTCTATGGTAGTGTGAGTCTGACTTCAATATTTCCTTTGTTCAAGATTTTATAAGCCATTCTCATACCTCTACTTTTATGAGCTAGTTCAATGTTAGAATCATTTCAATAAGCTAAAATTTTAAAAATAAATTTTGATTAGTAAATGAGTAATTTATCTTTAATATTTAGTGTCATTCAGAAACATGACATATCTTTCTCTTCTTTCATATCTTTTGAATTACTGTTATGGTTTACTTCAGAAAAGTTACTTCTGTGGTTCACTTCAAAAAAAAAGTCACACTTTCTTGTTAGTATTTTGTCTAGTTATTTTATGTTTTAGGTTACTATTGTGAATGGAATTCTCTAACTGGCTATTGCTTATATAACGAAAAGTTATTTTGGATATTTATCTTGAACTTCATCATCATGCTGAAGTGTCTTTCTTATTTTAAGAATTTTTAGTTGTGTCTTTTTAGTTCTGACAGAATTTCACATCCACATAATAATTTTTCCCTTCTCTTTAGGCATGCGTGATGTTTCTCTGTATTGTCTTACTGTGTTAACCAAAACCTGAAAACCAATTGTACTAATAGTAATAGTGAGCAGGATCTTGTTTGTTTGGAGATTCTCGGAGTGTGACTTTGGAGGCACACTACTACTTCACCATTAAGTATGGCTGTAGGTTTAATACAGTTAATTTTTCTCATGCTGATATTTCTAGCCCAGTCCTAGTTGTCTAATTAGGAATGTATGCAGAACATGATTACTTTTTCAACATAAGTGATACTGATAAATTTCAGAAAGTTAAATGTCTCAACAACTCTACAATGGGTCAAGTAAGACAGAATATTTAAGATACCATGTGGCAAAAGCAAATATGTATATTTTCAACCATTGTAAAGACACGTGGATTGCTCTGGAAACTACTTGCTGTGCTTGCATGCTCCACTTTTCTAGCTTAGCTCTAACACGTCCTCATGACTTTTCAATATTGACTTTGGCTAGCCAACACCCGCTCCCTCTTCTTCCAATCCTACCTCTCGGTTCCTTGACTGTATTTGCTGTGGTCCAGGACTAATCCTGCATACTCATGGTTTCAGAAATCCTCATCTAGAAGCAGCAGGATGCAATAGTTCAAAACAACTCAAAGAGAGATCAAAACTGTTATTATTTCTATAACTTTGTTTCAATTTGAAGTGCTCAATCTATCTGGTTCGGTTAATCTACCATTTACTACCATTTTAGAAAATAAGATAAAATATAAACTCAGGTTTTCCTATTGTGCCCTTTTATATCATTATTATTACTTAATACAATAAATTAATAGTATTTATTATATGTAAGGTTATTATATATAATACTCTGCTTGTACGTCTTGGTTAAGTCTCATTCCATGCAACAATCTTATACCTATCAGAAACTGAATTACAGAAAAAAAAATTGCTCATATTATGTTAGATACATTTAGTGAGTTGCTAATATCTATCTTGTGATAATTCCTCTTCATTTAAGGAGTCATTATTTTTAGACAAGAAATAATTTTCTTTGCAACATTCTTACTACATAAAGTCTCATTTTCTATGTCTAATGGGTCTCTAACTTTCTTCCTTAAATGAGGGAAGAAATTTCCAGCCTAGAAATTTACTGTTATCTGACGCTAACTTTATTCAACTTTTCTCCTGTTCCTAGAACTCAGCCTTTGTTTGTTCATCCATTTAAAATTTCTAACAGCCTCAGACCATGAACTAGATGTTCAAAAATGACATTTTCATTTTGCATTTTAGCAAGTGACATTTAAAAGAAAATTTCCCCTTGTTTACAATCTTCTACCCACCCCCAACAAAAATTCTTACCATCTATGCTCATTTCTTGTCTCTCTCTCCCTCTGTCTCTGTCTCTCTCTCTCTCTCTCTCACACACACACACACACACCTGCATGTGCACAACTAAATGTTGTCAAGTCTTGTTGATCAGTGATTCCAAGTTGCTGAGAGGGCAGTTAAGAGGATGGCACATAAGCAGCGTGAGGAAGGCTTTGGGGTAGGAGGGCTGATTGCAAATCCTGGCTCCTACACTTACAGTGTTTCTTTCACTCTGTTTCATTTTTGTAAAATATTTATAAATGGGGCCTTGATTTTATATTATAATAACAGTCCCTTCAAATAATTTTTGCGAGGACTAAGTAAGTGGAATTATGTAAAATACTCAAAACATTGATCAGTGTGGCAAATGCTTAAGTGTGGTTTGTTTGTGTTATAACTTCATACCAAACAAATTGGCTTTGAAGAAAAGGAGGGCAAGGATTTCATCCTTCAAATGTCTTTAAGACAAGTGCAAGAGACTGAAACATAATCAAGCATATATCCTAACTGTGCCAGAAATAAAGTGTTAACAGAAACAATCTTTTGAAACCGTGATTGCAAATGGTTACATATGCCTATGCCCAGTAAAACAGGCAGCAGATACGGAAAGAGTTACAGTGTACTGACTGAATAAATACCTAGGAGTGAAGTTGGTAGGTGACAGGATAAACGTAAATTTAACCTTCCAATCCTTCTCCAAAGTGGTCATACTACTTTACACCTCCACCAGCCGCAGATGAGAGTTCTGGTTATACAATACCCTCAGCAATATTTGGTTTTGCCAGTCTTTTAAAAATATTTTAACCATTCTCATGAGCATGACATGGTACTTATTAAAGGAATTGAAATTGTAATTAAAAACTTTAAAACTCCGAACTCAGATGGTTTCACTGGTAAACTACCAAGCGTAGGAGGAACTCTTACAGGTTTAGGGAAATCGGAGGTTGGAGAACACTTTCTGGGGCAGGGTGGGATCTAAGAATCTGTTGCTCAAGGACTTCACCCACACTTCTCTCCCTCACTCCCAGGCCAGAGATTCCTGGCTCCACCGATTCCTGAGAACTGGACTTTGGTCCATTGGCGGGGTGGTGATGGGGGCTGGGGGAGGGTGTTAGTTAGTTACAATTAGGCTCCCCAATGGGAACTTAGGACTCAGTTTTCTTGGATGAGCTACTTAGTCCCTACTCATCCTTCAGCTTTTCCAGCTTTCTAAATTTTGTTGCTGCCATCTCATCTCCTGTTTTCCCGTCTGTCTGAATTTGTCTTTAAAAGAAATCCCTTTCACTGCTGTTTTCACTGGGGCTGAGGGAAGGAGTGAAGTTAGATGGTGGTCCCGCAAAGTTTTCTGCGGCCTCTCTCAAGTTCCACTCCGTGGAGGGATTCTGATCTCTGGTGAGGAAGGCGGTGGAGCACAGGGGCTTTGACTCCGGCGGCCCTGGAGGAAGAATGGGTTGGATTCGTCACTGACCACTTGTTAGGAATTTGGGGTGAGTTACTTTTCTCGCCTACTGCATGTAGTTAGGAGGATTAAGTAACACGTGTGTCACACCCAGAACAACGTCTGGAACGTAGTGAGGTTTTCATAGATACGAGACGTCACTACTTACTACTCATAGGAGGGCGTGAGAAGGTGAGTTTCCTTTGAAGGGTTAACAGGGGTAGTGGTGAATGTCACCCAAGGGAGTTTTTAAAAACTGTTTACAGGTTTGTGTATGCGAATATATATTGCAACTTTTGCTTATTATTTCTATTTGTGTTTTTTTGATCCAAGTTTATCTTTGTGTCATGTATAAGATTCAGCAAACAGTTATCACAAGACTTGCTTATTCTATTTGTGCTTATTTCATCCAGGTTTAAGTTGGTCTTTATACCACTTCTAAGTAAATATTTAGCAAACTATTTAGTGGTCTAAAAAAATATTTCAAGGGGCTTGTTTAGCTTGAAGAGAACATAGTGCTACTGATTTGCTTACTTTAGCACAGCAATCGTATAGAAACAGATAAATGAAATTTGTATTCATTAAAACGGAGACAGCAGTAAATATCGGTTAGTGTCAACAGGGAGAAATTCTTTAAACCATTTTTTCAGTAATAGAAAACAGCTTTCTTTTATTTGTTAGTTAGTGACATGGTAATTGTATTCCTACAGTGTAATAGGCAGTGTACTCACATGCATACATAATTTGAGGTTGAATTTACATAACTCCTAAATATCCTAAAATAGGAGAAAGTATTAACACATTGACTAATTAAACTTCTATTTATTTAGTGTTTTGAACTAAACCTAGCTGCCTATTTTAGGTAGCTGTGGCAAATGTCACATCTTACTGTATGTGTGAGTGTGTGTGTGTTGGACGGGGGGTTCAGCAAGTAAGATGTAGTGTGGCATGGACTAAAGTGAGCTGCCAGGTGAGAGGGATATGGGTGGTTGGGGAGGAACTGGGCAGTATTACCCTTGGGTTCAGGTAGAGGAAGAAGAGGTCCAGGGTCAAGAACCACGTGTCAGCAGGTGAGTGGCCAGATCTGAGCAAGCAATGTGCAAGAACCACTAAGCTGAAAGTAGGCTTAAAGGGCTGACAGAGAGAGGGAAACTGGGAACTGTGTGGGGACAAGGAGGACAAAAGCGTGTTTAGCTCTGTTCACGTGTGTTCTCAAGAGTGGCCTGGCTCCACGGTTGTGCTTCTGCCCATCTGGAAAGGGGAGCATGGCATCTAGTAGCAGAAACCTGATGTCACCCATATTGCCACATATAGCTATGTGTTCTTCTAGATGATGGTCATTCATGTGTGGCCACGAGAGGAAACTAGGAGAGGGTCAGGAAAACAAAATGTATTATACTCACAGGCCCTAGAGACAGGAGGCAGGCCAGACAACACCACATGTGGAAGCACCAGTGTCGTCAGGAGGTTAAATGGACCAAGGTGAGGGGAGCGTCTAGGCCATGGCCTTTATTGGAGTTTCTTTGAGAAGGACAAGGCAATCAGTTTAGGATTGGCTAGCTCGAATAATTTTGGCAGACCCTAAGTGATGGGCGTGGTCCCTGGTTGCCTGGCACCTAACCCTGGGATGATTTTTTTTTTTTTAACATCTTTATTGGAGTATAATTGCTTTACAATGGTGTGTTAGTTTCTGCTTTATAACAAAGTGAATCAGTTATACATATGTTCCCATATCTCTTCCCTCTTGCGTCTCCCTCCCTCCCACCCTCCCTATCCCACCCCTCTAGGTGGTCACAAAGCACCGAGCTGATCTCCCTGTGCTATGCGGCTACTTCCCACTAGCTATCTATTTTACATTTGGTAGTGTATATATGTCCATGCCACTCTCTCACCCTGTCACATCTTACCCCTCCCTCTCCCCATATCCTCAAGTCCATTCTCTAGTAGGTCTGTGTCTTTATTCCCGTCTTGCCACTAGGTTCTTCATGACCTTTTTTTGGTTTGTTTCCTTAGATTCCATATATATGTGTTAGCATACTGTATTTGTTTTTCTCTTTCTGACGTACTTCACTCTGTATCACAGACTCTAACTCCATCCACCTCACTACAAATACCTCCATTTTGTTTCTTTTTATGGCTGAGTAATATTCCATTGTATATACGTGCCACATCTTCTTTATCCTTTCATCCGATGATGGACACTTAGGTTGCTTCCATGTCCTGGCTATTGTAAATAGAGCTGCTATGAACATTTTGGTACATGACTCTTTTTGAATTATGGTTTTCTCAGGGTATATGTCCAGTAGTGGGATTACTGGGTCATATGGTAGTTCTGTTTTTAGTTTTTTAAGGAACCTCCATACTGTTCTCCACAGTGGCTGTATCAATTTACATTCCCACCAACAGTGCAGGAGTGTTCCCTTTTCTCCACACCCTCTCCAGCATTTATTGTTTCTAGATTTTTTGATGATGGCCATTCTGACCGGTGTGAGATGATATCTCATTGTAGTTTTGATTTGCATTTCTCTAATGATTAATGATGTTGAGCATTCTTTCATGTGTCTGTTGGCAATCTGTATATCTTCTTTGGAGAAATGTCTATTTAGGTCTTCTGCCCATTTTTGGATTGGGTTGTTTGTTTTTTTGATATTGAGCTGCATGAGCTGCTTGTAAATCTTGGAGATTAATCCTTTGTCAGTTGCTTCATTTGCAAATATTTTCTCCCATTCTGAGGGTTGTCTTTTGGTCTTGTTTATGGTTTCCTTTGCTGTGCAAAAGCTTTTAAGTTTCATTAGGTCCCATTTGTTTATTTTTATTTTTATTTCCATTTCTCTAGGAGTTGGGTCAAAAAGGATCTTGCTGTGATTTGTGTCATACAGTGTTCTGCCTATGTTTTCCTCTAAGAGGTTTATAGTGTCTGGCCTTACATTTAGGTCTTTAATCCATTTTGAGTTTATTTTTGTGTATGGTGTTAGGGAGTGTTCTAATTTCATTCTATTACATGTAGCTGTCCAGTTTTCCCAGCACCACTTATTGAAGAGGCTGTCTTTTCTCCACTGTATATGCTTGCCTTCTTTATCAAAGATAAGGTGACCGTATGTGCATGGGTTTATCTCTGGGCTTTCTATCCTGTTCCATTGATCTATGTTTCTGTTTTTGTGCCAGTACCAAACTATCTTGATTGCTGTAGCTTTGTAGTATAGTCTGAAGTCAGGGAGCCTGATTCCTCCAGCTCCATTTTTCGTTCTCAAGATTGCTTTGGCTATTCGGGGTCTTTTGTGTTTCCATACAAATTGTGAGATTTTTTGTTCTAGTTCTGTGAAAAATGCCAGTGGTAGTTTGATAGGGATTGCATTGAATCTGTAGATTGCTTTGGGTAGTAGAGTCATTTTCACAATGTTGATTCTTCCAATCCAAGAACATGGTATATCTCTCCATCTATTTGTATCATCTTTAATTTCTTTCATCAGTGTCTTATAATTTTCTGCATACAGGTCTTTTGTCTCCTTAGGTAGGTTTATTCCTAGATATTTTCTTCTTTTTGTTGCAGTGGTAAACGGGAGTGTTTTCTTAATTTCACTTTCAGATTTTTCATCATTAGTGTATAGAAATGCAAGAGATTTCTGTGCATTAATTTTGTATCCTGCTACTTTACCAAATTCATTGATTAGCTCTAGTAGTTTTCTGGTAGCATCTTTAGGATTCTCTATGTATAGTATCATGTCATCTGCAAACAGTGACAGCTTTACTTCTTCTTTTCCGATTTGGATTCCTTTTATTTCTTTTTCTTCTCTGATTGCTGTGGCTAACACTTCCAAAACTATGTTGAATAATAGTGGTGAGAGTGGGCAACCTTGTCTTGTTCCTGATCTTAGTGGAAATGGTTTCAGTTTTTCACCATTGAGAACAATGTTGGCTGTGGGTTTGTCATATATGGCCTTTATTATATTGAGGAAAGTTCCCTGTATGCCTACTTTCTGCAGGGCTTTTATCATAAATAGGTGTTGAATTTTGTCGAAAGCTTTCTCTGCATCTATTGAGATGATCATATGGTTTTTCTCCTTCAATTTGTTAATATGATGTATCACATTGATTGATTTGCGTATACTGAAGAATCCTTGCATTCCTGGAATAAACCCTGGGATGCTGAAGGCAGAGGAATATTGCCTCCAAGGATACTTGGGCCACATAAAGGAGGTGTGGCTCTGGATTGGTTAATTTGTACGTGAAATGCACGCTCCCAGCTGGGCTCCTAGCTATTTCTAAGAATTGAGGCTAGCCCCAGGAGGGGAGTCTCTCCCCAGCCAGGTTTTTCAGGTATCAAAACATCATAATATACAAAAAATAAAAATATAAACAATACATGTGTTAACTCACTAATTAACACAGGATTATTCCCTTGCAAGAGAATTACATGAGTAAATGTAATGATTGCTGTCCTCAACTAAAGAAATTAACTCCTGTTCTGTCAAGATTTAGGGCATCTATATAGTTATAAAAGGCACAGCTGGTTACAAACTTGCTTATATATCACCTCATTTTATCACTGTTTACTCATGTGTAAAATGGACTGATGACCATAAAATGTTATAAGATTACTTTCTTAGGAGATTTGGTCATTACCATTTTTGTAATCTTCAAGCTGGTATTTCCTGCCTCACCTCTCTAGAGATTATAGGGTGCTTTATATGTTCATCCTTTACTAAATTTTTTTTTCAAAACTCCAAATATTCCAGTCTTATAAAATGTGTTTATTTTTCTAAAGAAAAATAAATTGGCTAGGAAACAAATTAACTCTATTTATAATAAATAACTTCTATTTTTATAAAGATTTGTACCCCAGAGCTACTCTTGCATTCTATATGTGCAACTTGGATTTGACTTTCAGTAAAACTTTACCAAAACTAAGAAAGCATATGAACACAATCCCTAGACGATGAGTCTGCACCCAGAGCCCAAGGTGCAGATGGGGTAGGATTGCTGGAGTCCCCTTAGACAGACAGTCTGTGACTGGGCTCCACAGTTAAGAACACACAGCTGGCCAAGTGCATGCAACAAATCCCTAGTGTGATTAAAGCAAAGTAGACGTGACAAATTCAGTTTGAATCTCATTGGGTTTTTGTTTTTGTTTTTTTTTGGTTGTATCCCTTTTAGCAAAATATGTAAAAACCCTTTGGTGTCCATGAAGTGTCTTTTGTTTTCCATATCCTGTGACCATTCACCAACTCTTTTCTCCAAAACTCAGTGTTTCAAATGTTGAAAAGGTTAACATTCAAGTGATGAAATCCATGGCATATTTCTCAGTACTCACTGAACTACTTTTAGTATAATCAAATGCAGGGACCCCAGTTGTTCCATAATCCTTCGCCCCAGATTCTGGCTCTGCCAACCTCTGCCCAACTGACTCGCCTGGGGAGAAAACATCACGGCTAGTACTCCTGAACATGATTGCATTTATTAATAGAAATTAAAAGTAACTGCCATTTCTTGAGGGCCCATGATGTGCCTGGAGTTTTATTTTCATCATCTCTCCCTCTCCCAATAACCCTATTAGGTAGGTAACAAGAATGTTAATTACATTCATCACCCTTTTAGCAAGCACTGTACTAAAACTTCTAAATACATAATCCCAATATAACCTCACAAGGAGCTCATGAATTATTGTCTCCATTATACTAATGTTGAAGCTGAAGTTTGGAGAGGTTAAGTAACTTGCCCATGGTCACAGCTTGTGGTCTAGCACAGCCAGGACTCAAATCCAGAGCAGTTAACTCAAGGCCTCAGTTGTTTCCAAAATAGCATTCTGCGTCATCTGGATCTGTCCTCCCATGAATAGGTAGAGCCACAGACCAGAGTTCCCTGCTAGAGCCTAAATACCATGCACAAAAACACACACAAATACACACACATACTATGTGTGTGTGCTCTTAAACCTACTTCTAAACTAAAGGTTGTCCCTGTAGAAGCCAGTGCTTCCACACTTTTGAGTATGAGCAACATCCCTTCCAGCTCCAGCTGAAGCCAAGCCATCCTCTTCCCAGCAGTGCTTCTACTGTTACCTTTGGAAGGAAATCCAACAGGTTGGCCACCAGATCCCGGGTTGTGCCTGGAGCCGTGTGAAAGGTTTTGCACATTAAAAGCAAAACTGGCAAACCTAGGCTTTTTGACAGCTTTGTGGAGTGTGTGAAAAAAAATCGTATTTCTCTGGCACAGTTTTATGAGTTTTTGTCTTCAGCAAGAGGGAAGCTTTGCCTTTGAAAATGGTAAAAGGGTCATGCAAATGACCTCAGCACTGGCAACCTGATTTGAGATCCAACGAATTCTGAAACTGAAAAATTTCACCAAAATCCTCAAATTCTCAGTGCAACTGCGGAATAGCTTTCCTTTGCATCCAGGGACCCTCCCCTCAACCCCTTTGCTCTATTACCTGCAACTGGCAGGGCCCAGAAAGCCCAGGTCCAGAGATCTCCATCAAATGCCACTGAAAAGAGTAACTGACCATGATTAATTACCACACAGGGCAGGATATTTGCAAGGATTTTTCCAGAAGGCACATTTTTACAAAAAGATTATTTGACTGGACTGAAAACATAAATGTAAGAGCCTGGTGGAGGCTCGTGAGAAAGAAGCCCTCTCTACAAATCTACTGTCACGGAGCTAACAAGAGGATGGGAAGGCAGAAAGTCTACCCCTCGAGGTATCCAGTCTCTTCCCATCATTTCAAACAGGCAGTTCACCACACAGCTAACCTAGCGTGAGCCTCGGGGCCCCTCCCTGCACATCACTGGGGAGAGTCCTGCCACGCGATTGCATGATTATGTCTTTTGAGTTTGTCAGCCCTTTGCAATTTTAAAATTTGCTGCATGTCCTCATGTGGTCTTTCCTCTACGTGCGCACAAGTCTGTGTCTTAATCTCCTCTTACAGGGACTCCAGTCATATCAGGTGAGAGCCCACCAAATGACCTCGTTTTACCTTCATTACCTCTGAAAGGCCCTATCTCTAAATACAGTCACATTCTAAGGTGCTCGGGGTTAGGACTTCAACATATGAAATTTGGAGGGAGACAGTTCAGCCCGTAACCCTCCACCCTCTCGTTTGCCATAAATCACGTAGTTCTCACATGCAGATATGTTCACCCCAGCCCAAAAGTCTTAACCCATTCACGAATCAACTCTAAGTCCCCAATTCTCATTTGTCTCGTCACTATCACTTCCGTTTTCCCTTTTGGGATGTTGAAATTCTGGGCAAAAGGCTTTATTACTCCTAGCACCCAGACACCTAAGCCTGGAGCTGCCCTTAGCTGCTGGCATAACATAGGAAGAGGTGGGCTCAGACGCTGAGCAGTTAAAAGAACAGCTCACTGTTGACTAGTTCAACTCAACATTTGAAGTTGACACGATTATATTTTCCTCTAAGAATTTAATTGGCCTTGTATAGGACTCTATGCCAGCCCCAGAAGGCTGATTTCACAAGCTGGGTCATTACTTAGCCCCTTCCCTACATCAGCAGGAATCTTAGACATGCCAGTTCATTTTCCACCAGAGGATCTCCACATGCCCAAGGACCCTGAGGGTCCTTCATGTTTATCCAGCTTAGTTTCTACTTCCAACATTGCTACTTTTAATGTCCAACACCCCAAACCCACAAACTACCCCCAAAAGAGACTTACTGGTGAGGCAATTAAAATGGCAAATCTCACTTTGAGTTGGCTGGATGAGTCGCCGAAAAGTGGCGGGGTGCAGATCCTGATGTTTCCATATTTCTGTATTTTATCTCCCGTAGGAGAGACCTGAGGGGTGTGTGTGTGTGTGTGTGTGTGTGTGTGTGTGTGTGTGTGTCCGTGTGTGTGTGGCAGCAAATGGATATGGTAAGAGAATAGAAAATTGTGAGGGCGTAGAATAAAGGTAGAAAAACAAGACTTAACTCTAGGATTTGTAGGTGATGGTGAAGGCTACAAACACATATTTATACACACACACACATATACACATTTGCTGCTGAAAGGCAAAACAACTGCAAACAAACAAACAAAACCCAAAATCCTTCACTTTACATGTCATAGACCCACGATGACTCGTGAATCCTAAGGAATAAAATTGGAACCCATGGTTGCTGTTAGGCTATTTTTCTTCTTCAGGTACATAGTGGGTACTAGGGCCTTATTAGTCGGCTCATTCATTCAACAAACATGTACTGAGCAACAGTCACCTGTCAAGAACCTTCCTAAGTGCCAGGGATTCAAAGATGAGTAACAACGTAATGCGGCTACAACAATGTAACAGGCTCCATCTCAGGCCACTCACCTCCTGCTGTGTGGCCCCGTCTGCAGGCCCGGGGTTGGGGACTCCTGGTTCAGGGCATAGGAAGGACAGAGTGCACCCTGGATGGGGGGGAATCAGGAAAATGGGGTGACTTAGTGCTGGATGCTGGAGCGGGGATTCTGGAGAGAACGGCCAAGGGGATGGTCTTAATGCAGGGCGGCTGTGTTCAAAGATGCCGAGTCATAGGAGGGAAGTTAGGGAAGAAGCAACTCAGGCTTGTAGAGTGGAAGTTGAGTACAGCATACAGAGGAAACCTGGACTCAAAATCCTTCGAGGTTTAAGCTTTCCCTTTCATTTTTGTCATTTTTCTAAAGGGAATGAAAAACCTTTGGGTTAACCTAAGAATGGTTCACCCTAAATATAAGATCAGTGGCCACAAACAACTTGGGGACTATTTCTGACAGAAATGCATTTGAAAGGAAATTCTTCCGGGAAATTTATATTTTGGGTGTGGCTTATTTCACCAACTGGAGGTGAATAAACTTCGATACAGACTGTGTCTATATCTGTTTATGCTTAGAAAACAATTTACAGTGCTGATGCCAACTGCAGTCAGCAGTCTGCAATCTTTTATTCCATCTAGGTAACTTAGGTAACGTGTAGAGTAGGTGCATAGGAAATATAGACTAGGGAGGCCCCCAAAGCAGGATACGGCACCAAGGGTATTTGTGGATGCCCCTTACACCAGTGCATATTTTTAGTATCCTGTATCCAGCATCACTTCAGCAGCAGAGTTCTGGGTAGTCCGGTATGATGAGTAGTCTGGATTTTGGAGTATGGGCTGAAAAGAGTTCCATAAAGCCACCCAAGGCCTAGCACATGGTCTAGCTGGGACTTAATAAATGTGTTGAGTGAATGAATGAATTCCAGGTACCCACATACATCTTTAGACAGACAGTGAAGTGATTTCACTAAAGCTCTTTTCTGGACATTCAGTTAAATTCAAGTGCTGATTTTATCTAAGAATGGTCTTATTAATCATATTTGTCCATTGCCATTTTGAATCGATAGAGTTCAGGAATAAAATAGAATGATTCTTGAAGGCCCTTCTCACCACATCAGAGCCAATCTCCTTGCGTTTAGAGTTGGATTTTTCTTTGGCCCTACCCAGCACACGTGTTCTAGGCAGTTTCTTTCTCTTCTCCTGCAGAGAACATGTCAATTCCATCTCCGTGCCTGGAATGCCCTCCCTGCCTCTTTCTCAGTATCTAAAGCCTACCCATTCCTGTAGCCCAGGATCAGTTCCAACTGCCTGGGTGCATCTGCTTCCCTTCCCGCTAGTGGCATCCAAATATACTTTCTCCTGCTTCTGGCTTCTTGGTGGCCAGATCAGTCTTCCCACTAGAGCGTGATACTGTTTAAAGTGGGCAGAAACTTTCCAGGCGATACACAGTTGAGGATGACTTTAAGGAACCCAATTTCCAGATCCTCAACTTCCATGTCTACTCTTTCGTAGCACTGATCTGCGTGAGAACTCACCTAGGATTAAGGTGTTCCCTTTAGCAATCAGCCTTCTCCCAGTTTACAAAGAAAGACACACCTCTCACTCAACTGAAATCTTACAAAATTGTAAAAATCTTCACAGTGCCAAGCAAAGAAAATATTCAAAATATTGATGTCAGTGCTAAGAAAGTGATTGATTATAATGACTGACTTGTAAGTCTGGTGGTTTTCAATTTTTTCCTTTCAGTAAAGTTGCAAAAGGACCTAATTGAGTTTAGATCATTAAAGCATTTTAATACTAGATCACTCTAGATGTATAATACTGAAAGAAAAAAATTTTTAAAAAACCATGGCCATATTGTTTACATAAGCTCCTTCTTCGTCTTATGATTTATGCAAAAAAGTGTTTCTTGGTGCTTAAATCTATAAAACCAAAACCTTGGAATAAAATTGATGTTGAATTTTATCTAATTTGGCAATGACTAATTGAAAAGGAACAACTAAATGAAAAAAGAGTTCCATGTGTTTCATTAAATGATGCATGTCTAATAAATGTTCATTTTTATGTTTATAAAAAATTGAGTGTATATTAATGTTGCTTTTGATCAGCTGTGTGCTAATTATAATAATAATCCAATATAGAATAAATGGTTTAATATTTAGAGCCTCATGTCATATAATACAAAAATATTTAAATTTAAATTTATATACACATTTTTGTTGCAAAGAAATATCGGATCCTCAATAGAAGACACTTAATCCTGAAAATATACTCCAGTAGGATGGGATTCTACAGGGGAAGTTGGATGGAAATACAGGTCAAAGGAGGGGGAAAAAAACAATGTAAAATTTCCAACTTGTTTGTGTATTTTTTACAACTTTTTTGAGGTATAATTTGTATATCGTAAAATGTACCCGTTGTAACAGTGCAACTGTGTGGTTTTTAGTAAATGTATACAGTAGTGCAGCATTCCCACATTCCCACTTCGGACCATCTCCATTATCCCAGAAATACCCTTGAGCCCACTGGCAGTCAATCTGCATATTCTAAAAATAGAAAACAATGGGTATCAAATAGCTATGTTATTTAGATTTCACTGAATACATTTAAAAGAGTGAAAATGTTGATATTTACAATGCACTGGAGATTGTATCTGATGTATCTGTATAAAACTATAATAAACAATTTCAGATATCAACCTAAGAATAAGAGAAGGGAGCTCCTAGCTAATAAAAAAATGTAAGGGTTACCCAAGCACAAATGACTGAAAACCAATAGCCTACCTCTTATCATTGATCATTAATTATATAATAGTTTACTCTGTAGTGTTTTCTTTCTATTTTATTTGATAAAATAGATAAAAGTCTGGTCAATTCTGTACTTGTTTGGTTGGTCGATTGAAGTAGTTTATTATATTACTGACTTTGGTCCAAACCGGGGGGTTCAAAATGCCTTTTTCTTTCAAAAAAGATGCTGTACCCTAGTCTGTATCACGGGAAGAGCAATAAACTACTTCTTCCTCATTTAGAATGACACAGGACAGATTTTCTAAGTCAGAAGACAATGTCATTATATTCTTGGATGACAGCTAATGTCATGTTTATGCTCTGAATCTTTGGCAATATTTCTGTTGACTTAGGCCCCCTAGGATTCTCTTGGGCTTTCTTTTTTTTGTCCCTTCATTTTTCTTTTGATCTGGTTATTCTGGTGGTAACAATTTTCATTCGATAAAACTCTTAGACTTTACTGCCACAAGGTAAACAATATACATTTACATTTTGTAGATGCAGTAAGACTCCAAATCTCATTTTTAAATTAAGTTCCATAAAAATGTTTTGTATATATATATATATATATATATACACACACACATACATATATTCTCATGGATATATATGTATGTCTAAAAAATAGATTTTAAAGGATAATCTTGGACTCCATCTTCACATATAACCTTCTCTAAGACCATGAAAGGATACACTATTTTTTTTTTAAATCAGGAATAAAACTTGCTTCTAATGCATAAAAATAAAAGGTGGGTTTGTTTTATTTCTCATTGACTTGCATACTCCATATTCTTAATAAAAAAAATAGAAAAGTCCCTCAATTACTAGAGATTAAAGTGTAAGGGTCTACATCAGCATGATAAAGGTTTCTAACTGTGATTAAGGTTCCAATCTCATGACATGTGAAATAACCTATGTAATTATATTCCCCTTAGTGCTACAGAAAAGTCCAAGTGACTGTAATACATGCTAACTTAATCTTAGCCACAGAAAATGTGTTTCTAATTTTGAAATTCGGCAATTTTTCAATAAAAGTTGTTGCACTTCGTCTGATCTATTCTCAAAATACGGAAGTGCTTGAAGCCCGACCACCTGCAATAACAGATTACTGCTCTCTAAAATATTACCATACACCTACAATGTGGAGGCACAAAGCTTTGCTAAAAAAGATCTTTGTTGTTTTTTCTAAAAGAAAGAAGTGATCCCAAAGTAAAGCTGGTTTTCAGCAGCCTCTCTGCTCCCAAATGTGACTGGCATCAAAGTCTAATGAAAACCTGTTTGCGGACACTGGATCCATTCCAAGGTACACCATTGGCATATTCTAGACCCCTTGGGACATGACTCATATAAAAAACACAGGGCTGTCATCGGACGGCTGGTGGCTCAAATAAATCAAATTTACTTTGAAAACTGAGGCATACCAAAATTTTATTAGGTGAAACTTGGGCATTTCTTATAGCCAACTTGCACATATATATTTTTATTACTTACAGCAGTTAAAAGGTATGCTACCAATCATATGCAAAACAAGAAAAGATTGCAGAGTACATTTTTTACTGGGTGGTAATAGGAACTACCTTTTTTTTAAAAAAAAAAAAAAAAGAGCAATTCCAAATAATAAGTTAATAATAGGTGGCATCAAAGAATTCAGCTCAGTGTTTACATAATTCATAAGCCCTCTGGTGCATATTTCTCCATTGCACCTCTATTTAGCAGACCCCATCACTAGTCTTAAAAACTGACTTTTACCCCAAAGTGATTTCTTGCTCACTAAAACTATCAACTGTACCACACTTCATGGGATGATGACAGATAGTGTTTATAATGTGCATTTATGAGAAACAGACATGAACATACTCAAGTTCTTGATGATCTAAAAAGGATTAAACTTTAAGCTTCAAAGACCTACTACTGCTTATACTCTAACCCGCACACTAAGTCAGTTTCAAATTCCGGATTAGGAAAGTTCAGTCTTCTCTATAGTTAACTTTTAGAAATTTCTTTATTTTTAAGTCTAATATGTTAGACCTTTTAAATATGTTGATCTGTCATCAAAGGCATAGCAGAAAACAGGCCCTTGCCCAGTGAATAGCATATTTGCAAATTAATATTCACTTTTTAAGGCCACATCTGTCACATTTCAAAAGTGGTGGCAGCTTATTTTCCTTCAGTGGCAACTCCTTCAAGAGTCTTACATGGTGAGGCATGTACTATTGTGTATATGTTTTAGTACACACACAAATTTTACCGGATAGTACATAGATTTCAATTGTCTTTGTCAATAGAGTTAAATATTTTGTCATATTGTAATTGGCCAGTCGTATCTCTTTTGACTGTTGCCTGCTTATGGTCTTTAGCTCATTTTTGGTTTTTTCTGTTGGTGTGTTTGTCTGACCTTACTGATTGGCAGTTGCTCTTAGAATATTAACCCTTTGTCAAAGATGTGGCAAATCTTTTTCCCAGCTTCATAATTTGCCTTTAATTTTATTTGTTTTTTTTTTCCCTAAACAGAATTTTAAAATAAATGATAAAGTCAAAGCTAGTAATCTGTTCAGAGGAAGAAGACTATTCAGGTTGAGGGAGAAAAAAAAGAAACAAACACAGGCAGCCGGGAGTGAGGCCAGTTCCTGCACGGCTGCTCTCAGCCACTGTTGTCTTCTCTTCCCATCACATTCCTGTCCTTCCAAAACCCTGAATTGCGCTCACTCCCGTAAAATACGCGTTACTGCGTCATTTGGCATGGATGGACTTACTGTCCTGTATTGCTCCTAGGATAATTCTTGTAATCATTCATGAATTCTCAACCAGATTGTAAGCAATTTGAGGACAGAAACACTTTGCTATATTTCTTTCCTAATTTTCGTACTTCTAGCACCATGCTCCGCAGGTAATAAGCCTTGAACAATTACTTGTTCATTGATTACAGATGTGTTTCCTCCCTTGCATTTCATGGCCAAATGACTCCATTTTTCCTTTCTCGAATATTTTGTGGAGGCTAAGTTTATGTATGAAAATCATTGAGCCATTTTAAATGAAGTGATTTCTGTTCTGACAAATTACTAGTCAAAGCTCTATTCAGAGTAAGTGACTTCCTTAAGTGATGGGTAAATTCAGTCAAAATAGTTGATTTGAGCCTTTGAGTTGACCCAGCTTGCTCTCAGTCAGTAAGAACACACTGTAACACATAGACAGTTGGGTTTCCCTGGATGCCTCCACTGCTTGCCAGTGAATTGTGGGGAATTCCTAGAATGATACTAAAATAGAGAAACTATACTGATGGTATAGCTGGTGGTCTTTCCTAGAATGATACTAAAATACAGAAGCTATTCAAGAATATATGTAAAAATATTTCTAGGAGATCTTTTAAAAATATGTATGATAATATAATTTTAATAGATTATTGTTTTAGTTTTGGGGTGAAACCCATTCTTTAAGACCAGTGATGGGGCCTGCTAAATGGAGGTGCAATGGAGAAATTTGCACCATAGGGCTTGTGAATTACAAAAACACTGGGTTGCATTCTTTGACATCACCTATTACTAACTTATTTGAAGTTCCTTTAAAAAAAAAGGTTCAATTAAAGCCATGCAAGCTAAGCCCATAAAGGAATGCAATTTTTACCAACCTAATTGCCAAAGAATGATTAAAAATTATAACACTTGAGGTTGTTAAAGATTGAGAGGTGGAAACATTTGTTCACAGATACTGGGAGGATAAATTGTATCAATTTTGGAAGGCACTTTGGCAATATGTATTAAAAGTCTTAAAATATATACTAATCTTTGACCCAGAAATTCTATTTGTAGGACATTTTCTTAAGGGAATAATTATGGATGTGTTCAAAGGCTTAAAGATAAGAAGGATTACAGCATTGTTTAAGACAACAAAAACTTGGAAATGATGCAAAGATCCAATAACAGAAGATAAAATAAAGTTTAAAATTAATGATAACTTATTAAATAATATTAGTGATATGGAAATATGTCCTGTACACTAAGATACAAAGTAGCTTACAAACACTATATGGAATACATTTCATATTTTAGTAAGTGTATACAGAAAATAAATTAGAGATACATTAATATGTAACCAGTGTAATAGTAATTCTCTGGGTGCTGGGAATACAGGTTACTTTTCTTTATTTCAGTGTTCTTTTAATTAAAAATATATATATATACTATTTTTTGTTATTTAAAGAAGTCTATTCATAAAACAAGCTGCAAAAAAGAGTTTGAGGCTAAAGTGGGTTGTACACATTTAAGGTGGTTTTCTTAGCCTGCAGTACCAATGGTTGCTATGGATCGCTTAGAAATTCTTCTGGATTTTCTAAAAATATGCATTTCCAACAGGGATTTATGATAATGTCCTTTTCTTTTCACCGTAGCTTCAGCAAGAGGCTGAATAATAATGTTATAGAGTTTAATAATGTTATAGAGTTTGGTTAATTTACTTTTTAAACCATCTTTTGCAATTTCTTTTTTAAAGGGCTGCATTTAAACTTGTTTCATCAAGGTGACAGCTAGCAGCTTAATTTTTGAAACTTCAAGTAATAGATATAAAAGTGAAACATTTAAAATATGTATAATTGTACAAAATTTTATCGGTGTTTATTGATAGATTTAAGAAACCTTTTCCTAAAATGTTCTTGTGTGTGGAGAGAAATGGGATCAGGAAGAAATTTGCTTCATGTTCTTCCTGTATGACTTATCTCAGGAGAATTTAAGGGGCAACACAAATCAAAATCTCCAAGTTCTAACCAGGCTTTGCTTCATGGCTTTAAAGACAACTCATTCTTGACTGTCTTAACTAACGAAGAAATAGTGGGGATGATCACACTCAATAAATAACCAAAAGCTTTCGATTATTGTCTTTGCAACAAATGATACAATTTTTCAACAAATATTATACCAAATATAATTGCCATTGATTATTGAAAGGATGAGTTTCATAGAAATGAGACACATAGAAACATCTGAGGAAGCTGGTTTAAATTTTAAATAATTGCAGAGAGAAAGAAGATAGACTATGGATTTAAAAAGTTAGTTGTGCCATGTTTCTTTGCCAGTTTGGCTCCAAATTCTATCTTGAAACATAAGGATATGATTAACTTGCAGAAATTATTTCTTCTGGAAAAGTGTAAGTTTATTCTCACCCATACTCTGAAAATGGAAACGTTTCCCAGACTGTTCCAGTGTGATAGTTTTTCTTTAGGTCGAATCAGACCTTTGGGCCAAAGCCCTTTATCAACCAGTCAACGGGAAAGCTTTTCTCAGTCATGAAAAATGATTTTTTTTTTCTTTATAAACATTCCTGAGAAAGGGGGAAGTTTTCTTCAGGTTTAATTTATAAGTTAGAGGGGCATTTCTTCCATGAATAGAATGATTTTGTTCCCATATTTGAAAAAATAACATGGATAGTGTCTGAGGTTTTGATGAAGGGACTGAGGAAGAATAACCTGAGTTGTGCTTCTGCAGGTGACGGAACCCAGCGGTGATAGAAATGCGATCCTTTGCGGAGGGAGTTCTCTTTTGTAAACTGGACTCTATGTCAAGTGATTCCAAATCCCCATCTGACCTTGTCACCAACCTGACCCTATTCCAACTCATTAGGCAAGCAAAACTGGTGGCCATGTGGAGCAAAGTACCTTCGTGGTCAGATACGAGAGCTAGACAGTAGGAGCATTTTACTCTGTAACCTGAGTTGCAACCACAATCCTCTGAAAACCTCCCACAGTCTCCTTTTCAGATAGTTCTCCTGCAATTATCTTTGCCCCTCCTTCCCCAGCTGCTTTCCCCTCCTCATTAAAGATACAAGAGCAGCTAACTGGAGAGGTGCTCATCTGGCTGAAGTTTTCTTAGTTTTGTAAAAGACAGTGTGGCATACTCATGCTCCCAAGCCTTACAGATAAAACTAGAATGTCATTAGCAGAAGTAAAGTGAGAACGGTGGGGAGAACACTGCACCAGGACTCAGGACACCTACATTCTTACATCTCTCTCTCTCTCATCCATGAGGCTTGTCGTTAAAATAGTCATTTGGTGAAACTTCTTTGTGCCTCATTTCCTTCTCTGAAAGAAATGAGGAGTTATGCTACTTAGGTCCTTTCCAGCTTTCATGGTCTGTGAATCTAAATCTTTTACAAACTATCCTTAAAAATGATTTTTATTTCCCTTCTTCAATAAGACAAACCTTTTTTTCAGTCCAGTGATATCAAAGGATTACAGCCTGATTTGCCACAAAACTTCTCAACAAGTCTGATCATACAAATATTCTTGGAGATTATTTTAGGAAGCCTATATGCTAGTACTTTTGACTGCAGGAAGGGAAACAAAGTTTCTCCGAAGGTAAGTGTGTGTTTATTTTATTTTATTTTATCTTGTATTATTTTACTTTTATTTTATTTTATTTATTTTATTTTATTTTATTTTATTTTCCAGGGGGCTCATATGATAGAACAAAGTACAATATTAAGTGGTGAACTCATTTATAAACATCCTAATAAAGTAAAAAAACCCTGAAACCATAAATATAGCATCATTACTGCAAAACAATACAAACTTGCTCCATCTACTTGGCTTTCCTACTCCTTATAATAAGCAACTAATTAGATATGATTGTGCAAGTCAAAAATGTTACTTGCAACCATTGTATTTATATGTATTCAAAATCAGTATTAAATATCAGGAATAAAACAATTATTAATTTCTAGAGTGCACTTTTTTACCTTCTTCATAGAAGATTGTTGAGCATTTTGATTGTGATTCAGAATGTACCTTTAATGACTGACTACTTCACACGTTTTCCTGCACTTGATACATATAAAACTGGTTTGCATGCAAACTCTGATCTCTTTTTGAATTTTGTAATAGAGAATTGTCACTGTCATTAAATATATTCACACTTATTTTGAGAATAAAGGAGTTGCTGTTCTCTCTCTAAATGTTAACATTATTGTTATTAAACTTATGGAATACCAGATATTTTCTCCAAAAAAGAAGGAGGTGACTTTACCCTCTTATGGCTTCTGAGAAACCCCAGTCACTTTAAATACCATCTTCTTGACAGATAAACTGCCTCAAATGTGGTGAGTTGTATTAATAAAATATATCAACATTTGAATAGGTTTTATAAACACATTTGTTTTGATTCAGTAAGTATTGGTAAAGCTCCTTTTACGAAAAAGATTATTTCAGGGACCATGTGACATACATAAAGCAATACATTAAGGGTTCTACCTTGGTATAGCAAAAATATATAGTTGGAGATAAACCAAGGAAACCAAAACAGCTATAGCAGAGTTCAATAAATGGCAAAATACATTGTTCTATGAAGCAAAGAAAAAGTATGATGCCTGGGTGGTTGATCAGATGGGACTTCCTGAAAGAAGTTATTTGAAATTAACTGTTAGTACATCCCTTCAGAGATTGCTATGGGGACAAAGTATTCCAAGTGGCTCTAGACTGGCTAGGTAAGGACATGTTAGGATCACTGAAATTGGCCCAAGTTCTCCTGATGTTAGTACCTCCACTTAGAACTAGCTCCCCATATCACTTGCTAGTTATTGGTTGCACTCTTCCTACAAGGATTCTAACAAAGGCCACTGAGCTTAACTGTGTAGAATGCAGAAGTGGAGGAACAAGAAGCCAGATTAGAAAGGCAAACTGGACCCACGCTGTGGAGGGTCCTGAATGCCACACTGAGTGTGGAGCTGGCTCTAGGGACAACCAGAAGCCATTCAACCTTCTGGGCAGAGTTGCCCCATAATCAGATTTCACACCAAACTGCTAGCTGTGCATAGGACGGCTTGGCCCAGGGAGTGTCCTTGGATTCAGAAACAACGTGGAAGTTTTTGAATACTTGACCCTGGGTGATGGCAGTGAGAAGAGGGAAGGAAGTGGAGTGGTTAAAGAAACAAACAAGGAGAAAATTGGTAATCTCAATTATGTAAGAAATAATTCTCAATTATTTAATACCATGATGGTTCCCAAAAGGGATTTTAGAATTTTCTACTTACGAAAAATAGAACCAACAAAATTCTCTGTAGCTCAGGGTAACTAAGCAGAAGGTCAAGGAAGGGATAAAGTAATTTTGTTAATTTTCTTAATTCTCTTTTTAAAAATATTTTCATTAGCTTTTGGGGTTAATTGGCTGAGACCTGATTTTTAAGTGGATTTCACAATGAATTATTTTCTGCTTTTAGAAATTTAGAAAAAAAACCCAGTGTTTAAAAAAATAATCATTGAAAGTAATTCTATCAAATCAATTTTTAAGGGGACTGTAAAATTTACAGCTTCAGAAAATCAAACTCGAAAATATTTTGTCATATTAAAGTGCTATTTGTACTTTTTAATTTTTAGAATTTTAATTATTGAATTAAATAGAAATGAATGTTTCACTACTTGAAATTGACTCAGTTTTCGTGTTGATATTTTAAAAATTTCCTGAAAATGTAGACAACCTAAAAATGCATTTGGAAAAAAAATTAAACATGAATCATAAAGGCCTACAGTCAAGAACTTTATATTTAAATAGGATTACTTTTTACAGGTATTTATTTTCATAGCAAATACACAACAAAGTACATATATCTTCATATGTATACAAGACAAACCTAGTAGTCCAAATAAAAAGTGTAAGTTACAAAATCAATAATAAAATGATTATTTCAGATACAGATTCATATGCTTTCATAAGTTTTCTCTTTCTCAGCCTAAATGTCTTATTTACATAGAAAAATTATCAAATGAAATAATGATGCCAATTAAACAAAACACTGACATCTTACAATAAAAGAGTCATTAGACACAGAAAACAATTTGAACTTTTTAAGGTACAAAATAAGAAACATGATTTTTACAAAGAGATTAATTCTAAAAATGGCAGCATGTTGAAATCAAAAAACCTCCTTCCGAGGTGGCATAATTAACAACCAAAGTCAAACTTTCTCACATTATCACAGAATTGTTCTTTTCACCACACGGCATGAGACATACTCGTACATCAAGTGGAGCTAGCTGGAAAAGAAATCCAAAAGGGCCTATTTTTAAATAATAATATTTGTAGATTCATTGATAACATGTCAGGTGACAGAGAAAACATTGACCCAGACGATTATAAGTCAAAAAAAGTTTTCATTGCTGAGTAATAGTAATAATGCTTGTCAGAGCCCTAAAGAAAAATACTTGGGAGAACCATATTTACTCTGCAAGAAAATTTCCTAACAAATTACTGGAGTTGCAACAGTCATTAGAAATAAGTAATATGGGCTTCCCTGGTGGCGCAGTGGTTAAGAATCTGCCTGCCAATGCAGGGGACACGGGTTCGAGCCCTGTTCCAGGAAGATCCCACATGCCGCGGAGCAGCTAAGCCCGTGCGCCACAACTACTGAGCCTGTGCTCTAGAGCCTGCGAGGCACAACTGCTGAAGCCCGCGTGCCTAGAGCCCGTGCTCCGCAACAAGAGAAGCCACCGCCACGAGAAGCCCGCGCACCACAACAAAGAGTAGCCCCCGCTCGCCGCAACTAGAGAAAGCACGTGCGGCAACGAAGACCCAACACAGCCAAAAAACAAACAAACAAATAAATAAAATAAATCTATATTAAAAAAAAAAGAAAGAAGTAATATATTATGGTAGCACCGCAAGAAGGCTTTTACATCAAGAATTCCTTCTGAACCTCCAGAGACTAAGTAATATATTGTCTTATTTATACAGGTGCTCTCAGATATAAATGTCAGTCTATAGATCTGAATTACACATATTATCAAAATGATAATCTAATAAAATCCAAGCAGCCACAGTCCTATCTATTTTCAGATTTTTGCAAAAAATACCATCAGAATACCACTTTCTGCTGGTTCATATTTAATTGCATTGGCTGTCCAAAGAAAGAGTTTTGTCAACAGTTTATAAACTAAAAGAGAAACTGAAAAAAAATTGGACATTTTTCACTTTGCAGATATGCTGAAGCATAGGTTTTGGCTTCAAAATAGCTTATTTGATGGAAATTTGCAAAGGTTATGGAAAATGTATTAATATGTAATGACAAAGCAAAAATTTCAACTTTAGTAAATTGAGATTAAAATAATTTGCAAGGGATGTGTAGTCAATACAATAATTTGCGTATTTACAAAAACTTATTAAGACCAAGTAACATTTGTGTATTGTTGAGGAAAATCTTCATCAGTATTTGAAATACTTGATTTTTAAAAATACCGATTGGATTTGAAATTTGTTTTTGTATAACAAGAAATTCAAATATTATATTTATCAATGAAGGAAAAGGAAGAGGTGTTATATTTAAAACATTGATATACCATTGATGTTTAAAGAGTTTGCATTGTTTGAATTGTGCTAAATGGTATGAAGGAGTCTGTCAAAAGGAGAAAAAGTAATAAATATGTTTTTGCTATTTGCTACCTCCTACTCCTGTGAGCAAAGTTTCTCACAGATGATTTCTATCAAGAATGTGAAAAGATCATCATTAAAGAAATCTTGATTAGGATGTATTTGTGGCCAGCAAGCCATAAAACTGTATCATAAAATGCTATTATGCTAAAGCAAGCTCCAATTTCTCATTTTAAAATGTGAAAAGATTTTATTTGGAAATTGTATACAAACTCAACATGTAATATTCTCCCTAGCATTTGTGGTTTGCTTTTCTTAGCATATCTATATCAGGTAAAGAAAATACCATTTTTTTTTTTTGTATATAAGTGCCAAGTGCCATATAGAAACCTCCAAAATCCTCCCCAGTTTACTCTGATGTGCTGTACAAATACAATCGTTTTATATGTGACTTGATATGAAAAAGCTTGGGAATAACTGCCCTAGGGGAATGAATTTAACTGATTGTTAGACAAAGTACAGTAGAGCAATGAAAAGACCAAGATAACCCAAAAGTCAAAAATATTACCAAGGAGAAAAGTGTGACTTGACATTAGCTCACATGTGACTTTAGCTCAAGTTGTTTCTTAGGAGATTTAAAGGAGCGTGTGGTCTCCTCAGACATCAGAGTGTAAAGACACTCCAGAAAGCAGCACACCCATCCTCTGCCACATTTCCCTAATGGGGCTCCCAATGCGCTAATGGTTGAAACCTGTATGGGCATTAGTTGTGGTTTCTTATAAAGACCACGTACAGAAGTTGTCTGAAGTTGTAGTCAATGGCTGAATCTTACAGAACTTGAGAGAGTTTGGTATTTGGGAAAATCGCTTCAAAGCTTCACTCTTCTGGCGACTATCTGGGAACAGGAAGGGAAGAAGCATGAATATACTCTTAAAATAACGTACATCAATAAATCAACATTCATACTAAATTCTTTAACTGAGTGGTGATACAGATCAGAATTTCTGTTAACTGTGGAGACACAAAGAATCTTTTAAAAAATATGCTATTTTAAAATCCCATCCAGGAATTGGTCTGAAGTTTTAAATATGTATTCCAATAACTCGTATTTCTTAGGACTTCTGTACTTTTTATCTCATCTACTATTTGAGGATTTTCCAGGTTCAATATTGTGTGCATCAAATTACCCCATATTCTTCTATGTTTCAGAGAGTCTGAAGAGACAAAATAAAATACTTTCCTTTTGATCTAAAATGGCATTTCCTATTTAAGAACAAAAAACCACAAGAAAGTTTTAAGGCTCCTACAACTAATATATTCAAAACCTGTGCAGCTTAAGACTGAACATAAAAAAAAAACACTGAACACGATTTCCAATGAAAGATTTCCAAACCTACTGGAAAAGGCTGCGTCAAGAGGAATGCCTGTGTGCTTACAAATAACAGCAAAACTCTGGACTGCGAATAATAACCTAAGAGTTATTGAAGGCATGAGAATAACTTGTAAAAAGCAATTGTAAAGCATTTTGTAAAATATTACTGCCATTCAAATGTTAAATGATGACAACAGAAACTCTTCAGGGACTGGTAAAAAGCAAACACTGTTGGAAGAGGAACTATAAGGAAAAAGGAAAGAAAACAGAGTGGATATAAAGACCTCATAAATTTAGGAGAGAAAAAAAGACAATTGTGAGTGACAAACGGAGAAGGCTTACCAATTTTATGTCCTGTTCCATCAAAATAAATAGCACATTTTTAATTTCAGGGGACTTGAAGCCAAATGGGAGAGTCAAAGTTAATCTCTTAAATGTTTATAGAGACATTTTTCACACATATAAGCAAATATAGAAGAAATATATATTAAGTGATTCTACTATTTTATAAGACTTACAGTACAATTGAATTCTTTTTAGGGAAACAAAGTAGGAAGGATGCATCATTTCTGCATTGTACTAATAAACAATGGAGCAGTCTATATGAAAGATAGAAAGACAAGATGTTCAGCAATCTTCCTTACTCACTCCTCAAAACCAAGGTCTTTGGAAAAGAGCCTTGATAATCGTCTTGTTTCCTAAGAACCAAACCTTCATATAATTATTATTATTATTATTAATTATTATAACAATAAATACCCAACAGAGTACATTTAATCCTTCTACTTTTCTTTTGTAGTGGCAAAATCGATGTCATGGGGAACGCTTTTTGAAACTGGTATATTTAACTAAAATGAAGAAAAAAGAAAGGGTCCTTATGTAAATCAAATACAGGTTTTTCCAGTTCTGCAGAAAGGATTCCTTATTCTTTGCCCTATTTGGCACTTGTATGTTCTTAATTATTGCTGTTTGGCCTCTTAGAAAGTGGGATAAAACGTGAATCACACTAGAATGTTTTCTGACTTAACAATAATGAATAGCCTTTGTTTTCTTTTTTAAAGATTAAAATAATAGGATTAGGGTCAAAAGATTAACTTGATTATCTGTTTCACGGGTGTGTTTTTATCCATTTTACAGTGGTCATCTCCAGGAAGCAAGACTTACCACCCATAGCTAAAGAAGACCAGTTTCTGGAGAAACAAGGTTTGTTCTGTGTTTATGTTGCATATTCCATTTCTTCATGTTTTATAGAGCTCACTTTTGTTTCCTCTGTAGGGCCTGGGTTATCTTGTTTAGATTTTATATTGTCTATATTGAAAGGTGACTGCTGAATCCTCATTTCTCATATGCTGTGAAGAAAAGGTGAGAAGAAACAGGAGAGGGTATGAAAGAAGCAGAAGAGGGTAAGAGAGAGAAAGAGAGAGAAAAGAATCAAAGAGATTTCCTCCTACGCGGTCTGCCCCTGAAGGAAACATCTGCCTGAATGCTTTACTCTGGGAATGACCTGTTCACATAGTCCAAACTTAGAGGGAAGAAATACAGACTTTCTGAAAATTGAGAAACAAAAGTGAATGGATAATATTATTTTGCTTCTTCAACATTATGTAAATGTTATAGCTAGAAAAACACATGTGCATATATTTAGGCAGAATTTATAAAGATCAGGGTTCAAATTTCGAGAAATGTGTACTAACTGAAAAGCCACCAGTCCACATTGGGGAGCCATGTGGAAGAGGCAGGGACAAAGTAGAACAAGGGGAGCATGATGTTTCAGCATCTTTGTCCAATGGAGTCAATTTGTTTGACTCAGCGTGGGTTTAATCTCAGCCAGTGTTCCTGGACTTACTATTGCAAAGCTTTGTAGAATTCTAAGCGAAGTCCTGCCTTCGTACTCATGGTCCCTTTCTGACCCTGAAGTTACTCATCTCTAGAATGAGCTCTGAGGCTCTGAAGCTTGAACACCGCTGCTCACGAAGGCCCTGCCTAAACCCTGCCTTGTGACAGGACTCTGTAAGTCACCCCACATATGGCTCTGGGACCTGAGGAGTTTCTCTGGAGCAAAAGCCATACCTTCCCTTGGCAGGTGCTTCAGTGTTTAACGATCAATGGCCCTTTCATCTGGATGACTGTTTTTTATAACAGAAAAATATGAATCTGATTTCTTTGAGGAGATAAAATGGATCCTTCTGATGAATGACTACTAAGGAGAGCATGGATTCACAAATTAGGGAGATTCATGATGAACAGAAAGGGGCCAAATAAATGCCAGATTAGCAAAGGAGATTTATACATCAGAGGGGACTTCAGGCTGGCTTGAGGCCAGGTAATGGGGGCAGTGACCACAAAAGAGTTTAACTCACATCACAAGATGTCAATGCCTCCTGAATTCCAGCTATCAAAAAAAGATGACTTTATTTGACAATAGACAAATTAAAGGGGAAAGGGGGATGGGTGACAAATTATTGTCCAAAATAACCAAACATCTTTGTTGAATCAAAGGAAAACCGTTTCAAAAGCCCCTGACTGAGCCCACTAAAGCTCTCCAGAGGAGAGGCTACCCTGGTCACCTTAGAAATCTGCTTTAAACCTTACGGTTTAAGTTTATTATTGGGTTGGCCAAAAAGTTCGTTTGGGTTCTTCCGAAATAAGGTGGCATGAAAAACCCGAACGAACTTTTTGGCCAACCCAATATATCCAAACCCACCTCCTCTGCTATCTTTTATCTTGCCATTCTTGATGAAGACAGAACTAACTGCTGGTTCACCAAACCTTTAGTGACAACACATCTTACCCAGAACCACCAAATCAGACATTTGTCTAAAAAAATATTGTCTTAGTTCCCAGTTTTACAAAAACAATAGTATTTCAGGAGACAATGGCCTCTTTAAACTAGGAAATTAGTTTATTTCTTCCACAGTGATTTATTGAACCAAGCATATTCATTCAAGGAGGCTACTCACTGGTCTCAGATATCACAAATCCTGGGGGCACCTAAGCTTAAACATTGTTGCTCGAAGAGTAGACCACCCCTTCTGTTCTCAATGAGCTGGCATTCTCTCCTGCTTTTGAAGATCTTAAAAACACAACAGTAGCTGTTGGTTTCTTTAACTTCCAGGTAAAGAAAGTGGGAACTGAAACCAAAGGGTCAGAAGAGTCTACAAATAGGGGATTAGTGCATTGCTGGAGGAGGAGGATGGCCAGTGAGTTCATACGAGGTTGAAAGGAAACATTGGGGCTAAATTGATAATAAAGTTAATCTTTCAATTCACTTTTTATTTTTCAAGTTAATAGGACTGATATATGGAAACAATCTAACAAAGTTGTAAGAGTAATCCATTTGTTTTTTATTTATTAACCCAACCCGCTCTTTGTGTCACCCAGAAATTTATGACCCAGACTTGACACCCAAGGAACTTATACTCTTGTTGGGGAGACTGGACTTAGGCTTGAGATACAATGAAAGAGGATTCCAGAGATGGAATTTAATCAGACAAGTGCTGATGACATTGTTTTATTGTGTGTGATCTCCCTGTGCTTTCTTATCCAGAAAGGAACTCCTTCAGCATTTCCTCTTAGATCAAAATTTATATGCCCAGAAGTATTTTTGAGACGCTTGTGTTCTTCTTTTCATTTCCATCACACTTAGACTATACTGATTTACACTAATACAGTCCAGTGTAAATGAGTGCTCCCTTGTGTTCCATCAGAGACCTTCCATACCCATAATTGCTGTTAGTATGCATTGAACAAGTACTACGTGCAAGGTACTGTCCTGAAAAATGCGCATCTAATTGCAATCCTGTCATTTAGGTATTAGGATCATTCCCATTTTGTAGACAGAAGATTTGAGACAATTTAGTCATCTGTTCAAGTTCACAAAGCAAGTAAGTGGTAGAGCTGGGAATCTAATCTAGACAGACTACTTCCCAAGCCCATTAGTTTAATCACAACACTGTATTGTTGACTTTTGTGTAATGATGTTTAGGTTAGTCATTTGAAATGATTTGTACAGAATAAAGGAGATTGATACGGAATGAGCTTTACCATATCTGATTGATCATTTCAACTCAAGTGTCAATTAGGTGCCAAGCATTGGATCAGACACTGGGGATTCGGAAAAGAACCAAATCCAGTCACTGTGCTCATGAATCTCAAAGTGTGGTAGGATCCTCCCAGCTGGAAGGAGAGCGTTAAGGAGTGTAGGTGCAGCACTGTAGGATAGGAAGGGTTGCAGCAGTGAACTCTTCAAATGCCCAACAACGAAGTGTCTGAATGGGCATCTGTCTCAGAAACTACAACCCAAGGAAAAGTGGAACAGCCTTCTTCCCCTGCAAGTAGACATACTAAATCTTGAAAAAATGTAGGCACTCCTGGCAAATTAGAACTACCCATCTGTCTATGAGCTTGCTAATCATTCCAAAGCTAAAATATAACCTCTCAAGAATGTCTCGGATTTATTCATAGGCCAATTTGGTGAGTCATAAAAAAGAAGCAGCATCTGTATTCAGTCAACCTAGTTGGAATTCACTGAAAGTCTGAAAATACTAGGAAAACTTTCTATCAATGATGAACAATCATGCTCAACATAATAAAAACTCATTACAAAGGAACGGGGCGGGGTGGGGGATGGGAATAAGAAAGGAAGGTGAAGATTAAAGCCAAACCAAAATATGGATGGATTGTTGCAAGATTAAGAGGATCTTTGTATTAGAAGTAAAGAAAATTAGTGCAAGTTTGTCCACGGAAAGACAGTGAAAACAAAATTGTCCCTTATGTCAGCCAATTTTGGATTTTCTATTATTTATTACCACTTGGTGATTTATAACAAGAGAAAGGCAATGGAGAAATTGAGAATCATTAGAATGTAATGATGAGTTTCAAAGTCAGCCCCTAATGAAAAGCAGAAATTTTAGAAAATAAAAAAACCCAAATCATATTTGTTTAAAATCTGTAATGACTTCTTTTGAAGTCCACTGAGCTACAGTATGTGCTTACATTGGCTGTTGAGTTATGATTTAAATTTATGCTGTATTTAGGAGGTTAATATTTGTTGACTTATATGGAAAAAATTTAATTGTGGAAAGTTGAGGAAAGAAAAAATGAAAACAATATAGTACTCATTAAAGTTTACTGTATTGTTTTATAAGAAAAGAAATAGGCGCATAGTTTCATATATTCAACTTGGGTAAAATGTATGTGAGCAAAATACACTAAAATGTTAAGAGAGTTATCTCTGCAATGTATCAATAACTGCAGGCATTCTTTTTCTTTTTTCTTTGTACTTCACCTGACTTTTCAGAGTTTGTACAATGAGCTAGTACCACTTTTATAATTATAAAAACGTCATGTTATTTTAAAATAGACTTGCATCCATGTTCTAGAAGGAATAGATTATATGATGGTAAATTGAACACCTATTAGAATACAAGTGATTAGCAGTATATAACCAGCGTTTACAAAAAACAAATCGAACTATACAAGCTTAATAACTTCTTTTTGGCTTGAACTGTAAGATTCAGCAGATGTTATATTGGAATTTTAGTAAAGGACATAATATGGTCTCCTGAGATTTACTGACAAAAAGAATTTATTTTCTGTTAGGAACAGAGAAGCTGCACTTAGCTGGAAAACAGGGCTGAAATTCTGTAAACAAAAGGAAATAATGACATGATCCAGGGAAGGTGCTAATGAAAGCTGTAGCATCAATCAACAGAAGCCTTAGGGTTAAAGGCAGAGCGTAGGTAGCTCATGGGGTATCTAAGGAAGAAAAAGGCACTGGTGGGAAGTAGAAATGGGAATGATAGGAGGGAAAAAAAGCTAATAATTACGTATCTACTTTGTGCAAAGTATGGCACCAGGCTCTTCTCTCCAATTAACAGGTGAGGAAATTAAGAATAACGGAAGCCATTAAATAGGAATACTGATGGATACGTTGACTTATTTCTTTGGTTAAATGTGATCTGAAGAATAAAACCTATTATTAGTTGGAATCTAATTAACAGGAAAAAACACATAGAAATTAGTGGGCTAAACATTAACAGAAGTGTACTAGGTGATGTGAAAGGAAAAACTCTCTTTTTTTTTTTTTTTAGCATAGGCGCCTCATATTACACTTAATAACAAAGACACAAGGACAGTTAGCCCCTCTCTCTGCAAGTATGGTGATATTCCCGGGGCTTTGTATCTCATTACGAGAGATTTATTCTAGTAAAGAGAGTAAGGTCCATAACAACACTAAAGCAATGCACATGGAGAGCCCGACTAAATGATAATTTGGATGAGTCATAACATATATGAAAAGCATAAGCACTTGGGGAAGATGATGTGGCCTGATCTAAACAGGATAAGTAGGATAAGTGGGATAAAAGTATGGGAAAAAAATAGGTCAAATATCAATAAAAAACTTTTCAATAGTGGGAACTATCAAAACCAGAAGACTTGTTCCCAAAGGAAATTCATGATTGTGGAAGATTTAATACTTGAGTGAGTAAACATGAAAGAATAACTAATCGAGAACAGTTCTAAATTTTATGCTTCTATAGATTCATTTGTAAATAAACTATGAACAATGAGGCCTCATTTATTCATCAGCATCAGGGAACACATTGTTCCAGAGAAGTCAGTTCCCCAGATACTGCAAGCCTCACAACAGGAACAGATTTTTCTTTAATTTCAACCTCTCCAGTGGAGATTTATTTAAACGGAATGACTCAGATCCTTGGCTTCTTAAATATTCCAATCCAGAATTAGGATATGAGATGCCAGAAGTGTGTATGGAAAGGTCTCTGGAACACAGGGTCAGGACAACCAGAGATCCAGTCTTGGTTCACAGAAAGGTGATCTGGAGGTCTTTTACCACTCTGGTCCTTAATTTTATGTATATATATATTTGTAAATAAAAGCACAGGAGAAGATGATCTTTAAAATTTCTTCATCTAAATTCTCTAACTCTGAACATCTGCTACCTAATTGCACTATACAGGCAGACCTCACTTTCTTGTGCTTCGCGGATTTGTGTTTTCCACAAATTGGAGGTTTGTGGCAACACTGCTTCCATTTTTCCAGCAGCATATGCGCACTTCATGTCTCTGTGTCACATTTTGATAATTCCTGCAATATTTCAAACCTTTTCATTATTATTGTATTTGTTATCGTAATCTGTGATCAGTGATCTTCGATGTTACTATTTTGACACTTTTTAGCAATACCGTATGTTTTAATTAAGATACCTACGCGTTTTAGACATAACGCTATTGCACACTTGATAGACTACAGGATAGCATAAATGTAACTTTTATACACACTGGGAAACCAAAAAATTCATGTGACTCGCTTTATTGTGAGGTTCACTTTATTGCAGTGGTCTGGGACTGAACCTGCAGTATCTCCAAGGTATGCCTGTAATATTTGTCTCTACATTAAATATTTTAGACACTCTTTTCTGCTAGTGGGCCTTAGCTAAGGCTTTATGTAAGGTGCTACATTCCATCAATGAATAAAAGGCATGTGCTTGATAGTAACTCTTTTCCTTGGTACTCCAAAGCTTCTCACATGGTTTTTAAAATTATTTTCAGGTTTACAGGTAGATACCGAAAATTGAGGCTGCTGGAAGTCTGATTACCAGGTACATGGGTCGAGACTGTATTCCTATTTGGGGAGGGTCAAGTCAGAGATGAGAATAACTGTTGTTATTCTAACTGTCACTTCTAAGCAGAAGTTTTCAGAGTCAGCCTACTGTTTGCCATGCCCACTTTTTGCTTCTGTCACAATGACTGCACTGCCCCACACAGAGGTGGCTCCTTCAACTGAGGCCTCTCTCCTGGCTTGCAGATGGCTGCCTTCTCGGTCGTGTCCTCACGTGGTCTTCCCTGTGTGTGTGTGTGTGTGTATGTATCCCTGATGTCTCTCTGTGTGTACAAATTTCCTCTTCTTTTAAAGACACCAGTCAGATTGGATTAGAGCCCCCCCCCGAGGGCCTCATTTCAACCTCCTTAATGGCCCTGTCTCCAAATGCAGTCACATTCTGAAATATTGGGAATTAGGCCTTCAACATATAAATCTGGGGGACACAATTCAGCCCATAACATGACTAGAGTCTTGACTTGCTATGAAAAGGAGTTCTAGGCAGAAGAAGCCGAGGTAGCAGAGACAGTGGAGAAGGATCACTCTATACAGCTGTGTATAGAATGAATAGAGGCAGAAAATATGAAAATGGAGCAAGAAGTAGGGCTTTTGGGTTTATTCTGTAGAATCATTGCTCTTCGGTTTTATAGTAGAATCACTTGGGACTTTTAAAAAATGCCATCATCCCAATCCTGTTCACAACCGGTTCTCTCTGAATCTGTAGGAGTGATATTTTAAAAATATCTCACTAGGCGATGTTAACGTGCAACCACATGTAGAAGCCACAGCTATAGAAAGTTGAGATCTAGGAGCCTAATGAGATGAGATTTGCGTTTAGGAAGCTCCCTCTGACTGCAATGAGAAAAATGGGCTGGAAGACCGTGAGGCTGGGGGTAGAGAGGTCAGCTTGGAGGGACTATTGTAAGAGATGGTGGGGTTTGAACAACACACAGTGATGGGAATGGATAAGGGACAATATGAGACGTGAATAAGATAGGAGAGAAAGAACTTGATTCCTATTTTAATGTGGGGAATGAGAAAACCAAGAGATTTGTGAAGACTCTTGCATTTTTGGCTTGAGTTAGTGAGTGGAGAGAAATTGAGTTTATTAATAACAACAAAAATGTAAGAGGAAGATAACATTTTAGGGCAGTGACAGCAGGCTCAATTTTGGATTTCGTGGGCTTGAGTTTCTTGTGATGAAGTTCATGGGGCACTGGTATATAGGAGAGAAAGCTGAGCTAAAGGCAGAGAGTTTGGGGTCATCAGTATATGAATCATAGTTGAAGCCATTGGAGTGTGGAAATGGCCTGCGAGAGAGGAGGGCTGAAGACTGCCCCCTGGAACAATCAATGCATAAAGAAGACTGGGAAGACAAACCAGGTTGACCAGGGGATGTCAGTGACAAAGAAACCAAGAAAGAAATTAGTGGAGGCAAATGCCATGGAAAGATGAAGAAATATCAGGAATGACAAGAGTCCATTGGATTTGTTAATCAAGAGGGGATTAGTGATCTTTGCTCCATGATTTTAGTGAAACCTAGTCTTCATTAAAAGACTAGGGGGGGCTAGTCTTAATTGAAAACTGATGAATTTGTGTTGTGTTGGAGTAGATTGAATGAGTATAAAATATTCTTTGGTGGAGGAGCATGCAGAGTCAGAGTGTGGGTAGACTGTTAGAAAAGTTGCAGCCAAAGTAAGAGCGGTCATGAAGATGTAATGAGAATAAGGGAGTGAAAGGGACGAAGGCATTGAAGGTTTTACTTGGACACTGATATAATAAAGTTTAAGATTTCAGAGTGGGGTGAGCTCTAGGCAATGATTATATTAAAAAAAAAAATCTTGGGAATGAGCTGCTAAAACAGAGTGGAAGAGGTCAGTGAATTTTGAAGATAAGTTATTGAATTGATCAACCACACAGAGTCATTGTGATAAAAGGACAACTTGGGCTAGGGGCAGCAGAAGACTAAGAATCAGGTGCTAATGTCATCTAAGGAGATGCAGATAATATTAATGGTTAGGGGTGAGGTAGAGGCGGGCCCAGGTTACTGTGTGTGCCTAACCTGACCAAAGATGAGGGCTGGAGGGGAGGTCCTGGAAGTCCAAGGTAATGTAATAGTGATCAGCCAGGTGCAGACAGGGTGATGGGCTTTCAGGATGAAAACAAACAACAGCAACAAAAAGGCAGGCACAAATACATTCAGAGACTGGACTCTCATGTACCTGAGCAGCCTTGAGTTGCTACAGTGAGCAGGTGGAAAATGCAGGTGGAGAGCTGGAAAACGGTAAGGTTTTACAGGGCCTTATAGGCTAAGCCAAGATTTTAGTTTTTCACCTGAGATCATGGGGGACCATTGCCTGGTTCAAGCAGGAAGGTGACATGGTCAGGTCTGAGTTATAAAAAGCTCTTCTGGGGACCATGTGGAGGATGTATTGTTAGGAGTCAGGTTATGGAGACCAGTTTAGGAACAAATTGTACAAATTCATTTAGAGTCTAGAAAAAAACAGGAGTGGTGGAGCTGGGAAGAGGCAACAGCCTTAGCAGCCAAAATGTAATTGACTTGGTTATGTGGAGAGAGAGGTCGAGACAGAAGCCAAGCTTCCTCCTATGTCTGTCATTATCAACTCTGTATACTTAGGTAAGAAATCTTACTCAGAGAACAGACGGACATGGAACTTACACTTGAGTACCAAACTAGAACGTAGAAGGGCTCAAGGGTAAGATGGGATGAAGTGAGAGAGTGGCATGGACATATATACACTACCAAATGTAAAATAGATAGCTAGTGGGAAGCAGCCACATAGCACAGAGAGATCAGCTTAGTGCTTTGTGACCACCTAGAGGGGTGGGATAGGGAGGGTGGGAGGGAGATGCAAGAGGGAGGAGATATGGGGATATATGTATATGTATAGCTGATTCACTTTGTTATAAAGCAGAAACTAACACACCATTGTAAAGCAATTATACTCCAATAAAGATGTTAAAAAAAAAAAAAAGAAAAATATGGAGAGAAGGGAGGAAAAGGAAGAGGAGATGAAGAAGTCCTTGTTCTCAAGAAACACATGCTGTATATAACTGTCTGGATTTGATGCCCTATATTCTGATATATATAGTAAAATGTGACATTATTTTTAAAAGTCTCTGTCTTTCAGATATTCTTCAAATTTCATAAATCAGTTTAAAGTAAGTGCTTAGATAATCTTTGGCTGACAAATTTCAGTGATTAATTTATCCCTGCCATTATCACTTGCATTGCTGTTGTTTACTATGAAGTTAGTCAAATGGAAATATAATCATAAACAATAGGAAAACCAGAATAAAATGTTTTATAGAGTTTGTTTTTAAGGGCTTAACTTACACTGAGGAAACCAAAAAGCTGAGTGTGATCTATTGGTATTGTTAATAATCCTGATTCTGTCGCTACTTGAGGAAATAAAACATAAGAGTATCTGATTGATTTCATGAAAGATTAAGCACAACCCAAGCGTTGACCAGGACATTGATCAGGCTTGAAGGGAATTTATTCAACTGTGTAAAATAATAAAGGAGATAGGAAATATGTAAAATTAATGATTTTTTATGTAGGCTTCCTTAGAAATACAGAAATCTATTACTGAAAAAATATGACTACGACTTGCAAATTCTTTACAGGAGGAAAGCAATTTGAAACAGAGTCCTTCTTTTAGGACTGCAGATATTCCGACTCAGAAACAAAACTGAAACTTTAGCAAAATATTATTTGTTTGAGGAAATTTTCTCCCTTCTTCACTAGAGCCCTTTCCACACGTTAAAACTATGAAGGATCATTTCTAATAATCTGGGAAATTTACATAGTATTCTTACATCTTTTTTAAAGTATGGACTCATGGTACTTTAGATGCCTCGTGAAGTGATGGGTTCCTGTATTGGAGATGTTCCTACAAAGGCCAGAGCTCCAGGTAGCACAAGCATCATATGGGAGACTCACAAGCTGGGCTGCAAATTAGGGCAGAAGGATCTTCAAGGTAATTTTTATCATTAAAAAACTTATTATTTCATACTTTCTAATTTCTCAGTATTTTTTGATCCAGCATGTACCTCATAATATTTTTGAAAACAGAAAGCAATCAGACTTGGCAACTATAACATGGATGAAGCTACCAAACACTGTTTAGTGAAAGAAGCCAGACAAAAAGGAATGAATACTGTATGATTCCATTTGTATGAAGCCCAAACTGGGCAAAACTAATCTAAACTGTTAGCAATTGGAAAGTGGTTGCTTGAGGTGGAAATTTACTGGAATGGGCCACATGGGAATGTTTTATAGGGTACTGGGAATGTTCTATAACTTGTTTTGGGTGGTGGTTACACAGGTGGATACAATTGTCCAATTGTCTTCAAACTGGAAACAAATTCCCTAAATGTTATTGTACGTAAATTATGCCTAATTCTAAAAAATAAGTGCTCAGAGACTCACCTTTGGGTGAGAGACACACACAGACTGAAAGTAAGGAGATGGAAAAAGATATTTCATGCAAATGGAAATGACGAGAAAGTGAGGGTAGCAATACTCATATCAGAAAAAGTAGACTTTAAAACAGACGCCGTAAAGAAAGACAAAGAAGAGCATTATATAATGATAAAGGGATCAATAGAAGAAGAGGATATTACACTCATTGACATATACACACCCAATATTGGAGCACCTAAATATATCAAGCAAATACTAACAGACATAAAAGGAGAAATTGATAATAATACAATAATAGTAGGAGACTTTAACACCCCACTGACATCAGTGGACAGACCATCCAGATAGAAAAATCAGTAAGGCAACAGAGGTCCTAAATAACACAGTAAACCAGTTTGACTAAATTGATATCTACAGGACACTACATCCAAAAAAAACCCAGAACACACATTCTTTTCAAAGGCACATGGAACATTCTCTAGGTTAGACCACATACTAGGTCACAAATCAAGCCTCAACAAATTTAAGAGGATAGAAATTATTTCATGCATCTCTTCTGACCATAACAGTATGAAACTAGAAATCAACTACAAAAAGAAAAATGGGGGAAAAGAGAACATATGGAGACTAAACAACATGCTACTAAAAAAAACCAATGGGTCACTGATGCAATCAAAGAAGAAATCAAAAAATACCTTGAGACAACTTCACAGATGTCTATGGGAGGCAGCAAAAGCAGTTCTAAGAGAGAAGTTCATAGCGATACAGGCCTTCCTCAAGAAATAAGAAAAATTTGAAATAAACAACCTAACCTACCACCTAAAAGAATTAGAAAAAGAAGAACAAACAAAGCCCAAAATCAGCAGAAGAAGGAAACACAAAAGACCCCGAATAGCCAAAGAAATCTTGAGAACGAAAAATGGAGCTGGGGGAATCAGGCTCCCTGACTTCATACTATATTACAAAGCTACAGTAATCAAGACAGTTTGGTACTGGCACAAAAACAGAAATATAGATCAATGGAACAGGATAGAAAGCCCACAGATAAATCCACACACATATGGACATCTTATCTTTGATAAAGGAGGCAAGAATATACAGTGGAGAAAAGACAGCCTCTTCAATAAGCGGTGCTGGGAAAATTGGACAGATACATGTAAAAGTATGAAATTAGAACACTCCCTGACACCATGCACAAAAATAAACTCAAAATGGATTAAAGACCTAAGTGTAAGGCCAGACACTATCAAACTCTTAGAGGAAAACATAGGCAGAACACTCTATGACATAAATCACAGCAAGATCCTTTTTGACCCAGCTCCTAGAGAAATGGAAATAAGAACACAAATAAACAAATGGGACCTAATGAAACTTAAAAGCTTTTGCACAGCAAAGGAAACCATAAACAAGACCAAAAGACAACCATCAGAATGGGAGAAAATATTTGCAAATGAAGCAACTGACAAAGGATTAATCTCCAAGATTTACAAGCAGCTCATGCAGCTCAATAACAAAAAAACGAACAACCCAATCCAAAAATGGGCAGAAGACCTAAATAGACATTTCTCCAAAGAAGATAATACAGATTGCCAACAGACACATGAAAGAATGCTCAACATCATTAATCATTAGAGAAATGCAAATCAAAACTACAATGAGATATCATCTCACACCGGTCAGAATGGCCATCTTCAAAAAATCTAGAAACAATAAATGCTGGAGAGGGTGTGGAGGAAAGGGAACCCTCTTGCACTGTTGGTGGGAATGTAAACTGATACAGCCACTATGGAGAACAGTATGGAGGTTCCTTAAAAAACTACAAATAGAACTACCATACGACCCAGCAATCCCACTACTGGGCATATACCCTGAGAAAACCATAGTTCAAAAAGAGTCATGTACCAAAATGTTCATTGTAGCTCTATTTACAATAGCCAGGACATGGAAGCAACCTAAATGTCCATCGACAGATGAATGGATAAAGAAGATGTGGCACATATATACAATGGAATATTACTCAGCCATAAAAAGAAATGAAATGGAGGTATTTGTAATGAGGTGGATGGACCTAGAGTCTGTCATACAGAGTGAAGTAAGTCAGAAAGAGAAAAACAAATACAGTATGCTAACACATATATATGGAATCTAAGGAAAAAAAAAAAAAAAGGCCATGAAGAACCTAGTGGCAAGACGGGAATAAAGACACAGACCTACTAGAGAATGGACTTGAGGATATGGGGAGGGGGAGGGGTGAGATGTGACAGGGTGAGAGAGTGTCATGGACATATATACACTACCAAATGTAAAATAGATAGCTAGTGGGAAGCAGCCGCATAGCACAGGGAGAACAGCTCGGTGCTTTGTGACCACCTAGAGGGGTGGGATGGGGAGGATGGGAGCGAGGGAGATGCAAGAGGGACGAGATATGGGAACATATGTATATGTATAACTGATTCACTTTGTTATAAAGCAGAAACCAACACACCATTGTAAAGCAATTATACTTCAATAAAGATGTTTAAAAAAAAATCAGCAGAAGGAAGGCAATAATAAAGGTAAGAAAGAAAATAATTTAATAGAGATAAAAAACAATAGAAAAGATCAATAAAATCAAGACCTGTTTTTTTGAAAAGATAAACAAAATTGGCAGACCTCCAGCCAGGTTCACCAAGAAGAAAAGAGAGAGGACCCAAATAAACAAACTAAGAAATCAAAGAGGAGAAATAATAACCAATACCATATAAATACAAAAAATTATAAGAGAATATTATGAACAGTTATATGACAACAGATTGGACAACCTGGAAGAAATGGACAAGTTTCTAGAAACATACAGACTGCCAAGACTGAGTCAAAAAGAAACAGATAATTTGAACAAACTGATCAATAGACAGGAAATAGAATATGTAATTTAAAAAACTCTCTGCAAACAGAAGTCCAGGACCAGATGGCTTCACTGGGGAATTCTATCAAACATATAAAGAAGAAATTACACCTTGCTTCTCAAACTACTCCAAAAATTTGAAGAGGAGAGACCACTCCAAAATTCATTCTATGAGGTCACCATCACCCTGATACCAAAACTAGACAAAGACACTACAAAAAAAGAAAATTACAAGCCTATATCTTTGGTGAATATAGATGCAGAAGTCCTCAACAAAATATTAGCAAACTGAATCCAACAATATATAAAAAGGATCATACACCATGATCAAGTTGGATTTATTCCAGGGTCACAATGATGATTCAACATATGCAAATCAATGTGACATACCACATTAACAAAAGGAAAGACAAAAACCACATTATCATCTCAATAGATGCAGAAAAAGCATTTGACAAAATTCAACACCCATTCATGATAAAAAAAACTCCCACCAAAGTGGGTATAGAGGGAATATATCTCAACATAATAAAAGCTATGTACAACAAACCCACAGCCAACATAATACTCAACAGTGAAAAGCTTCCTGCTAAATTCAGGAACAAGACAAGGATGCCCACTCTCACCACTTCTAACCATTGGAAGTCTTAGCCACAGCAATCAGACAATAAAAAGAAATAAAAGGTATCCAAATTGGAAGGTAAGTGGTAAAACTCTCACTATTTGCAGATGACCTGATACTCTATAAAGAGAACCCTAAAGTCTCCACACAAACACTATTAGAACTAATAAATGAATTCAATAAAGTTGCAGGATACAGGATTAATGTATGGAAATCTGTTGCTTTTCTTTAATAATGAACTATCAGAAAGGGAAATTAAGAGAGCAATCCTGAGAAAAAAGTAGAAAGCTGGAGGTATAACCCTCCCAGACCTCAGACTATACACAAAGCTACAGTAATCAAAACAGCATGGCATTGGCACAAAAACAGACATATAGATAAGGGGAACAGAATAGAGAGCTCAGAAATGAACCTATGCACCTATGGTCAATTAATCTACAGCAAGAGAGGTAAGACTATACAATGGAGAAAACACAGTCTCTTCAAGAAATGGTGTTGGGAAAGCTGGGCAACTACATGTAAAAAAAAAAAAAAAGAAACTAGAACCTTTCGTCACACCATGTACAAAATAAACTCAAAATGGATTAAAGACCTAAATGTAAGACATGACACCATGAAACTCCTAGATGAGAACATAGGCAAAATGTTCTTGGACATAAATCATAGCAATATTATCTTAGATCAGTCTCCCAAGACAAAAGAAATAAAAGCAAAAATAAACAAATGAGACAATCAAACTTAAAAGCTTTTGCATAGCAAAGGAAACCACCAATAAAACAAAAAGACATTATACAGAATGGGAGAAAATATTTGAAAAAAATACAAATAGCAAGGGGGTAATATCCAAAATATAAAAACAGCTCATACAACTCAATGTCAAAAAAACAAACAACCCAATCATAAAATGGGCAGAAAACCTAAATGACATTTCTCCAAAGAAGACATACAGATGGCCAACAGGCACATGAAAAGATGCTCAACACTGCTAATATTAGAGAAATGCAAATCAAAACCACAATGAGGTATCACCTCATACCTGTCAGAATGGCTGTCTACAAAAATTCTACAAATAATAAATGCTGGAGAGGGTGTGGAGAAAAGGGAACCCTTGTACACTGCCACTGAGAATGAAAACTGGTACAGCTGCTATGGAAAACAGTATGGAGGTTTCTTAAAAAACTAAAAATAGAGCTACAATATGATCCAGCAATTCCACTCCAGGATATATATCTGGAAAAAAATGAAAACTCTTAATTTGAAAAGATACATGCACCCCAATGTTCATAGCAGCACTATTTATAATATCAAAGACACGGAGGCAACCCAAGTGCCCATGAACAGATGAATGGATATAGAAGATGTGGTATATGTATATACAATGGAATATTACTCAGCCAGAAAAAAGAATGAAATTTGCCATTTGCAGCAACATGGATGGACCCAGAGAACATTATGCTTAGTGAAATAATTCAGACAGAGAAAGACAAATACTATGTGATATCACTTATAATTATACAAATGAATGTATATAAAAAATAGAAACAGACTCACAGACATAGAAAACAAACTTACGGTTGCCAAGGTGGAAAGGGAGAGTGGGAGGGACAAATTAGGAGTATGGAATTAACAGATACAAACTATTATACATAAAATAGATAAGCAATAAGGATTTACTGTATAGCACAGGAAATTATACTCAGTATCTTATAATAACCTATAATGGAATATAATATACAAAAAAAAAAAAGCTGAATCACTATGCTGTACAGCTGAAACTAACACAATATTGTAAATCAACTATACTTCAAATTAAAAAAAATATGCTCATAAAAAATCATCAATCTTAAAACATCTTTAAAATATTTTATCTCAGGTTAACATACAGCATAGGATCAAAGCAGGTTAGACATAACACATAAATGCCTATTTTCTAAAATTCTAAGAAGTTATTTGCTAAAATTATTTTTTTTCTTATATACAAGTTTTATATCCAAAATCCAGGAACATATAACTGCTGACTGCCCATTGATATATTATAAATACAAAAAAATTAGGAAAGGGTTTATTTTTTGGTATCTAGCCTTTATATCAGCTTGCGTACTCAGGAGATATTTTTTATGCTGTGAGAATCATCTATTTTTACTTTGAAGGAATCTCTCTTGTCAATTTGCAAATCGTAAGCGTGCACATAAGCAAAATACTGGTTCCTCCCTGATAGGCCCAGTGTCAATCCAGGGCAGAGAGTTTCTTTGTTACTGGTATTTTTGTAACAAGAAAAGAGTAACAGCCAAAGAGAAATAGGCATTGAGGTAATGGGACAGAGTTTTTCAGGTGCTTCCTAATCTAGAATGTATTCTAATTCCATCCAGAATCAAAGAGGTACAGGAAACTCTTCCTGGCACAGTGCGGATGAAAGATCATTTCACAGAGCACAGGGGAGAGGGTGATGGGATGCTTGTAACGCCTGCACTGGATCCATTGCCTGTACTCAGTGATAGCAACTGGGCACCAAAATAGAAATGACAAAACTGCAGAGCAGAACCCCGTGTATTTGTGGTAGAAGGCCTATTCTTTAAACCCTGAACATGAAGAAATTGCAGTCCAAGAGACTTTCTGTATAATCAGAAACAATTCTGCCACCAGATGGAGCACAGAATGGACCAGAGTGGGATACACAGGTGCACAGCACATATAGAAGACCCAAAGGTGGGACAATCGAAGAATGCAAAGGTATAAATTAGGGCAGACAGGAAATTAGCTTCTAACTAAGAACTTTACCCTAGGTTTTCATAGAACAGTTGGTCATTAACACCAGACTAACACCATAGTTTACACCTGAAGACTATTTGTTACTATACATAATTTATTCCATAGGTGGAACATCATTCTCTTGCTTAATTATTTTCTTATCCTTGTAATATGCCTTGAACTAATATAACCACTATAGCAACAATCAGGAAGATGACCTGCTTTGATAGTAATTTGCGTTTACTATTTTGGAGCCCCAAGTCAGAATCCCTTAAATTAGGATATAGGACAAAACCAGACCATGTGAGGCTCTATTAATAGCAGTATGTTTGTTCAATATGTTTTTGACTTTCTGAGCAGAGGCATAAGGATACTGAAAGGTAAGTTCCTAAACATTTCCACCAGCAGATTTTTGACCATTTTTATATTCTTACCTTTGTCAATAAAGTAAACGTACTTCATAAATGCATGATTGTCATTTTCCTCACTAACACATAATGTTGTTTTGCTAAATATGCATCTATAAATGACTGTTTATATTAGCCCTTAAGTATATGTAAAGACTCATACAGGACTACCTGTCTTTCCAAGTAGAGGCTAACAGTCTTGAATTAAATCAGGACAGTGTAAACAGGATGGCATATAAAGTGTGAGCCAATATACGGAGGACAAAATATGTATGAAGGATAACTGATTAATAAAACATGGCTGGCCTTGATTTCGTTTATAAGAAACTTAAGACATTTATCAACATCTGTCTGAACACAGCTCCAGTCTCTTGGACTCTGTTGTGGATAAGCTGATTAATAAAAGATGATGCCTCAGGAAGGAAACTTAGATCTTTGTAAGCAATGACAAAGGAAAAGGCAGGGCTGAATCTACATATGAAAGGAAATTGTGAAAGTAAACTAGTTTGCCACTAAGTGCCTGGCTGCCACTCCCCTATAACATTCCATTTCCCTCATATTGTCTCAAGTCTGGGGAGATGGGAAGGAATTTCAAAAATTAAGTGTGGGATTAATTTACAAGACAGATTATAGGTTTTTTTGTGCTTTTTTTTTTTTTTTTTTTTTTTTTTAACTCTGAAATATAATCTGGTTCCCTTGTGGCTTCCCCCTCTTGGTGTTCTTAACTTTGCAGCTTTCCATGTTTGTTTTTCATTTGTATCCTTGATCTTTTAGGCTTTCCTTTCCTCTTGGCTAGAATAAAGCACCAGGACTGAACAAGTGCCTCCCTTTACCAGCTGGCAGACTGTTGCCCAATAAATGTTGCCCTTAGGAAACCATCAGTGCCCTGTGTTCCATCTTCCAGTCAGCCATTCCTCGAATCATCTCCCGTCTAGCACATGTAATTCACATCTGGTCACTTTGGGATTTCTTCATTCAACATCCATGACCCCGGACTTGGAGGTCAAACAGAATAGTAAATGCAGTAATGCCTGGAAATAAACATCTCTGCCAAAACATCGCATTATCTCCTAAATGTCCAGGGAAAATCACTGCATAACACAGAGGAGGAAGGGGTCTAAAATTTTAGAAGAAGGTACTGTGGGTTACAGAGGGAATTAGAATCATCACATTTTTTAATGCTCTCTATGAAAATAAATGCCTTCCTCAATACTTAAGGAAGCACAAAAAGTAAAGTTACATGATCAGCACATTTCATTAATAATGGTCAAATAATAAACTTGAGAAAATTATAAACTCTTTTGATCTCATGTCGTTATAGGACATCAAAGCACTGGTTGCTCTGACAGTAGACTTCAGTGTCTGCAACTCAGTTTTATGGCTGTGTCTAGAGTCTAGGTTGGATATTCAGAGTCCAAACAGATAATCTGAAGAGGAAAAGTGGAGGAGATAGGGGTTAATGCTGAGGGTGGGTCCACTGAAGACTTGGTGGTCATACATCACCCGGGCCATTTATATTCATCTACCTAACTGGATAGTCCCACAATTACAACTCTTCTTTGTGCTGTATAAAATTACTTGGGTCAAATTAACTGTATATCAGTAAAAACAGAAGCAAAGGACTGGAAGAACACAAAGAAAAATATTCTGATCTACTGTTAGCAACAGAGGTCTGAGAACATTTTGATGTTCTGCTGATCAGGTTGTAGGACTTATCCCCCAACACCAAAGACTATGATTTATATATACAACTTTCATTTATATATAAATCTAAAAGACATGAAGAAGAAGCAGCCAAAAATCTCACCAGGGGGATTATAGGAATCACTGTTGCAAAACTGATTTATAAATCAATCTAAGGAGTCAAACAACCCCAGAGCAAGAGGGGGGCCGGAAGCCTGGCTGCCAGTGTCCGCTGTGGGGAGTTTTTGCTATTTTTGATATCCTTATTCCCTAGTTAACTGCAAGTTGTCCAAGAATTCTTTTTCTAAGACTGTTTCTGTAATCTAAAACAGTCCTTCACACAAATCAGTAACTTGCCATGCCAATCCTGAGAACATGATAAATATTAAACAATTAAAACTAAATAAATGATTTGTTTAGCCATTTGAGTGTGTGTGTATATGCATGTGTATGCACTTGTATATGTGTATACAGTCCATATGTATATATGTGCATGTATATATACTCATATATTTGAGAGAGAAACTACAATGATAGTTCATATGTATGTTACCTGAAATTAACAGTGTTCTGTGAAAGTTGTGAAGGAGCCTGTATACTCTTGCTTTTTCTTTTGCAGGGGTGTGTGTGTGTTCTTGTTTGAGCAGTTGCTGACAGGAGCTGGGGAACTGAGACTGATAAAGCTGCAGGAGGGCTGTGCAGGCATAACCTTTACTTCAAGCAGGAAAACCACCATAAAAAAAAAGAATTGGGCCGGGCTGGGCAAAGCTGGAAGCAGGACTGTCCGGGAATGTCAGACATGTGGTATTATTTAAGGCTGAATCCCCCAGGGCTGGGAACGGTACTGCTGTTGGGATATTGTGCTCTGCAGCGATCGCCCTGGTGGGGAATGGGGTCGGAGCTGAGACCGCACTCTTGTGGGTGAGAGGTCAGATTCCCCCCGAAGGGAGGGGTGTTTGCGCTCCCAGGCGTCGTGGGAAGAGTCGGATCCTGGGTCAGGAAATAGGGACTCAGAAAAGTCTTAAACAGCGTATTCCTTGCAGACCGAGATGGGTCCCCTCTGTGTCTGTCAGCGTTGTTCGTGCTGGATCAGAAACAATAGTGAACATTCTGTGATTCTGACGGATGCTCAATTCCAGGGCTCCTGCCCACAAACTGCACACGGCGAACACCTAATTCACTTGCTGCTTTGCTTATTCCCGAAGGTCTGTGAGGGGTCCTGCAGCATGTCTGGCTTCCTCAAGGTATCTAGGGGGTAGTGGGTGGACAAGCATTAACTTGGGAATGACTTGGGTTCAAGTTCTCCAGAAACCACTTATTTGCATTTCTTCACCAAACCACTACTGTGCCCTCCGTCTATTCACTGGTAAAAGGGAAAAAACAATACTTGTCTTCTCTATTTTCCAAGGATCTGGTGAGGATGAAATAAAAAAAAGAATGTGAAAGTGATCCATAAACCATGAAGCATTATTTATTCCCGTACACTCCTGCCTCAGGCCGTTTGCACTAGCGGTTGCTCTGCCTGGAATCCTCTTATATCCTAAATGGTTGTACCCTTACTTTCTTCAAGTGTCTGCCGTCACTTCATCAGAGAGCACTTCTCTGGCTGCTTTGTATAAAATAGTGATCTTCCTGACTCCACTGCTTTTGACACTTGTCCTAACCCTGCTTTATTTTTCTCCAGAGCCCTTGCCACCATCTGACATATATATTTTGTATATTCTTCAATTGACTCCATAAAGAGGAGGATTTTGGGCTGTTTATTCACTGCTATCTCCCTAGGGTCTAGAACAGTGCCTGACACATAGTAAGCACTTAATATTGTTGAATGAATGAATGAAATGATTCATTGTAAGATATTATTAGAGTTGCCCAAGTCTCCACAATATAAATATACCCCAAAGTTACAGAGGAATCATTTCCCATCACTCTTGTCCAAATGCTGCTGCATTGTACAAACTACTGAGAGGCCTGGGATGAAACTCAGAACTGTCTCCAAGCTCTTAGATGTTTTCCCTGGCCTGGCTCATTTTGAAGTATGACTGTGAAAGCCTCAGATTTATGTGTGGCTTTTTCCTCTGTTCTTCAAGCCATTAGACCTCAAGAACAAAAATTGCATCGGCAAATGACTACACAAGGCTCCCTATGAACAGAGGTCTCCTGCAGGTCTAATAAAAAGATGACAGAAACTCTATAGATTTCTCATATGTAGAATAGGGATTATCATACCTCTTCCCAGTGTTGTCTTGATGATAGTCTCTGATCTTGTAAGTTGTCTGGTAGAAGAGGCACAACAGGGAGAATTCTTGGAAAATAATAATTCCCTTTCCTTTCTGCTTCAGCTCAATTTCTGCTCTCCCATTGAATTTCTATACTGAGCAAAATCAGTGAGTTCTCTCCCCAGGCTCTGACTCTTCTGATGATTTGAAAGCTCCTATGTTTCTTTAGATGAGCTTAGTCATTATCATTAGTGTATTCTTCATTTCAATTAAAAAAATAAACAATTGTTTAAAAAAAAAGCAAAAAAAGATAACAGAAGCAAAGCGTATTCAATTTCTCTTTTCCCGGTGTGTTTCCTTTAGACTTGTTGCCTGAGTTTCTCTGTCTTTCTCCGGATTTCTCTGAGAATCCTGTCTGCTCTGGATGGCTTTTCTAATACAATGCAGTGTTTGCAGAGTGTATTTATTCTTCAACACAACATTCTGAGCCTTCTTCAACTTGGTTTTCTAGAGAGTTGAAAGGCATTGGCCTCCTGTTCTGATGCTTGTCACCTCTCTGATCCTGTCAGCTCTCCCCTCCACCCACACGGGTCTCCCGGAACATACCAAGCCCGATCCCATCTCGGGGCCTTTGTTGTGGAACTCTCTTCCTGCAGACACATGCTTAGCTCACTCACTTCTTTCAATTGTTTGCTCAAATTCCACCTGCACAATGGGGCCAATGTTGACCACCTTACTTAACAACTTTGCACACACCCCCCTCCTCTTGCCTCACAGCCACTTCCCCAATACCAGCCTTCCTCATCCTCCTAAACCCTTTTTTCCATCTTCTCTTTTTTTTTTCCATAGCATTTATTATCTTCTAATTCATTATATAATTTACTTTTTATTTGCATGTATTGTTTGTTGTCTGACTCCCTCCTTCTAGAACATTAGCTCCATGAGAGTGGAGATTGCTTTTGTTTTTTTGTTTTTTGTTTTTCTCATTTCTGTACTCCCAAGGATCAAGGGCAGGACTAGGCCCAGGGAAAACGGTCAATAAATAGTGTTGAAGAAACGAATTGACTTTAAAGATGAGTGAGGTGATTTGCATATTGCTGGCTTTCCTTGTCCTGACTAGTAATTGTAGGCTTTCTGAAATCCTAATTCTTTGTAAAATGTATGGCATCTAATTTGCTTCTCTTTCCTTCATAGAAACATGATGCTACTGAACAATACTTCAATTCCAGGAGCATGAACTGAAAACCTCCTAGGAATCAGGCAGTCCTACATAGTCCCTGACTTTAAGAACACAGACAGAAATGTAAGCAAATAAATTATAATTCAGTGTCATAAGAACAATAGTGGAAGCATACTCAAAATAAAGAGACAGCCCAGGGGGAAGAGATCTGGAATCTTCACGTGGGATGGGAGAAGGTTATCAAGGAAGTCTTCCCAGAAGAGGTGCTGTTAGAGCTGAACAGGGGTTTCTCAAGATGAATCAGACTTGGAAATAGACAAGCAAAGTAAGGAAGGTCATTCCAGGCAGAGGGAACAGCATGAATGAAGCCATCAAGCAGTGTGGTACCTATGGGGATCTATAAGTTCAGTATTGCTGTTCCACAGAATGCAAGATAATTGGTTCCTTTTGGGAAAATAACAATAACGATAGCCTATACACAGGGTGCTTTCCACGTGCCAGGCAGCGTTCTAAGTCTTTATACGTTAGCACGTTCAATCTTCCCAGCAATCCTGGAACATAGGTACTATTATTGTTCCTATTTTGTAGATGGAAAAACTGAGGCACAGAGAGATTACTATATAAGATGATAATACTGCACAGGTTCTAAGGAAATAGGATATATTTTTTCTTTTTATTAAATCATTTTTTGTTTTCTTTTTTTTTGAATTTTTGCATTTTATATATTTTTTATACAGCAGGTTCTTATTAGTTATCCATTTTATACATATTAGTGTATATATGTCAATCCCAATCTCCCCATTTTTTATTTTCTTAAAGCAACTATTTTAAAAAGTCTGGTCTAGCTGTCCAGGACTGATATACTCAGAGGAGAGCAAGAAAGAGTAATTGGTGATGAAAGGAAGAGAGAGTTTTTTTTTTTTAAATCTTTGAAAATAGTGTCATTTAAAGTAAAACAATTGTGGTAGTGATGTTGTCTTAGTTCCTTAAGGATTTTTAGTGCACATAAATAGAAAGGATAAATATTTCTTATGTGACTAGTAAGCAAAAAAGAGTATGAAAAGTGGAAATAAGTATGTATGCTTTTTAATACTTTACAGAAAGTTATATTAAAACTTTATAAAGGCCCACTGGATATTTATTTTCCCTCCTCCAGTAACAGTCTTAAATAAATATAATTACTTTTGGACAATAAAGTACTTCAACGTCGTATACTGAAAACCAATTAAAAAATACCAGTCACTTGGAGGAGGTCCTGTTTGGAGGCTGACCTGGCCCTTACACAGCAGAGTCAGAAGGTGAAAGGTTAAAAGTGCATACTTGATCTTAGACTGAACATAAAGTGTAAACTCCGGCTTTGTTTTTTTTTTTTTAAGCCAAAAGTAGCTTTATTTCCTTCTCTCTTTTTTTTTAAAGTTAATTAGCCACTAATGTGGACAGTCTCAAGGATCCAAGTCAATTAGGACACTTCGTATGTAACTTTTCCAAGCTGAAGCCGCATGCCCTTTGCATTTATAGCTGATGTACTCTGGATAAAATCTCTTTGCAAGGAACAATAAAAGGCTGAATGATGGAGACCATGAGCTTAAGGTTGATGTCATAAAAGAAGTTCTCAATATTTTGGCACTTCCCTTCTGATGTGAAGTGTGTTATTCTCATTTGGCAGGCGATGGCCAAGTGGAATAAGAGAAGCGTGTGCTAAGCCACTGCGGCTCTAAAGTGACAGCAAAAGGCATTTGCTGCATTTCCCATTTGGATTCTGCAGCCCCTTTGATTCACACCTATTTTTTTCAGATTAGATCTCTGCCATTTTATTTATATATGTCACTACCACATTCAATTCACACATTATAACCTGCCACACAATGTAGCTTTTCTTATCCTTATAGATACAAATGACAGTATTTGACCGTCTTATCTTTAGAATTATTTAGTATCTACCAACAATCAGGATCATTTCTTTTCTTACACTTGATTGAAGTATGATTGACATGAAAAGTTGTACAAATGAACTTATTTACAAAACAGAAATAGAGGCATAGATGTACAAAACAAACTTATGGTTACCAAGGGGGAAGCGGGGGGGTAGGGATAAATTGGGAGATTGGGATTGACATATATACACTACTGTATATAAAATAGATAACTAATAAGAACCTACTGTATAGCAGGGTGAACTCTACTCAGTACTCTGTAATGACCTATATGGGAAAAGAATCTAAAAAAGAGTAGGTATATGTTTATGTATAACTGATTCACTTAGCTGTGAATCAGTTGTGTGTTGACAAAATCAGCTGTTTGTTGTATTAGCAGAAACTAACACAACACTGTAAATCAACTATACTCCAATAAAAGTTAATTTAAAAAGTAAATAAAGGACTTCCCTGGTGGCGCAGTGGTTGAGAATCTGCCTGCCAATGCAGGGGACACGGGTTCGAGCCCTGGTCTGGGAAGATCCCACATGCCGCGGAGCAACTAGGCCCGTGAGCCACAACTACTGAGCCTGCGCGTCTGGAGCCTGTGCTCTGCAACAAGAGAGGCTGCGATAGTGAGAGGCCCGCGCACCGCGATTAAGAGTGGCCCCCACTTGCCGCAACTGGAGAAGGCACTCGCACAGAAACGAAGACCCAACACAGCCATAAATAAATAAAATAAATAAATAAATAAAATTAAAAAAAAAAATGTGGCTACCAGAAAATTTTTTTAAAAAGTAAATAAAATAACCTATGTGGTGTTCTAACTAACTCTCCAAAAAAAAAAAAAAGAAAAAGTTATACATACTTAATGTGTACAACCTGATGAGTTTGGAAATAAGTATACACCCATGAAACCATCACCACAATCTATGCTATACACGTCACCTCCAAAAGTTTACTCCTGTCCTCTTTATTAATTATTATTTAGTGATAAGACAATTAACATAAGATCTACTCTCTTAGCAAATTTTAAAGTATACAATATGGTATTGTTAACTATACACTCTATGCTGTACAGTAGATCTCTAGGACCTTATTCGTCTTGTATAACTGAAACTTGCTGCTTTTTGACTAATACCTCCCCTCTCCGCTCTCCCAACCCCTGGTAACCACAGGATCTTTTCGTAATGAGCGCTTGCTGCTCTATTTTTAATACTACCAACATTTCCATTTAAAGGGGGAGACAAGCGTCTCTTATAGCACAGAGTACTACATTTCTAAGTTTAATTTATATTTACGAATATAGATTTACATATACATGTGTATTTTGAGAGCTATTTCAGAGGAAGAGTTGACAAGTATTAATGAATAATTGGACATGGGAGGTGAGCGAAAGGGAGAATTCGAGAACAGTCCTGAGGTTTCTGGCTTGAGCAAATCTGTGAATGGTGATGCCTTTCAAAGCCCAAATGGAACAGGGCCCATTTGAATACACTGGGCTTGAGGTGTCTGTGGGATGTCCAGGTGGAGAGGGCCAGTGGGTGGTTGGATGTTTGGCTTTGAAGCTCAGGATGGGTTTGGGGTGAAGATAAGGCACAGGGGTCGTCAGCATCAAGGAGGCAATGGAAGCCAAAGATGTAGGTAAGCTCATCAATCAGAACAAGTAGAAATTGAAGAGGAGACAACATCCCAAGGAAGCCCAATGTTTGAGGAGCTCTAGTGGAAGAGAAGTCACAGATGGACTGAGAAGGAGCATCCAGAGGGGACACGAGGAAAATAAGGAGTACGGGGCCCTAGAAGCAAAAGAAAGCCCACATTTCAAGGAGCCAAGGGGGCTCAACAGCCACGGGGTCACAAAAGATCATATCTGCAAAGTCACCTCTGGAGTTAGCAATGATGACATAAGCGACCTTGATAGGATCACTTGCAGTTGATAAGTTGGGGATCATCCCATTATAATAATAGAAACAATCATCTTAAATTGATGACATGGATCTTTAGAAATTTGCAAAGAACATTTACACGCCTCATTTCATGCTCATAATACTCTTGTTAATTAGATGTGACTGCTTCCATTACATAAATGAGGAGAGAATTAGAAAGTCAAGTAATTATATAATAATAAAATAATAATAATAATAAAAATGGTCTTTCTAAAACATTTACTATGTGCAAAACATTGTGCTAAACATTTACTTTGCAAAAAAAAGATTGCAATGTAGATTTTATTAACTCAATTTAAGGAAGGTCCAGAGAAATGAGGTAACTTTTCCAGGCTCCCACAGCTAGGAAATGGCAGAATGGGGCTTTGAACTCAGATCTGTGGGGTGCTGAAGTCCAAATTCTTTCCACTATTAAAGACTGCCTCACCAGCTGTTCAGGTTTTCAGGCAAATATCACTTTAAAAATTTGTCTTGAAAATCAATATGTATTCTTGAAAACGTTGACAGAAATCCAATTTTGCAAACTGAATTATTTCCCTTCTTGTTTATGTTATAATTTAAAAGATGTGTCTTCCATGGGAGGAAAATTCACTTTAAACATAGTATTTGGCTGCACAGAAATCATACATTGAAGGTAAAATGTTAACCTCTGTAATAAAATATTAACCACAGAATTCTATAATGCAATACTATACTGAAGACAGTGCTGGATTCCATAAATAGAGAGGAGCCCCTTGAGGTAAGGAAGGAAAGAATGCTGCCCTGTTGGAGAAACTTCTGAGGGAAAATTTGCTTCCAAGATGGTGGCTCAGACAACCTTCTATATCTTTTTCTTCCACTTGACAAATATCTGACATTTTTTGTTTTAGTAGTGAAGCTGCAAGTGCCTAGCATTCAGTTTCTACCACATTAATGATAAAACATGAACTATATTTTAGATTTTTAGAAACAAATATATATATTGTATATATATGATTTTTTTCTTCTAATAAACTAATCAGTTGGTGAGAAATTAAAGCTAAGTTTGGACCTATGTTGTGTGTGTATGTGATTCATTCCATAATTCTTCAACTTTTCTGTATGTTTTTTAAATTTTCCTAATAAAATGTTATTTTAAAAAAAATTAAAAGGAAGAAAAGAAAAAACACCAAAGCACCAGGAATGTAATAAGCTCTAGATCCAAGAAAGAAAGTTTACTCTATGAATATAGCTGAATTGTCTCCCCAAAGTACTCAACTGTCTTCATTTCAACTATTAATATTGAGTTATTTTATGAGAAAGTTTAGATCCAGATAGAACTAAAATAGAGCTGATTTCTGTCCACTAATTTGTCTCCATAACAAAGTTACCAAAGCTTTCACATTTCTCTCGTTTTATTTCCATTTCCAGGAAATCATGAAAAGTATGGCACTGGTTCATAGAAGTTTTAGAATATAAATTGAATTTATAGTTAGTAAATGAGTTATGATATAAGCTAATTATAAAGCAAACTGACTTTATAATTTTATTTTTAATCAGGAAGTAAGGTAATCTTATGACCTAAAGTTTGGAGAAAAGAGAAAAAAAAATAAAATCCTCCTCCTTAAGTACAATGGTTATAATTTTTATATATATTTTTCTGGTCTTTTATTTCGTAAAGATGCTTTTAAATAGTTGCAAACGTACAGGTTTAGACCCTGCTTTTTTCACTTAGTGTTATATATTAAGTGTTTTTCTATGTCAACATATTTAACATATTAAAGGTTGCATAACCCTTTACTATTATAAACAGTGCTGTGATGAATCTTCAACTGTATGGCTCGTTTTACATTTTGGATTAGATTGCTGGAAGTGGAATTACTGGGTCAAAGAGCAAGAAATTTTAATAGCTCTGTGTATTAATAAATTGCTTTCCAAAAGTGTTGTACTAATTTATATTGTAAATGTAATGTAGAAAGTCATCTTTGCCAGCATTGAGTATTATAACTTCTCAAAGTTTGCAAATGATTGTCCCTTATTGTTTGCATTTGTATTTCTATAAAATATTTTAAAACAGACTCCTTCTGCCTACCATGTGAGTTGACAAGCAGGAAGTATGACAGTCAGTGGATTTCATGATCCTTCTGGTTATAATTAAGTGTTTCCCTATTGCCTACCACAGCAAATTCAAATTCCGAGCTCTTGTCTTCAAAGTCCTGGACCAATCCTCCACCTCCTCTCCTGTCTTGACAGCTCCCTCCCAATGTGTCTCAAAGTTCGCTGAGAAGGATCACCTGGGCTGCTTGGTAAACACACACATGAAGGCTCTGAGCCCCACTGGATGCCCCTGAGTTTGGACCTCTGGGGTGGGGAACCCGTATATTACCCTCTGCATTTGTTTCTTCATGAATCTCCTCGGCTTCCTTTCTTTTTTAGACTTTTATGCCAGGAATAGTCAGATTAAATTCAAAACTCATTTAGGAGACTATTTTCCCTAGGAAGTCTGCATAGATTAGGCAAGAAACGAATTCAATATTAGTACTAAAGTGATGAAATATAGCTAAAAGTGAATGATGATGGTCTTTGCCATCTGCAAACATACTTCGTTCTTAACTATGGAAGAAGTAGAGCTATTCCAGTGGGGGACCCAGGTGGCTATATGCTCCTGATCTAAGCAGACTGACTCACCCCCTAGAGGGAGAAAGAGAAAAGTCCATGTGAAGAGAGGGTTAGGTATGCTGGAGACCATTGGTGAGGGTGGGGTGGGGTGGAGTGTGAGGGTCAGCCTTTGAGAAAGTCAAGGCAGCTTGAATGGGAAAGTAGGGACTTACCAGGTCTAGGAGGGTCCCCGATTCTTCAGATCAAGGTAGGGAAATATTTTCTTCATTTCTGTTGTTATGACTATTTCAGTCTCAGGCTGATGAGGCCAAGAAAAAGACCTGTCATGTAGCATAATAATTATAATATTCATAATGTCACAGATAATATTTTTAAGTACGCATAGTGTGCCTGGCATGGTGCTAAGTTCTTTTCGTCAGGTATGATTTCATTTTAACCCTCGTGCCACCACCTTGCGCATGAAGTAGGCACTGATATGATCCTTGCCGTGTTACAGAATAATAAATGATCCTGAAGTCACCTCACAAACATCCAAATATCTTGGTCCTTTGTTGGCTGTTTTCTTATATGGGATTGTAAATTCTCCAAGGTTGTCAACCATGTCTTCTATGGTTGACATGGATAGACATGTCTTCCATGTCTTCAAGTACTCACAGGAGGCAGGGCTGGAGATAGAACCCAATCAGGTAGCTGCTCAACATATGAATTGAACTATAATGAAAGAAAAAGAATGATTAAAAGATCTCTTGGGATTTTCTATTAAAAGATTTTTCTTAACAAATTACAAAATGGGTTTCTTCAAAAACCACCATAATTATTTGGGCCTTCCTCCTGCCACCTCCTCCCACCCCTTGCCCAGCAAACCCTTGGAAGTTCTTTTTCCTTTTGGGTCCAGGTTAAAACCGAGCAATTCAAATTATCAACCACTAGGCTTTTATTTTTCCAGACAATTGGCAAAGGCCTCAGAGTCAGTAAACAATATTGTTTCTATTCCCTTGAAGTAAGTACATATTTTAAAATGCAAACTTGGATGCATTTTACGTAGGTCAAATCTTGGTCAAAATGATTGAATGGCTTGATTCCCACCTCTCATGTTGATGAGTGGAGGCCCATCATTGAGCTAAAACATCACACATGCTCAGGTCTTAGAAGGCCCCCAAGAGGCCCAAGTCGGTGTCGGCACAACACATTTTTTTCAGCTTGAATTACGTGTTTGGGCTTAGATTCGTATTTCCTATTAAAGCTACTGGAGGGGAGCAAATGAGTAAGAACTCTGACAAACCCACTTCGCCCCAGCTGGGTGCTGGCAGCCCTTCTCCAGCTCCCATAGACAAAGCATGGCTCTCTCCACCTCCCACCCTCCAAGGCAGAACAGCGTTCTGTGCCTGCTGTTCAAAGCCTCCGTTTCGCAGGTCCAAAATCAGGCTATGGAATAAAACTAGGAAGGTTTTCATGGCTCTGCTATGTATGTGAGAAACTCGGGTAAAAGACTAAGAAAGCCCACACTTACATCCATTCCTAAAGGCTTGAAGGCATCACCGACTTGAAAGGCAGCCAGGGAGACCCTGTCCAGGGTTTGATGCTGATCCTCTTCCTTCTCACTGGACCAGGATGCCGAATGAAGGCTTAAAACACAAAGGAGCCTGGGTTTCCTTCCGTGGACCACAAAAAGACCTGTGCCTTAAAAGAAAATGTAAACGAAGCAAGAGGAAGTTTTAGCCCAGCAAGATGACATAAAGGCTCCTTTTTCCAGCTCCCAGGAAACACTGTAAAGGTATGAGAGAGGCTCCCTCCTATGCATTTCTTAAAAGTTGCTGTTCTCCCAGATTATCCCTCTTAGAGCTTGAAACTGAAATGTCTTCCCCGGATGACGACATGACATTGAGCTTCTATTTCTAAAGAAATCCAAAGTGAGCTTGTTACGAATCAGGGTACGATGCTTAGGTAACGCTGCTGACTTTTCCTGCCAAGTCTACCTTAAACCGTATTTTGAGGGCAATTGATTCTAAAGGCATTGATAATGATAAAGAAAAAAGAAAAAGCTATTTTTTAATTGCAAAAGAGGTCCATTATTTTGGGAGCTAGTCAAGTTCTTGGAAGACTTACACCTATGCACCTAGGAGCGGCTGTGACTCCTTCTACTTGGCTCTCTCCTTGTTCCTCCTGGCTCCTTATCAATCTTTATCCACTCCCAGTTTGCGGTTGTTTTATCCCCAGCTAAGAAACGATGCACTTCTATATGCCACACTCCCCAACCCCAGCTCTGACCTTAGAAATGACCCAAAGTTGATCTTGATACTCTGCATACAACCGATGAGAGAAAGTGGCTTTCCAGAGATTGGAATATCCATAGTAGAATGAGACAACAGTGCCAGAAAAGTTGAATCCTATGTACAAATCTGTCAGCGTGTCCCCTGTAGCACCACGCTGGCAATGCAGTGTTCGAAGGGCATCTGTCAGCAACTGCTAGAAATGCTTTTCAAACCTCCTGTAAATTTCAATAAGAGAAAAATAAACTAATGAACTCCAAACATTAATTTTAATTTAAAAATTTGTTTCTACTTCATTGTTTTGCTCCGTTTTATTTCGTTGAATTTTGGTGTGGAAAGGACGTTAAGAGGACAACTGATGTCCTCTTCCACTTTGTGAATGAGGAAACCAAGCCACCAAGCACTGTCTTATGGTGGCCACAGAACTTATTCATGTCAGACTTACAACTTGAAGGCCCAATGCTTTGCTAATTTCTATTTTTTATTTTTTAAACAACACCAGAATAGGAGTAAAAGAGAGCTTTTACTCCTATTACAAAACATGATATGTTTAATTTTTAAGATAAATTTATATTTCTGAGTTTTGTATTTCTAAGCCCCCTTTTTCCCCAGATATCTTTTTTCTTCAACATTTTTCTCTGTCTCCTAATACTCTTGGTATCTTCAGCCTTTTAATTTTTCTGATTTTTCCCCCTGCATTTGATCTTTAATCCCCTTGGTCCTCCCTCGCTCTCTCTCTCTCATCAACTTCTATAATCCATTTGTGTACATCATTTTCCTTCCTCAACATTTTCTTATATCTCATTCCTATTTTCTCTTTATTCTTTTTAAACTTCTTTCCGGAAACTCTACCTCTCCCCCTGCATTCCTTTTCATCTTGTTTCTATCTGTATTCCTTCCTTCTTGAATGCTGTTCTATTAGACCATTTTTAACCCTTTCTTCATTTTTTATCTCCTCCTTTTTTCTCCTGTTTCAACATGACCTCTTTGTTTCACTGCCCTTTCCACACAGCAATGAAGGATATGTGACCAAGTTTGTGTGTGTGTGTGTGTGTGTGTGTGTGTGTGTGTGCACGCACGCGTGCACACATGCATTTAGAATTACTTGGGGAAGGGGTGGAGAAAAGGGGAGAAGAGATTGAGGGAGACACCAAAGAATGTGTTCATAGAAGGAGAAATGCTTTGCTTATTCTCTCCCTGGGGACGTTAATCAGAGAGTTTCGTTTCTAATGCCCGTTTAATAAATACAAGTTATGTACATATGTTTCCTATATAAAAGTATCCTGAATCAGTACTGTATGTGTGAAATGTTTCAATTTTCCTAAAACATTCTAAAACTTATTCCAGATCCACTGTACAAATAGTTAAGGAGGAACGGGATTGCTTTCTGAGTTTCATTTGGACCTATTTCAAGTGTAATAAACACATGTTAAGATTATGTTTTGAACATCACAGAAATGTTTACCAACTATTTTGAGACAACTATAAAATTACCATGGTAGCATTGAGTAAAGTTACTTGCTACTTTCTATACAAGAAAAATCTAGATATTTAAGCATAGTATTACTTAAAAAATTAATTTTTTCTGGGCTCTAGACTTTGAGTGAATTTGGTTAATGTATATTATTTAAGAGTACTGCTTTTTAACAAAAGAAATTTGTTTTATTAATCAGAGTACAGTAATAAACATGACTGTGTGTGTGCGCCTTAAGGATTGATGTCTTAAATATTTATAAAGGTTTATCCTATCTATACCATTAGGCACAAAATGTTTTCCTTTGTTCCATAATCACAGTTCCTTACCCAGCTCCATGACTGAGTAATTCAGAGTTGGAAATGAGCCCATGTATAACTGCATACGTCTAAGAATCAAATCTTAACAATGACTGAGGACAATCATGGCACAAAAAGAACTTAAATCAGAAATAATTCAGATAACTCTCGTTCATTTCTTAAGTCTGAAAATTATAAAGCATCCTTAAATACTAATGAATAAAAAAATAAATACATGAACAATAGTAATTACCTTATAATTACAAGACCTCTGCTTAAAATCTTGTAAAAGGATCTTTCCTCACAGACTGCTTTTCGGTCATCTTATATTGGTGAGTTTGCCTGTTCTCCCAGATGACCTGGGTTCAACATCTGCTCCGAGGAAAGATTCTCCTGGCTCAGTAATTAAAATGCAATGATCTTATTACAGTTGGAAAAATGATTTATTCATCTTTATTATACATTGATTTTTGGCATGGCAGAAAACAGGGGAGAGATATTACATGTAATTCCATGGGGCCGGAGATGGGTCTAATATTACCTAATATCTTCAGAACTGACCAGATCAAATTAGACAGTAATCCAGAGTTAGAGAGGCTGACTCACACTTTGAAGAGACGGAACACCGCAGAGGCCATTGAGCACTTGATGAATCAGTGGGATCAGATGGCTTGAAGGAGGGACACTGTTACATACACCTGGAGAGCAGGAATAAAATATATGAATGGTGGGGGAGAAATCAACAGAAACTGACAAAGAAGAAAGATCATCAATGAAATGACACATATGCAAAAAGAACAGAACTGACCTGAAATGCAAAAATAGAATGACCATGTGAGGGAACTATTCTTTCTCTTCTTAGACACAACTGTCTAAGGAGAGACACTATTGTTAAATCATAGTTTGGAAAACTAAACAGTCTGATTTTCTCCTGGCAGAAAGAATATGGGAATGCTGTGCCGCGTTTAATTCATCATTATTCTTTATTAACGAATGAATTTGCTTCTCAATTCCCCACTTTCTTCTAATGCCAAATTCTAAATTAATGCATTTAATTGCCACCCCATCTTAACCTTTTACCTGTATGTAATCAGGTGTATTTATTTTCTAAAATGATTCAGTATTTCTGACCATGGTCTGAAAGTCTATCTTAGTGTTAACGATACAGAAAATAACATGGCAACAGATTAACAATGTTTTTAATACAAAGGACAATAATACATATAAGAAAAGATGACATTAAAAACTCAGCGATAACTGGGTAGACTGTTCACTTTCATTAAAATGCCTTGAGTCTGTCTGAAAAAAATCAGCTATAATAAATACTTATTAGGTAAATGGAAAAGTCTGTCTCTATAAAATGTTGTGACTCATCATTCTGTTAATCCTAGTTATTCATAATTTTTCTGTTTAAAATAAAATCACATAGAATAAGTCACTAAGTTTTCTCTTTTTGAGAATTATTTTGCATATCCTAGGTTTTTTGCTTTTCATACAAATTTTAGAAATAACATCAGTTTCTATAAGAAATTCTGCTGGGGCTTTTTATTGGAAGCATCACCAATTTAAGTGATAGTTTTACAATAATGAACCTTCTGACCCACCAGTATGGTGCAGGTCTTGGGCATATTTTGTTAAATATATCCCTAAGTATTTAATATTGTCGATGCTGTTATAATTGTTATTTTTTAAATCTCAATTTTCAATTATTTATTGCTAATACATACAAATACAATTGATTGTGTATGTTGACCTGTTACCCTGTGGCTTTGATAAACTCATTTAATTCTAGAATATTTATGGATTCCTAAGCATTTTCTATATGGACCATTATGTCATCTGCAAATAAAGATAGTTTTATGTTCTCCTTTCCCAAAATAAAGGAGAAAAGTTGACATTGATCATTTTAAAAAATTGATTGGAGAATGACATTCTTGACAGACACAGTGTTTACATGTTTAAAAAACAACTCTATTTATAATGGGGAATTTTTGGAGAATAATGACTGGAAGAAAAACTATCCATCTTTGTTTAACGATGAAGTTTTAAACTTTTTCCTGTGGAATGGTTTTGTGTCTTAGAAAACCACAATGGCTTCTGCTGCTAACAGCTTAAACATGGGGAGAACAGTGTGTTAAGAAAAAAATAAAAATAGGTCCACTTGTTCTTGGAGATTTATAAATCATGAAAACAAGGTTATAACAATTAAGGAAAATATAAGAGGGAAAAAGTCAAGACACAGCAGGACTGAAAAAGAATGTGAGGAATTGCCTTTGGAAATCAATATATCAATAACTTATTATCTGAAAGAATTTCTTGGTTCTTTCCAGAAATACAGGTCTTATGAAACCAAAACCGAATTCATCAACTTCCCCTCCAAAACCAGGGTTTTTTTGTTTTTGTTTTTGTTTTTTTCTATTTCTCCATTCTCTTTCATCGGAACCACATTTCCCAGTATCCCAAGTGGAAACCAGTTAGTTATCTTTGGTCCCTTCTTCTCCTTCGCTTTTGACATTCTACCCAAGCGCCAAGCCCCAAGCCCCAAGCCCCATGCATTCTGCCTAAAAATTCTCCCAGCACCCACTGCCTCCCATTTTCCCTTCATGCGGGGCATGGCCGCCTACTCTCCATTCCTCCCAGTGTCATCTGAATGTCAATTACTTATCCCACGGGCAGAGGGGCAGAGCGTGCCTCGCACAGTTGCTGGTCAATGGCTCATTCCTTCTCTTTCGTCTCCTCACCTTCTCCAGTTCATGTTAGACCAAGAACCAGGAACACATTCTGCAAACAACTCAAGGACACCATGCCTGTGCTAAACGTCCCACTCCAGGCCCAAGCAGGCTGGTGCTCCCGGCCGGGGTCCCTCTGTCTCTCATGCTACTCTGCCTGCTCACTCTCAAGACCTGCAGTCCCTGGCTCGCCCCTCTTGGGAGGCAGCCCCCAGAACCCCAGCGTTCCCTCCCTGACTCCCCCTCCTCCTCTGGGTTTCTTCATCCATTCCCATCAGTACCTTTCCTGTTGGCATTTAAATTTCCACTGCTATGTATAACTGTAGAAGTTTCATGGGTATAAGTCGGAGACTACGAGGTAACCATAATCTTTTCCATCTCCCAAAGCATCTAGCAGGGCTCATTAAATGCTTATTGAGTGAATAAGTCAGGAAATCAGTAAACACAGTCTCTTTAACACACATCAGGCCTTTTTTTTTTCTGGGCTTTTGGTATTCGCCAAATCAGGATTCTATTAAAATGAAAGGATTTAATTTTTTATTTGCCAAGGCAGGATTCTATTAAAATTAAAGAAACAATTTATGGTTTCAGATTTTTTTGGAGGAGGAAAAAAGGCTTTTGTAACATTTTCAGATAATAAATGACAATGATAATTGTTGACTACTGATCACTATGTGTCAGTCACAGTAAGTGTATCAGTTTATTTAATCTTTACAACATTCCTGTAAAAGATTCATAGTACTCTCACTTTGCAGATAAATAAACTAAGGATCAGAGAGGGGAAGCAACTTGCCTAGTGTCACACAGCTAGCCTGTTTCAGGACTAGAATTTAGATTTAGGTAAATCTGGCTCTGTCTTCGTCAGACCAGGTTACCTTAACAAAATACCACAGGCTGAGTAGTGTAAACAACAGAAATTTATTATCTCACAGTTCTGGAGGCTGGAAGTCTAAGATTTAGGTATCAGCATGGTAGGGTGCTGTTGAGATCTCTCTCTTTGGCTTACAGACAACCCCCTTCTCTCTGTGTCCTCATGTTCCTATTTTATTTTATTTATTTGTTTATTTTTGGCTGTGTTGGGTCTTCGTTGCTGCTCATGGGCTTTTCTCTATTTGCAGCGAGCAAGGGCTACTCTTCGTTGTGGTGCACGGGCTTCTCATTGCAGTGGCTTCTCCTGTTGCAGAGCACAGGCTCCAGGGGCTCGGGCTTCTGTAGCTGTGGCTCACGGGCTCTAGAGCACAGACTCAGTAGTTGCGGCGCATGGGCTTAGTTGCTCAACGACATGTGGGATCTTCCCAGACCAGGGCTCAAACCCGTGTCCCCTGCATTGGCAGGCGGATTCTTAACCACTGTGCCACCAGGGAAGCCCTCATATTCCTCTTCTTATAAGGCTACCAATGCTATCAGATTAGGACCCCAATTTATGACTTCATTTAACCTTAATTACTTCTTAAAAAGCTCTATCTCCAAATACAATCACTTTATGGGCTAGAGCTCCCATATAGGCATTTGGAAGGGACATAAACATTCAGTCCATAATAGGCTCTAAAGACATGTGGGGATATGGATTGGGCATTACAAAATGAAATCCAAGAAACTGGCTCCCAGAGATAGATGGTCCCAACCACCAATTCATCACAACTTTCAAACTCCCAAACTTAGCTTCCAGTAATTCAGCATGCCAGGTCACACTAACACCCCAATCCTACCTTCTCAACAGCCAAGGGATTTCAATTTTTAAAAACAGAGTAACAACTCTTAAAATTTTCCAGCCTGTACTGTTCCGGATTTCATGCAGATTTCAGGATGTGAATTTAGGGGATATGTTTGACATTGAGGGACATAGTTAGGTGAGGCTGCACAGAGGCTGGGATGCCCGTGTTCTGTGGGTGGTGACAACACACACCCACCAGCGCTGGCTGGACTCTGCTCTGGTGACACAAAGGCATTGGAGAAGCAACCCATAAGGATGTATCTAGTTCTAGGTGGCTCCACTCATAAAACTCCAAAATGCGCAAGCAGAGAAATTTTCTGTAAGGCAGGTGAAAGTTGAACTCCTTGGCTGCTGGAGTGGGCATCAGGCTTCCCGGGAAAACAAATCCAGTGTTCAGATTCTTCATGAAAACAGTACTGGCATTTCTACCTTAGAGAATTGATACCCTGTGCCAAGCAGGATCCAGACATTCCTGCATGTCTCCCTTCCCGTGCGGTCATCTCTCAATGATTATTGATATTTCAGAAAAGAGAGGCATTTCGGCAATTTCTGCTTTCATTAAAAACACATCTCACAAATAGTTTTGTCCTTATAAAATTTCTCTTCTTTATTTCATCATCATTTTTGTTTTTAAACTTTTCCTACTGTAATTTCTTTGGCTGTTGTGAGGCTTTGGCTTACTTATTTCTTTATCATCACCTTTACTCGGGTGGAAATCACTTACAGTGGTGGTGTTTTACTAGTGTGTTTGCCTCCAAATTCTCTTCTCTCTGCTTCTAAGACCCTTTCCTGCCCTGCTGCTCTGCATGAAATCTAACAGTATGAACCCAGAATAAAGGGTTTATACTGACAACTTTTTACTGTTGATTTTTTTTTTAAGTGGATTATAGAGAGGCAAAAGGTAAATCTCTTTCCCTCTGTGAGAAGTGGCATGGACATTATTTGATCTAAATTGGAGGATGCTGTAATTCTTCTCCTATAGTGATTAATTCAGTCCATCCAGAGAAAATGGGGAGGTGATGTTTCCCAAGCGTGCATTACTTAAATATTCACAGTAAAAATAATTGTATAAAAACGACATTAAAATGCTACCTGATAGTTAAGAAAGTACATCTGAAGTTGAAATTACCAAAACTTGTACCCTGCTCCAATTTTTGTAATGGGTAAGATTACTGAGACTCATAAATGAACTGATAACAAGAAGTTCACAGGTATTATCTGAAAATGGATGTATTATGCATTTTCCACTGTTTTATTGCTGACTGAGCAGGACTCTGAGAGGCAGCCTCTTTATACTAAGACCTCCCCACGAATGTCACACATTCTTACACGTGACTATTATCTCTGCCAGGAAACTCTTCTTCACCAGCTTAAAATCCTCTTGAAATAACATCTGTTCACTTGGTTTTATTTCCAACTTCTATGGCAATGGAGAACAGCTAGTCATGAAGGAAAACTTCTATTTTCCTACATTTCAGACTAACCCAGAAGTCCTTTTACACTGTCACCCTAGAAGAGCTACAGTACGCTTATCCTTCAATAGTCTTTTTGTGTCTGCTGAGCTACTTTCCAAGTTCAATTAAAGTAGTGATTTCAGACTTGTATACAGTTCCGGTTTTTTCTCTGTAAAGCCTCCTTGAGGACAAGGACTATTTTGACATCCTTATGGTGCACAAAGAAGTGGTTTAAACCTAGGAGAAACAAATATATGTGGAGTGTATGTATTTAATTTAACACTGGTTGTACAGCACTCACCGGGTGCTTTACAAATATTAACTCCATTAAATCTTATAACAACTCAATGGCATAAATATTATTTTCATCTCCATTCCACAGATGAGGAAATCAAGGTGCAGAGAGGTTAAGAAATCAGCCAAAGGTCACATAAGTTATAAATACCTGAGCCAGGATTCAAACTTTAAAATAAGGAAGTTGCAGACAACAGAGCAGCGTATAAGTTCTTTAAGTATATTATGTTTCCTTGCATGCGTTGTGCACCAAGTGTATAATTTAGATATTATTTAATTTTTTAAATTACTAATTTTGACATCTGCAATAATCTGTAAGCACTTAGCTTTGTTGTTTCAAACCCTGATATAGATGAGGCCAGAGTCAACTTTACTATGACCAAATCAGACACAGAAAAATAGACAAAGCAGCTATCTATTGTACCAATTAAATAATGGGTATGACTTGTTTATCATTACATTTTGTAATTATAGCATTTTTGGTATCAAAATGAGTTTACAAGATGGAATATTAAAAAAGTATACATGCAGGCTTCCCTGGTGGTGCAGTGGTTGAGAATCTGCCTGCCAATGCAGGGGACACGGGTTCGAGCCCTGGTCTGGGAGGATCCCACATGCCGCGGAGCAACTAGGCCCGTGAGCCACAACTACTGAGCCTGCGCGTCTGGAGCCTGTGCTCCGCAACGGAAGAGGCCGCGACAGTGAGAGGCCCGTGCACTGCGATGAAGAGTGGCCCCCGCTCGCCACAACTAGAGAAAGCCCTCGCACAGAAATGAAGACCCAACACAGCCATAAATAAATTAAAAAAAAAAAAAAAAAGTATACATGCAAAAAAAAAAGAGAGAGAGAGCTATCTGCGTGCTGGACCACCCTCTACGTAATCCCTCTCTGAGTGAGTAAATACACGAAGGCATGGATAGGCCATCCTCTGATAAATTGTTCATAATATTGTACCTGCTTTGATAACAGTAGTTACTCATTGTGAATTTGTTGTGACAAATTGTTTTCTGCCCTAACTATACTGAATCAAGTGTTGCCCATTTTCTGCTTACAATGTGTACTCTTAACAATTCTTGCTTTCAATCTCTCACTCCCTTTTCCTTCTACACTGATTCTCTTTCACATCCAGTTAATTTCAGGGACTTGGCACTCCTTTTCCAGTTTATCACAGTCGTAATATATTTTGGTGTTATATTTTTTTTTACCAGATGCTACTTTCTAAAATTACATCATCTGCCACTTTAACAATGCACACACAATTTCACCATCCAAGTGAATGACAAAAATTCTTCTTCAGGGAATATCGATCAGGCTAATTGTTGGCTGTGTCATGCAGTTTTCTACTTGGAGAGGAGATTAGGACATTAGTGTTGTGCCCTTTAAAAATAAACACCTTCCCAATGCGTGTATTCCACAGGTAATATTTCTAGGATTCAAAGCCCACCTTCTAGGAGTTTATCTAACTACAAAAATTCCTATATAGCAGGGAGAATATTATTATAGCAACATAAGTGTGACTAAGAAATATTATATTTCTTTATTTTTTAAAAAATTAACTAATATGAGGTCCCCATCTGGCCCATTTTTTATTGAAAATCTGTATAGCACAGGGAGCTCAGCTTGGCGCTCTGTGACCACCTAGATGGGTGGTGATGGGGGCGGTGGGTGGGAGGGAGGCTCAAGAGGGAGCGGATATATGATGTATACATACAGCTGATTCACTTCATTGTACAGCAGCGACTAACACAACATTGTAAAGCAATTATACTCCAATAAAAAAATCCTCTATTTCCAAAAAATAAAATAAAATAAAAAATAAAATCTGTACTCTTAAAGATTCTTGCTTTCAATCTCTCACTCCCTTTTTCTTCTACACTGATTCTCTTTCACATCCAGTTAATTTCAGGGACTTGGCACTCCTTTTCCAGTTTATCACCATTGTAATGTATTTTGATGTTATATTTGGGAATATAAGCTAGTGGGAAGTTAAGTCTTGGTCACTGTTGGGGCTCCTTCCTCTTCCTTGATAGTCTCATGAGAATCTGGAGGCTTAAGTGGTACCCAGCAGATAGGGGAGGTTGCCTAGTCTTTACTCCATTGTCATCATGGATATCCTCAGCCGTCCATTCCTGTACGCTCCCCTGCAGTCCAGGGGCAATTTGCTGATGGGCTACGTGTAGAGCACAGAAATGTTTGCCAAGGCTGTTCCTTGGTCCACGCAGGGGATCCAGCCTCCCTAGGTGTGCCTGGCCTTTCCCTCTGAGGTTCTGCCACTTCCCCAGAGACTGATCTGGGTCAAATACGCCCACTAGTTGAAGTATCTGCACACCTTTCTACCTTTCCCAAGCTGGGGAATAATGTCTTCTTCTTTCCTGTCTTCCTATCCTTGGGCACATCCCTCCCTTGCCTTCTAGAAACATTCCGTTTCTTCTATGAGTTCAGGTGTTTACAAAAGACAGGGAGAGCCCAAGACTGTAGGCATAGTTGCTCTTAGCAACCAAACTTTCTTTGGACAAAGGGCTGGGGGAGGGAAAATATAGGTAGGAAAAGAACTAAATTACCATCTGAATCAATTATTCTGACATACTTGGTGATAAAGTTCTTGCTGTTAGTTTGCTTCTGCCTTTAAGCCAAGGAGAAAAGACATGTTTGCCATGCAGAGATATCAACATGTGATCTTGCTAGGTGAGCACTATCCACAAAAGCCTAAGAAATTCAGAGGGCAGGGGTTCAGGTACACAGAACTCCTCTCTGGGACTAGCTAGAAAGAGATCTGGCTTATAGGAAAACTTGTTCAGGGAAAAAAATGCGACAGGTTTGAACCAGGAAAGTAAAAGTGTTCAGCCATTTCATTAACGACTCATGGCAGGAAAAAGCAGTAGGAAGGCAGGGGGTGAAAAATCAGACATCATCTCAAAATTGGTGCTTTTGTCCATGCTTAGGGGTAGAAAAGGAAGTAACACTGAAGTGTAATGAAAGTACGTAGGTGTAGTCTCTGTATGGTAAGAGTTGGTGTGTTGGCTGTGCTGCTTTACAGTATAAGCTCCAGGTGGGAAACATCTAGTAGATGCTAATCCACGAAGCTGTCCAGCCTTGGCCTTGAACCATGAAAAGAAGCGGTAACATTTTAATTCCTCAAACTAACTGGTACCCAGCTTTTTATCACACCACTAATCACCCCACTAAATTGGATGTTCTTACTTATCCTTACCCACTTAAAAATGGAACAATCTTAATCCAGGAGGAAAGGGGTGGTGGTTTGGAGGTGGGTATGTTGTATGACACACCATGATGGGGGTTCTGTAGGAAGGGGAGACCTAGAGCTACCTGGTGAGAGAGGGTATTTTTATGGGATATACAAAATCCAGTACTGTGATCTGAAAGAAACAGTAATGGGACGTTGAGGTTACTTTTTCCGTCAAAGTTTTCAAGGACTTCAAGCCAATTTCTGTGAAAAATAAGGTATAGATTTTTGTTGTCTACTTCCTTCACCTAGAAGGTTAGTGAAAAGACACACGTAGCATTACTGCTATATTCCATTAAATTTAAGTTGTCATTATTCTATGTTCCACTAAAGAGAAAAATTACCATCAGTTAAACTGACACACTATTTTCTTACCATTTAACATTTGTATATTATTGAAAACTATTTTGAGACTCATTTGAGGTATAGATTTCATTATATATCATACTTTTCGGTTCCTGTGTTTTTCTATGTGCATACTAAAACTTCAGTGCCAATTCATGGAGTAATCTTTTTGAAGACATTTTAAAAAACAACTAAACTCAACCTTTTTTAGCATCAGCCATACACATAACTCCAGGAAATGATAACAACATGAACAGCTATGACCAAGTATGAACACGCACAGGCTGAGCAATTATGTCAAAACCACGGCCTGATTAACAGCGACTGTAAGGTGCATCCCAGTTAAAAAGGTGAAAAGTTTGCATCTCACAATCAGTGAAATACAGCATTTGGGGATGAATAAAGCTTCCCTTTGCAGACAGTTTGGGTGTGTTTGCGTAACTCTCCATTTTTCCCCTAAGGATATGCTGCCCTTTGAATAAGATCTTGTGCCAGACCTTCATGTTTAAGATGATGCTATCATCCATCATGAACTTGGAGTTGCTTTTCTAGTTGGGGGAGTGCAATAGTGATTCATGGACACTCTATACTCAGCCCCCTTGCCTAGAAATGACCTTGGCTCAGTAAGTGTATTTTATTCCACACAATTCCAAATGCAGAATTTGGATGTGTCCTTGAAACCTGAGAAACCTTTACCCAGCTCCACACCTAAGTTACAATCTGAAGATGAAGTTGGCTCCTTGACTTAAGATTTCTGATCCGATCTTGCAAGCAGTTCTTAAAAGCTTCCACAGTTTGGATATCTAAAAGGAGCCAAGTTTGGAGGTGGGGTTTAAATGCTAAGGAGAGCCTAATTGGTATCAATCAAAAACATAGTAATTTGGTTATTTCCAAGAGGAATCAAAGAGAGAGAAGGTACAGAAGAGACAGAGGTATTCTGTGAGGTGGCACAGTCAGTGGGAAAGTCCTAGTGATGTGACAGCTAAGAGGTTTTGGGGAACAAGAATACCGATTATTCAATATTAATATAAAACACTCCATTTGTCCAAACTCTCCATACCACCTGCTACGCACACAAAGATCTCATAAAGGGGATGTGTGTGATACGGAAAAGAAAACCAGACATTGTCTGGTTTCCATAGTTAAGAAAACCTAGTACCTAATAGTATGAAGGAAAATCCCTAACCTGAATTGATTCCATGGAACCAAGAGCTCAGAGTCAAGAGTGAGCATGAAAACAAAAGTCTCTTATATAGTCTCAACTATCCTGGGGAAGGCCTTACAGATTCCCTCTAAGTCATAGAATGAAGGTGTAGAAAGAAAACTACATTCATTCTTTTCCTTAGTTTACATGCCAGCTTGTCCCCAGGTGGCATCTGGGTTCCACGCAGTACAGCTCTGATGCCTGGCCAGGGAAGGCAGGTGAACAGGTGAACAGTGAACAGGTGAGGAAGGCAAAGGAAGGCAACGGGTCTGAGCCCAACCAAGAAGTCGGCTACCAAGGACTTACACGGGTCTGAGGGTCTTGTTGCTCCTCGGGAACCAACTATGAACAAGGAAGAGTGAAAAACAGAGGACTCAGATGGTAAAAATAAAAAGAATGTGTGTTGTTAGAAAAATAATCACATCCTGGATAGCTACCCTCTTAGTATTCTCTTTGTAGGCTCCAGCCTCTTGGCCCCTGGCCTCTGGGTTACCCTACCTTCACTTCTTTCTTCCAGTTTTACTCAGTCGACCATAGATGCTCTGCGGGCACCAGATCAGATCGTGGGGTGACCTGGCCAACATTTGATACAACACTTGGGCTTCCTTTCAAGGTATCTCACTCTGTGTTTTAATCAAGGATCCCCTCTTATTTTCCCTAGAGCAGGACCTTTCACTGGATCTTGGCCATTGTCTTTCTTCCTGAAGCATCTGGCTGTAATGCTCCATTTTCATGATCAACAAAGCTAACTTGTGACCAGAGTTATGAGTCCCCTCACTGCCAGTTCTCGATAGCCTCCAGCAAAGAACGCCAAAGCAGCCTGCCACCAGCTACCTGTCCAGGTAATGCTGGAGCTGAGCCATTCAGGCTCCAAAGGATACTACTCTTTGCTAGAGAACTAAGTGAGCACCGAGGAAAACAAACAGACAGAAACAAGGGTAAGTCCCACACCTGCTCTAGTCAGGAGCACTCGGGAGCATGTCCTAGAGGAGCCTAAAAGGGCTCCCTGGGTAAGACTAGCTCCTCATCAATAGATGGGAGTCATGAAAACAAAAATGCTCAGGGGAGAAAGTGAACCTGGTGTAGGGAGAAGCATAACCAAGCCTCGTTCCCGTTCACACCATCCTCCAGCCACTTCTTAACCTTTTTGAGCAGGCATCCTAAGGCAATTTTTGAGCACAGGCTTCATATATAAATATTTACTTGTTTATCATATATGTGTGTGAGTGTGCGTGAGACAGAGAGATGAAAGACATAGGGGTTAATATAAGATGAAGAAAATAATAAACATTAAAATATCTTGATAATCATGATGGCTTCATACTTTAAGCTAATGTCTCAAGATACAATGTACGCTCATGGCAGAGATCATCATTAATGTGAACGCCTATAAATCCACATTTCAGATAGTCTTCTTGGTAATTTTACATTTCTTCACCTTCCTGTCAGATCTGATTAGCTAATTGGTTCTTTGCTTTCCTTCCTGAAAGGACTGATGCAGAACTGGAGCAGGGCGCTAAGCATGGGGTAAGGGACGGCTCTGCTGTCTTCTTGTGGTCTGCTTGCATATTGCATTATGATGGCATTCATCTTACCGTTTCTTCCCAAGAATCTTTTTCAGCCTCTTGACCATTCTGTGAGAATTGGTTGGGTTCAAACTTTATAGTAAAAGTGCACACCTGCCTTCCCTAGGAAACCCTGCTCACAGCAGGATGGCAGACTGAGCAGGGAAGCAATGCCAGTACATGCACTAAACACTAACAGTACTTCATTACTTTCCTCATTTTTAGATTAAAACAACGGATGAGTAGCGGTCCTAACACCTTCTTCCTGCACCCCTCTGGATTGTTTGTTTAACCCACTGGCATGTTACATCCGAATTTGGAGACTACCATCTAAACGACTGAATTAATCTAATACGTAAACATTTGAGGAGTTGAAAAAAAACTCAAGTTTAAGAGTTGGACCCATTTTTTTTTACTCTCGATTTAATGCAAATGTGAGGCAGGGTGGGGTGGATTTTTTGGGGGAAAAAAACTAAAATTATGCCCTTATATATTTTTAAATCTTTAAAAATGTACTATTAAATCATTCCAGTCATTCTGTGATGCCAGCTTTAGACTGAAGACAATGAAAACTCTTCCAAAAGGAACAAAACAATAATTGCTAGCTGCACACAATGAGGCAGTCAGTGGCTATGTGATCCATCATAAATCCCGAGAGCCAGAAAATGTGCCTGATGTTGGATAATGATGATGAAGTGTATCCAAGAACATAAATAAAATGGACTGTGTTATTTTAAGGGAAAGACTGTCATTCCCTCCTCTCAAAAGTAGGAAAAATTATATTTCTTAATATAGTGAAACATTCAGAAACCTTCCAGTTTACATAACCACTCAGATAATAGGCTGGACGACTTCTCACCTGTGACCATACACCTCCTTACTCCTAATATCTTGATTCATATTAGAATAAAGATACTCCCTCTCTAAAGAGTGCACTGCTAAGATAGAGCATTATAAATATAATATTTTTATTAAAGTTCAAGTCAGATTCCTTTTACTTGTTGGCTTCTATGGAAGGCTGAAAACCACTACTCTGATGACCCAGAGTGACAACTTCAGATAGTTATAGTATAGCCCTTTCCTGAAAGCAGAAATTCACTACTTCTGTTTAGCTCTGAATCTTTGTACAATTCCATGAAGACTTCCTTAGCTGGATGAAACCTTCATAAATAAGACATTTTCCCATATACTTCATGTGTCAAGTTTTGGCTGGGACTTCATAAGGCAAGGGCTCCATGGTGTTACTTTATCAGGTCCCTCAACCTCTGAGTCGCAATGATTGTATGTTTGCTAATAGCACATTCCTTAAGTCAAGAATGAGAATGGATTCCCACTGCCCAAAACATACCCCTCCTGGTTGTGTAAGGAGGAAAGAGAAAAGGGCAGAGTGAGAATAACCAGTTTGAGACTCCCTCAGAAAATAATACATGTTAATAGTAATCACACTGCCACCCACATTCAGTTGGCCAGGACTCATTCGTGTGAATACAACCTAATTGCAATGGAAGCTGTTAAGTGCAACCTTCCCCTATGTCTAGAAAAGGGACTGTGTAGTGGACGCAGCATGGTCTCGGTCAAGTATGTCATAGATCCTCGACCACAAGAGTAATCAGAGGATGCACATCCAAACAACAGTAAGAAACCATTTCCTCTCATCAGATTGTCAAGAATTAGACAGTCAAATAATACAAAGGTGAATGAAAATAGGAACCATCACAGACCACTGGTGGATGTCTGCACTCATTCCGGCAGAGACTCTCAGAGCAATAAGTGCACGTGAATACGCACGTATCCTAGGACCCAGCGATTCTATTCTTGAGCACATGCCCTGTGATAACTTTCAAGCAGATGCCCATGGAGACTTGTATAAAGATGTTCTCCACTGAGTTATGGATGAAAATCATGGCAATCAAAAACTCCATCAATAAGGAAATGAATAAGTGGAGCTTGTTTTCAATCAACAGAATACTATGCAGTGATCAGAAGCACTGATAAATATAAATTTTCCTTTTACTCTTTTTATTTTGCACTATAGAAAACAATAACAGCTAGTAACATATTGCTTTTCTTCACATTCATATGAAGAAATAACCTACAGACAAAAAGAAGTAGTACCACATTGTGAAACCTGCAAATTCCAGAAGTGGACAGCTTGAAGACCACACCTGGGGGCGGGGAAGAAAATAAATGTCACAAGAGACAAGACGTGCATTTAAAAGATGGCAAGCTGGGGAAATGACCATTGTCAATGCCACTGACCCAGATTGTAGGTGCCCTTTTTCTCCTGGCATCCACGGCCACCACCTCAAAGGGATGGTTTTTCATCTGAAGAACTCTTTCCAAATGACACAAGAGTTGCTTTGAGGAGCAATGCAAAGATGTAGATATTTTTGAGATATTTATATAGATAAATAGATCTCAAAAACATAAGTGAAAGAAGTAAAACTGAATGAGATTTGTAGCAAATATTCTTTATGTAAATTTTTAAAAACATAACATACTATGCTGTTCAAGGATACACATTTTACAGAAATAAATGGAATTTGCAAGGACATACACAAGAATGGGTGCTTATGAGGTTGGAGGGGAATAGGATGAGGACAGAAAATAATATAATCCAAAAAAAGAGAAGGACATGCACGATTCAATACGTATTAGTGTGGCACCAGCTGAAGAATCTGATCAACCAAATTCTGGTCCTCTGGGGCGTGGCTCCATCCCCTCTATGTAAACCCCGGGAACCCCGGGAGAAATTTGGATTAGGGGTAATATTTTATGATCCTTTCTTCTACTTCTGAATCACATTTAAATCACATGTGTTTGGCCTTAGCTTCCTCACATTCTTTGAATACGATTCTGATAATAGTTCAAGAAGCAGGAGAGCTGAGGGGACCACCAGGTCACCTGGTCCGATCTTCATTTCACAGATAAGGAAACTGAGACTACAAGCAGTCAGGGAATCTTCAAGACCTCCTTTCAGTTTCTTGGCTTCTCTTTATATGTGAATTTTGCTTAAATTCATTTGAAGAATTTGTTTCCTTTTCTAAATACTATCTTTCCTCTCTGCAGGGTTGCTCCAAATTCAGAAAAACAAACAAACAAACAAACATACAAAACCAGGGGGCTGAAGAGGATTCAAACCAAAACTATTTTAAGTGTAAGAATCTAGGCAGATAATAAAAACATGTTTTTCAACTCATTTCAATTGTGCGCATCTGCATTTATTTGTTCTCAGATTTTGTACATTCTGTGGGTGGTAGCCCAGAAAAGAACACACGGAGACATTTGCTTGGGGACTGTACCACGTAAAGAGCATTACCACGGTGGACAGGAATGTGCAAGCCAAAACCCAACGCAGGTCAGAATCCAGATCCACAGTCAGTTGATGCCCTGGAAGGGTCCATGGCTTGCCTGTATCCTTCCCCTGTTGAAGGTCACGTGCTTCTTCACAGATGCAAAGATCTTTAGTAATACTTTCAATTAACTACTGCTCTGTGTCCTGGTTACAATCATGTACTGCCAAGTTACTGTTTGGGCAACAGTTAATTATCAGCTGTCTCTACTAGCTCACGGTAAACATATTACAGTGTTTCATCACTCATGTTTTATTTAATTTCACTTGTCATCAAGGTCCTTGATTGGAGCTCGGTGATTTGATCGAAGAGAGGTGATTTCTATTCCCGTTGAAAACTGCTTGTCATTCATTTCATGCCCTGCTCCCAAGGCAAGGATGCTCCTCTCTCCCCCATGGGGCCAGGTCTGGCGCTCCCTCTGGCAACTCCGAGAAGGAGCCGGGGCCACGGATTGTAATTGCGATGGGATGGCAAGAGGCTAAATGAGAGACACATGGCGTTGCGGGTGGTATCATCTGTCTTCAGTTTATAATGACATTTCCAGTGTGGATTACTAACAAGAAGACCCCAGGACCACTGCCCAAACTTCATATGTGAAGAATTAGTGAGCTCCCACATAGGTTTTGTGAACAATGAAGAAAACTTTAATGATGAGATACAGTTTTTCATGGAGATGTTTGTGCTGTGCCGGATGCTCTGGCGATGATACAGAGCCCCCATCTTCAACACACAGAAACACATGCGAGCACATACACACACTGAGACGCGCCGGCTGATTTTCTCAGCGCACTGATCGCAAGCCTCCGGGTCAGCCCCGTAGTGAAGCCAGTGGAATAACCTGGAATCAGCCCCAGCTCTGACGCTCAGGTGAGTGGAGAGGTGTAAGAACGATCCTCCGCTGTGAAATGTGTCAGGCAGACAAACGCACCCCTGCATGCCCCGTTCCTCTCTAACATGAACAAGGCACAAGCAAAATACGCTTCCTCCAAAGGAAAACCACCCCCTCCAATGCCCACCAGGTCGTAGCCTGTGGGCTGGGTTCCCAGCCAGACAGGGCAGAGTTTACCCCTAACTGTAGAAGGAGCTCAGAAAGGAACTTCCCATCCAAAGAACTTGCCTGACCCATGAGGTTCTTCAGTACAATTTGAGGGCTTCCATTTTCGGTGGCAGCCAGTAAATAAATAAATAAAAATAAACAACGGGACACGAATGTCATAAAGTCAGTAAGTATAGCATGTCCTTAAAACATTTATTTGCCCCAAATCTCTACATCTATTATTTTCCCCCCTCTCAAATATTAGACATCAATAGCCAGCGTTATTTGGAGCTGATTCTAATTTTCTAAGAGTATTGGAAACAAACCTTAGCTACTTAGCCCAGGATTATCTGTTTTTGTACATAAGAGAGAAAGAAAGAACTCCAGTTGCAAAACAGTTAATAAGAGGACTTCTTGTTATTAAAGAAACAACACATTAATAATAACCATGTCTTTCATTTGTAAATGTATAATTTTGTAATGAATAATCTATAAAATAAATGATCATATTGATCAGCAAGGGCCACCAGTCATTCTAGGTGCCCTGAGCAACTATTAGTACCAGGCAAAGCTGGGAAAGGAAAAGGAGGTGCGTTAGACATGGCTCTTGCCCCTGAGAAGCTCACAGCGTACTTTAGGAGCAGATGCACACAGAAATATTGGCATAGTAACAAAAGCACCATAAATGGCAAAATGATCAGAGGACTACAGAAGCTCAGACAAGGGAATATAGAGTCTCATGTAAGTATATACATGTCCCAAATATGTGTGCTAGAATAATTGCCAAAACTTAGTGGAAGAAGCATAGTTTTTATAATCAAATTCTTTTTTATCTCTTAGTAAATGGCTTTGAGCAAATCATTTGGGTGAGTAGTCAACGTGAATGTGGACACTGGCGTTGATCATAAACTTCATGAGGGCAAGAATGAGGCAGTCTTACCGCTGCAAGCGCTCTGAGCATCTGCTGAAGCTGTGCTATCAGAGCTGTGGCATTTACTAGCAGTGTGCCCCTGGACAAGCCGTGTGGGAGCGAAGGGTCTGAGACTTCTCGTCAGGTGCTCTCCAAGGACCCTCACAGCTCTAAGGATGCTGTGACACGCATAGAGGCACTTGCCTCCAGGGACCTCCCTCACAAGGAAAGGCTGAACAGGCTCCAAGCACCCAAAGGCCCCTCCCTTACGTTTGTCCTTTCACGTTTGTCACTCTCTCCCTTTGGTCTAGAGGTCAGTTCTTACCACAGCTGGCATTCCATAAGTGAATGTCCAAGACTGGAAACACATCCTGAAGCACCATTTTCCACAAACTGTGGCTTGAAACACAGGTGATCCCTTGAAAAAAGATCAAATAAGACTAGGAGATGCAACAGCCACTCACAGGCACACTAACGTATTAAAGGACTGGAGTAATTCTTCTGCAACACCCGCCCCCCTTTTCTTAACGTATTTTTTCCTAATCCATAATATCACTTAGAGATGATGGTCCATACATATTAAGGTAGATTCAGGTGATTCTCAGAGGAATCCTGATTCTCGGGCAAGGTTCATAAAATTCAATAAGGTATAAGGATGTGACAGGTTACTCTCGGGACCATTTCTAAAGAATAAGAAGGATGTGTTTGCAAAAATAGCCCCAATTCTTCACTCTGTCCTGAATCCAAACTCTTTACAGTGTGACTTTCCAGCTCCTCCTATTTAAAGGGTAGAGTCTACTTCCCCACCTTTGGAGACTGGAATAGCTTTATGACTTGCTCTGGCCAATTAAACAGAGGAGAAGGGACCTGGTACCAACTGCAAGCCTAGGCTTTAAAAAAAACTTGCATGCCATCGCAGGCTTCCTTGGAAACCTGTCATCACTCTTCAAATGACCCTGGGCTAGGCTTCTGGGTGATGAAAGATAAGGTGGCCCAGTCACCACCATCACTCCAACCAAGAGCCAGCCAATCACTGGACATGTAAATGAGACCATCCTAGACTGAGCCAATCCCCACTGAGGTACCAGCTGACCACAGATGACTGAGTAAGCCCTGCTTCCTGGGTCACTTGAACTGGCCCAGGTCAGCGGAATGACCCAGCTGACTCACGAACTTGTGAGCATTAAAAAATGGTAGCGGTTTTAAGCCATTATTTTGAGGTGCTCCACTACATAGCAATTCAATAATTGATACACAAGGTGAAACCCATGGACAAAAATGGAACGCTGAAAAACATAGGATGATGATACATTATAATACACCACTGAAGCAGAGAAGGAAAACTGGTTCTAACAAAAGTTATAAGCATTTCCAAGGCAGGGGTTAGGTCTTATTCACCTTTGTATCCCTTATACCAAACACAATGCTGTGCACATAGAGTGATCAATAAATGATTTTGAGGAATAAGGGCTTGGTAAATTGTCAGTGTACCTGACAGCCAACTCTATACCAGGAGCAGTGAATTATGTATCACAGTTTGAGAAAGAATATAAAAAAGAAGCATACCTAAAAACAAGGAGAAATGATACTGATGGCAGACAGTTGGAAATTAATAGTTTTTCTGATCTGAACTCCTGTTTCTCATGCTCCTGGGATTATAGGCAGGCGGCCCTTGCAGCGTTTGCACCCCGGGATTAACATCTGTGCAAATGTGGCAAAAGAAAAAGGCAGAGTGGATGAATTCCTGAATTGTTCTCCCTGACATTCACAGATATGTTTTCTTGGATGATTCCAGTTCACAGGTGCACTGGCCACACACTAATTGAAAGAATTATTTTCTTAACATTCAGTGTCATCTGCAAAGGCTTTTGTGAAGAGCAGAGTTGTTTCAACCAGCTGCTAGGAGCTGTTTTTATTAATTTTTAAAAAAATCAAACAATGCCAAAGCAGGGGATGTTTGTAATATTCCCACCCCTTCACATTCTTTCGGGGGAAATCAGTGAAAGACAACAACCTACAGCTCCATGAGGCTAAGACCTTTGAAGACCAAAGAGTTGGGTTCTGTAAACAGCAACAACAAAAATGTGTCCTTTTTCTCTCTATTTTTATCCTCACCCCATGATAGACTGTCTGCATACGGCGTGTCTGGGGGACGCCTGCTGGCATTTGTGGAGCCCAGAGCAGGTCCGTCAGGAGCCGGTGCACTCGTTCTGCCTGATAGACTTAATCCCATATTTCCACCGTGTTTGCTCCCTTAAACTAGAGAAGATGCCTCAAGTTCAACGACTCCTGCTCTCTGGGTGGCTGCCAGATCCATCTCCAAGAGACTGGTCCTAATAGCTGAAAAAAATCTCCTTATGGAGTCAAATCTCCAGTGCATAAGAATTCCCAAAGGCAGACAAACTGTAAATGTTTCTAAGTCTAAATGTCACTGCAGCATTAGACTACTTTCTTCTAATTATTTGCTTCCCCTCCCCCCTCCCTTTTTGATTTTAAGTTCCTGAAAGTGGCAAGTTAAAAAAAAAAAAAAAAAGGAAGACATCCAAGAAAGAGATGAGTGAGAAACTAAAGGAAAAAGCATGCATGCTGTCACTCGCATCGCACGGGGAAACCAGTAGTGACCTCGAACAGGATTGTGACAATCAAGGTTGAAAGTGATAGACAGTCCTTTTAAGTAATGAAATAAGACACAGATCAAGATAAAATATTATTTTATAAGGCAGAATTGGGTTCTTTGACTAATTGGAATCTTTGGAAATACTTTTTTTAGGTCAAAATAGATGCTCTGTTGTAATAACCTATAATGGAAAAGAATCACTTTGCTGTACACCTGAAAATAACACATTGTAAATCAACTATGCTTCGATAAAAAGTTGTTCGTTTTGGAAAAAAAATAGGTGCTCTGAGAGGAGTTTTGCACACACTTCCATCAGATTACGGTATCATTACAACATGCAACAGAAAATGTTAGCGTCATCCTCACAACGTAACGCATTCATTCTGGAGCATGATTTCCTTACCTTTAAATTATTTTTCTTTTTTTCACATTACAATCAGCAGCAAATTAAATGCAAATATCTAGAGAAATGAACCACTTGCGCTACAAATTTACACACACCAAATCAGGAAAAGAGAAAGTTAGAGCCCTCTGGCCGATTATAAATCCCCAGACTTCTAAATATGTACACTCAGTGCATTAAAGAGCAACTTAACCTTGCTTGGAGGACTTTGACTTTTGCAATTCCCAACATATGTTTATTCTTCAAACTAAAAATTGCATTTCCATTGGGTTTAATATTAATATGCCAGTTTCTGCTAGCGCTTAAGCTACTTGTTAGAAACAAGTCTGGCACTTTAAAAAAATTACCTCAAGCTTTTTAGATAGCTGGAATCCCACATAGAAGAAATGTCATCAAAGGAGAATGCCAAATTGTAGTTAAGTACCAGACTGTTTTAAAAGACAAAACATAAAGAAGCAATCACATATTCAAAGTCACATGGGGACAAACTCCGCCATCAAATGCCAATGGGTTTTGCCATCACTTATAGACACGTCTCCTGGCAGGCAATGTTTGCAGTGAAGTTATTGCAAAGTGTGACATTTTCTCAAATTTAATGCATCACCCAAAGTCACCACCCCCACTGTACCACATCCACCAAGCTTCACGTCATCCTTTCCCAGATGTTGGATGTATTAGATAAAATGGGGAAATGGTACACTTCCACTTTTTAACATTTCTTTGTAATTGCTTCACCTAACGCAGCTCTCAATCACCCTCGTCCTTACTGATCTTCTCAGACCAGAAACAGATGTGCAGTGTCATTGTATACTCACCACTTAATGATTAAAAACAAGGGAACTGAATAGGGCAGGACGGGGTTGAAAGTCACCATGTAGATATTGGGTTTCCCTCTGAATTCAGAGGAACTGTGCTGAAAACCCACAGAGGGAAGGTAGAATTAGAGTGAGAATCAAAGCCGCCTTTTGCCGAAGTTACTCGTATAACAAGAGAACCCAAAAGATGTCTTTAGTTCTCCCAACACCCCCTGCTATGTATTCTTCATTTAAAAATACTTTATAAGGACTACACTCCAAGAGCCACTTATTCACATACAAGGAAATGAGGAGATTCCATCGACCGAAGAGGAGTAGGTGTAGTTTACGGGTCAACCTGAATGGTACAGAATATTTTACTCAGTAGTTAAAACTCTCATGCTGAAAGATTCAGTTACTTTGGAGAGGAAGCCACCCTCTTGTCCTGTCATGTGGAAGCTAAAGCCACAGGAGATCTGGGACCCGATGGGCTGGCCGCAGGTGATCCAGATGTGCACATCTGCTGCAGCTGCCCCCTCCCCCGGGCCATGGCTGGGCTGCAGTCCCTCACTGGGGAAAGCCAGCACCACGGCGAGGCAGAAGAACAAGGTAAAATGACACTTGGAGGGTTTTCTGAGTTATGATGATAGTCTTTGAAATTCCCAAGCGTTGTGAAGGGTCTTCAAAGGGATTCTCAGCGCCAGGATTTAGTGCTCTGGGCAGCCACCCAGGTACCACAAAATCCCCATGTGTGCACGTCTCCTTTGTTACCCGTGTACAGGCTCCCTCCTTGACGTCAAAGCCATGTTTGCTCAGCTTGTAGAAAATGTGTTCTTCGCCGGCCACATTCTTCCCTTTTCTGAGTCAGTGAGGCTTCCACAGAGCTATGGCACTGAAGCTGCTCCCGCCATAGGTGGGTCGGGGAGGGAGGACAGTTGTTTCTGTGTCGAGCCATATGCTAACCAGACAGGGCTTGTTTGCCTAAGAACCCTTGTGTTTATTCTTGTTTCTGTTTGTTTTTGGCATCTCACCAGCATTGTAGTAAAACGTCTGTCTCTTAGCTTTGTGAATGGAAGACTTGTGTAAGAGGGGCCTCCTCCCTATTCCTTGGCCCCTCAGTGGAGAATTGTTCTAAGAATGGTACTGGACCTGGTTTAGCCCAGCATGTGGCCAATTTCTCTCTCTATCTTGAAGAAGAATAAATGTAGCATTGGTGGAAGATGGTCGCTTACTGCTATTGTGCAAGAGATGATGATTGTCATTGGCTCTTCTGAGGTATAAAACATCTGAACACTTGCCAAAGTTTTGATTGAACTGTAGTCCGAGGCGTTTAAAAAAAAAAAAAAGCAAAAATCAGCTTGATTATTCAATGAACTTATTTTAACTATTTTGGAGACTTAGTCATTTACAGCTAAGCCAAGTGGGATGGCAAAACCTTCATCATCTCCTTTGAAGGTATTGGTCTTAGCTTAGAGCCTAGAAAGAAGGATTTGTGACCAGTCGCCTGGTCTGTTCCATGTAATTTATTGGTAAGAATGGGGAAAGGGCATAATATTTGTTACATGTCTCTGACGTGACAGACTTTCAGCATGTATTATCTGACTTTAAGTCTACCAGATAGTTAGTCCCATTTTACAGCTGGGAGACTGAGGTAGAGAGAGCTTATAGAACTCATTCAAATTCACGTAACTGATAACTGATGAGATCAGAACTTAATCCTGTGCCAGAATGACGTCAGAATGCTGAAAAAAAGGCTCTGATATTATATTCTTGACATTAAGACCTGATAACTTCATGGCTGGCTCCAGGGTGCTGCTATCATGACAACAGATGTCAATGGAAAGCAGAGAGCAGTGGAAGCTTCTGATGATCCCCCCTACTATTCCACCCAGTGGCCTGCCCACCTTGTCACCGCACCCCACCCCTCCTACTCCTCAACATTTATTTCTCATATTGCAAAAGGGTCTACTCCACACCAGCTACTCTTCAAGGCCCTTGGTTTCAATGGTAAATGGTCTCCCTCAGAGAGGAACTTACATCCTAGTAACATTTTCTCCTCACCTCTAGGATAGAGGTAACTCAAAATGCACTTATTTTCGGAACTGAGGCTTTAAAGAAACTCTGCACTCATTGACATAGGCTCACACTTTTCTACCTAGCTCAGCCATTCTCAATTTGGAGCCCCTGAAAATAGGGGCATCTATAAGCTGTTTAGTTATCTGAATGTTATTCTTTGAGAGTTATTAAAATATTTAATCAGGGGAATTCCCTGGTGGTCCAGTGGTTAGAACTCTGCACTCTCACTGCTGAGGGCACGGGCTCGATCCCTGGTTGGGGAACTAAGATACCGAAAGCCCTGCGGTGTGGCCAAAAATAAAAATAAATAAAATAAAATAAAATATTGAATCAGATTAAATGGAAATCATACCTTTACTTGAGAAATATGTCACAGGCTAATTCAAGCAACAAAGTCCTTTGTGCTTTTACTGAAATTACAGTGAAATAGGCTTTTGACTCATTAAAATGGGAAAACTATTAGTTTATAAAATAGTGTATAGGGTAGGGGGGATAGCACTGGTGATATCAAGGGAGGAGCTAATAAAATAACTTTACGGTGGCAAAAAATTGAATACTATTGACCCATTGCTTCAATTCAACACTGACAGGAAGGCATTTTAGAAATTATACATCATACTTTGAAAACAGGAGATGAAAGTGATTAACTCAAGATTACCTCAAATAGTTGCCAGCCTAAGGAATAGACCCCAGATCTTCTGATTCCAAGCCCATGATAACTTCTAGGACATGCTAATTCAATCAACGTGTGCGTGGAACGCCTGCTTTCTAGAAAATTATTTGAAGTTCTGGGAATGTGGTTAAATTTCTAACACTTCTGCAATTAGATGAGCATGTATTATACTCCAGGTTTTTAAAGATAAATAGTAAAATGCCAAGAGAAACAAAACTCATCAAATTAATTGTATATTGCAGGAAAATGTGTGTATCTAGACCACCTATGCACTTGGTTGGCCACAGAACTTAGACAGTGGATAGGTAGAAACACAGCCCCAAAGAGATTTGTCAATGAGTAGTTAAGAAGTAGCAACAACATCTCACTTTCAACTAAAATTACCACCCACAAATAATTTATAACTTCGAACACAGTTTATTTGGTGTCCCATCTTCCCCGTCCATAACTCCCATATTGAAGGGTAGGATCTCATGTAGGGTCTGCTACATGGAATTTTCACCACATTTTTGATGAAGGAAGAGTGCCAAAACACCATAAAGAAAATTGGGTCCATGGGCCAAAACAGCAATTATAGCTAAATGAAACACAAAAATTGAAGGGTGAATACTTTATTCAGTTCAGCTGTTAAGTCTTAATGCAAAGAAATAGCTTTCCACAAATCTGTAATGGACACCAATTTAATCTCCTCCGTTATTAGCTTTTGAAACTCTTATCATGATGTATTTTGGCAGCCAACCAAACCCAGGATGTTCAGCTTAATAGATTTAACCTGAATTTTAAGGGTTTCCCCTCTTCTGCCATTCAAAGCATACAATTAAACCTCTTGGTGAACTGCCGATAACATTTCTCTAAGCTAAATTTGCTTTTGGATACAAAAGACACATTCCTGAAGACTGACATAACATTGCCACTGGGCCAAAAGGCAAACGTGCTGTGGAACTTTTTTTCAAATGACAAAGTATATTGTTTCAGGATTATACGCAGAAACGGCACTATATCACTAACCAGATATCAGGCTGCTGGGGCTGAAATAACATCCTTCGTGGCCAGAGGGGGTGTGTAGTTAACAGGCATGTCTCTATGAGACCAGTTGTCTGGACATCAGCATACACAAACTCTATCATTGTAGATGGTACAGTGAGAAATAGAACTCGAATGAAAAGGGTACAAGCTAAACACGTGCTATTAAAGCTACCTTCTGACAGTTACAGAGAAATAGTAACACTGCCTGGACCAATACCAGCCTGAAATATTGGATCAAACAAAGCAATGCATTCATTCAACAAGTGCTTACTGATTATCTAAACTGCATCTGGCTCTGTATCAGGAGTAGAGATAGAGTGATCTTACTGAGTTTATAATCCGCTGGATTACAGGCACATTAATCAACAACTCATGCAAATGAACATTGAACTGCACCTGGGATAACAAAATAAGAACTCTGAAGAGGACGCATGGTTGATAACTTAGTGTATTTCAGCTGTGTTAGCTTGGATACACTGCTTAATTTCCCTGAGCTTCTTTTTCTTATTTTTTTTTCATTTTTTAACTGAAGTATAGTTGATTTACAATATTTCAGGTATACAGCAAAGTGATTCAGTTATATATATATATTTTTTTTCAGAGTCTTTTCCATTATAGGCTATTACAAGATGCTGAATATAGGTCCCTGTACTATACAGTAAGTCCTTGTTGTTTATATATTTTATATATAGTCCTGTGTATCTATTAATCCTAAACTCTTAATTTATCCCTCCCTGCCCTTTCCCCTTTGGTAATTGTAAATTTGTTTTCTATGTCTGTGAGTCTATTTCTGTTTTGTAAATAAGTTCATTTGTACTATTTTTTTAGGTTCCACATATAAGTGATATCAAATGATATTTGTCTTTGTCTGACTTACTTAGTATGATAATCTCTAGGTCCATCCATGTTGCTGCAAATGGCATTATTTCATTCTTTTTTATGGCTGAGTAATATTCCATTATGTGTGTGTGTGTGTATATATATATATATATATATACACACACACACACACACACACACATTGTGTACATATATATGCATACCACATCTTCTTTATCCATTCATCTATTGATGGACATTTAGGAGAACAGTATGGAGGTTCCTTAAAAAACTAAAAATATAGTTACCATATGATCCAGCAATCCCACTCCTGGGCACATATCTGGAGAACTCTAATTTGAAGATACATGCGCCCCAATATTCATAGAAGCACTAATTGCAATGGCCAAGACATGGAAGCAACCTAAATGTCCATTGACAGATGAACCTTGTACTTATTTTTTTAAATTGAAGTATAGTTGATTTACAATGTTGTGTTACTTTTTCTTACTTTTAAATGAGGTTAATGATGGTCCCTGTCTCAGAGGGTTGTTATGGGGGATTATATGAGATGATCAATGTAAGTGTTCATAACAGTGCCTGTCCTATAGGATGCTCTCAGTAAATGCTAGCTATTATGATTGCCACTCACTGTTATTTTCATTACTATTAGTAAAGGGGGTCAGAAAAGCCTTCCCTGGGGAAAAGAGTACTGGCTGGGGGTTCTTAGGATTAGTGGGAGTTAACATAGTAAGGAAGAAAGGGATGAGACTTCTAGATGGGGGACCAGCAGGTTCACATGCCTGGTGGAAGCATGGCATGGAGGAAGAACCCAGAGTAAGCTGGCATGGAAATACTGAGAAGATGGAAAATGAGGCTGGAGAGGTGGACAGTACTGAATACCTTTGTGGTTGTATTTAGCTTACCTCAAATATTTATTGTGGATTTGTAAAAACACAAAAAATGGTGTTTCCATTAAAGTAGAAATCCTAATTTTACAATACTTTGCAGAGCAAACATAGCATAATTCTGTTCCAGTAACATTATAGTGGACCATGTATTTAGTTAATCTTTTTTATCCATCTTCCAAACATTCAACATTTACTGAATATCTACTGTGGGTGGAGCACGGAGTCCATGCTGAAATTACAAAGGTGAATCAAGCACCTTCACTTTCATGGTGAGGGAACTAGAAATATGAACAAATAAAATAACTCCTCAAATTACTAAAAGAGAAGAACCAATGTCTACAAGGACAGAGGAAGTATCCACTGATTGTGTGGAGAACAGGGGGAAACATTAAGGAAGAGATCTGGAGACTTGAAGAATAAATAGAAGGGGAAAAAAGAGGAAGGAGGGGAGCAGGTCATGCAGAGGACACAGCGCAGGAGTGAGGCCAGGGAGGGCAGGCAAAGCGATGCAGGGAGAAGCCGCAGGGAGATGCGCAGGGACAGCTGGGGAAGTCTCGGGATGCGGGCTTTGTATGATTTTATTCGTTGGGAACCTGGAACCAAAAGATTGGAGCGGAAGCCTCATCACTGGGACAAACCGGGATCCTTCCATTTTCGGACTGCGAGGTCCTTGGGGTAAAGCAATGTGAAGCACCAGCACATACCATGCTTTGGAACTGCTTTTTACTCTGTTTGACCATCCAAGCAGCTTCTTTCCAAGCTGAGGCAGAAGGTCAGAGAAGGACAGAATTTTATCCCAGAGTTGTCACCTAGAGTGAGACTCGGAATCACTGCGGGTTGATAGTGCAAATCTGAAGGTAGGAAATGTGTAGCCTTAAAAATCGTGTCTTTGACGAGTATTTTATATCACCAAATTCTCACTGTATAATGCTAACTGAACAAAAACAGGAGACAAGAGCCATACGTAAGTGAGAGACTCCAATTTGGTTGCGAACGTGGGGTGTATGAAAGAAACGTTCAAAGAAAAAACACCAAAATGTTCAAGGGTATTATCTATGAGATTATGAGTGATATTATTTACTTTGGGTGATTTCCCAAATTTTCTTCAAAAAAATATATTGATTTTATAGTCAGAATAATAACATGTTAATTGAAAGTCATATTAAATGAACATCATCAATAGTCAAGCTAACATGGAGAGAATGTAATAAGGAAACCCTGGACCCACCAGCATACGACCCTTTGACACCAATTATTTAATAGCTTGTAAATAACTCTAATTCATGCTGCCAGTTCACCCCTCAACGTTATGTCAAATATAAGGCAGATGATTAAGGGAGATAGAAACAATAAAGCTTAATTCGAAGATAACTTACATAAAGCACCTACTAGAGGGTCAACACACCATAAATGATAGATTTAGCCCTTTTCCCTGAAACTTAGACTTTATCTCTCACAGAGGAGCAGACACTAGTGACAAAAGAGTGAAACAACTTAGCCATGAGAGGCCTAAAGGAATACGGAGCCTTCCTACTGAGTACAGAACAAGAAAAGGTATCTTACAAATAAGCCCTGAGGCAAAATACAAGCATGTCAATTATGGCCAGTTGCAGATTATAGAGCACTGAGGCAAAAGGGATTTATGTGGCCAAGAATGGGCATGTGGGTATGTCTAAATCCCCAGCCTATGGCCTGATTGTTAATCCTTGAATATAACATGTAGCATCATGCTCCCCTGAATACCTTGTAAACCCAATTGTGCATAAATTATCATTGTTATTTTTAAGAGGTGAGTCATTTGGGATAAAAGAAGAAGGAAATCCAAACCAAAAAAAAAAAAAGAAAGAAAGATAGCAAGGAAGGAGAAAGGGAAGGAGGGAGGGAGGGAAGGAAGAAGGAAAGAAAGGAAAAACTTGAGCACATATAATTGCAACCATTTATTCAAGACTGGGAACATGAACTGGAAAAAATTGGATACCCCATCTTCTTTATCCATTCATCTACTGATGGGCACTTAGGTTGCTTCCATATCTTGGCTATTGTAAATAATGCTGCAATGAACATAAGGGTGCATATATCTTTCCTAATTAGTGTTTTTGTTTTCTTCAAAATATCCAGGAGTGGTATTTCTAGATCATATGCCAGTGCTATTTCTAATTTTTGAGGAACCTCTATACTGTCTTCCATAACGGCTGCACCAATTTACATTCTGACCAATAGTGCACGAGGGTTCCCTTTGCTCCACATCCTTGCCAACACTTGTTATGTGTTGTCTTTTTGATAACAGTCACTCTGACAGGCGTGAGGTGATATCTCATTGTGGTTTTGATTTACATTTCTCTGATGATTAGTGATGTTGAGTATCTCTTCATGTGCCTGTTGGCCATCTGTATGTCTTCCTTGGAAAAATGTCTATTCAGATCCTCTGCCCATTTTTTAATTGGGTTGTTTGTTTTTTTGATGTTGAGTTGTATGTGGTCTTTGTATATTTTGGATATTAACTCCTTATCGGATATGTCATTTACAAATATCGTCTTCCATTCAGTAGGTGGCCTTTTTGTTTTGCTGATAGTTTCCTTTGCTGTGCAAAAGGTTTTTAGTTTGATGTAGTCCCATTTGTTTATTTTTACTTTTGTTTCTCTTGCCTGAGGAGACATATCCAAAAAAATATTATGAAGACCAATGTCAAAGAGCATACTGTCTATGTTTTCTTCAAGAAGTTTTATGGTTTCAGTTCTTACATTTAAGTCTTTAATACATTTTGAATTTTGATGTGATAGAAAGTGAAGGTAGGGAGAGAGCAAGGATGTGGAAAGACACACAGAGATAGAGTAGGGAAGCAGCTCGAGGTCCACACCAAGCTTCCAACACTGAAGGAAGTCTCCTCTCCAGGAAACGAGGCAGGATTGATGGCCACAGAAATCACTGCCCAGTTTTGGCATCCAGATGTTACATGTCTGTGGAAGTACATCTACTTTCAAGAGAGAAGGTTACTTTACCAGTATTTTTTCCTTCTGCATCTCTCCAAGTGGAATTTAGACAATATTACTTGTACCTTTTCTCCTCACAGACCCAAACTGACTCAGATGAAGGAAGCATCCAGAACAGCACTATCAATGAGAGCTGTGATTCAGGTTAATCAAATGCATTTTGGGGTAGCAGAAGGCAGGTGGATGTTATTGCTTCCCAGGGGATTTTTTCCCTTGATTCTGTTTTATGTAGCAGAGTCTATTTCCGCTTAATCTCTCTGTCTTTTTCTGACTATCTTCTTCCCACGCATCACATTCTATCTGGTATCTAAAGAGTCTACATGTTGTAGTCCACACACTGAAAATAAGAAATAAACTAAGAATACATGAGGCATCAACACAGAGCCTGCAAACTTAACCAGACTGTCCAATAAACTCCATATTAAAAACTAGAGCATAAAAGATTGGATTCTTCATCAGATTTTCCTCTTCTGAAAGTTTACCCAATACACTGGAACATTCATTCTGAGAAATGAGAATCAGAGCATTTGGAATACAATTTTTTCTCTCCTTGTTCCAGTTCTCATCTTCATTTGATCTTTCATGAATGAATACTTTTAGTATTCTTGTACTTTCTTTGACGAATTATTGAGAATTATCTGATGAATTATTGCTTCCTTTTTCTAGCCTTATAGCCAATCAAGGGTTCTTAGCAAAAGTGAATCATTGCAGATTTGTGTTGAGATCCCTTCAATCCATTCAGCTCTGAAGAACAGATCCAAGGTGGGTAAGGTTGGGAACAGGAAGTCCAGGTAACAGGCTGTGGTGGCCCAGGTAAAAGGTGTTGAGTCACTGAGCCAGGACAGTAGAGTAGGGATGGGGAAGCTAGGAAAGATTTTAAAAATTAGATTGAGTGGTTGAATATGTGCTTAAAAGAGACAGGGAATTTGGAGGAAGAGCAGATTTGGGAGCAGAAATAAAGATTTCATTCTCAAACAAGTTGAGTTTGCGGTCCTTGTGTATGAATCGGATGAAAAGGTCCAGTAGAGAGCTGTACAAACATGAAATTCATGGAGAAATCCCTGGAGTTATAGACTAAGGCATCAGTAGCCTGCAGGTGACCGGAATGATGAGAGTAGTTGAGATAACTCAAGGGGAGTTTGCAGTGTAAGCAAGTATTAGCGCAAGGACAGAACTCTTAGCAAAAAGATTTAACGGGGAGAGGAGAGCAAAGTGCCTGTGCCTGATAATGTGCCGGAGACCGTGTATTCACATTCAGGACTAGTCTCACCCTTCTGAGCTCTTCCTTGTATGGCAGGGGCTGAAAGCCTAGAAAATATATCTCTCCAACTCCCTTGACAGGAATGTTTCCATTCAACTCTGTAAATAGAAGGTGCTTACATGAGAATTTGAAGGCAGGAGAGAAGAAGATGTGACTCCCTGAAGGCTTGTGCTTGAGCTTGGTGGCCTTGAATGTTTAACAGAAGCTTCTGGGCATCTTCCTGAAATCATCCCTTCAGTGCTGCAAGCAGCAGAGTTTTGGGCTGTATTTTACTATGATTTTGTGGAGCTAACAGCAGCTTCCTTAAACTTCGCTCCCTGAAGCAAAAGCTTCTAATTTCCCATTTTCAAGCTCTTCTTACCCACAGTTATATGGGTGATTAATCTACGATAAAGGAGCCAAGAAAATAAATGGGGAAAAGAAAGCCTCTTCAACAAATAGTGTTGGGAAAACTGGACAGCTACATGCAAAAGAATCAAACTTGACTACTCTCTCATACCATGCACAAAAATAAATTCAAAATGTATTAAAGACTTAAATGTAAGAACTGAAACCATAAAACTTCTTGAAGAAAACATAGACAGTATGCTCTTTGACATTGGTCTTCATAATATTTTTTTGGATATGTCTCCTCAGGCAAGAGAAAACAAAAGCAAAAATAAACAAATGGGACTACATCAAACTAAAAACCTTTTGCACAGCAAAGGAAACTATCAGCAAAACAAAAAGGCCACCTACTGAATGGAAGACGATATCTGCAAATGATATATCTGATAAGGAGTTAATATCCAAAATATACAAAGACCACATACAACTCGACATCAAAAAACAAACAACCCAATTAAAAAATGGGCAGAGGATCTGAATAGACATTTTTCCAAGGAAGACATACAGATGGCCAACAAGCACATGAAGAGATACTCAACATCACTGATCATCAGAGAAATGCAAATCAAAACCACAATGAGAAATCACCTCACGCCTGTCAGAGTGGCTGTTATCAAAAAGACAACACATAACAAGTGTTGGCAAGGATGTGGAGCAAAGGGAACCCTCGTGCACTATTGGTCAGAATGTAAATTGGTGCAGCTGCTATGGAAGACAGTATAGAGGTTCCTCAAAAAATTAAAAATAGCACTGGCATATGATCTAGAAATACCACTCCTGGATATTTATCAGAAGAAAACAAAAACACTAATTAGGAAAGATATATGCACCCTTATGTTCATTGCAGCATTATTTACAATAGCCAAGATATGGAAGCAACCTAAGTGCCCATCCGTAGATGAATGGATAAAGAAGATGGGGTATGTGTGTGTGTATATATATATATACACTAACACACCACACTGGGATATATATACTATATATACACAAACCCCCCCCACACACACAATGGAATGCTACTCAGCCATAAAAAATATGAAATCTTGCCATTTGTGACAACATGGATAGACCTAGAGGATATTATGCTAAATGAAACAAGTCAGACAGAGAAAGACAAATACCATAAGAGTTCACTTATATGTGGAACCTAAAAAACAAAACAAGGCAGCTGCTCACCCGCATCAGCCCGCTGTTGCCCGATAGTGAACTCCCACTCAATAAATCCTCACTGTGCTTTCTCTGAAACAACAAAAAACAAACAAAAACCAAAAATACAAATGAACAAACATAGCAAAACAGAAACAGAGTCATAGATACAGAAAACAAACTGGTGACTGCCAGAGGGGAGGGTGTGGGAGAGGAGAGAAATAGGTGAAGGAGATTAAGAGGTACACATTTCCAGTTGCAAAATAAATGAGTCACGGGTATGAAATGTACAGTGTGGGGAATATAGTCAATGACTATGTAGTATCTTTGTATGGTGACATATCATAAGTAGACATATCATGGTGATCATTTTAATGCATAGAAACATGCAATTGCTATGTTGTGTAACAGGAACTAACAATGTTGTAGGTCAATTATATTTCAAACAAACTCATGGAAAAAAGAGATCAGATCTGTGGTTATCAGAGGATGGGGGTGGGGGGGGAAGGGAGGGGGAATTGGATGATGGCAGTCAAAAGGTACAAACTTCCTGTTATAAGTACTAAGGATGTAATGTACATGATAAGGCTAACACTGCCGTAGGTTATATATGAAAGTTAATGTTAAGAGAGTAAACCCTAAGAGTTCTCATCACAAGAAAAAATTTTTTCTATTTTTTTAATTTAGTTCCTATATGAGATGATGGTCACTGAAATTATTGTGATCATCACTTCATGGTGTATGTAAATCAAATCATTATGCTGGATACCTTAAATTTACACAGTGCTGTATACCAATTATATCTCAATAAAACTGTAAGAAAAAAAATCTCTTCCTTAAAATACAATAGGGTCTGTCTTCATGAACAAACCTTTATTAATATAGAAAGTATGGTGTCATAGAGGTGTAACGACAGCAGGTTGAGAGTGAGTGATACATGAAAAAAGTAGAGACAGGGAGCATAGACAAACTTTTAGGGGGAAAACCCTTATGAGAAGGAGAGGCAACATATTAGATGGCAGCTGAAAGGGGAGATGGGGCAAAATATTGAAGTGAGTGTGTGTGTGTGTGTGTGTGTGTGTGTGTGTGTGTGTATGTGTTATGAGATAGACCTGAGCAGGTTTATACACTAAGGCAAGAGCCAGTAGAAAGGGGCTTCCCTGGTGGCGCAGTGGTTGAGAGTCTGCCTGCTAATGCAGGGGACACGGGTTCGGGCCCTGGTCTGGGAAGATCCCACATGCCGCGGAGCAACTAGGCCCATGAGCCACAATTACTGAGCCTGCGCGTCTGGAGCCTGTGGTCCGCAACAAGAGAGGCCGCGATAGTGAAGAGTGGCCCCCGCTCGCCGCAACTGGAGAAGGCCCTTGCACAGAAACGAAGACCCAACACAGCCAAGAATAAAAATATTAAAAAAAAAAAAAAAAAAAAAAGAGCCAGTAGAAAGGAAGAAGGTGAAGACATATGAAATAGTAACCATGACTGATAAAGTCAGATCCTGGACCAGATGGAAGGAGTCAGGGCTACTGATGGATAGGTTGGCCATGAACAGGAGGAGGGGGAATCTATTCTTCTAAGACCATGGCAAGAAAGAGGATGTGAACTGGGAAGTTGAAAAGGGTCCACTTGTCTTGATGAAGTAGGTTCCCAGTGCAGAGGACACGTCGGTTTGGCCACCCAGCCTCCATGCCCCCTTCTTTTGGTAACCAAAGCCTGACCTCTCTTGGAGAACCACCCCTTCCATTCTCCACCCTGTGACTCTGGAGTGGAGCACGTGATTGCGTCCTCAGCCAATCAGGGCACCACATTTTCTGTCTATAGTGACTGGTCTAGGCATGGGTTACAATTGGAGCTAACAGGATGTGATGGGACATTGGCTGAGGCTTCTGGTTAAGAGGCAGGTAAACTTTCCCACAGGGCTTCAAGCAGAGGTGATCTGAGTTATCTTGTTTCCCTGGTGGGAAAAGACGCTCTGAGAATAGAGTTAAACCAGAAGGAATGGAGCTGAGAGAGAGTGAGAAAAATCAGCTCTTGCTGATAGAGGTCAAGGCTCTGCTCTGAGCTTCATTTGAAGCTAGATCTTTTCCTGGACTTTTCAATTAGTTTAACCAGTCAATTCCACTTTTGCTTAAGCCAGCTTGAGCTGAGTTTTCTCTCATTTGCTGAAAAGAGTCCTAAACCATAGAATGAAGTTGTCTGCTGAAAGTGAAGGGGGTGGGGCATATTTAAAAAAAATAAAAAGCAGAATGATAGCATAAACAGCAAAGGGAAGGATCTTACCAATAATCACCCAGTTAGGCGATAAAACACAGTTCAGTTTGGCTGAACTCAACCATGCTAAAGTCAAGCCCAAGTCAATAATTTGGCTTTTTAATGTTCTCTGTGGCAACTAAAAGAACTGATCTTTTTCATCACTTGCAATTGCCTTTGTGAAGTATGGACCGCCTTTGACTGGGTTCATGTGATGCCTAACATCTGGATAAAAATTGAAAAATGTGATGTCAACCATGTGGTCTGTCAAACACAATTACAAACCCCTGGGTAGTTAGAAAATATCTAATAATTGTTTCAGATTTCATCTGAATCATGTGCACACAGAATTTGTGACTCCAAACTTTCACAGTTAAGGAACATAATCTCTGCACCCACCATTCCTCTGTTTTACAAGTCAGCCCCCAGCCCAAATGTGATGTCAGCTTTTCCAATATTTCCCGTGTAGCGTTTCCTCAATACAAATACATGAAATTTTCAGCTCCATGAGCATTGGAGTCTTATGTCTTATAGTTTAATTGTGTGGCGCATACACTGCAGTAGAATGTAGGCTATTCCAGTTGGAAGGTGAATGACGATTTGGAAAGGCAAAACCAAACCTTTAATTTTACCAAGAATGAAACTGATGTGCAGTTCAAGACAGTTAAGAGGCTTGTGCAGAGTCCCATTTCTAGCTAGTGGCTAAGCTGAGGCTTGAACCCATGACTTACGGCTACTGCCACTGCTCCATGCTGCCTCTTCCTGCATAACCTGGAAATTTAGGTTATATTATGATGTTGCAGTCAAGGGCACTTTGTGACTATGACCATTTTTACAGCTACCCGAAATAGTGTCAGTCATCCCTTAAATGCTTCCTTCTAAACATCTAAAAAAGTGCAGGCTTCAGAAATCTAAAACGTTTCTCTACATTATTAAATACCTTAGCACCATAGCTATCATCCCTGCCTATACACAGTTCCTGAGATTTATTGTTCAAATACTTAATGATAACTCGTGTGGCTACTACATTTAAAGGGACTTGTACGTGAATTAGCTCATCTATGTGATTCTCTTTTTATGTTTCTGGAACAATTTTATATTTGCTATTACCTTGTGGAATGGAATGTAATATAACAAACACATTAATGCAATATGATCTCATTTGCAATAGGCAGGGCAGGGTTATCTTTACTTTATATAAACATATAAAGAGGAGAGCTTAAATCCCTGTCTTTTGAAGTAAGTCTCTTACTTCAGAGAGCGATCTGAGATTCAATGTCATTTGTTCAAGCCGTAGGGAGATTATGACCCTATGACTTCTTGCTTATTAATTCATTCCATTGGAGTTGTAATACCACCAATTATTCCATAACAAAATTTCCATTACTTCACTATGTTTAATCATTATCATCAAATGGATTCACATAAACATGGTTCTGAGCTAAAAATTATACAAACAAGCTACATAATTTATTCTGAATCAATTTCAGAAAAATACGTTTTATCATTTTCCTCATGTTTTAGAGGCAGAATCAAGATTATGAGTTAAGACCTAAAAAAGAGGGGAGTTTGGCTCAAAAAACCAAAAGAAATGAACAAAAATTTGGTAATTTAAGCAATCAGTATCTATTTTGCTTTTTTTAAGTCAGGAAAGATAAAAGTAAGGTCAAGAATTTAGAAGAACATGATCTTTTAAAAATGGTAGCATTCATGGATCTCACAGTTGTTTTTAGCTGCAAGGAATAATATTCACAGTAACTATCAAGCACCCAACCAATTAACCAACAAACATTCACCACACACAGTAAATATAGGACACTCAGAAGTGTGAGAGATGGCTCTGGATTCTAAGAAGCTTATGATGCCATAGGGATGATAAGTCAGGGAAACAATTAGTGGAAAATATCATATATCATCTACTGAAGTGATAAACTCTTCTTCTTCTCCCTCATGCTCTGGTCTATGCCTAATAATCTGATTAGGACTTTGCCTGAAGCTTCTTGGGGTCAGTCCCAGCTTGTATGAAGGAACATAAGCTTTTTGTTCCTATTGTTCAAACGTGAAGTCAGTAAATTGATGATGATAAAATGACTCTTCATTCTGAGGACTTGGCTTTTACAAAGTAGATAGATACATAGTCATTATTATTTCATCAAAATAATTCAGAAACCCTATAATCTTGGTAACAAAAATGTTTCTTTCCATTTTATAAAGAAGCTCAGGCTGAGAGAGAAGACCTCTCTTGATGTGTTCAGTAATGCCTAGATAACTGTGACACAGTGAAATTTAATTTAGTTATAGTTCAAATTTAATTCCAAGAGCATTCAACCTAAAAGTCAGGAGAACTGGGTAAAGTCCAACTTCACCACTTATTAGCTGTGTCATAAGAAGCATATTACTTTCAGTCTCTCTGGACACAATTTCAGAAAGAGCTGCCTATATTGGTAAAATTAGGTTTAGTTCTGAGTTCTAGGAAACCAAAAATAAGAGTGACTTTAAAAAAATGGAAGTCTATTTCCTTTACTCATAAAAGATGTCTGGAGGTGGGCAATCCAGGGTACCCCCATGAATCAGGGTTCCAGTCTCCTTTTATATTGTTGCTCTGTCATTTTTCACCATGAGATTTCTACCTCAGGGTTCAACATAGTTGCTCAAACTCCAACCATCACATCTGTATTCCAGCCAACAAGAAGAAGGGTGTACCACTTCCCATTCATGCACTTTCTGTGAGCTGCACACAACACTTCCATTTTTGTCGGTCAGAAGCTTGTTACATTCACATCTACTACAAGGCAGACTGGGAAATCGATCTTTATTCTGGAATGTCATGGTCTTAGCTGCAAGTCAGGAGTTCTATTACAAAGGCAAAAGGAGGGGATAGGATTTGGAAATCAATGCCAGGCTGCTATACTGTCCTGTCAACGTCATTGCTAAAATGTTCACTTGAGACATTATATGTAGAAGTGTATACCTTATTCTATAACATAAGGCAGTTTCCTGATATTTCCAATGAATCTGACTTCAAGTGTAAAGCGACAGTTACTGTTTCCTCACATAGCACTATTCTTGGGTGTTTCAGATGAATCCAATATAGATGTGACCACCATGAGAATGTACTTGCAGCCCTCCCATCACCGGGAGCCTCTGTAATCAACCACATGCCACACCCCCCGCAGCTGCTCCCAGCCAACGAGGGCTGGGGCAGAATTGCAAAGACAGTTTCATTCCTGAGAGACCCAGGACGCCTCTGACAGCTGATTTTGGCTCAAAGACTCTGGACAGTTTTGCTGAAACTTCCTTAGACGGCACAGCAGTCCAAGATGCTTCGCCCAACCTTCCTGCTGTCTTCACTCGGGATCAGGGATCAGCCTTGACCATGGTCTCCCAGCCCTCTCCCTATTTTCTCTATTTTCTCTCACACAGACCACTTCCCTTAATAAAATCCTTGCATGTTTAATTCTGTCTTTACGTCCTCCTTTTGGAGGACCTGGATGAACAAAACATAATATTTTGTAAAAAAAAAATAGAACTCATGGAATTTCTTGATTTAAAAGTCTTTTTGGCAACACTAAGCTTGTGCTAAGTAAGCACATCTTCAAGATCATGTTTTATGTCCACATTAATCTCCAAAAAGTTCAAGTTCTCCTCTTAGATTACTTTTAATTGTAACAGGTACTAAATACTTTGTATCATTATTTCTTTTTAGATACAATGGTAACATTTTACTGAGCTTACAACTATAGAATTGGCTTAAGTACCCCATACCAATATTTTTAATATCCAAGATAACATACATATACATTTAAGGACTCTATTACTAAAGGCGCTTTAGATTTAAACTTTTTGTTCACTCATTTAAGCAACATTAAATATTGTGCACCTACTACAGTGCTGGGTACACAGTTAAAACACTGAGAGACAGAGGTGAGTAAAATAGATCTGCCCTCTGAGCTTGATGCTTTGTGACGACCTAGAGGGTGGGATAGGGAGGGTGGGAGGGAGGCTCAAGAGGGAGGGGATATGGGGATATATGTATACATATAGCTGATTCACTTTGGTATACAGCAGAAACTAACACAACATTGTGAAGAAATTATACTCCAATAAAGATATTAAAAAAAAATAGATCTGTGCTCAGGGGCTCTGTCATCTAGTCATGGAGGACCAATCCTAACAACCAACCATCAAGACCTCTTAACCACACCCTTCCTTCGTCAGTGGGAATCATGACAGAGGAAGGACCACAGGCTGACCCCAGAGAGGCCTCCTTGCCAACAGATCGCAGCTGTACTTCCCAAGTTACTCACAGATGTCCATCTACACACGGAGTAAGACAACCATGGAGTAACTCAGAAAACCACGGAGAACAGCTGCAAAATGGAAACAATGCACGCCTCTACTTCTTTCTTCAAATGCTTCAAATCAGCCATGTGGAAAGAGAACTAGAGAGAGCAAAGGGTCGGGGAAGAACTACGAAGTTGGCAGTCAGATCCAGGATGGCAGAGAACAACCTGCCCATTAGGGGCTGACACAACACGAAGTTTAGAGAGACTCATTAGACATCCCCCAACGCCTGAGGAAAGCACTGGAAAAAAGAAGGTCCCAGGAGAAAACGTGGAGGAAAAAGCAGGCTTGCTTTTGTTGTTGTTGTTATTTTTACAGTTCCCCAGAATCAGTCTAGCCTGTCTGGGGTGTTGTCCTCCACTTTTTTTGCCAGCTCATACAATGGCAAAAAGTAGACCTGTTAGATTCCACGGAGCTCGTGGACTCAAAATTTATTTTGTAAAAAAATATAAAACATTTAGAAGTAAGTTCAAACTAGCTAGTTTCAATTATTTCTGAATAAATTATATTTTATACTGAATATCAAATATAATCATTTTATGAGCAAAACAAGTTGTTGACTGCATTACATATTTTAATGTTCTCCAAGTACTAAAGTGACTTTAGCTCTGGAAAACATTCCTAAAATATATATATTGCCTATGTTTCAGATTTTGCCAAAATGTCTTTTCTTTCCTAGCTTAATTCTTTTTACAGAAATTCTATTCTTTCCTGCAGGATCACGTATGGAGAAAGCAAGCAGTCATGAATGGCAGGGGTCCAAGGGGTCAGTAAAAGTCAAGGAGACTAAGCAGAATTCTGAGAAGCCCTGATGTTTCTTGAGGGGAGTTTGTCATATACCCGTTCTGTGGCTTCCCTCAACTCCTAGGATGGGTCTCGATGCCCAAATCCTTTTGAATTGGATGGAGGATAGACGGTTGAGTGGATAAGAACTAGGAAAGGAACGGAGAGAGGTCAGAGAGGGATGAGGCCATCTCAGAGCACTTAGTATTGGACAGAAACAAAAGAAAAAAAAGAGCCCTGGACCCTTGGAATCCAATGACCTCAAAGCAGTCAAGAAAATATACAGCAGATTGTCTTTGTCTTCAAAAATAAACGGTTGGAGGAGGTAAACACCTGAACTAATGAAAACTGGTATCTTATGGCCTTCTCTAAGGAAATGCAAACAGCTTGCATACGTTCATGGTAGACACAGATGTACAGAAACCCCTGAGGGCTGCTATGGCATCAGTGAAGGTGGGGGGCGAGAGGCAGGTGGGCACGCACACCCTGGGACCCTCCACCTCACAAGTCCTTTGTCTTCTCTGAGAAGCAGTGTTCCCTTAGACGAGGGCTCGTGTGGTCCTGGCCCCAGGTTTCAGTTTGGCTTTACTTAGTTAGCATCTGCCTTGGGATTGGAAGGGAAACTCTTGGAATTCTGAGGCAGGCTGAATTCTGGCGGGTGCTGCACAGCCGGGCTGGGAAGCTGAGGCATGTAAAGGCTGGGAGGCTGAGAGCTCTCTCCAGGGTGTAATGAGGCAGGACACGGAGTGCACCTTGGACATCACCTTCTTCCTCGGGCTGGCCAGAGGAAACTGCTTTTTTCTCAAACTTGAGCAATTTGTGCACTCCTTCTAGAGTTTCTCTTAATCAGCTTGCGTTCATTGTTGGTGAGCTTGTCCTTTCTCTCTTAAAAGACCACATGCCTCCTGGAGGTGGCAGTGTTCATGTGTATGCTTCCCCGGGGGCCTGGCCCACAGCGGTTGCTCATCACATGGCTGCCAAAATGAGTCAATGGATGACAGACAAGTGGAAAGCTCACAGCAACATCTACATCCACTGCCTCTACTTCCCCATCATAAACTCTCTCCTCCTGGGTTTTTTATTTCTCTCTCTCTCTCTTCTGAAATCTCCCTTGGAAAAGTTAGAAGACAGTCCCAGACAGCTAAATCGAATAGCTTCTCATCTTCTGTCCTCCTTTTGCATCTCTTCGATCTACACGATGGCCTTCCTTCATTGTTTTAGGGATCTCTCACTCTTTGGGGTTCTGTTGCCTCCCTCTGAGATCATTCATCCTCAGTCTTCTTTGCCTTTTCCTCCTTTAGCATTAGTTAACAGCCATCCACAAAACACAGCCTTCATTCATTTGATAACATTTTATTGAGTGTCCAGGATGGGCCAGGTTCTGCATTCATGGCTTTGAGGAGGGAATCGGCTCGTCTGAATTCAGGTTACCACCTCTGGGAGAATGTGCTGGGCCTGGGACACCAAGAGGGGATCAGCTCTCCTTGCATAGTGAGTAATGCTGGCAAGCAGATGGGACCCTCACTGTGGTTCAAGGAACAGGACAGCTTGGTCCTCTAACCTTTCTGAATCACGGACTTCCAGCTTCTCTCTTCATTGTCCCCCCTTAACTGCCCCTCCCCTGATGGATATTGTACATCATCACCCACCTACAGGCCGTTCCTCTTACAAAAAAGCACCACTCTCCAGTCCCTTTCCTCACTTTCTAAGTTAAATTCCATTTGAACACATTCCACTGCAGTGAAAACCTCTTCACAACAAGTAAGTGATGTCCAAATCCCCAAATATTGCTAAAATAACCCTTTCCTCTGATATTTTCTGATTCTCACTGAAAATTTGCTTTGCAGTTTTTCAAACCACTTCCTCTGTAATTCATTCTCAATTCGGTACAACAAGCATCGCAGACATCTCCCGTAGGAAAGTCTGTGTGCAAAAAACAAATACCACCCCTGAGTCTCTGCCCTAGAGATGCTCCCTCTTTGGCAGAAGCAACAAGACCAAGTTTAGAGAAAGAAGTCAGTTCTTCTGCCCAACATTTCTACCTGCCTCCAGAGTAGATACTCCCCACTGAGTAGCCAAATCCTTCCTAAAAGAGTTGAAAAATCTCTCCCCAACTATGCAATTTCCAGATGCAGCCCTGATGCGAAGCAGCACCCATGTGGACAGGATCCAAACTGCTGGACCCTTTGACTCCAAAGTCAAGCTCTGTTCTCTACTGATGGCTCTAAAGCCTGGTGCTGATCCTTCCCAGCAGGCCAAGAAAGCACCGGAGGACTTCCTGTATGCCCAACTTCCAGCCAACCTGAAGCTTTCCAGGTTGCGGGACACCTCGACTGATGGGTGGTGAAGAGGAACGAACAGAGATGGAGCCCGGCAGCATTCTGGGGTCCGCGAAGAGCACCTCCGACTCTTTCTCAAATGGCTTGAATTTGGCAAATCCCAAAATACTCTTTGCCAAGAACTTTTTTGCCTTAATTTCTTACACCCATGTGAATTTCAAAGGAAATTTGGTCCGTATGTTTCTGATTCATTTACACTTAACTCATCACAAAGTTGTTGTGAAATAGCCATTTGATGTCCAAGAAGCCTTTAGAAGTCCTTTCCTTCGCCTTTTCTCCCTTGCCAATGTTAAAACAATTCCACTCCAGAATCTCTGTAAGTTGGATCGACACTCAGAACTGAAAGAGAACTCTTGTCTTGATAAAACATTCTTGTCAGCACGTAGACGATTTAAACCCATGGGAAACAGAATTCCCTGAAGCTTCTGAAACTTCCTCCAATTCAGGGCTTGCTTTCCCTTTTCTGAACTCATGTTAGATGAAAAGCAGGAATGCTGGGGTGTAAACAGACATGGCACCAGGTCTCACCTCAACCGCAGCAGAAATGCCATGGGGAACAGTTGCCCCAACCTTCGCTAACAGTTGTTCCGGCTCCCAGTCTTCGGGAGAGTTGCCGTCATGCTCCTGCCGTATGACCTTTTTAAGACACAAGAGCCTTTGATGTTTCCAAACTCACCCACCAGGATCCAACATGCAATGTAGCCCAGCCATCAGCTACAGAAGGCCCAGACTAAAATAAGTCTTCGCTTACCTCATACATAATATAATCCTAACATAAGCCAAATTCAAACTGATAGAATTTAGGAGGAAAGGCTGTATCGGAACTGTGGTTTCCAGCTGGTCCTTTGGTGTGGACACTGTGGTGTGGGTTTTAGTATCGAACACTAGAAAGGAGATGCGTGGGGTTAGGATGGGTCTTTTGCGCTTGCTCAAGGGTCTGTACACACGAGTGATCTCGGAAACCTCACGCATCCTGGGGAAAGTAGGTACTGCCCGCCTGGCTGGAGAGGAACGTGATGAGGGTTCATCCTGGGTACCTCTTGGCAAGCCATGCACGCAGGCCCGAGTGCCGCCCCAGCATCCTCCTCATCTTCCTTCCTGCCAGCCCTCTCCCGCAGAACAAAGACTCTTCAGATCCCAGGACGGCAAGACTGGGTCACGGCAGGAGGAGAAATCCCTCCCAAACAATCCCCTCCTTCACCTCTGTGCTCCCCACCTCCATCATTTTTTGTTTCCTGCTTACTCTGAAATCATTTTCTTAAGCATTTTTCAACAATATTTGCATTTAATCATCTGGAAAAATATCCTTTCTTGCAGCCTCCGAGCTCTTTCAAATACCCGTTCATGAATCTAAACAGAACTTGAACCATTTCACCCAACCCCCTCTTGGGCTCAGTAAAGTTGCCATGTTTTTTTCCCCCTTATTTTAAATTGTGCAAACAATTAGACACTTTGAAAACGGCATACATCAAGTCGGGCAAGTCAGGTTTTAATTACTTTAAAACATTTATAATCCCTGCTGTCAGAATCAGCCTTCTCCCTTTGGGCATGTAAAATTCTAGCACTGTTGTGATATCTTTCGCGTTTGACCTAAATATCTATTTACTTTGTTGACTCAGTATAAGGCCTGATAGGTCAAAAATTAGGCATGGGTGGTTAATAAGTAAATACCTGCTACAAGATGCCAGAGTTAAGAGGAATTATAAAATTAAATGCATCTTTAGAGGTTTGTAACTAAGTTCACATTTGTATTTAAATACCAAGTAATCTTCCAATTTTTATGCATAGTTTTCAGTCACTGTAACGAAAACATGATGTCGCCCTCATGCTGTGAGCCCGGTGCTTGGCTTCCTTGTTTACACTCACAGCTATAAACACAGTCTTATCCAGGCTAGCTTGGAAGCAAATTTCCCATTGTTTTCTGCGTTCACCATGTAGAGAGATTTCTAGCATTTTTCTTCATATTCTCATTCTTTATGCACTGGCCCCTAAGTGCCTTAACTTTGCAGGGTCTGACCACACCTCCACCTACCAGCATTCCACCGCAGATTTACGGTCTCTTCATTTTTAACCCCTCTCAGATTTCAAAAGTTGTAAATAGAAAATTGTGCCAAGGGTATTTATTAAATGTCATTTCTATGCTGGTGCCTTTGCTTTAGTGCTAGTCCATACTCTAGGCATATTTCCTGCTGCTTAAAACCCATCTATCTTTCCAGAAAGAGCTCAGCTAGCCCCAACTTCACCAGAGCCACCCTTGGCAACTAACTCCAAGGAGAGGGATTTTTAGATAGAATTTTCAACTCTCTTCATGGACCAAAAAGAAAAGGACCCTATGTCAACGCGATGGCTCGGAAGAGTGGTAAACTGGGCTTCACTAAATTGATCAACAGAAAGTTGAAAAGGGGTGTAGAAGAACAGAGGTAAAGGAAAGAAGAGAGAAATAGATGATGATCAGAAAGAATTCAAAGAAAAGGAGAGAGAAAATATTGAAAAGCAAATACCAGCAAAAGACCATTAAATGTATTAAATTGAAATAGGGCAAACAAATGTGAATGTGGAGAGAAAATAATTAAATTCAGAGTGACTTTGCCTGTGTAGAAACATGGACTGCAGAAATAAAATTCTCCAAATGCACATTTTTATTACCAACAAATACATACCTTGTATTATGGAATTAAATTCAGCACGTGTGCGTACATACACACACACACACTCTTGATTTGCTGCTCTTCTAAACCAGATGCAGTCAACAAGTGTGCCCTAACGGTGAAGAGACTAGCCCCACGTATCCCCTTCCCACACCCGCAAACTCCAGGTCAGGGGTGGTCTCCCACCTCCTTGGTACCAGCTGGGATCAGAGCACGGCATTAAGTCACCAATCACCACCGCCACGAAAACCTCAACCATCACTTTGCAAACATCACTAAGAGAGTGGGCCTCACTCTGGTCTCTCAGCAGCATCCAGCAGTCAAGAAGGCACAGTGTTCCGGAATCCACAGCCTATCTCTGCACAAGGCTCTTCCTAGGAAGTTCTCAAGCACTCAGTCTGGATTTACATAAAATGTAAAAGCCCCTGCCCCTTTGTTGCATGGCCATATTTCACCCAGATGGGGTCCCCTGTTAGGGATCATATGTTGCCTATCTGGCAACTACACTGAGCCTTTCTCTCTGTCTCATGAATGATGTTTAAAAATAAATTGTATAAAGATAAAAGGATTTCTATCTTTAAAAATAAAAGAGGTAGTAGTCCCTGCCACGCTGTACTTTGTTGATGCTCATTGAAATCCAGCCCACCTTTCAGATTCTATTACAGCCCTTGTGTTTCTGACTCATCTTTTGACAGAGAAGTGTGTTTCTTAGATTACTTTTTTCGTTGATATCTACTGGTTTCTAAAACACAAGATCTAATTTTAAACTTGATTTTATTCTTTGTCATTTTCTATCAGAAGAGAGAAAAATATACTCCTGAGGTTCCGGTATTGGAACAAATATCTAAAATCCTATAGTCTCTGAACTCAATAAGAACTTCTTTACGTACATGGAATACTTTTAGGGCTAAGCAAAAAACATGCATGTAATTATCTAATTTTTAAGCCAGAAGGATACAGCTGAGCTCACCAGGGACAGACAAGATAGGTCTACCTCCTTTAAGGGTTTGGAGGCCTTCCATAATTTTGCTGCACTTTTCCAATGTAACAAGCTCAAAGGAGACTCCAGAAAGCACAAATGACCCTTTGTTTACTGTTAAGAGTGAAAATTAATGTTGATATGAGCCAACAAAACATCCTGAAGTAACTTCTAAACCAACGAACCCATAAATAATGTCCAATATCCTTGAATATGTTTTAACACATTTTAAAAATTTTTAGACATTCAGTGTAACATCTTAACCACAAAATCCTGTTCCCTCACCATCCCGTATGAAGGAAAAGGAGCCACAGAAAGTGTTCAAATCAGCAGAGAGAGGAAACCCTAAGGCGAGCAGCCCAAGCCAAAACACTGGTTTTTCAGGGAAATTGAGTGAAAAATAATAGAAAGGAAGCAAACTAGAGGGTAGGAGAAGGTGAAGGGGAGCTGTAGGAAAAATGAAAATGAATGAAAACTACAGGTGGAATGACTGCGGGCCCTTTGATTGGTTTCCTGAAAGCAGTTAAGTCCGCTGGCGGCGGCGGGCCGGGCGCCAGGGTGGAATGCGCATGCCCACAACATACTACCGCCCTTGTCAAGTTCATGGACCCCCTCAGAGCCACGTGTAGCACTCTAGAGCAAACAATAACGGGAACATCTTTGAACCCTACAGTAGTGTTTAATCAAGATATTTAGGAAACAGGAAACTGGTGAAAAAGACAGCTGTGTCATTCAACACAAAATTGCCACCCCAAACTATTTTGCTTCAGTGAAGGCAAAGGAGTCTGCTATTAAATCAAAACTTGTGTGAAACCCAGGTCAAGATATGGTTCTATATCCCTTTTTATTTTCTTCAGAGATATTCTATTAAGAATAAGGTCATTCTTCGAAGTTTTTAAACGTGGGTATCATTTTAAAATTTTTGATGCTTCTAACTCAATAATTTCACGTGGTCATAAAAATAATCTGTGTTTAAGAGCTCTCCAAGGATTCCGTTCCAAGAGCTGCAATTCCTTTTATTTGGCCTAAAGCCTGGGTGACATTTCCCTGCTAAGGGTCCCCCATGGGTTCCATCTGGATCATGTGAGTCTCTGGGCAATTTGCGTTTACTTTCTGTTGAGTCAGTCCCTAGTTCCAATGTTGCTGGGTCAGAGATAGAGCCAGATGCCGTTTACTTGGGGAATTGAGACTTCAATGTTTCTGACCCTTGTGCCAGAGAGGCTACCTTCTGAGGGAACTCATTCCAAAGAGAGTAAACAAACTCTGGAAAAATGTTCAGCCTCACTGGTAATTAAGGAATGGTAACTCAAGCCAATAAGTTACTACTCTACAGCATGTGTTAGAAATAAAACAGAGTATTATTCCCAAGGCTGATGGCACTGTACTTTGGTACAATCTTTATCAAATTGAAGAATACTTTAGTAATACATAGGAAGAGTGGTAAAAATATTGATTCCCTTTGACTCAATCATTCCACCTTTAGGAAAACTTGAAAAGAGTGAGAGAGTAGAAATGACATATACCAAATTGTTTCCAGCAAGTGAAAACAAGAAATGGCCTAAACAGCCAACAATAAAAGATTGGTTGTCTAATTATGGTTAGTCCATGGAGACACTGTGATCTCCAATGACCATAATAATTCTACCTCCAGGCCAGTGTGGGCTTGTGAATGGCCACAGGACTTGATTCTGGCTACTAAGATGAGAAGAAAAGTTTCCTCAGGAGTCTTGGGGGGAAAGGTATCTCCTTCCTAAGAAAAAGGCAGGGGAAGAAATAGCTCATCTTCTAACTCTGGGTGCTGTGCTGGATGTGGACCCTGGCACGGGTGCCGCCATCTTAGATACACCAGAGGGGAATTCAACACCGAGGTGAGCTCCCCAGAGAAATGGAAAAAACGTGGGTCCTTGACAGGATGACAGCACTGAGGTACTAAGTCAATCATCCCAAAGCCTCAGCTTCCATTATATGTGAAATATCCCCTATCTGTGAGATAGTAAACTTTCTTGTAACTTAAGCTAGTTTGAGTTGAGTTTTTCTATAACTCGTTGCCAAAGGAATCTAACAGAATCAAAATTAATTTAATCTTGCATATCCCTCATAACAGTGAAGACTAGCGTAAACTTGTTTTGTCAATAATCTTAAATAAGACAGTTAAATACCCCAAAGTATATCCAATATAATTATAACTGCATAAAAACCATGAATATATCTATATATGTACATTATGAATAGAACTAACAAGAAATAGTTATACCACAGGTAAAGAAATTAAAAGTAAATTATAAAATACTTCAAAGTTTTTAATTAATATTTTAAGCACTGCCTTCTATAATTTTTCTTCACATCGTTTCTCAAGATGGTGAGCTACCAAAGGTTAAGTGGCACATCTGATTCATCCCAATTTCAAGTACAATTGCTAGAATATTTTTAGTTTTATATGCATCAGGATGAATTCGGTTCTGCTGCAGTAACAGACAACCCAGCAATCTCAATGCCTTATAACAACAAAGGGTTGTTTCTTGCTTAGGCTACAAGTCGACTGGGGTTAGATGGAGAGGTGGCATCATTGGGCTGATCAGAGTCACTCAGGGATCAGACCGGTGGGGCGGCCACCATTCCAACCATTGATTGTCACCATGCCAGAGGCTAAAAAAAAAAAAAAAGCATACAAATTGTGTTCTGGATTTTAATGCTTCCGCCACATAACTTCCACTCACATTTCATTAGCCAAAATAGGTCACGTGGCTTTGCCTAAGTTCAAAGGAAGAGGGAAAGTTTAATTCTCCCATGTGCCCGGAAGCCCCAAATATTGGCAAACAGCCCTAATGACTAACCACAGGGTTACAGCAAATGCATAGTTTCATCAGATGTACAGAAGGTAGACTTTTTTCTAAAACCCCAGAGGTAAGAGAGAGATGAAGCCTCTATGTAGTAAAATTAGTCTAGTGAGACACAAAACATCCCCTCACATGTTTTAAATACATGCTCAACTTCACCCAGCAATTGATTCCGCAGGGTTCATATGGTTGCTAAAACATGTGGTTCAAGTCTCAGCCTATTATAAATGTAGTGGAGACTTTTATATCATTCCTCAAGTGCTACCACGAAAGACCACCAGACAGCAAAGAGATTCATCGTTACAGAAGATCTCCCTTGCAAAGTCTGCACGCCTCAGCAAAAGCAACCAGAATCTGCCTGATAGGACATACCTAGCACTTCTCTCTACTCCCTGCTATCTTTCTGCATGTGTTTTGGAAGTTTTTAACATTTTAACATTTTAGGCTCAGTTCAAACATAAATTCTGAATTGTGAGACTCAGAGTGTACTTATCCTAGTTCATTCTTCGCCTCGTTTTTCTCTTCTTCCCTTACACTTCTTTCTCCTAACCTATCCCCGTGACTCCCCAGTAGCACAATTTTTCCCATTGCCGAGTTGTGAACCTTCCACCACTGAACTGCCATTCTTCCTTGGCTACTTTCTCCGACAGCCCATAAAAATCTTTGGGCCTCACCAAGTGCTAGAAGTCTAAACTCTCAACCTGAACCCTAGGTTGGTTCCTCCCAGCCACCGGAGGACCAGGCGGAGTTCCTTCTCGGAGGACTCTGTCTCTGAGAGCAGTCTGGGAGCAGCGGACTGAGAGCACGGCCAGGCCCTGGGCTATGGAGATGGATTAGCAGCTGACTCTGCTGGGAGAAGATTGGTTTGACTGCCGCCTCATTGGTCCATTTCTCATCATGTTCTACAGAGATACCCTTACCCTTCCCAGAGCACAGCAACCAGAAATTTTTAGATGATAGGTATCAGAAACCTTCACTTACCCTGGATTTTTTTGAAAAAAAGTATTTATTTATTGGCTCATAAAATTTTCAAGGGTAGGGCTTGTTGGTGGCAAAGCTTCATCCAGGGGCTCGAGTGACGTCCTCAGGATGTGGTTTCTTCTTCTCTGTTTCTCTGCCCTCCTTTCTCCATCCTGGCTTGCTCTGTGACAGCTTTTCTCTCGTGAGTGCAGGACGGATGCCAAGAGCTCTTCGGTTCACATCTAGTTCTCAGCAGAGCCAGTGAACGCCTTGAGCTCCACATGCTGACAGGTCAACACACTGACAGGTCACGTGGGCCCCCCAATCAAGGCGTCCATAACTGGCCTGGAGGATTAAATATGCAGATTGAATGAGGCCAATCAGTCTTGCCCCTGGCGGTGAGGGTGGGGTCATGTCTCCCCAACCTGCGGCAGTGGGGAGGGGACATATAATGTCCCCCCGTAAGAAATCCAAGGTACTCTTATAGGAAGAAGATTGAAAGGATGCTAACAGCCCAGACACGGGCTCCCAGGCAGCCTTTCTTGGACTCGGCTCCTTGCCTTTGCCCCCTTCAGAACTGGCCTTTCTTTTGTTTCACTCTGGACGGTTAGGGGGAGATGGCCTTAGTGTTCAGTAACAGCGAAGGCTTTAGGCGCTGAAAGCCACATTTCCATTTTCATGAGAACTTCCTGAAGACCCAGTGGGTCAGAAGGAAGAGCCTCGGCCTGGTGGTCTAAACCCCTAGTGTTGGATCTCAGCTCAGAGACCTTAGATAACTCACTTCGTGGACTTGGTTTTCTTATTCACAAATAGGGGGATGGACTATATGATTTCTGGATGCTGTGATTTTTTTGTTCTATGATGTTGGGACAGGTTTGCAAACCTTACTCACTCAGCATCTCACACGTGACACAAGGTGCCAACCCCACCCTCCAATTCCAAGGGAAAGGCTTTTTCTAGAACACCACAGCTGCCACATTGTAGAAATGAAAAAAGGAGGGCAATGTTGACAGACTTGCTCGTGGATTGGTAAAGGGGGTTGGGTGGGGGGAGATGGAGACGGCACAGTCACCACCACATTTTTCAGGTTGTTAACAAAGATGGCATTAAAATTAGCACAAGAAGGAAAATGTTGACTATTTTCTGATCCATGGAGGAGACAAGTCTGGTTTTAGACATATCTGCTTTACGGTGATTGTGGGACAGCAATGTGAAATGCCCAGAAGATCTTTAAAGTGGAATTGGAGCTTGGCAGCTAGGACAGGACTGGAAATGTGGACACGTGGGAGGATTAAATAGAAAGCTTGATAGAACTTAGAAGGATGGGTGAGAGTCCTGGGGGATATGGCACAGGGTGAGGTTCTAAGACCAGGAAGGGTCACCCTTTCAGAGGTAAGGGGGCAGGGCACAAAGAGACCTGGAGGAGGAGAATCGAGAAGGTCCATGAGAGAGTCACTGAAACCAGATGGGAAGGGAGTTTGGGGATGGTTGGGGTGAGAGACGGAGCTGAAGAGAGGCAGGGTGCAGTGAGAACTCGGATCTGCTAGCACCCTTCCTCAGAACAGACCTAATAGGTCTCCTCGGGGGGAGGGTAGGGGTCCTGGCAATGACAAAGCTAAAGAGAAAGTGGGTGTTGAAATGGGGGCATGTCCATCGACAGAGGAATGGCTAAAGAAGATGCGGTACATATGTACAATGGAATTTACTCAGCCATAAAAAAAGAATGAAATAATGCCATTTGCAGCAACATGGATGCAACTAGAGATTGTCATACTGAGTGAAGTTAAGTCAGACAGAGAAAGACAAATACCATACGATATTGCTTATATGTGGAATCTCAAAAAAGGGTACAAATGAACTTATTCACAGAACAGAAATAGAGTTACAGATGTAGAAAACAAATTTATGGTTACCAGCGGGTAAGGGGGAAAGGGAGGGATAAATGGGGAGATTGGGATTGACATATACACACTACTATATATAAAATAGATAACTAATAAGGACCTACTGTATAGCACAGGGAACTCTACTCAGTACTCTGTAATGGCCTATATGGGAAAAGAATCTAAAAATGAGTGGATGTATGTATATGCATAACTGATTCACTTTGCTGTACAGCAGAAACTAACACAACATTGTAAATCAACTGTACTCCAATAAAAATTTTAAAAAAAGAAAAAAAAAGAAATGGGGGCAGTGAACACAGATGAGACAGGAAGTGCTGTCTACCCTGCAGCCAGGGGAAGGGTGATGGGGCTTGGGAACGGGGGAAGACTTGGAGAAATGAGACAGGAGCTCTGAATCACAGCGGTGAGGAATAAATCAGTGAATCAACAACATTTGGGTTTTTTGATTTGCCCAGAAGAGCTGACTAACTGACGTTAAATTGTTCAGACTGCCCCTCCAGAAGCGCGCTGGAACTAAGTGTCAAGGCAATGCAACAGAAAACTAGAGCAAAGCTCACAGAATACAAACGAAGTGGACTTGTATTTATTTGGGTTCCTCAGGGCTCTCAGGAACCATTCAATCCCTCGAGGGCCAGGACCTTGTCTTCCACTCCCCTTTCACTCCCCTCATGTTTGGCAAAATGTCCTGGAGCCCAGGGGACCCAGACTCAACCAAGGGTAGGGGACAAACCCTCTAAAAGAAAGAAATGATCAACGGATGAGCAGAATCCCTTCCTCCAGAGAGAATCATTCATTTCCACACACTTTCAGATCGTATAAAAGGAAATGTGGCATGATTACACATGGAATTATAAATGCCTGCCTTATCCCAAAATAAAGCTGGGGCAGAATATATTCTCTCACTTCTTACGCAAAGAAGTAGGCCATTTGGGAGGAAGTTGGACCCACTGCTGAAACAGTCTGCAAAGGCACAAGCCTCTGAATGGTCGTTTCTCAGAGGAAAGGGAGAGACAGAATGAACCCTTGCTAAGCGGGTGGGAGGCCATCCTGGACTTCCCGGTCCTGCTAAGACGCAGACCCCGGCTGGAGAGTAGAGCGAGCTGTGGCCGTGCGCTCTGTGCTGCCACCTAGTGGATATAATTGGTAACTACAAAGGCTTGGGAAGGGCCAGGAAAGGAAAACTTCCTGCTTCCCGATTTAAAAAAAGAAAAAGAAAACATGTCCTGTCCAGAGTATCCGTAGAGCAGCAGCAACCAGCCTCCTGACAGCTGCAAACACATCCCTTATTAGTCCACCCTGGAGGCCTGAGAGGCCCAGCGACGCTCCTCATGCTGAGCGCTGGAGAAACACAGCGGGCGCTGCAGGCAGCGGAAGGCAGGTGAATCCTGGGCCCTTCGGGGACATATCCTTTGCTGTGGTTCCATTCCTGGCAGTGGACTCTTTCTCTTCCTGATCTGGGCTTTGCTATGCGGCAGCCCTTTTCAGTCTAGGACTGAAACCAGCGGTGATGAAACCATCAGTGACCAGTCAGTAGGCAAAACACATGCTCGTCCACTTTGGGGGAAGAGATGTGACAAGTTAATGAGAGGCAGCCGCAGCCTCTTCCCGGTCGCCCCTCACGCGTGCACACAGGCAGGCCGGCGCTCACAGGAGGTCCGCGCAGCCGCAGTGTGCCTGGTGCCGGCTGACTCTAATCAAGGCAGGCATCGGCTCGCGTGGGAGACCTGCTTCTGGTTCCACGTCCAGGTGGGATCTCTCTCCTGTGCTTCGCTTCTCTGGTGAAGAATCGCCAAGGCAAACTGGCTCAGAGACTCCGTCCTTAGTTAGTCACCAGCCAAATACCAGCTTAGAGATGGCCCGTTCTTGATGTCAGGGCCACCTTACCGCGGCAGCCCTGTTCCCTCTCTAGGTGTATATGGTAGAGGAAGAGCAGAACAGACCTCTGCAACCCGTCATTTGGCATCTCATGAAGAAGGAGTAACAGATGGTTAGAAGCCTGGAACCATGGTTACTCGAATTTCGGACAGGATCTTTAGATATGTTTTCCCTGCTGAACAGAAATGTTCTATCACTTACTTAAATAATTTCATGAAGACAGCTTTGAGACGGACAAGGAAGAAGAAGGCCCTGTGAATTCCACAGAATGTTGCCAAAGGCAGTGCAACTATCTATTGTTTTAAGAAATAACTGACTTTTAAAAACCTCCATACGATTTATAAATCAAAATCATTTCTCCCTCGAGAACAATCCAGAAAGAGTAAAACATTCAAAGCACCAAACTTTCAAAAGACCTGTTGGATTTCAGGGTTCTATCCAAGAAAATAACTCCCTGGATTACTTAAATGGCCGTGCAGCTCTTGGAGACTCAGATGAAAGACACCATCAAAGTACAGAGTGTTATTAATAACCCTTGGTGTCCGGCCATCTCCTTCCCCTGCTCTTTGGGCAAGCGTCTGCCCGGGTCTATTTTGCTATTTGATTTCATTATGTAGTTTTCCGACATCTGCTCCCAGGCTCTCTGAGACGACAGTGAATTCCGCTCAGAGATGAAATCGCACAAGAAAGGGAAGGAAGACCTCGTCAGCTTGCTGCCTCTCATCCCTCAGGTCCCTCTGCCCTGCTTGCCATGGGGGTAGGGCGAGGGGGTGGTCCACCCTCCACAGCCAGCACCTGCCTCGCTCCTCTGAGGGCTGTTCTCAGACTCCGCCCTTGGGAGCCTGGGAATTGAAGCCCTGCCCACTTCAGGCAGCCCGGATCCAAAGATGGGCAGGTAGGAGAGAACAAGTATTCCAGCTCCCCGGCCCCTGATGGAGACCAGTCTCGGGGGTAAACTATGTTATCTTCAGAGCTTCCCTGCAGGACAGAGCCAAAGTTTTAAAATGTCCACAAATTCTTTGACCCTCCTCCCTTCAAAAGGTGGAGCCTAATTCCCTTCCCCTTAAATAAAGGCCAGACTGAGTGCTTCTGCAGAACAGAAGATGGGGGAAGTGATGCTCGTTGTGGTCCCAGGCTAGGTCATGAAATGGATAGCTTCTGCCTGGCTCTCTCTCTTGGGCTACATACCTGGGGACTCCCACAGCACGAGGACACTCAAGCAGTCCTGGGAGAGGCCCACGTGGAGAGGAACTGAGGCCTCCCACCAACAGCCAGCGCCAGCTCTCCAGCCTGGTGAGTGAGCTGCTTTGCAAGTGATCCTCCCGCCCCAGGTAAACCTGCTGAGATCTTGACTGATACTGTGACTACAGCCACAAGGAGACCCCGAGCCGGCACTGCCCAGCCAAGCCACTCCTGAAATCCTGACCCACTTAAACTCTGAGAGGTGATAAATGTTTATTGCTGTTTGGGGCAATTTGTTACACAGAAATATAGAAGGAATAGGGTTTCCCTCCTTGGGACTTGGCCCAATACTACACCATTGCCTGCCTTCTCTTCCTAATCATGAACTCATGCTTTCCCATCCCCCTACAGGCTTTCCCTGGGAATGCTTCCTAATACAGTTGAGCCTTGCACAGTGCGGGGTTGGGGTGCGGGCCCTCTGCGCAGTTGAAAATCAGAGTATAACTCATAGTCAGCCCTCCATGTATGCGACTCCTCCATATTTGGGAATCCTCCATTTCCATGGTTCCTCCGTATCTGTGGCTTCCACATCCAGGGATTCAAGCAACTGGGGATCGTGTAGGGCTGTGGTATTTACTATTGAAAAAAATCCACGTGTAAGTGGACCCTACAGTTCAAACCCATGTGTTTCGAGGGTCGAGGAAAATCCCTTTCATAAGAACCCTTGTCTGAGAATTGAATTCCCCTCTGGGAACTGGTTAAACCTTCTCATAAAATAATTCTAATTCAGGGTCCTTTTTCCCAGCCCATTTTCTCTTCCACCCCAAGAGTCCTCTTTTCTCATCTGGTTTTGCCTCTTTCCATAGTAACTATCCTCACTCCCTTCCTTCACCCCCTGCATCATTGCAACGCCCGTTCCTCAGCTCAAGGACCACAGGAGGGCAGGAGGCTGATGTGATAAAACCAAACCTAAAGGGAGAAGGCCCTTCCTGCCCTTCAGCCAGCTACGCGAGCCTTTAGCCACCTTGGCAATGCGTCCCTACTCTGCTCTTGCATCCTCTGGGTGACCACGGGAACCACAGGTCTGCCAGTGGGATGGAGGGTCTCCCTGCTGCCCCGCTGAGACTCAGCAGGTGAGAGAAGCCTCCTGAGCTCTGGCCGTGTGTGAGGCAAGCAGAAGTGTGTGTTCCCTGGGCATTTTGCAAGGCACACTTTGGAACCAATGCCAATTCCTTTTTCTAAGTAAACTTAAAGGGGGGCATAGGTTCTACAAACTCCTAGCTCTGTCAGTCTCTCCCAGAGAAGGAAAAAATGAAAACAAGTAGTCTTGGGATGTTTCCCACATGGAAACTCACAGACTAGGGAAGCAATCCCACTATAACATAGGCTGTGCTGAATGGTCGGACACGGCAGGGGACAAACAAGAATAAAACTCCCACTGATGATCCACACAAAGGTTGTCTGAGTGGGAACATGATTCCTCTAGATATGTTTCATGGAGGAGATTTTATTTCAAGCTAAGCCAGTTTTTAAACCCCTGAAATATCTGAAAAATGAACTGATTTGAATTCATTCCTTTGTAGTGTATGATCATTTGCCTGCACTCTGTCTAGGCTTATTTTTCTACTATCAGTGAAGAAATAAATAATCTGCTAAGTGAATTCATAGGCTAGAAAGTTGGTGGGGAACATAGCTGATCTTCTTATAAGAAAAATCTTTCAAGAAATCTTAGCACATTTATACTTTATCTGTAAAATGCAGCTTCAGGAAGAAACAAACTTCCTGAAAGAAAAACACTCAAGAGTTTTTCAAGCCAATATACTTGTTTTCAGTAAATTTGCACCCTTTGAAAAAAATTTTTTTTCTCAAGGTGAGTGTATTAGTTTGCTAGAGCTGTTATAACAAAGTACCCCAGACTGGGTGGCTTAAACAACAGGAATTTACTTCTCACAGTCTGGAGGCTGGAAGTCCCAAGGTGTCAGCAGATTTAGTTTCTTCCCAGGCCTCTCACCCTGGCTGGTAGATGACCTTTCCCTGTGTCTTCACAAGGTCTTCCCTCTGTACATGTCTATGTCTGAACCCCGTCTTCCTGTAAGGACACCAGTCATATTGGACTAGAGCCCATCCCACCAACCTCATTTAACCATAATTGCTCCTTTAAAGACCTATGTCCAAATACAGTCATATTCTGAGGTACTATGCATATTTCAACATATGATTTTGAACAGACACAAGTCAGCCAATACCAGAGAGTTTATTAATTCAGTCTAGGTTTTGCTCTATAATAGCTCCCTGAAAATAACATTTTGCTAGGTATTAACGTTTTTTAAGAACAGGGTAAAACAAGCCCAGTGGGAGTCATACTTGTAATAGAGACAAGAGAAGAAACATGGTGTGTAGAAAATCATGTGTCTTTATAATCTCTTGGGGGGAAGAGTGGCAGGGAAGCAAAATCCTGGTCTGAAAAGACCTCTGGAAATAATGCTTCCAGTTATTTCCTAGGGGTTTTTTCTGACTTCCAACTTGCACCAAGCTCTAGGGGGCGGTGTTGAGCCTTCTCCATCACTCCTCTTCTTCCTCACAATGTGTTTGTGGATCCACTAAACACAACGTGGACCCGCCAGACTGACCCTGGCCACTGCTGGCAGGATGGCTGTTTGGCTGAATCACAGCCCACCTTCATGACAGAGAGGATACGCCAACTGTTCCCAGGGTACCTTTTGCCCTGACAACCACGCCCATTTACCGTGACAGGCAGGGCAGACCTTGAGAAAGAAGCTGGCCCGGGGCAAAGTTTAGAAGTCAGCTGAACCTTTCCCAACAGTTTGTTTACCAACTCCAAGGACTGAGCTGAATATGTAGTCCCTCAGTGAAGAGAAAATATTTCCAACCCTATTGAGAGATTCTACATGCATCGCCTCACCGACATCCCATCCTTCAACGCCCTCAGAACCAAGGAGGGAAAGCTGGAGACACCTAGGACAGCAGCAGTTTCCTTTGGTGAAGACATGATGGAAACGCTGGGAGTTTCATCAGTTTTATTCATCTGAGAAATGTACTCAGATGCGTCATTATGTTCCCAGATCCACAGCTGATATCCAGACGAAGGAATGTGTAAAGTTGTATAGTGGGAGCTGAAAATATCCAGACTTGTGAAAAACACAGAACAGGAAGCCTGAACTCCCCCTGGAGACGATGAGAGAGATAGTAAAAACTTGGATTTTCACACACGCACGCGCACACAGAGAAAATCCTGCCCAGAGAGGGAATGTCACCGATGGGATGAGAACTGGGGGGTTTGAAGAGTCCCTGGTGATAGGAGGGGGCCAGATACCAGCTGACCCACACGGCCAGACAAGTAGGCTGTGTAGGAGGATTTGACTCAATGAATCAAGAAGAGGCCTGGCTGGAGAAAGTCCTTTAGGAGATGGGGGACATATGAGTGCTTTGAACTCAAGGGATCAGGAATTTTTTTTCACAAGCTTTAAAAAATAAACAAGATGAAAGAAATCATACGGTAGGGTGCTAGGCTCCTATTGTTTCTGGGCTTGAGTCCTAAAAATCAGGGCCAAAGGGAAGAATTAAGTGTGGTTTAACACACACACACACACACACACACACACACAAACACATAGGCACCGATTTTGTTAATGTATATAAAATTTTGTCTGCAGAGAATTTTTCCAATTCAGGTTGCCTTCAGTGAGAAAGCAGAGACTCTTTAAATTATCCTCCAGGGAAGGGACTGAAGGAGGCACAAGTTTAGTTGGAAGCATCACAGGTGAGACCAGTCCACCCCTTTGCTCAGAAGAAAAGGTAATTGAAGTGGTCCTCCTTCATTGGATTTGAACCTCTAATCAAAAGGCTTCTCGGCTACTTCCATTCTTTCTTTGCTTGACCTTTATCATCTGTAATGTTGTTCTGTCTTTAAAGGGGATGTGAGGTTTTAACAGTTATCTCTGTGCGTGCAATATATATTTTACTGCTCAATTTTTTCATGTGAATTGTGATTTTAAAAAAGGCTGGATTCATTTAACCCCATTATCAGGACATGTTGACTTCAGAGGACATGGATTCCCGTTCCAACAGGCTTCATCGTGCTTTGATGGCTGAGGAAAACTTCCTTCCTTGACCAGTTGTGACTAAATCTGGCTCAAAGAGTCATGAAGATTCCACATGTGGCTACACATTAGCAGAATAAAATATGATCTAATCTTAAATCCTTAACAAGTATTTTCCACAGAAGAACAAGGGAGGGAAGAAACTGATTATTTTGCCTGTTTGCTTAAGTTCTTATTATCTTTATGTGTTTTCCATTCATTATCTTGTTTAATCCTCACAAGAACTGGGGCAGGGATATTTTTAGATGAGTTTCTCTATGATGCTCAGAGAGGTTAAGTCATCTGTTCATCATCACACAGCCAGTCAGTTTGACCCCAAAGCCTAAACTCTTTCCTTTTCAGTGTTTGGAGATGTGAGAGATTTGTCAGCCCACCAACCATCGAGTATGATTCCTGCAATGAACATGACATTCTGGTTATAACCAGTCATGATACAGTCCTTGTTTATTCAGAACTCTAATGTCTAGAGAAAAAGAAAGTGCATCTATGGTGGGTCTGATTAAACAGATGCTGACTGAGTGAAAATGGATGGAATTTTTGTAGACATCTACTGTCCTGGATGTTAAACATTCTATGACACTTTGACATCAATGTCCTGGGTTGAAAGTTCCCAGCTCCTTTGTCTCTCGTCTCTGCTCTCTCATCCCACATCTACAGCTGAACAAGTGGCCAACTGGCACTCATCTGTGATACTGCCATGGGGCAGGACCAGCTTAGTGATGACAGCACCGTCTTCTGGGCACCAGCAGAGGCAAACAGACTCCCAGAGGAGTGACATGCCTGCACGTCATCCTTACTACTCCCCGCCAGCCTCCAGATTTGCAATGGCAGCCCACACCCCTTAAGTTCAGATCAAAGCAGTGCCTGCTCCCATTCATAAAAGGGCAGTGTCCTTATTTGCCGAGAGACAGGTGGTGTTTATCCTTTTCACATCATCATAACATACCTAAAGGGTCTAGTTCACACACAAACACACACACTCTTCTTACTAGGACACACTTACTTCAATAATCTTACTTCAGTGACATTTTCATTATTTACAAGTTCTGGAGCTCTTAGGTGAGCAGCGACTATATAACTGGCAGCCCTGCTCACTTATGCAATGTCCTCTGTACCAACTTCCTTGTGGATTTAATTCAAGGGTCAGAATGACCAGTACATTTAGAGCAGATAGAGCTCTGCACACATTGGGAATGAGCCCCCAGTGGTTGGAAAAACTGAATCTGCTGGGTAATGATAAGACTCGTCAGATTTCCAGGTGACAACTCAAAGTAGCTAAGCTTCCCAATTCCGCAAAATTAGCTATAAATCAGGCAAGAACCCACCTGTCCCAAAGACCGAGCCCTGGCAACTCAATGGAAACCACCACAGTGATCGCAATTTTTTAGAAATTTAAGACCCAGACCAAATTCAGAAGGGTGAAAATTACACCCAATAGGAACTAAAAGAAAAAACAGTCTGAGTTTTTTATTCTGTTTTTGCCAAAGAAAGTTTCCATCTTGCGTTCTCTCCCGTCACAAAATGAGTTTTCTAATTTTAAGTGTTGATGGAGCTATTGATGGAGAAAGGACACATGGACCAGTGAATTAAGCATCCCAAACCCATCCCTAGACCTGTACTCACGCCACCAATGAAAACAGTGACGGACCCGCCGTCCACCTGTCCACAAAGGAGCAACCCCGAATATTTCTACAATCAAGAATGCATCCACATTACTGGACTGAATGTCAATATCATGACATAGTATGAGTGTGTCTCGTGTTTGGTAATTGCAATCATTGTTGCTTTTGTTGTGGTCATCCATTTACAATGCTTGGTGTCAGTTTATTTATCTCTTGTAAAAATAAAATATAAAAAAAAATTTAAAAAAACGAATGCACCCACAGCAATGCGTTAGCATCCTGCTGGCCACTTATGGACAACTTGGCATGTTCTCCGGTGGCGGGGCCACTTTCAGATCCTTAATTTGTAGATATATATTTTCCACACCACTAGAGCTTCAAACAGGCAGCTCCTACACCCTTTCCACATAAAACCTTAACCACTAACATGCCTCACAAAGGCCCCCTAAAATATGAATCGACTTGAATACATAGTGAACTTAATTGCTCATATTCCCTGGCAAATCAGATCCACTATTAACAGTCTAATAACGAGTATGCATAGAGGCGCCCCAGCGCGACCAGATGCGCGTGTAAAATAAATAAATAAAGTCGAACTGCCACGCTAAATAAAGTTGTCCTACCACCTCAGGTTACCATCTGTTTCGAGTTTGCCTCAACAGTTTTCCCTCAGCTTGTTTTCTCAGCTCCGAACAACTCCAGCTGGTGGGCCTTATGATGCAACGTGGACAGACCCACGAGCGCTTGGGTTACCTCAAGCTTCCCGTGAGCCCAGATTTGGACGTGACCTCCACGCACAAGATCCCTGCCATCCTGCAACTTTCTGGTCCCACATTCCCTCAGTTTAAAAAGGGCGGTGGGTTGTGGGCAGGGAGGGGGGGAAAGAAAGGATAGGGGGTAAGAAAAATTCAAGCGTGCTCCTGTGGGGAGGGCTGCTAATAATGGACAAGTGTGAGATTTGGCAATAAATTATTGTCCAGATGAAGGGCAAACAATTACAAATTAGAAACATTTATTCACACTCAGTGCATTAATGAAAACTTTAAAAAAAAAAGAGAGAGAGAAAGAAAGAAAGAAAACTAAACTGTGTGTACTGTGTGGAAAAAAATAATGGCCCGGCAGGCCCACTTTTTATTAGCAAGTCATCAGTAAGCAGGTTGTAATTCATAACACAGAATTCACCCTGAGGAACACCACGTGACTGTGAGTTTCCTAAGAAAATACATATGTTGTTCCACTTGGTTTCCTTTCAATAAAACCCACCAGTTAGCACTTCATTTTCAAGCTGTTCTGACAAATCAGGTGAGTTAGCTTTGTAGAAAAAAACAGAAGCCAATTTTTCAGCTGAGAATTGTAGGGAATTTTTTTTTTTTAATAACTTAGATAAATTTCCCCAATGGCAAGGAAGCCACGATAAAGGCTACAAAATGAGTTCGTTGGGAACAGCTTGAAAGAAGGTCCGTTTTAATGCACTTCATTAATTTTTCCTGAGGAAATATTTAAGGATATATCTCTCGCTGCTAAGGTATGTGTCTGAAGGGAGGAGGGAAAAAATTGTGTGAGTTCTGTGTTTTTTTAATCCCTCAAAACGTGATTGAAGATTTTTGGAGAGCACTCAGCAGCTGCACAGAATATAAGACGTTAAAAGGGTAGCAGCAAGGGCGTCCTGCCACCAAACGGTGACTGAAATAAACACAAATGCCTCCGCTCTCTGCACTGTGGCCACCGCCCATGCCAGGTGATCCCCTCACTCCTCCTCAAACACCAGGTAAACTAGACCGTTGGATGTTCCCAGCAGAGAATGAGGACTTTCCAGCATTTCCTCTCTGGGCAATGACCTCCTTCCTACCTGATCTCCTTCACCTCTTCCAAAGTTGCCTTCATCCTTTGAAACCTACTTTATTTCCAGCCTCCTCCAACGCAGTCTCCACTGATCACCCTGAGTAAATGAAGAGAGCCTCATCTCTCTCTCCGAATCCCCACAACACAATGTTTATTCCTCTGGGGTTCTGCCTTGAAGAAAGTCCCATGTGAAAGAGTTCTCGGAGAATTCCGCTTTATGAGAAGGTTGCACAGCCCGTGTGTGTGGCAGAGGTGTTAACCTGACCAAGTATTGCATTTCTTGGCCCCTTATAGTCTTGCACGGTCATATGACTCGTCCTGGCCAATGAGCTGTGAGCAGAAGTGACATGTTTTCTACTCACTCTCGCCCTCCCTCCTACAGCCAACACAGAGGCCTTGGGTTGAAGTGGTAATCGACGAGATGAAGGTGGCCTGGACCCTGCAGTCAGAGTGGTGCCTTGTCCTGGAGAGCTTCTTTACCTGCAGACTAGTCATGGGATAAGGAATAAGTATCTGTTGTGATGGATGCCTCTGAGATTTGAAGCCAGCATGACCTGGCCTATCCTGATCAATTCAGGGTGGACTTAATCTTTGATATTGAGAATTATGTACTCGGACATGTTTCACTCTTCACTTTGGATGCCAGGAAACTCAGAACTCGAAGCTCTAGGTTGACCTCTAGGGTCAGCATTCATGTTATTCCCCCTTCTTATATGTGATCAAGATTTTTTAAATTTAATAATGTCCTGAGAAGCAAGAAAAACTACGATCCTGCAGCCTGTGGACCAAAAACCACAGTTACAGAAAGATAGAGAAGATGAAAAGGCAGAGGGCTATGCACCAGATGAAGGAACAAGAAAAAACCCCAGAAAAACAACTAAATGAAGTGGAGATAGGCAACCTTCCAGAAAAAGAATTCAGAATAATGATAGTGAAGATGATCCAGGACCTCGGAATAAGAATGGAGGCAAAGATTGAGAAGATGCAAGAAATGATTAACAAAGACCTAGAAGAATTAAAGAACAAACAAACAGAGATCACCAATACAATAACTGAAATGAAAACTACACTAGAAGGAATCAATAGCAGAATAACTGAGGCAGAAGAACGGATAAGTGACCTGGAAGACAGAATGGTGGAATTCACTGCTGCAGATCAGACTAAAGAAAAAAGAATGAAAAGAAATGAAGACAGCCTAAGAGACCTCTGGGACAACATTAAACGCAACAACATTCGCATTATAGGGGTCCCAGAAGGAGAAGAGAGAGAGAAAGGACCAGAGAAAATATTTGAAGAGATTATAGTCGAAAACTTCCCTAACATGGGAAAGGAAATAGCCACCCAAGTCCAGGAAGCGCAGAGAGTCCCATACAGAATAAACCCAAGGAGAAACATGCCGAGACACATAGTAATCAAAGTGGCAAAAATTAAAGACAAAGAAAAATTATTGAAAGCAGCAAGGGAAAACGACAAATAACATACAAAGGAACTCCCATAAGGTTAACAGCTGATTTCTCAGCAGAAACTCTGCAAGCCAGAAGGGAGTGGCATGATATACTTAAAGTGATGAAAGGGAAGAACCTACAACCAAGATTACTCTACCCGGCAAGGATCTCATTTAGATTTGATGGAGAAATCAAAAGCTTTGCAGACAAGCAAAAGCTAAGAGAATTCAGCACCACCAAACCAGCTCTACAACAAATGCTAAAGGAACTTCTCTAAGTGGGAAACACAAGAGAAGAAAAGGACCTACAAAGACAGACCCAAAACAATTAAGAAAATGGTCATAGGAACATACATATCGATAATTACCTTAAACGTGAATGGATTAAATGCCCCAACCAAAAGACATAGACTGGCTGAATGGATACAAAAACAAGACCCATATATATGCTGTCTACAAGAGACCCACTTTAGACCTAGGGACACATACAGACTGAAAGTGAGGGGATGGAAAAAGATATTCCATGCAAATGGAAATCAAAAGAAAGCTGGAGTAGCTATACTCATATCAGATAAAATAGACTTTAAAATAAAGAATGTTACAAGAGACAAGGAAGGACACTACATAATGATCCAGGGATCAATCCAAGAAGAAGATATAACAATTATAAATATATATGCACCCAACATAGGAGCACCTCAATACATAAGGCAACTGCTAACAGCTATAAAAGAGGAAATCGACAGTAACACAATAATAGTGGGGGACTTTAACACCTCACTTACACCAATGGACAGATCATCCAAAATGAAAATAAATAAGGAAACAGAAGCTTTAAATGACACAATAGACCAGATAGATTTAATTGATATATATAGGACATTCCATCCAAAAACAGCAGATTACACGTTCTTCTCAAGTGCGCACGGAACATTCTCCAGGATAGATCACATCTTGGGTCACAAATCAAGCCTCAGTAAATTTAAGAAAATTGAAATCATATCAAGCATCTTTTCTGACCACACCGCTATGAGATTAGAAATGAATTACAGGGAAAAAAACGTAAAAAGGACAAACACATGGAGGCTAAACAATACGTTACTAAATAACCAAGAGATCACTGAAGAAATCAAAGAGGAAATCAAAAAATACCTAGAGACAAATGACAATGAAAACACGACGACCCAAAACCTATGGGATGCAGCAAAAGCGGTTCTAAGAGGGAAGTTTATAGCTATACAAGCCTACCTCAAGAAACAAGAAAATCTCAAGTAAACAATCTAACCTTACACCTAAAGAAACTAGAGAAAGAAGAACAAACAAAACCCAAAGTTAGCAGAAGGAAAGAAATCATAAAGATCAGAGCAGAAATAAATGAAATAGAAACAAAGAAAACAATAGCAAAGATCAATAAAACTAAAAGTTGGTTCTTTGAGAAGATAAACAAAATTGATAAGCCATTAGCCAGACTCATCAAGAAAAAGAGGGAGAGGACTCAAATCAATAAAATCAGAAATGAAAAAGGAGAAGTTACAACAGACACCACAGAAATACAAAGCATCCTAAGAGACTACTACAAGCAACTTTATGCCAATAAAATGGACAACCTGGAAGAAATGGACAAATTCTTAGAAAGGTATAACCTTCCCAGACTGAATCAGGAAGAAACAGAAAATATGAACAGACCAATCACAAGTAATGAAATTGAAACTGTGATTAAAAATCTTCCAACAAACAAAAGTCCAGGACCAGATGGCTTCACAGGTGAATTCTATCAAACATTTAGAGAAGAGCTAACACCCATCCTTCTCAAACTCTTCCAAAAAATTGCAGAGGAAGGAACACTCCCAAACTCATTCTATGAGGCCACCATCACCCTGATACCAAAACCAGACAAAGACACTACAAAAAAAGAAAATTACAGACCAATATCACTGATGAATATAGATGCAAAAATCCTCAACAAAATACTAGCAAACAGAATCCAGCAACACATTAAAAGGATCATACACCACGATCAAGTGGGATTTATCCCAGGGATGCAAGGATTCTTCAATATACGCAAATCAATCAATGTGATACACCATATTAACAAATTGAAGAATAAAAACCATATGATCATCTCAATAGATGCAGAAAAAGCTTTTGACAAAATTCAACACCCATTTCTGATAAAAACTCTCCAGAAAGTGGCATAGAGGGAACCTACCTCAACATAATAAAGGCCATATATGACAAACCCACAGCAAACATCATTCTCAATGGTGAAAAACTGAAAGCATTTCCTCTAAGATCAGGAACGAGACAAGGATGTCCACTCTCACCACTATTATTCAACATAGTTCTGGAAGTCCTAGCCACGGCAATCAGAGAAGAAAAAGAAATAAAAGGAATACAAATTGGAAAAGAAGAAGTAAAACTGTCACTGTTTGCGGATGACATGATACTATACATAGAGAATCCTAAAACTGCCACCAGAAAACTGCTAGAGCTGATTAATGAATATGGTAAAGTTGCAGGATACAAAATTAATGCACAGAAATCTCTTGCATTCCTATACACTAATGATGAAAAATCTGAAAGAGAAATTATGGAAACACTCCCATTTACCATTGCAACAAAAAGAATAAAATACCTAGGAATAAACCTACCTAGGGAGACGAAAGACCTGTATGCAGAAAACTATAAGACACTGATGAAAGAAATTAAAGATGATACCAACAGATGGAGAGATATACCATGTTCTTGGATTGGAAGAATCAACATTGTGAAATGAGTATACTACCCAAAGCAATCTACAGATTCAATGCAATCCCTATCAAATTACCAATGGCATTTTTTACGGAGCTAGAACAAATCATCTTAAAATTTGTATGGAGACACAAAAGACCCCGAATAGCCAAAGCAGTCTTGAGGGAAAAAAATGGAGCTGGAGGAATCAGACTCCCAGACTTCAGACTATACTACAAAGCTACAGTAATCAAGACAGTATGGTACTGGCACAAAAACAGAAACATAGATCAATGGAACAAGATAGAAAGCCCAGAGATTAACCCACGCACCTATGGTCAACTAATCTATGACAAAGGAGGCAAAGATATACAATGGAGAAAAGACAGTCTCTTCAATAAGTGGTGCTGGGAAAACTGGACAGCTACATGTAAAAGAATGAAATTAGAATACTCCCTAACACCATACACAAAAATAAACTCAAAATGGATTAGAGACCTAAATATAAGACTGGACACTATAAAACTCTTAGAGGAAAACATAGGAAGAACACTCTTTGACATAAATCACAGCAAGATCTTTTTTGATCCACCTCCTAGAGTAATGGAAATAAAAACAAAAATAAACAAATGGGACCTAATGAAACTTCAAAGCTTTTGCACAGCAAAGGAAACCATAAACAAGACGAAAGACAACCCTCAGAATGGGAGAAATATTTGCAAATGAATCAACGGACAAAGGATTAATCTCCAAAATATATAAACAGCTCATTCAGCTCAATATCAAAGAAACAAACACCCCAATCCAAAAATGGGCAGAAGACCTAAATAGACATTTCTCCAAAGAAGACATACAGATGGCCACGAAGCACATGAAAAGATGCTCAACATCACTAATTAGTAGAGAAATGCAAATCAAAACTACAATGAGGTATCACCTCACTCCTGTTAGAATGGGCATCATCAGAAAATCTACAAACAACAAATGCTGGAGAGGGTGTGGAGAAAAGGGAACCCTCTTGCACTGTTGGTGGGAATGTAAATTGATACAGCCACTATGGAGAGCAGTATGGAGGTTCCTTAAAAAACTAAAAATAGAATTACCATATGACCCAGCAATCCCACTACTGGGCATATACCCAGAGAAAACCGTAATTCAAAAAGACACATGCACCCGAATGTTCATTGCAGCACTATTTACAATAGCCAGGTCATGGAAGCAACCTAAATGCCCATCAACAGACGAATGGATAAAGAAGTTGTGGTACATATATACAATGGAATATTACTCAGCCATCAAAAGGAACGAAATTGAGTCATTTGTTGAGACATGGATGGATCTAGAGACTGTCATACAGAGTGAAGTAAGTCAGAAAGAGAAAAACAAATATCGTATATTAATGCATGTATGCGGAACCTAGAAAAATGGTACAGATGAGCCAGTTTGCAGGGCAGAAGTTGAGACACAAATGTAGAGAATGGTCATATGGACACCAAGGGGGGAAAACTGCGGTGAGGTGGGGATGGTGGTGTGCTGGATTGGGCAATTGGGATTGACATGTATACACTGATGTGTATGAAACTGATGCCTAATAAGAACCTGCAGTATAAAAAAACAAACAAAACAACTAAAAAAAAAAAAAAAAAAAAAAAAAAAAAATAATGTCCTAATTTAAATGTAACAACATCATCTTATTGTGGAGGTACTTGTGAGCAGCTTCACATACATTCTGTAGGATGACGCATTGCATATAAATATATATATATATATATATATATATATATATATATATATATATACACATACTCAAAGAAAGAGAATTAATATGGTTGTTAGTGTCTGTGCTTGTCTTACTGTCAGTACTAGACTGTAAACTGCTCCAGGGAAGCACCTGAAAACCCCCCATCTTCACATCCCTCAGAGTTGCTAACATAGTGCCTTGTCTAATAAATATTTTTGAGTGAAATAAACTATGAGGAGCCTGAAGATGAAGACAATAAAAACACCACAGGTCACTTTGTCTGGTTGCACAGTTGGTGCTCTGCACAAAGGTACCTGCTGAGGGGACAAGCAGGTCAAGTAGGGGCTGAAATCCAGCCTAAATGCTGCCAAGCCTTACACCTTGGCCTGGAGGAGAGAGTCCTTTATGTAATTTTATCACCTGGAAAGGACATCATTTTGTACTTTATTCACCTAGAGGGAGCATCCTTTTATAATTTGTAGAGCTAGCACTGCTAGCTTGTACCCACTGAGAACACAAAGACACATAATTATGGAATTTAAAAATATAGCAAGAAACATTGATCATAGAAGTAAAATAAAAAGTGGGAAAACACACCAAAATGCAGACAGAGCTACCCAAAAGAAGTATGTATCACTGAATGAAAGAATATATAGAATATATAATATTTTTAGTTAAACTCAGTGTCAAAGGTCTGTAAAAACAAAGTGTACTGTTCTGGGAAATGATAATACCAGAAAACCTGTATTTGTCCCCATGTGTTTAATGCATCAGAATTTCTATTATTTGGCTTCATTAAATATTAGCACCTTTGAAACTCATCCTCCCCACATCCTACCTTCCCCTTCGATGTACGAGTAACACGCTGTGCGCTGCTGAACTACAAGGGCAGGGCTGCAGAGGATGGCCACGGAAGGGAAGACTCCGGAGGGTGGAATTTTCGGTACAGAAACTTCCCATACAACACAGGTGACATACTGCACCTGGACACCCTAGCACTGCTGTCTCCAGACCTTAGCGCACATTAATGAAACTGGTCCAATGCAGTTCTTATTCCTACAATTTGGGAGGGATGCTTCCAATTCTATTAAAGTGATTGTTGACAGTAAACTTTGAGCTGTAGTTCTTGATGAGACTGACTCTAAAATGTAGAGGAACTACTAAAACGACTCTGTACTTAACCAAAAAGATTAGAGAAAAGCCTCCAGACCTTTCCAGCTGACATTTTCCCCCTCACATTTGCAATGACCCTGTCTCTAAGAAAGAAAGTATTGCCCCTGGGGCCTGCCATGAGACATCACACACCTGGGAGAATACAATCCACAATCCCAGCCCACATGGAAAAAGACCGCAGTTCTTATTACTTCCTTTTGGACCACCGGCCACTATGAATGGGCCCCCAATTGTTCTTTATCTAAAAATAAACTTTTGGTACAATTTGCAAGACCCACATGGTCCATGCCCACCTCTGCAGCTTTACCTAGCCCCCCGTTTCTAGCTCTTCTATTGTCCCTGCTCTTTGCCTCCTTCAGGTCTTCCTACACTGAAGCCACCCCCCTCCACAGTCTCTCCCCGCCCCACCTCCCCTTGCCTGGCTAGCATCTCCTTATCCTGCAGCCCTTGGCTTTTAAAACGCTGCTTCTTTGTTCAGGAAGGCATCCCTGACCTGTCAAACTCCTGCATCCTCTACACTTTTCCTTTTCGGCACTCAGCCATCACCCAGTTTTTTCTCCAGGCTCCTTGAGGGAAGGATTACTTCTGTCTTCCTCATTGCTGCATCCCTAGTGCTAAGCTCATGCCTGGCCCTCAAATACTTTTTGAACAAGTGAATAAATGGGTGGGTAAGTGAGAGTTCGTGGCGTAGAATGGAAATTCAACGGCTCTCCCATTCCTACACCCAGATCATGAAGTGTAAAAGACATTTGCCAAGTGAAGAAAGTCATTCTTTGCATTTGACGTGAACCTCAGCTCCTGACAGTTTCCTTTCCTACACCTCTCTGTTCAGAAAGAAGACACAAGTTTATCTTTGGCAGGAAATTGTCCATGCTACCATGTGAGTTACAAAAGGATATGTCGGTAAGCAAACTTGGCAAAATAAATAAACAAGCGCAGATTTGATCTTTCAGTGAAAGAAGACGTGGTTCTGCTAAAAGAAGCTGCTCAAACTTTCCACTCTAGTTGGGACCCCTTAGGTGCAGTCTTCCCACCTTGAGGAGCATCGAGCTCAGCACTGGATAGTGTCTGTCCTGCTCGGCCCCATCCACACTTCCTCACTCAGCCTTACTTCCTCCTGCCATCCTGGCTTTGATTTCTGCTTCCTGCTACCAGCCCAGAGCCACCACTGCTTGGATGACCCACTTGGGACCACTGTTCTCACAATGACCTAATCCTGATCCATGATCCTTAATTAATAACATCTCTCACCATTGGTCTCACACCTATTTCTATGGATTAAAGGCTCTCTTGCTACCATCCCTAGCCCTGCTGAAGCCACAAATGCCAGTCTAACCCCCCGGATGAATGCTAGGGAAGGGGACTCAGACTCAAAACACTCACCAGGGGCTTCCCTGGTGGCGCAGTGGTTGAGAATCTGCCTGCCAATGCAGGGGACACGGGTTCGAGCCCTGGTCTGGGAGGATCCTACGTGCCGCGGAGCAACTAGGCCTGTGAGCCACAACTACTGAGCCTGTGCGTCTGGAGCCTGTGCTCCGCAACAAGAGAGGCCGCGACAGTGAGAGGCTCACGCACCGCGATGAAGAGTGGCTCCCGCTTGCCGCAACTAGAGAAAGCCCTAGCACAGAAACGAAGACCCAACACAGCCAAAAAAAAAAACCACTCACCAGTGCACTCTGGTCCCAAGCGCAGGCCTCTGAAACACAGCTTCTCCTACTCATTGACTTCCCTCCTCCTTCAAATCTGCTCATCCTCTTGGTTAAAGAAATCACCATCTACTCACTCTCTTAAACAAGAATTTGATTCATCCAGTCTTCTCTTTGTCTCTAATAAGCCTAAATTAGCCTGTAAGTCTGATCAGTTCCATCAACGAACTATTTCCCGTTTCCATGTCCTCCTCTACATCATAATGCTTGTTCAAGCATCTGTTGTCTCCATCCTGGACCACTGTCATCACCTCCCACCCCCAACCTGCACCCTGCTCCCTCAGTCCCTTCCCTCTGCAACCATCCTCTGAAATATTATCCAAACCAACTTCAAAATACCAGTAGTCTCATATCACTCCCCTTCTCCAAAACAGTCCATTACACTCGGCCACAGGATGAAGCTTAAATCCTTTGGCATTCAAGTCTCTCCTAGTCTGGCCCTGACACCTTCAGCTACTTTCCTCCCCACCCATGTGTCTTGTACTCAGTCATATCAGACAATTTTCCTTTTCTTTTGTCCTTTTATCTGCCTGGAATTCCATTCTTTGCCCCATCTCCCTCCCCCAACCCCACCTCATCACCAATCTTCCTATTTTTCAGGGCCCTTACTTCCTGTCTAACCCCTGTGGAGTAAGTAATTCATTCAAACAGCATTCACTGAATACCTATTAGGGTCCTCTCTACTCCCTTCAATCTTTTTTGATGCCTCTACAATAATATTTGGTGGGTTGTGTTTATTGTTTTTGTTGTTTACGTCCCTGTCTATAGACTGAATTCTAGGCACACAGTACATCTCATTGACCTCCAAAACCACAGCACCCGCAGTGATGAACAATTACGATTCTGATGAAAGTGTGAATGAATAAACACTCAACTTGGTCTTTGATTCAACTGAGAAGCTTAATCCTTGGCCTATACCAACCATCCTGCTCACAGGAGCTTCCCTATGCAACACTGTTGACAGAGACCATTTCATTACCTACCTAGGACCCTGGAAAGAATCTAAAAAAGAGTGGATATATGTATATGTATAACTGATTCACTTTGCTGAAACTAACACAACACTGTAAATTAACTATGCTCCAATAAAATTTTTTTTTAATTTTTAAGAAAGAGTATATTAATACCTCATTTCCTATAACATCCATTCTGCTCCTGCTGCCCCACTTTTCCTCTCTTAATTCAAGGCCCCGGGAGGGTATCTTGCACTCTTTCCCTCTGCTCCCTCATCCTGTGTATCAGCCTTCAAATGAGGCCAATTTCACTTTTGCCATATCTTGTAAAGCCACCCTTTTCTCTCTGTTCCATGGTCACTGCTCCTCTTTCACTTATTTAAATCCCAGTTGGTTGCAATAACCTGTTTTTCCAATCCCTGGCTTGCCCCCCACTTCAATCAAGAGAAGCCATGCAACCTTCAGTGTAATCTACAAACATGCAAATCCCTCTTGCTCCTGCCCACTTACAGCCCTCTGATGGTTTCCAGTGATCTCAGGATGACATCCAGTCTCCTCGATTTGGCCTTAAAGATGTGTATTCATTCAGGTGACACATACGGATTGGGTGTCTACAATGTGTCAAGCACTGTTGTAGAAGCTGGGCTACAGCAGTGAACAGAACATCTACAACCTCTGTTATCCTGGAGTATGTATTTTCGCGGGAGAGACAGGCAGTAAACAAAAATTACTTAGTGATTATGAGTGCTATGGAGAAACACAGGTCTGGGGAGGTGGATCAAAAGTGCCATGAGGGAGCTGCAGTGTTAAGTGGGAGAGGAGGGAAGGGGAGCTGTCACTGAGGAGGTGGCATTTGGGCAGAGACCGGAAGGAAGTGAGGCAGTGAGCTCTGGAGAGAGCTGAGAGGAGGCTTCCAGGGGACAGGAGGGCCGGTCCCAAAGGCGCAGAGGCCGAGCGTGTCTAAGCATATGGGAGGACCAGCAAGGCGGCCACCGGGCCTAGAGAGGTGTGAACAGGGAGGAGAGCGAAAAAGAGGGGAGAGGAAAAGGGACCGATCACACAGGGGCTGTAGGGCCTGGGAGACTTGGGTTTGTACCCTGAGGGAGGGGGTTTTGACAACGGGATCTGATCTCACTCCCATTTTACCAGCTTAACCAGGACAACTTCTGGCTTCCCTTTGAGAATAAACTATAACAGGGGGAAGGTGTCCTCGGCTCACTCCCAGCCACACCTCAATACCCACCGCCTCTTCCTCACCTCATGCTCACACCTTCTGATTTAACAACACACCTGGTTGTAGCTCCTCAAATGCTCTGTTCCATGCCCCTGTGTCCTTCCATGTAGTGTCCCTGGGCCTGGAGTCACTGTGTCTGACCCCTGGGCCCTACATGCAAGATCTCTCTGCATTTGACCAACCCCATCTCTGAATTGCCTCTTCTGGCAGACTGCCACATTCTAGAAGAATCCCAAATAAGATTAACATTTCCCTTCTCCGGGCCACCTTTGAACTTCATCCATGCTTCTATTTATTGCTCTTTCCTATCTACACGTTTGCCTTACCCAGTAGACTGTGGAAAACTTGAGTTTGATTCATCGTCACCTCCACAGCACCTAACTGAGTGCCTGGCACTACACAAGGGTTTGTGTCAGATTAAGGAAAAGAGAAAAGAAGGTGCAGGATAAGCCCTAGAGCTGGTCTGAGGACCTGTGGGCATGATGTCAATAATGGTTTGGAGTTTTCAGCTGTAAGTTCATGGAAGGTTGTGGACCAGGCTGTGATAGTCTGGGAGCTGGGACAGTAAATAAGGATGGTAGTCAGACCCCAGCGTGCTATACCGAGCCATCCCCTGTACAATCGTTATAGTCTGTACAACCACAGATTGATGGCTCAGGTGAGCTGGTCGTTGACACACATCTGGACTAGTCTTAATGCAGAACCACTCTTTGTATAGAGGCTGAGAGTAGGGGTGGGGACTGAGCTTCTACAAGTCTAATGTGACCTCATTTGCTAAGACTTTGTCATCCATAACTGTCCCACCCCTGAGGTTTTGGGGGCCTGGAGCCTTGCCCCCAGGCTCACACTCAATTTCTTCTATATCTTTTAGAATATATCACAAAGCTAGAGGTAACCTTTATTGGATTTGCCTGGATGGTATCTGTGTCAGGCCTTCCCATCAATCTGAGTTTGCTACTGACATTTGTCAATACAGTTGTCATATGATTGGAAAGAAGAGAGAGGAGCCTTATACTTAGGATTGGATGGAGCTGAGCTTCTCCAACAGGGTGACTGGGAAATTCATAGGACATTTTAAATCATACCTGCTTCAGTATGTAGTGGATGAAAAAGCTGCACGTGGGGAGGATGTGAGCCAAGATACTCCTGGTTCTTGTTTTAGACCAGCCAGTATGGCTTTCATCTAGAATTCTTACACGATGCCATTTACCACTGAGCTCTTACCAGTGCAGGAAGAGGACACACTTTCCACCTCAGTCAGAGGCTACTCAATGATCCCCAACATGTGACCTGGTCATTTCAGGTGCTGTGATTCTGTTCATAGCGTTTCCCTGGTCTATAATACCTCCCCTCCCTTCCTGATCATGACCTATCCAAATACCCCAGTCTTCTGTCAAAACCAGTTGGAGTTCCATTTCCCCCGTCCACTTTTTGAAGCCACTGAAAGATCCACCAGGCCCCACCCAAAGTGAGGTCAACACTCAAGCAAAGAAACAAGAAGAATCACACACTTACCTCAACTTCTCCACTACTAGAGCCTGTGCTGGTTCTTCCCTTCTCTAACCTCCCATGGTAACTCTAGACCAGTGGTTCTGGGTCTGGTGCAGACCTACTGAGTCCACAATCTGTGATTGAATAAGCTCTCTGGGTGATTCTCACGCACACTGAAGTTTGAGCACCGCTGGTACAGATAGTAATAGATGACATAACATCCAATGGTTCTCTGAATCACTTTATGGGTTTTATTTTTCTCTCCCATTCTCTTTCAGGGAGAGTGACTTATACACCTATACAGGGCCATGCACATAGTAGGCACACAAATGTTTTTCTTGAGTTGATGGCCCACCCCTTAATAATATTTTTCAGGATTCCTACAGCACCTGAAATGACCTGGGCATGAAATAAATCTTGCTATGTCTTGTGCCCTAAAATTAGATCCAGCTGCTAAAAAAAGAAGTTGGCCTCCTAAAAGCAAATTAAAATAATTGACTGCCCTCTAATAATCACCTGCATCTACTGCCTCTCACAACCAACTAATTTTCAAGGAGGCAAAATAAATAAATAAATAAATAAAAGGCAAATGGCAAGATTGCCTCATGGCTGAGAACAGCAGCACCCTAATGGAAGCCACACAGCCTGCCTCCCAGAAAAGAAAGTAGTGGAAGGGTCTTGGGTCTTGGCTGGGCAGGATAGGGGAGAGAATTGGTAAGGGATGACTAGTATGTTTTGATGTTGCTGGGTAAAGAAAAGTTCATGTCATACCCCTAAGTGATTCTTGTAAATAAAGATAAAAGCAGAGGCAGGATATTATCAAGTTTTAATACAGCTGCTGGAGCTTGTTACCCAGGGCTCAATCAACAGAGCTCAGGAATAGCTGGCTGTGAAGGCAAAAGCCAGACTGGGGTACACAAAGGTGCTGATGGTAATGTGACTAAAGCCACGTGTCCCATTAATCCTCTTCCAGCTTCTCTCTCCAGGGTCTACAGCAAGACCTTGTCATGAGAGCCCTCCCAGGTGTGAAGAACTTGAACAAAAAGAAAGGTGACCCAGAGCTGGTAGATTATATGAGGTTTAGAGGCTTGATTTGAAAGATGGCCCAAGTGAGGGAGATCTGGTTTACCCATTTTTTTGAAGACAAGAAGAAGTAGGACAACACACCTGTATAAAGAAAAAATCATAGCCATCCACTTTTAAGCACACACACACTCACAAACTCACTGTAACTCTTTTTTCCCCTAAACCCCCCAGACAAATAGGTTATTATCTAGTTGTTGAATTATCAATTCTCTTTGCACCTAAGTTCCTTCTCTAGGATCACACTTCCTCACGTTTCCTCAGAACTTTCAATTTTGTAGAGTGGGACTTTCTATATAAAGAGAAACTGTAAGAATTTTTGTGATCAGTCTTTCATTTTCCAAGTAGGGACTGTGGGATTTAAGCTCATCCATTCACAGTGTCTTAACTGGGAGTTCATATCTGCTCTGCAAAATGGCAGAGGGAGTTCATGGGTGGGGCAAGGATGCCTATGGAGTATGCGGCCTTGGATGAGGATTAAGAGGGCAAGGACTCTGTTCTTGCCTCAAAGTCTACCAGGGAAGACAAGCAAGTGGGCACTAATCATAGGGTGTGATGCGAGGTAAATAGAGCATGGTATGTACATAGAGGCAGGCCCTGAACAGCCCTGGCAAGAGGAGGTTTCTGACAAGAGGACAAGAACACAGCCTAACATATTTATGGAGCCACAAGTAGGTGCACAGAACTGGATCAGAAAGGGAAGCCTGGATCACTTAGGAGAAGACTTAGAGGTTAGTTATGATGAGAAATAGTGAAAATAGTAGAAATGGAGAGGAAAGAAATTCATGGAAATCTCATAAGTAGGGCTGAGGACCTATTGCATGTCAGGGTGAGGAAGAGAGAATTTTCTAGAAGCACACTCAGGTTTCTAGAATTGTGGCTCTCTGCCACCTTCACACATGGTGGGAGAAAAACTTGTCACTGAGAAGATAAGGGAAGAGGGAGTTCTACCAAAGGTGGTAGGAAGGTAGGCCCCCAATCGTCCTTAGTCCAAGTCTCTACCTGTTAAGGAACATGTGACCGTCTCCACTGTCACAGGCAGATGCCGTGACATCCACCTTCATCCTTTTTCTTCTAGGAAATTTCATTCATATCTCAGCCCAGCTTGAGAGAGCAATAGAAAATGTGTGAATTCATCAACTACCAGCTTGGAAGATGGTTTTTCCACATCCAACTTAGGCAACAGATATATTTATGTCACCCACAGCACTTCAGTGTGGCTGATTAGATAAGAAAGGCTTATATAATACTTTGCGTTACTCCACGCACTATGCTTAGGTTGGTTAGGTCCCTGGTAGGAAGCTATATTTTTTTTTTATTGAAGTATAGTTGATTTACAATGTTTCAGCAAAGTGATTCGGTTACACATACACACACTACAAATATATATATATATATATATATATATATATATATATATATGAATATATAGGGACTTCCCTGGTGGCACAGTGGTTGGGAATCCGCCTGCCAATGCAGGGGACACTGGTTCGAGCCCTGGTCCAGGAAGATCCCACATGCCACGGAACAACTAAGCCCTTGCTCCACACCTACTGAGCCTGCGTTCTAGAGCCTGCGAGCCACAACTACTGAACCCGTGTGCCACAACTACTGAAGCCCATGTGCCTAGAACCCATGCTCTGCAACAAGAGAAGCCACTGCAATGAGAAGCTCACACAACACAATGAAGAGTAGCCCCTGCTTGCCGCAACTAGAGAAAGCCCGCGTGCAGCAACGAGGACACAATGTAGCTAAAAAAAACTAAAAAAAAGAAATTAAAAAAAGAATATACACATATATATGTATATATTCTCAGATTCTTTTCCATTATAGGTTATTACAAGATATTGAATATAGTCCCCTGTGCTATACAGTAGGTCCTTGTTGTTTATCTATTTTATATACAGTAATGTGTATCTGTTAACCCCAAATTCCCAATTTACTCCTCCTCACCCCTTTCCTGTTTGGTAACTATAAGTTTGTTTACAATGTCTGTGAGTCTATTTCTGTTTTGTAAATAAGTTCATTTGTATCATTTTTTTCAGATTCCAAATATAGGTGATATCATATGATATTTGTCTCTGTCTGACTTACTTCACTTAGTATTATAATCTCTAGGTTCATCCATGTTGCTGCAAATGGCAATATTTCATTCCTTTTTATGGCTGAGTAATATTCCATTGTGTATATGTACCATGTCTTCTTTATCCATTCATCTGTCGAAGGACATTCAGGTTGCTTCCATATTTTGGCTATTGTAAATAGTGCTGCAATGAACATTGGGATGCATGTATCTTTTCGAATTATAGTTTTCTCCAGATATATGCCCGGACTGGGATTGCTGGATCATACTGTAACTCTATTTTTAGTTTTTTAAGGAACATCCATACTGTTCTCCATAGTGGCTGCACTAATTTACATTCCCACAAGCGGTGTAGGAGGGTTCCCTTTTCTAGGAAGCTATTTTTTTAAATCATTTTTTCCCAAGTTTTCCAAACAGTTTTCCTGTTTCTCAAGGTTTGCAGACTTGGAATAAGTCAATATTTTTTACATTTTATAGACATGATTACAGACACAAAAAAACAGACAATTTGCCAATGGTCATTGAGGCAGATAGTGTCAGACCCAGGATCAGCCTTTACATCTACAGTCAGTATCACTGAACTTCATTTCTGTGTCTGCACAGAACAGTACACTCAAGTGTCAGGTTGTATACTCTAAGAGAAAAATAACATGTTGGAGGGAAAAAGACTAATATGAACAGTATTTATCAGTTTCACTTATACATTTTTAAGAGGATGGATTGTCTCTTTATCACAGCTTTGGTACACATATTCTACATGCAAAACACATCATTAATTGTAGAAAAGTAAAGAATACAAATTTTAAAAGAAAAAAGAGAAAGAAAATTACTATAACCCCTACTGTTGACATTTGAGATATGTGTGTATGTGAGTATGCTTGAACACGTCATTTTTACAGATCTGTAAAATACTACAGGCATTTTTTTGTTCACACTTTTTGTTAGATAAAATATCAAACATCTACGGAAAGGAATAAAAATACTTCTGCAACATTATTAATGGTTACACAGTATCACATTTTATGGAAGTTCCTTCACTGCAAGTGAATAGAAAGCTGGTCACATTTAATTGATTGCTTCCTTGAAATAGTTTCAATTTTTTAAAAAACTAGGTAACAAATTATGATCTGCTTTTCTGCTAAGAACTTTATATTTTTACCTTAGGTACATTTCCCATATTGTGTTGAATAATTTTACATGTAGATGCATACTATGAGTAATTTGCTCATAAAATTTAATTCAACAAATATTAGCACCGTGCCAGAGACACATTCAGGAGATTACCCAATGATACCGGTCCTTGATACCTAAGAATCTGTGATGGAAGGGAGAATAGGATAGAAAGAGCTGTGAAGTAGACCATCTGTGCCATGGGAAAGGCACAGATGCCCATTGAAACTCTGAGGGGAGGTCTCTGCTGGTTGGGAGGAAGAGAGAATGCTTCATGGAGCAGTAATCATTTGGAAAGTGGTAGATTTCATATGTAAACACAGAAGAAAGTCAACACATTATGAAGATAAATTATATATAGAATTTTTGACTCATTACACATCCTTTAAAATTTTTAAATCCAAAATGATTTATTTTAGTTTTACTACAATGAAAGGAAGTGGACCAAATAGAATATTTATTATCAGAGGGAAACTGGCATCTGAATTCCAGTGAGGCCCATTTCCTCCACAAAGAATAGGGAAGAAATAGAGAATCCAAGTATTCCACAAACTATTAATTGGTACTGTTCTTTAATGTTTCCTTGGAGGAAACCAAGGTTTCTAGATGCTATGTTCCTCATCTAATCTCTGAGTCACACATCCTGGGATGGCTGAGCCAGCACTAGGATCCAGGGATGTGGACTCCCAGCTCCATGCTCTTTCCATCACTCAATGTTACTTTCCCAAGGGCTGCTAAGCAAATTTATTAAGGGCAAGGATTCCTAGCCCAACAAGTGCAGAAAAGTGAGAGGATCCTTCACCTGTCACATTGAGTTGATGAACTTTTTCCTGCACGTCTGTGAGACTGAGGAATTCATTCAACATTCATTCATTCAACAAGTGTGTACACAGTGGCCCTGATGTACCTGGCATTACACTAAACACCGGGGACCTAGCAGGGAATGAGCCAGACCCTTGGAAACATGCCTGTCCAGACATCGACGTCTCCTGCTTGACATGGAGAGGTGTGGGTGGGAACAACCAGGTGTTGATCTGGCTCCAGGGAAAATGAGGGGAGTTCAAATGTTCCATTGCAACCCTCCCTGCTCCGTGCAGATCTCCATTTTCTCATCAATGATCTGGAAACCCCATTAAAACATGCAAATGATATTCCCATACAAAGGTAGAAAACCATGCCCTCTGCTACCCGCCTCTCTGCAGCCCACTAGCTCATCTCTCTCACAGTTCACAGTCACTCTGACCTTTGTCCAAGAGCAACAGATCTTCCAATGACAAATTGTTTGCTTGTCTCCAGACCTTAGGCTGTCAGTTTTGGTCAGTGACTTTATCACATTTTCTCAGCTCTTCAGTGCACCTTTAATGAGGTGAAAACTCATAAAACTGCGGGAACTTCAAAGAATACGAGAAGGAGACCTTCAAGATGGCAGAAGAGTAAGACGTGGAGATCGCCTTCCTCCCCACAAATACATCAGAAAAACACCTACATGTGGAACAACTCCTACAGAACATCTACTGAACGTGGGCAGAAGACCTCAGACTTCCCAAAAGGCAAGAAACTCCCCACGTACCTGGGTAGGGAAAAAGAAAAAAGAAAAAACAGAGACAAAAGAATAGGGATGGGACCTGCACCTCTGGGAGGGAGCTGTGAAGGAGGAAAGGTTTCCACACACTAGGAAGCCCCTTCGCAGGTGGAGACTGCGGGTGGTGGAGTGGGGAGCTTTGGAGTCACGGAGGACAGCGCAGCAACAGGAGTGCACAGGACAAACAGAGAGATTCCTGCACAGAGGATCGGTGACGACCAGTACTCACCAGCCCGAGAGCCTTGTGTGCTCACCCGCCGGGGCGGGCGGGGGCTGGGAGCTGAGGCTCGGGCTTCGGAGGTCGGATCCCAGGGAGAGGACTGGGGTTGGCGGCGTGAACACAGCCTGAAGGGGCTAGTGCGCCACAGCTAGCCGGGAGGGAGTCCGGGGAAAAAGTCTGGAGCTGCCAAAGAGGCAAGAGACTTTTCTTCCTCTTTGTTTCCTGGTGCGCAAGGAGAGGGGATTAAGAGCACCGCTTAAAGGAGCTTCAGAGACGGGCGCGAGCTGTGGCTATCAGCGTGGACCCCAGAGACAGACATGAGATGCTAAGGCTGCTGCTGCAGCCACCAAGAAGCCTGTGTGCGAGCATAGGTCACTCTCCACACCTGCCCTCCAGGAGCCTGTGCAGCCCGCCATTGCCAGGGTCCCGTGATCCAGGGACAGCTTCCCCGGGAGAACACACAGCATGCCTCAGGCTGCTGTAACGTCACGCTGGCCTCTGCCACCGCAGGCTCGCCCGGCATCCGTACCCCTCCCTCCCCCTGGCCTGAGTAAGCCAGAGCCCCCTAATCAGCCTCTCCTTTAACCCCGTCCTGTCTGGGCGGGAACAGATACCCTTAGGCGACCTACACACAGAGGCAGGGCCAAATCCAAAACTGAACCCTGGGAGCTGTGCGAACGAAGAAGAGAAAGGGAAATCTCTCCCAGCAGCCTCAGGAGCAGCGGATTAAATCTCCACAGTCAACTTGATGTACCCTGCATCTGTGGAATACCTGAATAGATCAAAAAATCATCCCAAAATTGAGGTGGTAGACATCGGGAGCAATGATATATATATTTTTTTCCTTTTTCTCTTTTTGTGAGTGTGTATGTGTATGCTTCCATGTGTGATTTTGTCTGTACAGTTTTGCTTTTACCATTTGTGCTGGGTTCTGCCTGTCCGTTTTTTGTTTTTTGTTTTTAGTATAGTTTTTAGCACTGGTTGTCATTGGTGGATTTGTTTTTGGTTTCGTTGCTCTCTTCTTTCTTTCTCTTTCTTTTTTTCTTTTTTTAATTACTTTTAAATTTTTTTATTTTTAATAACTATTTTAAATTTTTATTTATATAACTTTATTCTATTTTATTTATTTTTGGTCTTTCTTTCTTCTTTTCTCCCTTTACTTCTCAGCCATGTGGCTAACAGGGTCTTGGTGCTCCGGCCTGGTGTCAGGCCTGTGCTTCTGAGGTGGCAGAGCTGAGCTCAGGACACTGGTCCACCAGAGACATTCCGGCTCCACGTAATATCAAATGGCAAAAGATCTCCCAGAGATCTCCATCTCAACACTAAGACCCAGCTCCACTCAACAACCAGCAAGCTACAGTGGTGGACACCCTATGCAAAAAAACTAGCAAGACAGGAACACAACCCCATCCATTAGCAGAAAGCCGGCCTAAATTCATAATTAGGTCACAGACACCCCAAAACACACCACCGGACACGGTCCTGCCCAACAGAAAGACAAGATCCAGCCTCATCCACCAAAACACAGGCAATAGTCCCTTCCACCAGGAAGCCTACACAATCCATTGAACCAACCTTAGCCACTGAGGACAGACACCAAAAATAATGTGAACTACGAACCTGCAGCCTGCAGAAAGGAAACCCCAAACACAGTAAGTTAAGCAAAATGAGAGGCAGAGAAACACACAGCTGATGAAGGAGCAAGGTGAAAACCCTCCAGACTAAACAAATGAAGAGGAAATATGCACTCTACCTGAAAAAGAATTCAGAGAATTGGTAGTAAAGATGATCCAAAATCTTGGAAATAGAATGGAGAAAATACAGGAAACATTTAACAAGGACCTAGAAGAACTAAAGAGCAAACAAACAATGATGAACAACACAATAAAAGAAATTAAAAATTCTCTAGAAGGAATCAATAGCAGAATAACTGAGGCAGAAGAACGGATAAGTGACCTGGAAGATAAAATAGTGGAAATAACTACTGCAGAGCAGAATAAAGAAAAAAAGAATAAAAAGAAGTGAAGACAGTCTCAGAGACCTCTGGGACAACATTAAACGCACCAACATTTGAATTATAGGGGTCCCAGAAGAAGAAGAGAAAAAGAAAGGGACTGAGAAAATATTTGAAGAGATTATAATTGAAGACTTCCCTAATATGGGCAAGGAAATAGTTAATCAAGTCTAGGAAGCACAGAGAGTCCCATACAGGATAAATCCAAGGAACAACACGCCAAGACACATATTAATCAAACTATCAAAAATTAAATACAAAGAAAAAATATTAAAAACAGCAAGGGAAAAACAACAAATAACATACAAGGGAATCCCCATAAGGTTAACAGCTGATCTTTCAGCGGAAACTCTGCAAGTCAGAAGGGAGTGGCAGTACATATTGAAAGTGATGAAAGGGAAAAAACTACAACTAGGATTACTCTACCCAGCAAGGATCTCATTCAGATTTGACGGAGAAATGAAAACCTTTACAGACAAGCAAAAGCTAAGAGAATTCAGCACCACCAAACCAGCTTTACAACAAATGCTAAAGGAACTTCTCTAAGCAGGAAACACAAGAGAAGGAAAAGACCTACAAAAACAAGCCCAAAACAATTAATAAAATGGTAATAGGAACATACATTTTGATAATTACCTTCAATGTAAAAGGGATAAATGCTCCAACCAAAAGATATAGACTGGCTGAATGGATACAAAAACAAGACCCATATATATGCTGTCTACAAGGGAACCACTTCAGATCTAGGGACATACACAGAATGAAAGTGAGGGGATGGAAAAAGATATTCCATGCAAATGGAAATCAAAAGAAAGCTGGAGTAGCAATTCTCATATCAGACAAAATAGACTTTCAAACAAAGACTATTACAAGAGACAAAGAAGGACACTACATAATGATCAACCCAAGAAGAAGATATAATAATTGTAAATATTTATGCACCCAACATAGGAGCACCACAATACATAAGGTTAATACTATCAGCCATAAAAGGTGAAATCGACAGTAACACAATCATAGTAGGGAACTTTAACACCCCACTTTCACCAATGGACAGATCATCCAAAATGAAAATAAATAAGGAAACACAAGCTTTAAATGATACATTAAACAAGACGGACTTAATTGATAATTATAGGTCATTCCATCCAAAAACAACAGAATACACATTCTTCTCAAGTGCTCTTGGAATATGCTCAAAGATGGATCATAACTTGGGACACAAATCAAACTTTAGTAAATTTAAGAAAATTGAAATCGTATCAAGTATCTTTTCTGACCACAAAGCTATGAGACTAGATATCAATTACAGGAAAACATCTGTAAAAAATACAAACACATGGAGGCTAAACAATACACTACTTAATAACCAAGAGATCGCTGAAGAAATCAAAGAGGATATCAAAAAATACCTAGAAACAAATGACAATGAAAACACGACGACCCAAAACCTATGGGATGAAGCAAAAGTGGTTCTAAGAGGGAAGTTTATAGCAATACAATCCTACCTCAAGAAACAAGAAACATCTCAAATAAACAACCTAACTTTACACCTAATGCAATTAGAGGAAGAAGAACAAAAAAAACCCAAACTTAGCACAAGGAAAGAAATCATAAAGATCAGATCAGAAATAAATGAAAAAGAAATGAAGGAAAGAAGAGCCAAGATCAATAAAACTAAAAGCTGGTTTTTTGAGAAGATAAACAAATTTGATAAACCATTAGCCAGACTCATCAGGAAAAAAAGGGAAAAGACTCAAATCAATAGAATTAGAAATGAAAAAGGAGAAGTAACAATGGACACTGCAGAAATACAAAGGATCATGAGAGATTACTAGGATCCACTATATGACAATAAAATGAACAACCTGGAAGAAATGGAAAAATTCTTAGAAAAGCACAACCTTACAAGACTGAACCAAGAAGAAATAGAAAATATACACTGATAAATCACAAGCACTGAAATTGAGACTGTGATTAAAAATCTTCCAACAAACAAAAGCCCAGGACCAGATGGCTCCACAGGCAAATTCTATCAAACATTTAGTGGAGAGTTAACATCTATCCTTCTCAAGCTCTTCCAAAAAATAGTAGAGTGAGGAACACTCCCAAACTCATTCTACAAGACCACCATCACCCTGACACCAAAACCAGACAAAGATGTCACAAAGAAAAAAAACTACAGGCCAATATCACTGATGAACATAGATGCAAAAATCCTCAACAAAATACTAGCAAACAGAATCCGACAGCACATTAAAATGATCATACAACATGATCAATTGGGGTTTATCCCAGGAATGCAAGGATTCGTCAATATACACAAATCAATCAATGTGATACACCATATTAACAAATTGAAGGAGAAAAACCATATGATCATCTCAATAGATGCAGAAAAAGCTTTTTACAAAATTCAATACCCAATTATGATGAAAACCCTCCAGAAAGCAGGCATAGAGGGAACTTGCCTCAACATAATAAAGACCATATATGACAAACCCACAGCCAACATCATGATCAATGGTGAAAAACTGAAATCATTTCCTCTAGGATCAGGAACAGGACAAGGTTGCCCACTCTCACCACTATTATTTAACGTAGTTTTGGAAGTTTAAGCCACAGCAATCAGGGAAGAAAAAGAAATAAAATGAATCCAAACTGGAAAAGAAGAAATAAAGCTGTCACTGTTTGCAGATGACATGATACTATACATAGATAATCCTAAAGTCTCTACCAGAAAACTACTAGAGGTAATCAATGAATTTGGTAAAGTAGCAGGATACAAAATTAATGCACAGAAATCTCTTGCATTCCTATACACTAATGATGAAAAATCTGAAAGAGAAATTAAGGAAACCCTCCTATTTACCATTGCTACAAAAAGAATAAAATGCCTAAGAATAAACCTACCTAAGGAGACAAAAGACCTGTATGCAGAAAATTATAAGACACTGATGAAAGGAACTAAAGATGATACAAATAGATTGAGAGATATACCATGTTCTTGGATTGGATGAATCAACATTGTGAAAATGACTATACTACCCAAAGCAATCTACAGATTCAATGCAATCCCTATCAAACCAGCAATGGCATTTTTCACAGAACTAGAACAAAAAATTTCACAATTTATATGGAAACACAAAAGATGCCGAATAGCCAAAGCAATCTTTTTTTTTTCTAGCAAATTGATATTTTTATTTGTATTAAAATCATATTACTCCATTTTCTCATTCAGCAAACAGTTTTTGAGATCTAAAGATAAAGTTAACATTTTTAATTTTTAAAAATAACATTAACTTGGGATTTTACTTTTTTTTCTTTTTAAACGTCTTTATTAGAGTATAATTGCATTACCATGGTGTGTTAGTTTCTGCTTTATAACAAAGTGAATCAGTTATACACATAAATATGTCCCCTTATCTCTTCCCTCTTGCGTCTCCCTCCCTCCCACCCTCCCTATCCCACACTTCTAGGGGGTCACAAAGCACTGAGCTGATCTCCCTGTGCTATGTGACTGCTTCTCACTAGCTATCTATTTTACATTTGGTAGTGTATATACGTCCATGCCACTCTCTCACTTCATCCCAGCTTACCCTTCCCCCTCCCTGTATCCTCAAGTCCATTATCTAGTAGGTCTGTGTCTTTATTCCCGTCTTGCCCCTACGTTCTTCATGACCTTTTTTTTTTAGATTCCATGTATATGTGTTAGCATACGGTATTTGTTTTTCTCTTTCTGACTTACTTCACTCTGTATGACAGACTCTAGGTCCATCCACTTCACTACAAATAACACAATTTCATTTCTTTTTATGGCTGAGTAATATTCCATTGTATATATGTGCCACATCTTCTTTATCCATTCATCTGTCGATGGACACTTAGGTTGCTTCTGTGTCCTGGCTATTGTAAATAGAGCTGCAATGAACATTGTGGTACATGACTCTTTTTGAATTATGCTTTTCTCAGGGTATATGCCCAGTAGTGGGATTGTTGGGTCACATGGTAGTTCTATTTTTAGTTTTCTAAGGAACCTCCATACTGTTCTCCATAGTGGCTGTATCAATTTACATTCCTACCAACAGTATAAGAGGGTTCCCTTTTCTCCACACACTCTCCAGCATTTATTGTTTGTAGATTTTTTGATGATGGCCATTCTGACTGGTGTGAGGTGATACCTCGTTGTAGTTTTGATTTGCATTTCTCTAAGATTAGTGATGTTGAGTATTCTTTTATATGTTTGTTCGCTGTCTGTATATCTTCTTTGGAGAAATGTCTATTTAGGTCCTCTGCCCATTGTTGGATTGGGTTGTTGTTTGTTTTTTTGATATTGAGCTGCATGAGTTGCTTGTAAATTTTGGAGATTAATCCTTGGTCAGTTGCTTCATTTGCAAATATTTTCTCCCATTCTGAGGATTGTCTTTTCCTCTTCTTTATGGTTTCCTTTCTGTGCAAAAGCTTTTAAGTTTCATTAGGTCTCATTTGTTTATTTTTGTTTTTACTGGGTCAAAAAGGATCTTGCTGTGATTTATGTCATACAGTGTTCTGCCTATGTTTTCCTCTACGAATTTGATAGCGTCTGGCCTTACATTTAGGTCTTTAATCCATTTTGAGTTTATTTTTGTGTATGGTGTTAGGGAGTGTTCTAATTTCATTCTTTAACATGTAGCTGTCCAGTTTTCCCAGCACCACTTATTGAAGAGTCTGTCTTTTCTCCACTGTATATTCCAGCCTCCTTTATCAAAGATAAGGTGACCATATGTGCCTGGGTTTATCTCTGGGCTTTCTACCCTGTTCCATTGATCTATATTTCTGTTTTCTTCATTACTGTAGCTTTGTAATATAGTCTGAAGTCAGGGCCCCTGATTCCTCCGGCTCCATTTTTCTTTCTCAAGATTGTTTTGGCTACTCGTGGTCTTTTGTGTTTCCATACAAATTGTGAAATTTTTTGTTCTAGTTCTGTGAAAAATACCATTGGTAGTTTGATAGCGATTGCACTGAATCTGTAGATTGCTTTGGGTAGTATAGTCATTTTCACAATGTTGATTCATCCAATCCAAGAACATGGTATATCTCTCCATCTATTTGCATCATCTTTAATTTCTTTCATCAATGTCTTATAATTTTCTGCATACAGGTCTTTTGTCTCCTTAGGTAGGTTTATTCCTAGATATCTTATTCTTTTTGTTGCAATGATAAATGGGAGTGTTTTCTTAATTTCACTTTCAGATTTTTTATCATTAGTGTATAGGAATGCTAGAGATTTCTGTGCCTTAATTTTGTATTCTGCTACTTTACCAAATTCGTTGATTAGCTCTCGTAGTTTTCTGGTAGCATCTTTAGGATTATCTATGTATAGCATCATGTCATCCGCAAACAGTGACAGCTTTACTTCTTTTCTGATTTGGATTTCTTTTATTTCTTTTTCTTCTCTGATTGCTGTGGCTAAAACTTCCAAAACTATGTTGAATTATAGTGGTGAGAGTGGGCAACCTTGTCTTGTTCCTGATCTTAGTGGAAATGGTTTCAGTTTTCACCATTGAGGGCGATGTTGGCTGTGGGTTTGTCATATATAGCCTTTTATTATGTTGAGTAAAGTTCCCTCTATGCCTACTTTCTGGACGTTTTTATCATAAATGGGTGTCGAATTTTGTCGAAAGCTTTCTCTGCATCTATTGAGATGATCATATGGTTTTTCTCCTTCAATTTGTTAATATGGTGTATCACATTGATTGATTTGCGTATATTGCGTATATTGAAGAATCCTTGCATTCCTCAGATAAACCCCACTTGATCATGGTGTATGATAATCTGTGTTGTTGGATTCTGTTTGCTAGTATTTTGTTGAGGATTTTTGCATCTATGTTCATCAGTGATATTGGCCTGTAGTTTTCTTTCTTTGTGACATCTTTTTCTGGTTTTGGTATCAGTGTGATGGTGACCTCGTAGAATGAGTTTGGGAATGTTCTTCCCTCTGCTATATTTTGGAAGAGTTTGAGAAGGATAGGTGTTAGCTCTTCTCTAAATGTTTGATAGAATTAGCCTGTGAAGCCATCTTGTGCTGGGCTTTGTTTGTTGGAAGATTTTTAATCACAGTTTCAATTTCAGTGCTTGTGATTCATCTGTTCATATTTTCTATTTCTTCCTGGTTCAGTTTTGGAATGTTATGCATTTCTAAGAATTTGTCCATTTCTTCCAGGTTGTCCATTTTATTGTCATATAGTTGCTCCTAGTAATCTCTCATGATCCTTTATATTTCTGCAGTGTCCGTTGTTACTTCTCCTTTTTCATTTCTAATTCTATTGATTTGAGTCTTTTCCCTTTTTTTCCTGATGAGTCTGGCTAATGGTTTATCAAATTTGTTTATCTTCTCTAAAAACCAGCTTTTAGTTTTATTGATCTTTGCTCTTCTTTCCTTCATTTATTTTTCATTTATTTCTGATCTGATCTTTATGATTTCTTTCCTTCTGCTAACTTTTGGGGGTTTTTTTTCTTCTTTCTCTAATTCCTTTAGGTGTAAAGTTAGGTTGTTTATTTGAGATGTTTCTTGTTTCTTAAGGTAGGATTGTATTGCTATAAACGTGCCTCTTAGAACTGCTTTTGCTGCATTCCATAGGTTTTGGGTCCTCGTGTTTTCATTGTCATTTGTTTCTAGGTATTTTTTGATATCCTCTTTGATTTCTTCAGCGATCTCTTGGTTATTAAGTAGTGTATTGTTTAGCCTCCATGTGTTTGTATTTTTTACAGATTTTTTTCCTGTAATTGATATCTAGTCTCATAGAGCTGTGGTCAGAAAAGATACTTGATACGATTTCAATTTTCTTAAATTCACCAAGGCTTGATTTGTGCCCCAAGATATGGTCTATCCTGGAGAATGTACCGTGAGCACTTGAGAAGAATGTGTATTCTGTTGTTTTTCGATGGAATGTTCTATAAATATCTAATGAAGTCCATCTTGTTTAATGTATCATTTAAAGCTTGTGTTTCCTTATTTATTTTCACTTTGGATGATCTGTCCATTGGTGAAAGCAGGGTGTTAAAGTCCCCTACTATGATTTTGTTACTGTTGATTTCCCCTTTTATGGCTGTAAGTGTTTGCCTTATGTATTGAGGTTCTCCTATGTTGGGTGCATAAATATTTACTATTGTTATAATTTCTTCTTTTTTTTATAAATTTATTTATTTATTTATTTTTGGCTGCATTGGGTCTTCATTGGTGCACGCGGGCTTTCTCTAGTTGTGGCAATCAGGGGCTACTCTTCATTGTGATGCGTGTGCTTCTCATTGCAGTGGCTTCTCTTGTTGCAGAGCATGGGCTCTAGGCATGCGGGTTTCAGTAGTTGTGGCACGTAGGCTCAATAATTGTGGCATGCAGGCTCTAGAGCGCAGGCTCAGTAGTTGTGGCGCACGGGCTTAGTTGCTCCGTGGCATGTGGGATCTTCCCGGACCAGGGCTTGAACCCGTGTCCCCTGCATTGGCAGGCAGATTCTTAACCACTGCACCACCAGGGAAGTTCTGTTATATCTTCTTCTTGGGTTGATCCCTTGATCATTATGTAGTGTCCTTCTTTGTCTCTTGTAAGTCTTTGTTTTAAAGTCTCTTTTACTTTCTTCACTCTAAGCCACTTGGCCTCTTTTCTCTTCTCTGAACATGTCAGGGCTTCTTCTGCCTCAGGGCCTTTGCACTTGTTGTTCTGATGCTTGACTCTCTTGCTCCCCATATTTACGTGGTTCTCATACCTCTTCAAGGTCTTTACTCAAGTATCTTCTTCTTAACATTTGTTTCTGGTCTCCCTATTTACAACTGCAACATTCCATCTTCCCCCAACATTCTCCATACTTTATGACTACCTTATTTTTTTCTATAGCTATCACCACCATCTGAGAGACTATTTTATTTACATAGTTTCTTAATTTTCTGCCTTCCCCTCTAGAATGAAGGCTATGCAAGAGCAGGATTTTTTTTGTCCATATTGTTCTTCATGTATCCCCACTACCTTGAGTAACATTTGCTGAGTAAATTAATATTCCACGATTTTTATATCAATGTCTTATTCAAAAAATTCTAAAATTATAATCTTTGAATAAAGGTACAAAACAGCTGAAACAATTTACAACCTTACAAGTCTCCCTCATACTCGAGATATGATTTGAAGGTATCACTGGTAAGCATCAGTTATAGTGACCACTACATATTTACAAGAGAACCTACTGAACCAAAGACTAATGGTTTCAAAAACTTGGACTAAGAATGCTTAGACTAAGAATGCAGGAAATTACAAGTTGAAGTGCAGTGTTATCCTGGACTAAAAGTAAGAGAAGTTGGCAAAATAAATGTACATAATTCCCAGAAAAAGATTTCCTGGAAAAATAGTGAAAAGTGTAAGCATGATTTTTCAAACCAAATTTAACTCTACAAGTTTAAGCCAATTTTCTTACAATGTGTTTAGTGAATTTAGGTTACTAAAAGGGACTCTGCTGGCCAGAGGGAATGCAGTTTCCCATCAGAAATGGGCTACCTCATGGCTATGGGGCGGCCCCACAGCTACCATGCCTCACTTGCTAACCCAGCACTCAGTGGTGCCAGGCTTTGGTTTATATGAAGAAAACTGAGAGGAAAGAGAACATATGAGCACAGAGAAGTTTCGGAGAGAATGTTGAATTGGAGTCTCCACAGTGATCAGATGAGAGAACAGAAATACATTTTACATTGACTGTCAATTCTTGGTGACTCTAGCCCAGGAGTCCCTCTGTAATTCCCCACAACTGATTTAGGAGCTCCTTATTGTTCAAATGCTACTCCATGAGTCACTGGGCAGGGACAGCAGACCCAGTAATGTGGGCTTTTGAAGAACAAGTAAAGTTAGAAGGTTTTGCTGGAAGAAAAGATAACTAGTGGATAAAAAGAAGTTTTGGTTTTGGCCTGTCCATGATGGAAACCATGGTTTGCCTGTGCAGTTTATCCCCAAATTATGAATTTTCAGTGGTTAATAGATTACTAAGTGACACCAGAGGTAACATGGATTCATTACAGTCCACACTGCACAAGGACACCTCCGCTTAGACATCTAAAAGCCATCTCAAAATTAAATTCAAAACTGAACTCCTGATCTTTTCACCAAAACCAATCTTTCTATCTCAGCTGATTGCAACTTCTTTCTTCCAGTTGCTCAGGCCTGAAGTCTTGGAGTCATTTATCTCAGTCCATTTGGGCTGCTATAACAAAATACCACAGAGTGGGTATCTTATAAACAACAGGAATTTATTGCTCACACTTCTGGAGGCTGGAAGTCCAAGATCATGGTGCCAGCATAGTTGGGTAGGGTCCTCTTTCTGGTTCATAGCTGGAGCCTTCTCACTGCATCCTCGTCTGGCAGAAGGGGCTAGGGATCTCCCTGGACCCTCAGTTACAAGGCACTAATCCTGTTCATGAGGGCTCCACCCTCATGACCTAAGCACCTCCCAAATGCCCCACCTTCTAATACCATCACATTAGGCATTAGAATTTCAACATATAAATTTTAGGGGGACACAAACATTCAGATCATACCATCATCCTTGATGATTTTTTTTCTCTCATAGCCAGTTTGTCAGGGAATCATTAGCTCTACCCTCAAAGCACATTTGGAATTAGATTACTTTTCACTATCCCACTGTTCCCACTCTGGTCCTCATCATCTGTGATCCTGTCTCCCATCTGGTCTCCCTCCTCTACCTCCCATTTAATGGGCTGAATTGTGTCTCCCCAAAATACACGTTCAAGTTCTGATACCCAGTACCTGTGAATATGACCTTATTTGGAATTAAGGTCTTGGCAAAAGTAATTAAGATGTAAATTAAGATGATGTCATACTGGATTAGGGTAGGCCCTAAATCTAACTACTGGTGTCTTTATAAGGAAAGAAGAAGACACATAGAAACAAAGGAACACATAGAAGAGAAGGCCATGTGACAACCAGACAGAGATTGGAGTGATGCAGCTACAAGCAGGGAACACCAAGGATTGGTAGCAGCCACCAGAAGCTCAGGAATGGCAAGAAGGAATTCTGCCCTAGAGACTTCAGAGGGAGGGTAACCCTGCCAACACCTAGATTTTCAACTTCTGGCCTCTAGAACTGAAAGAATAAGTTTTTGCTGTTTTAAGCTACCTGGTTTGTGGTACTTTGTTACAGAAAACCTAGGAAATTTATATACCCACTGCAGTCTAGTCTCAACATGGCAACCAGAGGAGTTCCTTTAAAATATAAGGCAGATCATCCCACTTATTCACTCAAAAGCCTCCAGTGATTTCCCTCTCCTCCCAGAGAAAAAGCTGAGAGCCTTACAAAAGCCAGGAAAGTCCTACAGGACTGACTCCCCAGTGATACCGATGACCTCATCACCTACTATCTCCAGCCACACTGGACTCCTTGTGTTCTTCCAACACTCCAAGCACATTCCTGCGGAAGGGCATTTGCACTGGCAGTCTCCTTGCCTAGAACATTCCTTTCCCAGATTTATGTATGACTAGCTGTCTCACTAGTTCAGTTAAATGCCAACTCCTCAGTAAGACCTAATATGGTTACCTAAAATTGCAAATCTCCCCCACCAGTTCCAAAGCTTCAGAATCTCCTTTATCCTGCTCTCCTTTTTCTATCTCTGAAAAACATTTATCACCTTCTAGTGTATCATACAATTTACTTAATTATCATGTCTATTTTATATTGCCCATCTCCCCCTACTAGAAAGTAAAGTTCATGAAAACAGGGATCTTTATCTATTTTAACTGATATATCCCCCCCAACACAAAGTGCCTGGCACATTATAGCTGTTCATCCAATATTTTTAGGATGAATGAATAGGAAAAGGCAACATGACACAGCAGATGTGAGGGTTTGCTAACCTCTGATCTCTGATATTCTTAATCCCATTTTTATTTAGATGAAGTTTTCAGTGGTTAGATAACGCCTTGAGGGTTCCAGCTAAAAGGCAGTATCCTCACTTTCTCATTTTTAGATAGGTATGCATAGAGTGTTACCCTTGGTGTCTTTTTCATCAAAAACTGCCACCAAAAATGAACGTAGAGGAAATTCCAAAAAAAGTAAACTCCAGCTACTACTGCTTCCAAAATATCCTTGTTGAGGAACAAAATGTTGAAAGTACGAATTAAATGCTTCAAAGGTTCTAGTCATCTTCTCAAAATAAAGGCATCACACTCCTTTCCATCTTAGTAGAATGGGCTCACAGAGGCTCTATAATTTGTATAGTTAAAAATTACCAAATAGCTTAGGGGTGCAGATTAGAAGTTCTAGGCATTGGTGTCTATGAAATCATCATAGGCTAAAACACTTAATCCTTTGAGACTAAATCCAAATTGCAAACTACCCAGGAAAAAAAATGAGATCATATATCTGCTACTCAGATCATGTTCTTATCTGCCAAAAATGCCTCTGAGAAGAATGATGTGTGTGCGTGTGCACACACACAATACACACACACAAGCACACTCTCATTCCAGCAGCAAAATTACTTTGAAAACATTAATACATATTAATAAAAATGTAAAGACAACAGCTGTTTGAATTTCAGATAAACTGTGGACCATTTTTTACCATTTAAGTCATTGAGAGTGCTGTGCACATAATTGAACAAAAACATGGTCCAAAAAAAAATGCAAGTCGGCTAAAAAAGGAAGTTAAAAATTTGAGTTTAAAAAAATTTATCATAAATTATTAGTTATCTTGCCTGGTTGCTGAGGGAGATGCTCTGGTTAATATGTGTTCCATATGTGAATCAGTAATTTAGACTATCATAAAATACACTTAGTATTCTAAAAGAACGTCCCCTTTCTTTGATGAGGCAGTTAAAGATTTTTCAAAATATTTCTGGGCCTTATAGTCACCATGGTTAGCAAGAAATATCACTTAACTACAATTGTATGCAAGTGCCAGCTAATAGAATTCTGACAAATACCAGAAAGTTTACTATAGATGAAATTCAGGGTTACCCAGAGAGATATTTACCTTGTAAAGTAGCCCTTACAAGTTTTATTAATGTCAAGACTTGGACTGCTCTAAGTGCCCATCTAAATATTATACAACCCAGAGGAGAAGCACTTAAAGCCATGGGAGAGGGTGCAGGAGTGGGGTTGGACCCAGGGCTGAGGCAGGCACCCCCCTCCTTCCCACCTCAGTGGGTCATGCCCAGGGCAGCAGCAGCAGGGGAGTGACCGGACGGTCCCCGCGGAGGAGACGATGCCTTTTCCAGTTACAACGCAGGGATCACAACAAACACAGCTGCCACAGAAGCACTGTGGCATTACCTCTCCCAACAGCTTAGCAGCCCCCAAGGAGACTGACTTACACAGGAAAGAACTGAGACTCTGAAGCCTTTGGGGGTTTTTGAAGAGGAAGAGGAACTGCAGCACAGAATTTTAATTTGGGGAAAATTAAATAACCTGGTAAAAGAGTGGATACAAGAAATCAGTGAAAGCAAGAATCTTCCACAGTCTGTAATTGATAATGTTGGGGGGAAAATTTTCACATTTGGATCTTATGGATTAAGAGTACATACAAAAGGTGCCAATATTGATGAGTTGTATGTTGCACCAAGACATGTTGATCGAAGTGACTTTTTCACCTCATTCTATGGTAAGTTGAAATTACAGGAAAAAGTAAAAGATTTAAGAGCTGCTGAGGAGGCATTTGTACCAGGTATCAAACTGTGTTTTGCTGGGATAGAGATTAATATTTTGTTTGCAAGATTAGCACTGCAGACTATCCCAGAAGACTTGGACTTAAGAGATGACAGTCTGCTTAAAAATCTAGATATAAGATGCATAAGAAGTCTTAATGGTTGCAGGGTAACTGATGAATTTTTACATCTAGTACCAAACATAGACAATTTCAGGTTAACCCTAGAGCTATCAAACTGTGGGCCAAACACCACAACATCTATTCCAATATATTCGTTTCCTCGGTGTTTCGTGGGCTATGCCAGTAACAAGAACTTGCCAGCTTTATCCAAATGCAATAGCGTCAACTCTTGTACATCAATTTTTCTTGATATTTTCTAAACGGTATGTATTTAGATCATATTAAAATAAAATTGATTGTAGACACTGAAAAAATACATACATACATACATACATACAGCCCAGAGCAGCACTGCTCTAATTCTCTGTGGCATGTGGCCCCTAGGCTTCTGCTTTACACTTGTGCATGCTACTAGAAAAGGCAGCAATTGGAAACACATTCCCTCATAGCCAAAATCCTTCCCATCAAGTAATGACTGGAGAACCATTTCAGAGGCAAAGGCATGACAGTTAATGGGTGTTAAAAAATAAATCAAATGGGATGGAAACAAATGCACAATGTGAATGAACATATCCCTCAGATATCAGACTTTGAATAGGCACAAGCAAACAAAACTTTGGGTCTCAGCTCTTGAGCATGTCCCTTTCCTTCTCTGGGAGGCCACATACTGTCACTTCTGTGCTCAGACTCTTAGGATGACTCCCTTGTTAATGATAAGTGATCGCCCAAGTTAATGATGAGTGGTAAGTGCAGCCAACTCTATGGTCTGAGACACCACAAAATGCACACCTATCCCACTGAGGAGAGGACATCACTTATAACAGGTCAGCCTGATAAAACTCCATATCCAGTTCTCAAAGCCGCTCTGGGTTTGATAAATCCATGTTACTAGGATATAAAGAACATCCATGAGAGCAAGGACTTTATTTTACTCACCGCCATACCCATCTCCAAGAACAGTGTTTTGCATGTAGTAGGCACTTGAAAAATATTTATTGGATGGGTGAATGGCTAGTCTGTTCTACTGGAAACACCTGTACAGTGGTAAGAAGTTTGAGCCTATGTAGAAATGAAACTCTTCTAGTATCCAGTTAGCTTCCATAAAGCTCAGATTAATGTCAATGCTTCCAAGGCAGCAGTTCTAAAAACTCCATGCTGGTTGTATACTACTTTGGATTTTTTTTGTTCCAAGGAAATAGTTCTGATGAAGTCATGGACACTAGGATTTGCTCTGGGGACTAAAGGAACAGGCAAGTCTTAATACAAATGTACCAACCACAACAGCAGAATTCCAGAATGACAATATCAATAAATAGAAGAGGACTTAGGCAGGTTACCCTCCTGATGGCCCTCAGATTATATACAACAATGTCCCTGCTGGTCCAGTTTCTCTGAACAAATGGTTTTGCCTTTTCTCTATATCTTGCCTCATGGAGGTTCCTCTCCCTTCTGTCTGTGGTACAAATCTTGATTAGATCTCATTTGAGCTGTCACAATATCATCACAACTGCTCTCCTTACATCTAATCTCTCCTCCCTCCAGTTCATCTCTTATGCTTCCTCCTTTTAAAAACTCTCAGTTCATATTCCCAATATAATGAGATCCAAATACCTCAGCAGGACCCAGAAAGTCCTTCACAAACATGCCTGATCTCCTGACATTTCTTTCTACCCCAGATCCACCACGTTCTTGTGCCTGAATATATACACATATTGCTGTAGCTCTACTGCACCTCCCTCTAGCCCCCATGCCCTTTCCAGCTTCCCTGTCATTACTCATGGAATTTCCTGGGCCTATAATGCTTCCATATCTTGTCTACCTAGGGCATTCAGAGTTCAAATATTACATCTTTCCTGGATACCCCACTATCTACCATGCCCTCACCAGCACCCACCCTGTCTCCACAGCCTGACACAGAAACCCTCAGAGGCCACCTGACAAAACTGATCCTCCATCTGTGATCTCAGAGCATTTTTGACACCTCTAATGTGGTAGATTTTCTCCAAAAATGGTCACCAATAACCTCCCCCATCCCTTTATGTACATGCCACTCCTCTAGTGTATTTTGCACTCCTTGAATTTTGGCTGGCCTTGTGACTTGACTAGAATCCAGTAGAAGTAACCCTGTGCCAGCTCTGGGACTAAGCCTTAAAAGAAGCCAGACACCACATAAAGAAGCATGGACGAGTTTACTATTTGACACAAGACCATGTGGAAGAGAACTAAGGAGCCCCCAAGCCATTCCAGCCACACCAGCTGAGGCAGCAGACATGAGTGAAGCCGTCTTGGGCATTCCAAGTTCCTAGTTCAATGCAGCCGAATGGGTGACCCCATTCAACACCATATGGCACAGACCCACCAGCTGATAACTGATAATTGTTGTTTCAAGGCAGTAAGTTATGGAGTGGGTTATTTCCCAGCAAGGTAACTGAAACGTTTCCTATGGTATATTATAGTTACATATTTGCATGTCTAATTCTCTGCAGCAGGCTAGATTTGCCAAAGGTGACTGCAGCAACATCTCCCATACTCTTCTGCGGTATCCTTGCTATTCTGCCTTCAAGAGGTAAAGTCCAATTCCTCTCCTCTTGAATCTGGGGTGTCCATAGTGACTTGCTTGTAGCCACAGAGTGTGGAAGAAGTAACAGTGCATGACTTCCAAGGATAGTTCAAAAGAGCTCTTTCAGCGTCTAACCTGGTCTCTTGGAAAGCTCTCTCTTTGGATGCCCCTCTTAGGTGTTCCTTTTTGGGGGCAGCTTCCATGCTAGAAGAAACTAAAGCCACATGGAGAGGCCATGTGTAGATGCTCCAATCGACAGCTCCGGCTGAGTCTGCACTTTGAGTTATCCCAACCCAGACACCACATATGGCAGTAAGGAAACCTCTGGATGATTCCAGCCTCAGCCACTCAAGTCTCTTCCAGCTACTGGAATGTTCCCAGCCGAGTTCCCAGATATTGTGGGGCATAGAGAAGCCTACTCCATCATGCCCGGTCTGATTTTCTGAGCCACAGAATCTGTGAGCAAAATAAAACGGTTGTGGTTTTATGTCACTCAGTCTAGGGCAGTTTGTTACCCAAAAACAGGTAACTGGAGCACCTCTCAACCAGACTCTGGGCTCCCTGGAAAGTGGGGAAACATTCAGTCATCATTGTATCCCTAGTTTATAGTATGACACCTAGAGGCACAAAAGAGGCTCTCACCAAATATTTATTGAGTGCAATTGAAAGGTTGGAATGTCTGCTATCTTTTTTTTTAATGTTCAGCTTTATGGAATTCTGGAAATCTACACATTTGGACCAAAAATAACAGAGAAAATATATCTATGCATTAGGTTTATCATGCTATGTTTTGAGGATTTTTACAGAAATGGCTCTTTACTTTTCCATTCTTCATGGTATGAAATCCTATGGGAGGAGTTGGACCTGGTATTGCGAAGCAAAGTGAAATAGCACAAAATAGAGGAAAGTATTCAGTAAAAAGGAAAATCAATCCAATTCAGTTAAGTGCAAGTCATCTGTTCCCTTTTCCAATCAAAGTGTCTATCCTGTGTTCCTCTGTTCCATTTTACACAAGGGAAAAAATTTCTAAATGCCCTGTGTGCCCATGATTTTCCTCTCCTACCAAATCAAAAGTCAATACCCAAATGCTACTCAATATAACTCTGTAATTTCTTTGGCTCAGTAAGATGTCTGTAACATTGAAAAGTTCTTTTAAAAAGTGTATCTTAGAGACCCAACAAGTGGTGATGTGTTTCCCTGGTAGCACACTAATGTCTTCATTTTCTGGCTTTGTCAAGGAAAGAGATGCTCAGAGTAAGTGAATTTTCCAGATAGCCTCCTCCAACTCAGAAGACCTTACTTAGAAAGTCTATGAACTCTGCCACCACAGGGAACTGGTCACCCCTGCAGTACCTTGGGCTGAATGAATAAGGCCTGGCCAACCCTTGTGTGTCAGCAAATGCTGGGCTATAGCAGTTTCCAATCCTAAATTGCATAAAGGCTGAGGGTTGTGCACGCAAACCCTTAGCACCCCCTGGAGCAAACCCATCAGTGACTAAGATTCCTCCACAGAAAGTGGCAGGTACAAAGCAAAATCCACATTTAATAACCTTACTCTTGAGTTTTAACACTATTTATTTACAGACACTAGAATGGTGGAGAACTGGTCCCACCGCTCAAGGCTTCAGGCTCCTTTTAACCCTTGGCAGCCCAACAATGGAAGGGTCAAAGCTTTCTAGCCACACTCATCCAGATCCTGTCAAAGGTACTATATCTGAGTCCCCTGAGATGAACAAAAAAGATTTATTCTCCCCTGTACAGACCTGATGTTTCTACTTTCACCATGATTCACTCAGTTAAGGTTCTTACTGACACCATTAAATGCTTAGTTTCCAACTTGATTTGACTTGATTAATTTATTCACTCACATATTCATCCGTGCAGGATTTATTCAACACTCACTATGTGCCAGGCCCAGATTAGACGCTGAAAATAGAAAGATGAACAAGACCCACTCTCTCATCTTAGGAAACTCACCAGCTAGTAAGGATGGGAGACAAGTAAACAAATGATTGGAATATTCCACAACAAACTACAGGCTGGGGGCTCTATCCGACCAGCTGCCAATTTTTGTATATAACATTGTATAGGAACCCAGACACATTCATTTGCTTATGTATCAACTATGGTGGATTTCAAACTGCAATAGCAGATCTAAGTCATTGCATTGAAGATGCTGTTGCCTGCAAGGCCAAAAATATTTGCTATCTGGCCCTTTACCGAAAAGGTCTGCTGACTGCATGATAACAGAGATCTGTTCCATATGCAACAGTCCACAGAGGCGGGGATGGGTTGCCAAGGAGCGCCTGCGCAGAGGGGAAGCACGGAGGATCAGCCAGGAATAAGGGCAAAGGCAGACGATAACAGGCAAAAGGGGAGGGGGGCTTCTGAGAATGGTTAGGTCATGGGGGGAGAACAAAGGTGCAGAGGGAGATGCAGCTGAGAAGGGAGAAAGTGCAGGTCTCCGCAGGCCATGAGGGGGCTGTGTTGGATTCTATCCTGTCAGCAGTGGAGGTTTTCTATAGGGTTTTAAACAGAAGAGGCAACAGAAAATAGATTGAGAAGAGATGAGCAGAAAAACCAATGAAGATTGCATTGCATTGGTCTAAGCCAGAGATAATGACTCAGAAATAAAAAAGGCAGTGGCAGCTGGATGGAGAGGAGGATTCAAAGGTCTCGAAGATAACAGATTAACCAACGTCAACGTATCACATACATTCAGTGAACACTCTATGTGGTGTAATAACTGCAGTGTCTGAGTAATAACTGCTCTGTTCTAATCCATCCCTGAAAGGCTCAGACAAGGACCATCCTGTACCTGTGGGGCTCAAAGAGGAAAACCTTTGGTCAGCCTTTTTAAAATAATTATAGCTAAATATTGTTCGATGGCCCCTGGTGAAATGAGTGGAACAGGTGACTAGATTGTTGACCACAGGACACTTTTACTCATTATTTGATCACATCCCCCCCCACCCCCGGCTTGCTTTTCCCTTGATGAGACCTGCAGAGCAGGGAGGTGGGTAGGACACTAGGTGGCAATGAGCACAGGCTTTGTATCCAGATTGACCTCAAGCAAGTCCTGAAACATTCACTTCATTGCTCTGTGCCCTTGGGCAAGCTCCTTAACCTTTTGAATCTCAGGATCCTCATCTGTAAAATGGAGATAAAATAGGGTAAGAATGGCCAAGTAGGTGACGTAGTGGTAGAAGAATTAGATAGGACAGCACAGGCAGAGTGCTTAGCTCAGGGCTATAGTTAGTCGAAGTGAACACCAGAATCCTTTAGATCTCAATCAACAGAGAAGCCTCAACCCACCTCAACCAAATAGGTGAGGTCCCATTTCTACTGGCACCTAACACAACTGAATAATTGAGGAGCTGAGTACACTTTTTCATGTCTGCTTTCCAAATAGAGTGAAGGCTCCAAGATGTCAAAGTCCATGACTCCACTGGCCTCCTCGGAGCCAGCACAGTGCCAGGATATGGTAAGGGGCCAGACATATTTGTTGAACAAATAAGAGAGTGGGGAGAAGAGGGAGGAAGGAGGGGGAGGGGGAAGGAGAGGAAGAGAAGGAAAGACACAGAACCTCTCCCTGTTCTCCCTCTGCCTCTCAACATCACTGCCCCTAAACCTGGCTGTTCAGAAAGGGAGGAGGGTGGGGATTAAGTGGCTAGTGTGGATGACATGCATCTCTGATCCTTGAAGCCACCTCTTGAGGGTCCAAAGTATTCAGACCTTCTACCCAGCTGGGAGCAGCTTCCTTGGACTTCATTTAGCAACAGGCAGTGAATATCTCAAAAAAGGCAGACTTCCCCAGGCCTGGGAATGGAGGGACTGATTAACCAGAAATTCTGGCTGCCAAGGGCCAGGGACCAAGGCAAAGCAGGGCAGAGTAACACTGCAGCTCAAGGGACACAGTTCAGAAATTCATTAAAATCAAATCCTCTTATAAGCAACTTTATTTTTTACAAAATTTGGGCTTCTAGAAATCTCAGCGGGAGGCCTTGGATTTAGCAATCTGGGTTCATAGCAAATGTAGACTCTAAGGCAGAAAACTCAAATCTAATAATGCTTAAAGCACCAAAACAATTTTTAACCACTCTAATGGAAATCTTTCCAAAATATATTATGTGCCCCTAACTGTGATAAATAGAGTAAACATGCCACAACTTTTCTTGGTGACCAGAGTCACAATGTAGAGTGCTGGTGACTCCACAGAGTTATAGGCATTGTTGATTATTTCTCTAAGAGCCCAGACTTCTAAACTGTTCTAATCTGTAGGAGTTTTGACTCTCTTTCTTGACACTTCTCATTAGGTGGCTACAATAGGCCTATTAAACTGTTGCACCTATACCAAAATGCACCCAGAATGTTCTACTTGATACTTCTATTTCTACTAACTGTAGCTGCCTCTATTTTCCTCTGCTGCTTCTCATGTTGCCATGGACCGTCTGTAATTCTTCCCATTCCTTGCACTACCCATCTGCCGCCCCTCCAATCTTTGGTTAAAACAAGGAGAAAGCTACAACTTTCCAGAATAAAGGAGAAAACCCACTATCATATGTCAAATTTCAGTTCCGGTCTCTAGAGTTATTGACACTGGTGTAAACTCACATTTATGTATAGAAACAGATGGTTGCCTATGGGACTATCTATAGATGTGTCTAGATACATGGGTCAGTATACACTCATATATATCAGCACGCCTGATATATATGAGTGCAGCAATGACATTCCAACAGCAACCAGCACACCTAGGACACAGATCATGGTTTCTAATAGTATTCTTCAGTAAAAGGAACCAGGGTTCTTTGGAGAAATGGTTGATTCTAGAGCTCGAAATATACAGTATGAGCCTGGAGTATCTTGTAGTGCTAGAAAGCAAGGAAACACGTAAAACTTTTAACCCCATAAAACAGGGGCATGTCAAAGGGACAGGGGAACCAACTGAAAGAGCTGATAGGCTGGGACCTGGGATCTGGGACCCTTTGCTGCAGCGCTTGCACCTGGACAAGCATCTGGTCCAGCAACAAAATACAAAGAAACTATAAATGACTAAAAATTACTGTGTGCACTGCAGTTTGAGCAAATTCTGGACAATAAGATACAAAAAGACCAAAAAAACCCCCAAAAACACCCAACTGCCACTTCTGAAGAGCCAGGAGAAAAAGCAGGGTACTGCACATGCCCCCTGCACTCAACACCACCAAAGGGGTGGGCAAACCACCTAAGACACCCCTCTGGCCCAAACCCTGGACACACCTCTACCTTCACCCCATATAAGGAACCAGCTCACCTCCCACAGGGGAGTGAGCAAGGGAACCTGTTACTTGTTTTCACTTCCCCCTGCTGCGGCAGGGGCCCCAATAAAGCCTTGCCTGAATTTCTTGACTGGCCTCTTATCAATTTCTATTGATTGGGGAAGGCCAAGAACCCTGGTCTACTGGTATCAGGGGGAAAGTAACTTTACAGAGGAGAAACATGACCTCAGCCAAGTGATCAAGATCAACGTCAACAGTGATGCTGATAATATGTACCCTTGATATGATGTGATAAGGATGGCCCATCCCCTCTGCAGTTTTCATCCCCAACACCCATAACCACAGTGGAATGATGAGAATCGCGTCAGACAAATCCTAATTGAGGAACAGTGTTCAAAACACCTCACCAGTATTCCTCAAAACTGTCGAGGTCATCAAAAACAAGGAAAGCCCAAAAAGTTCACATAGCCAAAAGGAGCCTAAGGACACATGATAACTAAATGACTAAATGTAATGTGGGATGCCTTGGATCCTGGAACAGAAAAGGGACATTAGGGAAGAAGCAAGGAAATTTAAATAAGCTGCTCACTTTAGTTAATAGTATTAATAATGTAACAATATTTGTCCATTCATGAAAACATATGTACTCATCTTACGTAAGATGTGAATAAAAGGGATAACTGGGCCTAGGGTATATGGGAACTCTCTGTACTATCTTGGCAATTTTTCTATAAATCTCAAACTGTTCTACAATGAATAGTTTTTTTTAAGAAAAATTAAGTCACAGGCCTCCAGGCTTGGGAAGGGAGGGTGAAGGGCTCCACTCCCACAGACCCTGCTGTTCTGGGGATGGGGGCTTTTGCCCATCCAGGTACAACCCCTGCCCTCAAGGTGCTGGCTCCTGACAGTGGATCAGGGCAACCTTCATGCCCTTAGAACATGACTCAGGGCTTGAAGGCTTTCAAAAGTCTGTGCAAACAATTATTTCCCATATGCACTATTGTCATATTTATTCTTCTGCAAGCTAACAAGGCTCAGATTCATCAAGGAAGAAAAGTCCACCCAGAAAATGACAAAAACTCATGTGATATTAAGAAGCCAGTTGGTCAGAATTTGTTAGGGAAAGACCACTCCCTGTAGTTCTCATTTACAAGCTTCTCAAACTGGCTCCTAAACTAGCTTCCAGCTAAGAAAATGCGTTAAAACATCCATAAAACAGTATGAATAAGCCCTCCATAACCAAAATCTGATTGATGCTTATAAAGAGCGAGAACACCAAGTACTCCTTAAAAGGCAAAGGGAAGGAGTTTGGTCTTCCATAGACAGCAGAGCCATGAGGTGGGGCTGCTTTCTCCCGGGCTCCCATGGGTGGGGAGAGCACTAGGGTCCCCCAGAGTGGCTGTGTTCTCCAGAGACGATGTCAATTCATGGCATGACACGATTTGGCTGCAGCAGGGAAGCTGGACTCCAATGAGTAGAACTCTAGACAGGTAAGAGGGATTCAGTTCCACTCTTTCCCTCTTTGATTAAACCACTCTACTGCTCCAACCAACAATTTCCTCGTCTATAAATGAAGAACAATGAAACTCTTATCCTGACCTACCTAAGTGGCAGATTGTGATAATTAATGAAACATAATTGTACAAGCATAAGGAGATATCTGTTTCTTCAAGACTTTCTGAGTACATAATTTTTTTTGTAGAATTCTTTGAGAAGTAAATCAGGGCTTTAGAGTCAGTGGATGGCCCTTTGTTTTAGCCATGTGCTTGACAAACATCCCTCAATCCATGCATTTGTGACATTCACTTCCTCTGGTTATTAATTGCATAAGATCTTATTCATAGACCTCAGCCATGTGCTCTTTTTCCCCATCTTCCAAGCCCTCCTCCTCCTAGTCTGACCCCTCTCCCAGTACCCCTGGGTACACCCGAAATACTGAATTAGCATTCTTACCACAAAGACACATCAAAAAGTCTGGTGGACCAAAAATGTCATATTGTACAGCATATCTTAAACCATCCATGGATGACCTGCCTAGAAACAGGGAGAATTTCTGGTGATTTTGATCTACACCATCTATCTACCTCATCCACAACCAGACATATTTAATCTTATTCGTGGGCTGGCATGCAGGGCCTCCGTGTTGTTCATGTTCTTCTGTGCTCATATTCCCCCATTTCTAGGGCTTCATTCTGAGTCTCACTTTGGCAACACCTTCCCTCGGTCCTTAGCTCACTCCACCCCCAGGGCTAGCCTGCACAATCAGGCATGTTGTTAGAAGTGGCCAGGAAATTCCTCTCATATCCAGCCAACTGCACCCCCCGCCCCTTTCTTCTCTGCTGTGGTCATTTTGGCTACCCTTTCCCTCTGATACTTTCCACAATGCATACATAGAGGGCTTTCCTGTTTCCAGTTTTCTTAGCATAAGTGCAGGCAGAGGTAAGAGTGCTTATTTGAGGGGTAGAAATCGCCACTAGAAAAGAAGAGGTCAAAGATCATGAAAAAGGGAAGATCTTCCAGCAAAGTTATGGAAGAAATAGAAGGGACCTGGAGTCTGAAGCACAGGCAGTTGAATTTGAGAAGGAGGGAAGGAGGGAAAGAGAGAGGGGTGAGGATAGAGTGGGGATGATATTAAGATGGTTCATGCGCATACCATTTTAAAATTTTTTAGTGAAAGGAAAAAGGATCTCTGCTGAGACTGCATTTGGGCAAGAATTATGGAAAATAAGAGTAAATTAAGGAATAGCTATTGAGAATGGGATAAAGAACTGATCAGGGGCAAGGGTTAGGATTTTTCCCATCACATGGCAAGTCTCATTGAGACTGGCTGTAACTGCCAAGAACCTGGAATGGCACCTCACAGCCATTTTGGGGGGTTTCATATTATCATGTAGACTTTAAGTGTTTCCACAAAGCTTGTTTAAATAGGTCTGTGACTCAAAAAGTTAAGCCCCATTGCTTTAGACAATCATGTCACTTTTTCTGCCAGAAAGCTTCTATCCTGGAATGTCTTTCAACCATAGAAGAGTTAAGAAACCACCTCTATCTGGATTTGAAGTAAAAGACATAAGGTACTAAGGGGAAAAGTTTACATTCTCATAACTTTCCTTCATCATGGGCATTATTTTGGTGTGTTGCCAAACACCAATCAGCTCTGGGTAGTGCCTGCGTTCCAGAACAATTCTGTAAGAATATATTATTCTATGAACAATAAACTGTTGTAACATTTCTTAGTTCCAATATCAGACAGAAAAGAATACCACATCACTTGTTCACTTGATTGTTTTCTCAGGAACCCAGAGTATTTGATTTATGCTCAACTATTCCTATATCTAAAAACATTTTAGTATTTTATAATCAAGTTTTAATCTTCTAACCTAGATGATTCAGGAAAAATACTTAATCCATCAAAATAACTCCAAACCATGTGCTTTTCAAATCACCCCCAAAATGGCATATAGTTTCCATCATGTTTGGCTTTGTAAAAGGCTTGGCAATTTATGACCTTTGGCTTACTTCTAGTTCCCTTAGCTGTCAATGCTATACTAATGCCATCTTCCAAAGGAGCTCTGGCAGGATTTCACAGGGATGTCTGTGGGTTCAGATTAGCAGGAATAACCAATGAATTTATTAAGTAATATCAATCAGCCTTGAACCTTGTTCCCAAGTGCCCATGTAGTTCACCAGAATTCTATCTTTGAATAGGAAATAAGCTTGATGGAAAAAGAAAGGAAACTAAAAGTATTAAGTGCTCACTAAGAGCCATATTTTGCATATATTACCTCATTTAAATTCAGGGCATTATTTATCATACTGTGAGAAAATCATGGTTCAGAGTTTCATAATTTACCTAAGGACACAGCCAAGGATTCGATTTCAGGCAGGTCAGCTTCTTAAGCTCATGGTCTTCCCATCACTCCATTCTGTTGATTCCTACTAATGATTGTTAAAGCAAGAGTAAGCATCTCTAAAAGTCTATTCTAACCAATTTCTACTAGAGATATGACCATATATATAAAATTCACATATATCCCCACTAATACTCAGGGTATGTAAGAACTTGGTCCATCAAAATAGTAATAGTTGGGAAATGTGTCTTTCCGTAAACCACAGGTAAAAAGAATATAAAGAAATAAGTTCTAATAACTTTCCAGACTTAGACTGAGGCTGGAAATTGAAGTTCAGAAAAAGAAAAGGCATATCTAATAGTACACTAAGTGACTAAAAATAGGGAAAATTATCTCAAAGTAAATGTCCCTATGAAGACAGCTTTTCCAGGGTAAGTAGGAATTTATTATTCATATTGTTGGGAATAACTGCCCTTGTCTTGCTTCTATCTTTAGAATGTGCACACATTGTTGAATATAAAACATGTACAGCATGTAATCTTCTAACATAACTCATGTCTGAAGAAGCAAAATAAAACCACCCCTTCAGAAATTCCTTTCTGGCATCTTATTTTGTTTTTAAGAAATCTATTTTTAAAGAAATAGAGGGTTTTACTGTTCAATAGAATAATTTCTTTTTTTACTTCGGTTTATCCCTTAAATTATTTTTACTCTTTGCCACAAAAATGAATACATCTTTATCAATAAAAGACTTTTTAAAATATTTACTTCCTGTTAAATCCTTCCAAATATTCTTCCATGGATTCTGCAAGTGTTTCTCCTTTTCCTTATTCTTTTAAATGTATTGCCTACACACACTTTAAAAAGCCACCAAATCTGTAACAAGTCCTTATTTCTAATTAAAGAAAAGCTGTCAGTCATTCAATAGATATTACTGAATGTTTACTTTTTGCCCAATGCTGGGGCCTCACATTCTCTATTAGCTTCTATTTGTTTTCGTTTAAACGTTGGCCAAGAGGACACTAATAATTACAAAGTCTGAGATCCAATCCTGATGCCAGATGGGCCAATAATTAGCTGTGTGACCTTGGACAATTTACTCTGTCTCTCTGGGTCTCAGTTTCTTCTTGTCCAAAATAAAGAGACTATGATGCTGTTACAGACTGAACTGTGTCCTCCCCAAAATTCATATGTTGAAGCCCTACCCCTGGTATTTTATATGTGACTGTATGCGGAGATAGGGGCTTTAAAGAGGTGATTAAATAAAATTGAGGTCATTAAGGTGGGACCTAACCCAAGCTGACTGGTGTCCTTAAAGGAAGAGGAAATTAGGACCCAGACAGTCAGGGAAAAGACCATGCAAGGCAATGAGAAGGCAGCCATCTACGTGCCAGGCAGAGAGGCCTCACAAGAAACCAAAGCTGCCAACACACTGATTTTGGACTTCCAGCCTCCAGAACTGTGACAAATAAATTTCTGTTTTTCAAGTACCCAGTCTGTGGTACTTTGTTACAGCAGCCCTGGCAAACTAACAGATACCTAAGATCCTCTTCAGTTCTACCATCCTGAGATCATCTCTCCCCTCAAGAGAAGCAAAAATATAAAATACTCTAAGTAACAATAGAAGTGTCTGTTAAAGGAACTGCATCTCATTAGTTCTCTAACAATTCACTGATTAACACTAGCAAACCAAGTTCTATATAAAGAATTTTTAAAATTCTTTTTTAAGGCTCAGTTGCTTAATAGAGAAGAACCTTTAAGCGTACAAATTTTAAAATGTTTGTTCCTCCATAAGAAACTATATTAAGCAGTCCCTGTAATTTTACTTCAATACATTTCTGGAGTGAAATTTAGCAGAGGGTCAAGTCCCTCTTAGACCCCATACAAGTGACTGAAGGCACAGAAAGCATCCAGAGCTATGCAGTCACAGCAAATGTGGAACAGGGTGGCCCTACAAGTCCTACTGGACCTCGAGTGATGTTCATATACCCTGAAAAAACTTATAAAACGTATCTAGTTAAGGCTTTTTGTTGTTTTGGTGGAGTGGGTTTTTTAACACCATATTTGTCTCCCTTTCCACATTTCACAGAGGTTCCTCTGATACAGCCTCAGGACTCTGCACTGAAGCAAATGATACCTCAATTGTTAGACTGAGCATCAACTTGCAGATTTCTGAAGGTTTGGACTCGCTGGGTTTAACAGGTTGATAAACTTAAAACAAAGGTGCAATAACTAAAACTGTAAGACAAACACCTATAAATTTGAAGGAAAAGGAGGGTGGCCTGGGTGAGGGTTAGGGGGGTGATATTTTTCTTTTATGAACTGCTAGTCAGGAAATGAGGCTTAAGTGTTGAAGGGATGGTGAAGCAGAGGGGAAGGAGGGATCAGGTAAATGGATTGCAAAAACACCACAGCAAAGGTTAAAAGGTGTGTGCTGAGAAATTGGTTTTAGCAACTGATTCTGTTACACAGAAACAGGAGCCAATAATCTGGGATCCTCTGATATTAACTCATAAATATCTTAACTGGTGTATTATCTCAAGCAAAACCATCAGAAAACATGTTTTTCTTCTCATTCCTCCAACCTATATTAATATCTTTGAATGACCTCAGACAAATGATCTTGGTACATTTATTACTTGGTGATCATTCCTGATAACCATCACTTTATTATTCCTTTGTTTCAGGTCTTCCCAAATGACATGATTACCCATCCCAGGAGAGCAATAACTGTAAAAAAAAAAAAAAAAAAAAAAAAAGACTCAGTAGCAATACGGTAACATGTAATTGTGTTTGCACGCCATTGTGATTGTATGTCACTACATCAAGACTAGGGGATTTTAAAAGAAAGGGTGTCTGAGAAAGGCCTATGAGTTTTGGTTAGGTCACTATGGTAGTAAAACTGGCTCTAATAGCTGGTCATTTAAAAACTTCCACGGAAAGTTCCTTCCAGTGAAATACTTCATTTAATTTCCCCATAATCCATTCCCTCTCCTGCCCATCACACCTTTAATAACCCTACATCATATGCTCATTAATCTTTCTACCTCTACATCACAGAGATTTACATTTTAATATTAGAGCCAGTCATCTTGTTAGTGTGATTTATTGTTTTCCTCTTTGAAAAGTCCATACTCTTTTTCTAAGTACTATAAATAACAAAGCATGGCTCCGGATTGAATAACGGAGCTGTAATTCAGGCTTGGGACTTAGCTGCCATTCCTAAAGCCTCAAGCCACACCCCTGGGGATCACAGTGTCAGCAGAGGCTGGTGATTGAATTATGGCCCTGCAGTCAATCAGGGACGGTACTCTGTTCAAAGTATTTCTACCAATAAGAAGTTATTAATGCTTTGAAATGGAAGTTAGGACTACAGTAGATCAGATGTTAGTTTAATAAGGATAGGTATTTTTTCCTACTTAATGAGGTAGGAGACATTTTTTTCCTTTTTCTTTAAGAAATAAGTCATAAGCAATAAATATGAGAAAGATCTTAGATGATTAAACTTTATTGTTGTTGTTATTATTTATAATATGGTACAGGGTTCTTTGCAAAACACCCATTTTTAGACTACTACAAAAAGTAAAAAGAATAAAACAAAAAGAAGAGAAGGAAAGGAAAAAAGAAGGAAGGGAGGAAGGGAGGGTGGTCATTTGAATGCTATCCTAAAGTTCCAATCATCTCATAATTGAATTTCATAATTCTAGACACTGTTGAAGAACTATGGATGTGAACACTTGGCAAACAACAAAGTGAAATGGAACAACTAAATTATAAGCCTTAAGACGTTGAGTCAAATAGAGCTGTATATCTTTATTATTCATGTCTCAGGAAAACAGGCCGTAGTTGCAGAATACTGTAAAATTCTGGGGCTCTCCCAAAAGCTATTTTTGAACACTTCTTTCTTAAACACTAGCAGAAGGTTCCATTTTAATTTCTCCAACATTAAGATTTTTGATGATAAATGTTATTAGAAAAGATTATTTCAGAAATACAACACAATCTGTTTCAATCTGCTGAAAAAAGGCTCTTATAACCAAATAACTCACCTGAGAAAGTATTCTTACTTTTGGGCAGGGGTCCTTAATGACAGACCTTTTTAAGAATCTGATAAAAGCTGTAGACTTTGCCCCAGAAAAAAAAATGACATCAACAAACAACACCTCTCTCTCTCTCTCTCTCTCTCTCTCACACATGCACACACACCACACACACACACACACAAACCTACACAGATGCACTACTTCTCACAAACAAAATATTGCACATTTTGGGGGATTCATGGCCTCAGATAGGAACCCTTGCCCAATGTAGTAAACTGTGTGTTTAAAAGGAAAAAAATCTTTCTGTAGTTTTCACATAGATTACATCTGATTTTTATCAATTAACAAAATACACAATGCTTGATTTGCAGATTGGAATCAAATTAAATTCCACAGGGAGCTAAACTTTATCAAGTGTTCTAGAAAAGAAAAATGTATCTCATTTCAGAGGACCAAAACGTTTGATACATGGGCCTGTTTGATGCTACTCTTAATCAGTTCTATGAAAACGTTCTTGACGGGAAAGCGTAACATAATAATCTGAGTTCGTGTCTTTTTATTGCCAGTATGCAAGTGAAATAAATCATAGGAATAACTAATGCTATTATATTCATAATGAAATAATAGATGTAATTGAAAATATTCTTTGCATCCCATTTTTGTCATCGGAAAATACGCATACTTATAAATCAATCTAATAATGTAACTATTTTAGATAACAAGCCTTTGATAAGAGCCTAACATTGTATAGTGCACGTTATAGGCTTACTAACTCGTACTTACGTGCCCAGAGTCAAAAAGAAATTCAAATGAAACCATAATATGCTTCTTTAATGAACTCTGCTTTTCTTCCAGCAATTCACATGCACTATACTACTTTCTTTCCTTACAAATTTTCTAACCATTGGTGGAAATACCTCATTTTATCTTTATTCTTTTGTTTCACTGCCCTTTTCATCATACGTGTGTGTATGTGTATGTGTGCACACGCATAGATTATAAAGGATCTGAGAGTGATATATGCTAAAGGTAATTTTTTCCACAGCCTTCGTTAAGTAACATGAGAAGTGGTCCAAGTGCCAGGGAGGAAGCTACGGGTGTGACCAGGTGACCAGCTGGAGTCCATTCCTCACATCATTCAAGGTCTTTGAGATGTGCAGTGACAGATGCCCTTGATGTCTTTCCTTTGCTATGACTCATACTCAGTGCCCAGGGTTACTTTGTCAAGTTTTCCTTCTTTATCCGGACTCGGAGTCATTTTAAGTTTCATTCAAGATGGGGGAGTTTTTAAAGGCAACTAACTCTGCCAAACCTACTATCACAGTGAATTGAGCGTTCTCCATTTAAAATAAACTGGAAAACACTTCATTCCTGTGGCAAGAATGTCCCCATCCAGTAAATGTCAAAGATAATCTGTGCTCACCCTGAGTGAGCCAAGTTGAAGCCTCCACATTTCACTGGATTGTAAAGCATCCCGGGATTCCCAGTCTGCACACCCAAATGACCCAAAGTTGCTCTTCTACCTTTCAGAAATTAAAACTTACCACTCTATAAAAAAATGCACATGGGAAAAAATCAAATAAGAATGCAGGCATTAAGTTTTGACATTTTATCCTTGATTCTATGATCCAGGGAACTGTCTCCCATTTACCACCGTCACAAATGAGCAGCCCTGTTGAGAATCAAAGAATCAGGATGGTGTCTAAAATCTATCAGGCTTCAAGTGTTTTGAGTTCCTGTGAGCCCATGTTCCTTGGAACTTTGTGGGAATTCTCAGAGACCTGTGTTTAAAGGGCACCCAGAAGAATGTTTGCTTCAAAGTGATTCTTTTCCTGTGGAATTGTCTATCACCGTTCTATTTGATTTAGTCGAAGTTCTCATTTTGAGATTAGCATGTGCATGAAGTACTACCCCACACTTACTGAGTGCTTTCTTTCTCTATGCAAAGTCCCACATATAGCATTTTCCTTATTAAAGCTTCACAAATCTGGGAAGTAACAATATTAACTTCATTATAGAGATAATGAGAAATCTTCCATGATCTTTAGTTCTTTTTCCATTTATTCTTTTAACTCCACTATTTCTTCCTGTACTCTGGAACAGTCTAATTGGAAAATTAAATCCAGAGCCATTTTCACCTGAAATCGTAGTTTGATGCTGGATTACTCTAACTTTTTGTGGTTCCCAAATTACATTATAGACTTATCTTTCTAGTGATGTGGAAACCCCTCCAAGTACTGCACAAATAAAACTGCTAGTTAAAATACAGAATCATGATTTTAATGCATGGGTAAGTTGGCTAGAGAGTAAGGGAATTCCTCAGATGTCAGAAATGATGAGAAAGCATAAATCCTCAGGGGTAAGTAAATGCTGGAGCCAGCATCTGTCTGGGAGATACATGCCAATCATTAGTGCTCTGAGCAGGGCAGGCTTCAGGTCACAGACACCAACTTAAAAGCCAGGACCTCTGGGGACCAGTTTTCTCAGTGGGTGAAGTATCAGTAGAATAAAATCCACTCCATGGAAGGAGACAATGCCAATACCTGCCCCCCTCTGCCTCTCCCACTGAGAATTAATTCCTAACCTCAAGCCACACTCACTGAGGACAGATATAGGGGCCTGAATTTATGCCACCTACATGGTCAAAGAGCAAACAAACAAACAAAAAAATCTAAACCAAAAATATAGTTTAAAATGGCCTCACATGACAGTGCCCTCATGTGCCCACTAGACAGAGGCAAAGGAAAGTCAGCTCAGAAGGAATGCTCTTGCAAACAGGCATACAGGTCAAAGCAGAGCTCACAGGACTTCCCTGGTGGTCCAGTGGTTAGGACTCTGAGCTTCCACTGCAGGGGGTACAGATTCGATTTCTGGTCTGGGAACTAAGATCCCACATGCCAAAGGGTGCAGCCAAAAAAAAAAAAAAAAAAAGAAAGCAGAGCTCACAATCAACAATCAAAGGGTATTAGAAACACACAAATGATACCACACAAGTACTATCCTTGAGCCAGTAGACACGTATAGAACATGGCACCCAGCGACTGGAAAATGCATTCTTTTCAAGCACACAAAAACATTTACAAAAATTAAACAAGAAGTAGACCCAATAATTCTCAACAAATTTCAAAGATTCTATAGCATGAAGACCACACTTTATAACAACAAAATTAAGTTAGAAATTGAGAAGAAAGTAGTAACTAAAAACACACTTGTATTAGGAAATTGAAATATATGCTTGTAAATAATACACATATCAAAGAAATGTTAAAATAATAAAAAATGCACAATCATGAAAAACACTTATCAAACTTGGAAATGACACTTGGAAAAATGTGAAGCCTTACATGTTTGTATTAAAATAAATAAGTTGAAATAACTGACCTATGCATCAACTTAAAAAGCTAGAAAAAGAAAATAATGTAATAAACCCCAAAGAAAATAGAATAAATGGAATAAATATGAGCAAAAATTAATTAAATACAAAACAGTGACACATTAGAGTAAATCTAATAACTAAACGTTTGCTTCCTTTTTTGCTAAGTCTAGTAAAATTGATACATCTCTTGCAAGATTTATCAAGAACAAAATAGAGAAGGCACAAATAAACAGTATTAAGAACTAAAAAGACTATAACTCCACGTTTGCAGCATGGATTATAAAGATAATAAAAGAATATAATGAACAACTTTTTGTTAACTTGTAAACATTCAAAAATGTTAGGCCATAAAGCAAATGTCCACAAACTTCAAAGAATCTGTACCAAAGAGACCACTTAAAATATAGGTAAAATGAAATATTCTCTAAAAATATATAAATTTACACACAACTTCAAGAAGAAATAGAAATCCTGACTTTTCTTCTATTGATTAAAAAAATTTACTCCAGAATTACAAATCTTTACACACAAAATAAAACACCAGGGCCAGATTATTTTAAACATGATGTCTACCAAATACTGAAAGAACAAACATTTACAAACATTTCCATTTTTACAAACTCTTTTGGAGAATTAAAAAAGAGGGAATATTTCTCTGTTTATTTTATGAAGCTAGTATAGCATTGATACCAAAACCAAAGACAGACAAGAAAGTAAAACTGCAGGCCTATCATAAACATAAATTCAAAAAGTCTAAGCAAAATATCTGCAAAGCAAACCCAGAAATGTATAGAAAATGTATGTTTATCTAAATACATGAAGAATAGGCATTAAATAGCTTTTTAAACATTTAATAAAAACTCCTAGTAAACTAAAAATAAAAAAATAACTTCCTAACCCTACAATAAACCCACAACAAATCTATAGTGAAATATTAGTCTTTCAGATCAGGAATAGGACAAGTTTTTTGGCCAACACCACTATATTAGAGATCGTCACCATTGTATTGGAGAGCCTAGCCAGAAAAATCATGCAAGAAAAATAAATAAATATCATCCATTTTACATGTATTAAAAAGGAAGAGATAAAATTGGCAGAATTTATAGGTGATAAGAGTATACATGGACCCAGCCATGTCTAACAAAACTATCTTGAACTTTTCAGTTATGTGAGCCAATAAATTACCACAAGAAAGAGTATACATGGAAAATTTTTTTAAATGTGCACAAGTTTTTTTTTAAATTAATAGGAGAGTTTAATAAAGTTGTTGAGTTCAGAATCAATTCTTAAATATCAATTCAATTAAGCTGTTAAAAACTAAATAAAACAATGTATCCCATGATCAATAAATATGAAAATATATGTTATTTACAATGATATATAACTTTATCAAACACTTAGGAGTCAATCTAACAAACATGTGCAAGACCTTTAGTGAGGGAGAGGTGGGAGAAGATGGCGGAAGAGTAAGACGCGGAGATCACCTTCCTTCCCACAGATACAGTAGAAATACATCTACACGTGGAACTGCTCCTACAGAACACCCACTGAACGCTGGCAGAAAACGTCAGACCTCCCAAAAGGCAAGAAACTCCCCCCGTACTTGGGTAGGGCAAAAGAAAAAAGAAATAACAGAGACAAAAGAATAGGGACGGCACCTGCACCAGTGGGAGGGAGCTGTGAAGGAGGAAATATTTCCACGCACTAGGAAGGACCTTTGCGGGCAGAGACTGCGGGTGGCAGAGGGGGGAAGCTTCGGAGCCATGGAGGAGAGCGCAGCCACAGGGGTGCGGACGGCGAAGAGGCAAGAGACTTTTTCTTGCTTCTTTGTTTCGCGGCGTGCAAGGAGAGGGGATTCAGAGCGCCGCCTAAACGAACTTCAGAGACGGGCGCGAGCCACGGCTATCAGCACGGACCCCACAGCAACAGGGGCGCAGAGGAAAAAACGGAGAGATTCCAGCACAGAGGCTCGGCGCCGAGCAGCGCTCACCAGCCCGAGAGGATTGTCTGCTCAGCCGCTGGGGCGGGCGGGGCTGGGAGCTGAGGCTCGGGCTTCGGTCGGATCGCAGGGAGAGGACTGGGGTTGGCGGCGTGAACACAGCCTGAAGGGGTTGGCGCACCACAGCTGGCTGGGAGGGAGACCGGGAAAAAGTCTGCAGCTGCCGAAGAGGCAAGAGACTTTTTCTTGCTTCTTTGTTTCGCGGCGCGCAAGGAGAGGGGATTCAGAGCGCCGCCTAAACGAACTCCAGAGACTGGCGCGAGCTGTGGCTATCAGCGCGGACCCCAGAGGCGGGCACGAGCCGCGGCTAACAGCGCAGAATCCAGAGACAGGCGCGAGCCGCGGTTATCAGCACGGACCCCAGAGACGGGCGTGAGACGCTGGGGCTGCTGCTGCCGCCTCCAAAAATCCTGTGTGCGAGCACAGGTTACTGTCCACACCGCCCCTCCCAGGAGCCTGTGCAGCCCGCCACTGCCAGGGTCCCGTGATCCAGGGACAACTTCCCCGGGAGAACGCACTGCGAGCCTCAGGCTGGTGCAACGTCATGCCGGCCTCTGACGCCGCAGGCTCGCCCTGCCTCCTCTATACCCCTCCCTCCCCGCGGCCTGGGTGAGCCAGAGCCCCCGAAGCAGCTGCTCCCTTAACCCCGTCCTGTCTGGGCGGGGAACAGACACCCTCAGGTGACCTACATGCAGAGGAGGGTCCAAATCCAAAGCTGAACCCCGGGAGCTGTGCGAACAGAGAAGAGAAGGGGAAATCTCTCCCAGTAGCATCAGAAGCAGTGGATTAAAACTCCACAAACAACTTGATGTGCCTGCATCTGTTGAATACCTGAATAGACAACGAATCATCCCAAATTCAGGAGGTGGACTTTGGCAGCAGGATATATTAATTTTTCCCCTTTTCCTTTTTTTGTGAGTGTATATGTATATGCTTCTGGGTGAGATTTTGTCTGTATAGCTTTGCTTTATAATAGCTTTATTTTACTTCACTATATTATAGCCTCTTTCTTTCTTTCTTTCTATTTTTTCTCCCTTTTACTCTGAGCTGTGTGGACGAAAGGCTCTTGGTGCTCCAGCCAGGCATCAGGGCCGTACCTCTGAGGTGGGAGAGCCAACTTCAGGACACTGGTCCACAAGAGACCTCCCAGCTCCACGTAATACCAAATGGCAAAAATCTCTCAGAGATCTCCATCTCAACATCAAGACCCAGCTTCACTCAATGACCAGCAAGCTACAGTGCTGAACACCCTATGCCAAACAACTAGCAAGACAGGAACACAGCCCCATCCATTAGTAGAGAGGCTGCCTAAAATCATAATAAGGCCACAGACACCCCAAAATACACCACCAGATATGGACATGCCCACCAGAAAGACAAGATCCAGCCTCATCCACCAGAACTCAGGCACTAGTTCCCTCCACCAGGAAGCCTACACAACCCATTGAACCAACCTTAGCCACTGGGGACAGATACCAAAAACAACGGGAATTACGAACCTGCAGCCTGTGAAAAGGAGACCCCAAACACAGTAAGATAAGCAAAATGAGATGACAGAAAAACACACAGGAGATGAAGGAACAGGGTCAAAACACACCAGACTTAAAAAATGAAGAGGAAATAGGTAGTCTACCTGAAAAAGAATTCAGAATAATGATAGTAAGGATGATCCAAAATCTGGGAAATAGAATAGACAAAATGCAAGAAACATTTAACAAGGACGTAGAAGAACTAAAGAGGAACCAAGCAACGATGAAAAACACAATAAATGAAATTAAAAATACTCTAGATGGGATCAATAGCAGAATAACTGAGGCAGAAGAAAGGATAAGTGACCTGGAAGATAAAATGGTGGAAATAACTACTGCAGAACATGATAAAGAAAAAAGAATGAAAAGAACTGAGGACAGTCTCAGAGACCTCTGGGACAACATTAAACGCACCAACATTCGAATTATAGGGGTCCCAGAAGAAGAAGAGAAAAAGAAAGGGACTGAGAAAATATTTGAAGAGATTATAGTTGAAAACTTCCCTAATATGGGAAAGGAAAAGTTAATCAAGTCCTGGAAGCACAGAGAGTCCCATACAGGATAAACCCAAGGAGAAACACGCCAAGACACATATTAATCAAACTGTCAAAAATTAAATATAAGGAAAACATATCAAAAGCAGCAAGGGAAAAAAAACAAATAACACACAAGGGAATCCCCATAAGGTTAACATCTGATCTTTCAGCAAACACTCTGCAAGCCAGAAGGGAGTGGCAGGATATACTTAAAGTGATGAAGGAGAAAAACCTACAACCAAGATTACTCTACCCAGCAAGGATCTCATTCAGATTTGATGGAGAAATTAAAACCTTTACAGACAAGCAAAAGCTGAGAGAGTTCAGCACCACCAAACCAGCTTTACAACAAATGCTAAAGGAACTTCTCTAGGCAAGAAACACAAGAGAAGGAAAACACCTACAATAACAAACCCAAAACATCTAAGAAAATGGGAATAGGAACATACGTATCGATAATTACCTTGAATGTAAATGGATTAAATGCTCCCACCAAAAGACACAGGCTGGCTGAATGGATACAAAAACAAGACCCATATATATGCTGTCTACAAGAGACCCACTTCAGACCTAGAGACACATACAGACTGAAAGTGAGGGGATGGAAAAAGATATTCCATGCAAATGGAAATCAAAAGAAAGCTGGAGTAGCAATTCTCATATCAGACAAAATAGACTTTAAAATAAAGACTATTACAAGAGACAAAGAAGGACACTATATAATGATCAAGGGATCGATCCAAGAGGAAGGTATAACAATTGTAAATATTTATGCACCCAACATAGGAGAACCTCAATACATAAGGCAAATACTAACAGCCATAAAAGGGGAAATCGACAGCAACACAATCATAGTAGGGGACTTTAACACCCCACTTTCACCAATGGACAGATCATCCAAAATGAAAATAAATAAGGAAACACAAGCTTTAAATGATACATTAAACAAGATGGACTTAATTGATATTTATAGGACATTCCACCCAAAAACAACAGAATACACATTTTTCTCAAGTGCTCATGGAACATTCTCCAGGATAGATCATATCTTGGGTCACAAATCAAGCCTTGGTAAATTTAAGAAAATTGAAATCGTATCAAGTGTCTTTTCCGACCACAACGCTATGAGACTCGATATCAATTACAGGAAAAGATCTGTAAAAAATACAAACACATGGAAGCTACACAATACACTACTTAATAACGAAGTGATCACTGAAGAAATCAAAGGGGAAATCAAAACATACCTAGAAACAAATGACAATGGAGATACGACGACCCAAAACCTATGGGACGCAGCAAAAGCAGTGCTAAGAGGGAAGTTTATAGCAATACAAGCCTACCTCAAGAAACAGGAAACATCTCGAATAAACAACCTAACCTTGCACCTAAAGCAATTAGAGAAAGAAGAACAAAAAACCCCCAAAGCCAGCAGAAGGAAAGAAATCATAAAGATTAGGTCAGAAATAAATGAAAAAGAAATGAAGGAAACAATAGCAAAAATCAATGAAACTAAAAGCTGGTTCTTTGAGAAGATAAACAAAATTGATAAACCATTAGCCAGACTCATCAAGAGAAAAAGGGAGAAGACTCAAATCAATAGAATTAGAAATGAAAAAGGAGAAGTAACCACTGACACTGCAGAAATACAAACGATCATGAGAGATTACTACAAGCAACTCTATGCCAATAAAATGGACAACCTGGAAGAAATGGACAGATTCTTAGAAATGCACAAACTGCCGAGACTGAACCAGGAAGAAATAGAAAATATGAACAGATGAATCACAAGCACTGAAATTGAAACTGTGATTAAAAACCTTCCAACAAACAAAAGCCCAGGACCAGATGGCTTCACAGGCGAATTCTATCAAACATTTAGAGAAGAGCTAACACCTATCCTTCTCAAACTCTTCCAAAATATTGCAGAGGGAGGAACACTCCCAAACTCATTCTACGAGGCCACCATCACCCTGATACCAAAACCAGACAAAGATGTCACAAAGAAAGAAAACTACAGGCCAATATCACTGATGAACATAGATGCAAAAATCCTCAACAAAATACTAGCAAACAGAATCCAACAGCACATTAAAAGGATCATACACCATGATCAAGTGGGGTTTATCCCAGGAATGCAAGGATTCTTCAACATACGCAAATCAATCAATGTGATACACCATATTAACAAATTGAAGGAGAAAAACCATACGATCATCTCAATAGATGCAGAGAAAGCTTTCGACAAAATTCAACACCCATTTATGATAAAAGCCCTGCAGAAAGTAGGCATAGAGGGAACTTTCCTCAACATAATAAAGGCCATATATGACAAACCCACAGCCAACATAGTCCTCAATGGTGAAAAACTGAAACCATTTCCACTAAGATCAGGAACAAGACAAGGTTGCCCACTCTCACCACTATTATTCAACATAGTTTTGGAAGTGTTAGCCACAGCAATCAGAGAAGACAAAGAAATAAAAGGAATCCAAATCGGAAAAGAAGAAGTAAAGCTGTCACTATTTGCAGATGACATGATACTATACATAGAGAATCCTAAAGATGCTACCAGAAAACTCCTAGAGCTAATCAATGAATTTGGTAAAGCAGCAGGATACAAAATGAATGCACAGAAATCTCTTGCATTTCAATACACTAATGACGAAAAATCTGAAAGTGAAATTAAGAAAACACTCCCGTTTACCATTGCAACAAAAAGAATAAAATATCTAGGAATAAACCTACCTAAGGAGACAAAAGACCTGTATGCAGAAAATTATAAGACACTGATGAAAGAAATTAAAGATGATACAAATAGATGGGGAGATATACCATGTTCCTGGATTGGAAGAATCAACATTGTGAAAATGACTCTACTACCCAAAGCAATCTACAGATTCAATGCAATCCCTATCAAACTACCACTGGCATTTTTCACAGAACTAGAACAAAAAATTTCACAATTTGTATGGAAACACAAAAGACTCCGAATAGCCAAAGCAATCTTGAGAACGAAAAATGGAGCTGGGGGAATCAGGCTCCCTGACTTCAGACTATATTACAAAGCTTCAGTAATCAAGACAGTTTGGTACTGGCACAAAAACAGAAATATAGATCAATGGAACAGGATAGAAAGCCCAGAGATAAACCCACACACATATGGTCACCTTATCTTTGATAAAGGAGGCAAGCATATACAGTGGAGAAAAGACAGCCTCTTCAATAAGTGGTGCTCTGGGAAAATTGGACAGCTACATGTAAAAGTATGAAATTAGAACACTCCCTGACACCATGCACAAAAATAAACTCAAAATGGATTAAAGACCTAAGTGTAAGGGCAGACACTATCAAACTCTTAGAGGAAAACATAGGCAGAACACTCTATGACATATATCACAGCAAGATTCTTTTTGACCCAGCTCCCAGAGAAATGGAAATAAGAACACAAATAAACAAATGGGACCTGATGAAACTTAAAAGCTTTTGCACAGCAAAGGAAACCATAAACAAGACCAAAAGACAACCATCAGAATGGGAGAAAATATTTGCAAATGAAGCAACTGACAAAGGATTAATCTCCAAGATTTACAAGCAGCTCATGCAGCTCAATAACAAAAAAACGAACAACCCAATCCAAAAATGGGCAGAAGACCTAAATAGACATTTCTCCAAAGAAGATATACAGATGGCCTACAGACACATGAAAGAATGCTCAACATCATTAATCATTAGAGAAATGCAAATCAAAACTACAATGAGATATCATCTCACACCGGTCAGAATGGCCATCATCAAAAAATCTAGAAACAATAAATGCTGGAGAGGGTGTGGAGGAAAGGGAACACTCTTGCACTGTTGGTGGGAATGTAAATTGATACAGCCACTATGGAGAACAGTATGGAGGTTCCTTAAAAAACTACAAATAGAACTACCATACGACCCAGCAATCCCACTACTGGGCATATACCCTGAGAAAACCATAGGTCAAAAAGAGTCATGTACCAAAATGTTCATTGCAGCTCTATTTACAATAGCCAGGACATGGAAGCAACCTAAATGTCCATCGACAGATGAATGGATAAAGAAGGTGTGGCACATATATACAATGGAATATTACTCAGCCATAAAAAGAAATGAAATGGAGGTATTTGTAATGAGGTGGATGGAGTTAGAGTCTGTCATACAGAGTGAAGTAAGTCAGAAAGAGAAAAACAAATACAGTATGCTAACACATATATACGGAATCTAAGGGAAAAAAAAAAAAAAAAGGCCATGAAGAACCTAGTGGCAAGACGGGAATAAAGACACAGACCTACCAGAGAATGGACTTGAGGATATGGGGAGGGGGTGGGGTGAGATGTGACAGGGTAAGAGAGTGGCATGGACATATATACACTACCAAATGTAAAATAGATAGCTAGTGGGAAGCAGCCGCATAGCACAGGGAGGTCAGCTCGGTGCTTTGTGACCACCTAGAGGGGTGGGATGGGGAGGGTGGGAGGGAGGGAGATGCAAGAGGGAAGAGAAATGGGAACATATTGTATATGTATAACTGATTCACTTTGTTATAAAGCAGAAGCTAACACACCATTGTAAGGCAATTATACTTCAATAAAGATGTTTAAAAAAAAAAAAAGACCTTTAGTGAAAAATTATACAACTGTATTGAGAGAAGTTGAAGACTTATCTATTACTATTTATTATTGTTATACAACAAACCACCAAACTTAGGTGTTTAAAATAACAATCACTTTATTTTGACCCATTTTCTGTGGGTAAGGAATTCAGAAAAGGAAAAAAAGTCTTGTCTCTGCTTCATGATGTCTAGAGCCTAAGCTGGGAACACTTGAAGGCTGGGAATGACCCTGTAGTTGGGCACTGGAATTATCTGAGGATTTGTTCACTCACATGCCCGGCCCCTGGGCTGGGAGGACTTGAAGTTAGTACTGCTGACAGGAACATCTGCTTGTGGTTTCCCCATGTACTTGACTTTCTTACAGCATGGTAGCCTCATGGGAGGATTTCAGGTCCATCCGTTGGAAGGCTCAGCTTTATTAAACTACCAGTTCTCTCTGTATTGACTTGTGGATTCAATGCAATCTCAATCAAAATTACAGTAAGTATTGTATGCGTCTGTGTGTAACTCAACAAGCTGATTCTGATAATTATACAGATGTGTAAAGAATCAAGGCACTCTTGAGAAAGAAAAAGGAGGTAGGAAGATCTGCTCTACTAAATATAAAGACTCATAAAATTATAGCACATATGATAGCGTAGAATTATCCCAGGGAAAAACAAGTAGGCCAGTGGAACACAAATGAGAGCCCAGGCTGGCCGAGGGATGGGCTGCGCCCACAGCATCCAAGTCTCACAGAATGGCATGATCTACTGCGAGGATCTGGAAGAGCCCAACTCACCCCGCCAGACCACCAGCATGTCGCAGGGCCCCGCGGCCCCCCTGCACAGCCTCTTCATCCAGACCGAAACTGCCGAAGCCATCCCCCCGAGCCGTGCGTCCTGGCCCCCCAGGGCCGCCTGCAGCCACAGGGCCCATAGTGAGCTGGGCAGCGGCAGCAGCGTGGGTGCCACGGCCCCCGCAGCAACCACCTGCAGGGGCCAGATTCGCCACTGCTGCAGCAGTGCAGACCGAGACCCAGATCAGCTACACCAGTGCCAAGAGGGATTACATTAAAAAAAATCATCCGGACAGTGACTGGAAGGTGCCTCAGCACTCAAGCAGGTTTTTTTGTTTTTTTTGTTTCTTAATTTATTTATTTTATGTATTTATTTTTGGCTGTGTTGGGTCTTCGCTGCTGCACGCGGGCTTTCTCTCTAGTTGTGGCAAGCGGGGGCTACACTTTGTTGCAGTGCGTGGGTTTCTCATTGCGGTGGCTTCTCTTATAGCAGAGCACAGGCTCTAGGCGCACGGGCTTCAGTAGCTATGGCTCACGGGCTCTAGAGACCAGGCTCAGTAGTTGTGGCACACGGGCTTAGATGCTCCACAGCATGTGGGATCTTCCCAGACCAGGGCTCAACTCGAAACGTGTCCCCTGCATTGGCAGGCAGATTCTTAACCACTGTGCCTCCAGGGAAGCCCTCAAGCAGGTTTTTGTGTGGATGTAAGTTTTCAACTTTTTGAGTCAATACCAAGGAGTGCAATTGCTGAATTGTATGGCAAATCTATAGTGAGAAGTCAGACTATAACCGGAACACTGCTAAGGAAGCTCGGAATCTGACAAGAGAAGATAGATAATCTGAGGAAGTGTCCTTCAACCATAAGCCGTGTGGCTGACAGGTGTTTGGTGCTCCAGCCAGGTGTCAGGCCTGAGCCTATGAGGTGGGAGAGCAGAGTTCAGGACACTGGACCAGCAGAGAGTTCCTGGCCCCACGTAATATCAATCAGAGATAGCTCTCCAAAAGATCTCTGTGTCAATGCTAAGACCCAGCTCCAATCAACGACAGGCAAGCTCCAGTGCTGGACAGCCCAAGACAAACAACTAGCAAGACAGGAACACAACCCCACTCATTAGCAGAGAGGCTGCCTAAAACTATACTAAGTTCACGGACACCCCAAAACACACGACCAGACGTGGTCCTGCCCACCAGAAAGACAAGATCCAGCCTCATCCACCAGAACACAGGCACCAGTCCCCTCCACCAGGAAGCCTACACAACCCACTGAACCAACTTTACCCACTGGGAGCAAACACCAGAAACAACGGGAACTATGAACTTGCAGCCTGTGAAAAGGAGACCCCAAACACAGTAAGTTAAGCAAAATGAGAGGCAGAGAAACACACAGCTGATGAAGGAGCAAGGTAAAAACCCTCCAGGACAAACAAATGAAGAAGAAATAGGCAGTCTACCTGAAAAAGAATTCAGAGTAATGATAGTAAAGATGATCCAAAATCTTAGAAATAGAATGGAGAAAATACAAGAAACGTTTAACAAGGACCTAGAAGAACTAAAGAGCAAACAAACAATGATGAACAACACAATAAATAAAATTAAAAATTCTCTAGAAGGAATCAGTAGCAGAAAAACTGAGGCAGAAGAACGGATAAATGACCTGGAAGATAAAATAGTGGAAGTAACTGCCACAGAGCAGTATAAAGAAAAAAGAATGAAAAGAATTGAGGACAGTCTCAGAGATCTCTGGGACAACATTTAATGCACCAACATTCAAATTATACGGGTCCCAGAAGAAGAAGAGAAAAAGAAAGGGACTGAGAAAATATTTGAAGAGATTATAGTTGAAAACTTCCCTAACATGGGAAAGGAAACAGTCAATCAAGTCCAGGAAGCACAGAGAGTCCTATAAAGGATAAATCCAAGGAGAAACATGCCAAGACATATTAATCAAACTATTAAAAATTAAAAACAAAGAAAAAATATTAAAAGCAGCAAGGGAAAGGCAACAATTAACATACAAGGGAATCCCCATAAGGTTAACCACTAATCTTTCAGCAGAAACTCTGCAAGCCAGAAGGGAGGGGCAGGGCATATTTAAACTGATGAAAGGGAAAACCTACAGCCAAGATTACTCTACCCAGCAAGGATCTCATTCAGATTCGACAGAGAAATTAAAACCTTTACAGAGAAGCAAAAGCTAAGAGAATTCAGCACCACCAAACCAGCTTTACAACAAATGCTAAAGGAACTTCTCTAGGCAGGAGACACAAGAGAAGGAAAAGACCTACAATAACAAACCCAAAACAATTAAGAAAATGCTAATAGGAACATACATAGCGATCATTACCTAAAATGTAAATGGATGAAATGCTCCCACCAAAAGACACAGACTGGCGGAATGGATACAAAAACAAGACCTGTATATATGCTGTCTACAAGAGACCCACTTCAGACCTAGGGACATACACAGACTGAAAGTGAGGGGACAGAAAAAGATATTCCATGTAAAGGGAAATCAAAAGAAAGCTGGAGTAGCAATTCTCATATCAGACAAAATAGACTTTAAAATAAAGGCTATTACAAGAGACAAAGAAGGCACTACATAATGATCAAGGGACCAATCCAAGAAGAAGATATAACAATTGTAAATATTTATGCACCCAACATAGGAGCACCTCAATACATAAGGCAAATGCTAACAGCCATAAAAGAGGAAATTGACAGTAACACAATCATAGTAGGGGACTTTAACACCCCACTTCCACCAATGGACAGATCAACAAAAATGAAAATAAATAAGGAAACACAAGCTATAAATGACATATTAAACAAGATGGACTTAACTGATATTTATAGGACATTCCATCCAAAAACAACAGAATACACTTTCTTCTCAAGTGCTCATGGAACATTCTCCAGGATAGATCATATCTTGGGTCACAAATCAAGCCTTGGTAAATTTAAGAAAATTGAAATTGTATCAAGTATCTTTTCCAACCACAATGCTATGAGACTAGATATCAATTACAGGACAAAAACTGTAAAAAATACAATCACATGTATGCTAAACAATGTGCTACTAAATAACCAAGAGATCACTGAAGAAATCAAAGAGGAAATCAAAAAATACCTAGAAACAAATGACAATGAAAACACAACGACCCAAAACCTATGGGATGCAGCAAAAGCGGTTCTAAGAGGGATGTTTATAGCAATACAATCTTACCTCAAGAAACAAGAAACATCTCAAATAAACAACCTAACCTTACACCTAAAGCAATTAGAGAGAGAAGAGCAAAAAAACCCCAAAGTTAGCAGAAGGAAAGAAATCATAAAGATCAGATCAGAAATAAATGAAAAAGGAATGAAGGAAATGATAGCAAGGATCAATAAAACTAAAAGCTGGTTTTTTGAGAAGATAAACAAAATTGATAAACCATTAGCCAGACTCATCAAGGAAAAAAGGGAGAAGTCTCAAATCAACAGAATTAGAGGGGCCTCCCTGGTGGCGCAGTGGTTAAGAGAATCCACCTGCCCATGTAGGGGATAGGGGAAGATCCCACATGCCGCAGAGTGACTAAGTCCGTGAGCCACAACTACTGGGCCTGCACTTTAGAGCTCGCGAGCCACAACTACTAAGCCTGTGCTCCTAGAGCCCATGCTCCACAAGAAGAGAAGACACTGCAGAGAAGCCCGTGCACCACAATGAAGAATAGCGCCCACTCTCCACAACTAGAGAAAGCCCGTGCACAGCAATGAAGACCCAACGCAACAAAAAATAAAAAATAAATAAATAAAAATGAAAAAAAATTTTTAAAGTTTAAAACAAAAACAGAATTAGAAATGAAAAAGGAGAAATAACAAGTGACACTGCAGAAATACAAAAGATCATGAGAGATTACTACAAGCAACTATATGCCAATGAAATGGACATTCTGGAAGAAATGGACAAATTCTTAGAAAAGCACAACCTTCCGAGACTGAACCAAGAAGAAATAGAAAATATAAACAGACCAATCACAAGCACTGAAATTGAGACTGTGATTAAAAATCTTCCAACAAACAAAAGCCCAGGACCAGATAGCTTCACAGGTGAATTCTATCAAACATTTAGAGAAGAACTAATACCTATCCTTCTCAAACTCTTCCAAAATACAGCAGAGGGAAAAACACTCCCAAATTCATTCAATGAGGCCACCATCACCCTTATAGCAAAAACAGACAAAGATGTTACAAAAAAAGAAAACTACAGGCCAATATCACTGATGAACATAGATGCAAAAATCCTCAACAAAATACTAGCAAACAGAAGCCAGCAGCACATTAAAATGATCATACACCATGATCAAGTGGGGTTTATCACAGGAATGCAAGGATTCTTCAATATACGCAAATCAATCAGTGTGATACACCATATTAACAAACTGAAGGGAAAAAACCATATGATAATCTCAATAGATGCAGAAAAACCTTTCAACAAAATTCAACACCCATTTCTGATAAAAAGTCTCCAGAAAGTAGGCATAGAGGGAACTTACCTCAACTTAATAAAGGACATATATGACAAATCCACAGCCAATATCATTATCAATGGTGAAAAACTGAAACCATTTCCACTAAGATCAGGAACAAGACAAGGCTGCCCAATCTCACCAGTAATATTCGACATAGTTTTGGAAGTTTTAACCACAACAATCAGAGATGAAAAAGAAACAAAAGGAATCCAAATAGGAAAAGAACAAGTAAAACTGTCACTGTTTGCAGTTGACATGTTACTATACATAGAGAACCCAAAAGATGTTACCAGAAAACTACTAGAGCTAATCAATGAATTTGGTGAAGTATTAGGATACAAAATTAATGCAGAGAAATCTCTTGCATTCCTATACGCTAATAAAAAATCTGAAAGAGAAGTTAAGGAAACACTCCCATTTACCATTGCAACAAAAAGAATAAAATACCTAGGAATAAAGCTTCCTAAGGCAGACAAAAGACCTGTATGCAGAATACTATAAGACACTGATGAAAGAAATTAAAGATGATACAAACAGATGGAGAGATATACCATGTTCTTGGATTGGATGAATCAACATTGTGAAAATGACTATACTACCCAAAGCAATCTACAGATTCAATGCAATCCTTATCAAACTACCAATGGCATTTTCCACAGAACTAGAACCAAAAGTTTCACAATTTGTATGGAAACACAAAAGACCCCGAATAGCCAAAGCAATCTTGAGAAAGAAAAACGGAGCTGGAGGAATCAGACTCCTTGACTTCAGACTATAATACAGAGCTACAGTAGTCAAGACAGTATGGTACTGACACAAAAACAGAAATACAGATCAATGGAACAGGATAGAAAGCCCAGAGATAAACCCACGCACATATGGTCACCTTATCTTTGATAAAGGAGGCAAGAATATACAATGGAGAACCTCTTCAATAAGTGGTGCTGGGAAAACTGGACAGCTATATGTAAAAGAATGAAATAGAACACTCCCTAACAGCATACACAAAAATAAACTCAAAATGGATTAAAGACCTAAATGTAAGGCCAGACACTATATAACTCTTAGAGGAAAACATAGGCAGAACACTCTAGGACATAAATCAGAGCAAGATCCTTTTTGACCCACCTCCTAGAGAAATGGAAATAAGAACACAAATAAACAAATGGGACCTAATGAAACTTAAAAGCTTTTGCACAGCAAAGGAAACCCTAAATAAGACGAAAAGACAACCCTCAGAATGGGAGAAAATATTTGCAAACGAAGCAACTGACAAAGGATTAATCTCCAAAATTTACAAGCAGCTCATGCAGCTCAATATCAAAAAAACAAACAACCCAATCCAAAAATGGGCAGAAGACCTAAATAGACATTTCTCCAGAGAAGATATACAGATCGCCAACAAACACATGAAAGGATGCTCAACATCACTAATCATTAGAGAAATGCAAATCAAAACTACAATTAGGTATCACCTCACACTGGTCAGAATGGCCATCATCAAAAAATCTACAAGCAATAAATAAACACTGGAGAGGGTGTGGAAAAAGCGGACCCTCTTGCACTGTTGGTGGGAATGGGAATAGATACAGCCATGATGGAGAACAGTATGGTGGTTCCTTAAAAAACTAAAAATAGAACTACCATATGACCCAGCAATCCCACTACTGGGCATATACCCTGAGAAAACCATAATTCAAAAAGAATTATGTTTCACAATGTTCATTGCAGCTCTATTTACAATAGCCAGGACATGTAAGCAACCTAAGTGTCCATTGACAGATGAATGGTAAAGAAGGTGTGGCACATATATACAATGGACTATTACTCAGCCATAAAAAGAAATTAAAGTGAGTTATTTGTATTGAGGTGGATGGACCTAGAGTCTTTCATACAGAGTGAAGTAAGTCAGAAAGAGAAAAACAAATACCGTGTGATAACACATATATATGGAATCTTAAAAAAAAAAGGTTCTGAAGAACCTAGGGCTAGGAAAGGAATAAAAACACAGATATAGAGAATGGGCTTGAGGACACAGGGAGGCAGAAGGGTAAGCTTAGACAAAGTGAGAGAGTGGCATTGACATATATACACTAGTAAAATAGGTAACTAGTTGGAAGCAGCGGCGTAGCACAGGGAGATCAGCAGGTCCTTTGTGACCACCTAGAGAGGTGGGATAGGGAGGTTGGAAGGGAGGCAGAAGAGGGAGGGGATATGGAGATATATGTATACGTATAGCTGATTCACTTTGTTATATAGCAGCAACTAAAACAACAATGTAAAGCAATTATACTCAAATAAAGATGTTAAAAAAAAAAAGAGAGAGCCCAGGAAGAAAACCATGAAAATATGAACATTTGATTTCTAGGGGGGAAAATGCAGCAATGCAGGTCAGTGAGTAAAAGATCTGATTTTTTAATAAATGATTCTAGGAAAATAGCTCTCCATATGGAAAATTTAAACATAACTCACAACATAACAAAAGCTAATTTCAGGAGAATTAAAAACCTATTTATGAAATGCCAGACTATAAAGATTTTAGAATCTAATGTATAATAATTTAGAAAACAATTTTAGATAAGAAATAAAAGATTTTAGGAGATGTTTTCATGACTTCATGGTATGTTAGAATTTCTTGAGTTATAAAAAGCACCAAAAATAAAGAACAGGATTGATAAATTAGATTACATTAAAATAAAGAAAGTAGTTCATCATAAGACACTCTAAAGGAAGTTAAAAAGTAAGTCACAGAGAATGTTCATAGCAGCTCTATAATAGCCAAGACATGGAAGCAACCTAAAGAAGATGTGGTATATATATACAATGGAATATTACTCAGCCATAAAAAGAATGAAATGATGCTATTTGCAGCAACATGGATGGACCTAGAGATCATCACACTAAGTGACTTCAGACGGAGAAAGACAAATATCATATGATATCACTTATATGTGGACTCTAAAAAATGATACAAATGAACTTATTTACAAAACAGAAATAGACTCACAGACATAGAAAACAAACTTACGGTTACCAAAGGGGAAAGTGGGGAGGAATAAATTAGGAGTATGGGATTAACAGATACAAACTACTATATATAAAATAAACAGTCGACAAGGATCTACTATATAGCACAGGGAACTGTATTCAATATCTTATAATAACCTATAACAGAAAAGAATCTGAAAAAGAATAAATATATATATATGAATCATTTTGCTATACACCTGAAACTAACACACATTGTAAATCAACTATACTTCAATTAAAAACAATAAGTCATAGAGTAGGAAAAGATATTTCCAATTTTTACTAATAATGAAGAACTTGTATCCAGAATACATAAAGAACTTCTACAGATGATTAATAAATATATATACCAACCAATAGAAAAATGAGCAAAGGACTTGAAAAGGCACTTCAAAAAGAGAAAATTGAAATGTGCAACAAACATTTAAAATGGTTTTCACTTCATTAGTAACCAAGTAATACAAATTTAAAACATAATGAGAGTTTATTTCACAGCCATTAGATTAGCAAAAATTAAGAAATCTGACCATACTAAGTATTGGCAAGAATATGCAGCAATGAAGACTTTAATAGACGGCTGGTAGGGGGTAAGTTGTTGTATAAGTACTTTGAAAAAAAATTGTGTTTATATAGGAAAGCTGAACATGCATAGATTTTAAAAAATGTGTTTATATAGGAAAGCTGAACATGCATAGATACCTTATAAGCCAGCAATTCTCCTCATAGGTCTTATTATAACAGATGCATGATGATGTTCAGAGCACCGCTAACTGTCAGAGTAAAAAATATGCAACCCACAAATGTCTACCAACAGTAGAGTGAATAAATTATAGGATATTCATAAAATGTAATATTATACAGCAATGAAAATGAATGAACTATAGTTATATGCATTGATATGAATTATACCAATGTAACACTGAGTGGAAAAAGACTCACAGAAGAATGCATACAGACGAATTCCATTTATTTAAAGTTCAATACATTGTTTAGAGATTTACATATGTATTAAAGCTATAAAGAAGAGCAAGAGAATGATTCACTCAAAATTCAGGCTAATGTTACCTTTGATGGACAGAAGGAAGATGGGAGTAGAGAGGCACACAGATGTTTTAAAAGGACTGACAATATTGTATTTCTTGAGCTAAGTGGCGGGTAAATGAGGCTCAAGTTATTAGTCTTCTTCTGGTTGTACATAAACTTTATGCACACTTTTTTATGTATGGCATATTTCAGAATAAGATTTTAAAATTACATTATATACCATAGTATTGATAATTATGAAGTTATTATTCGGTTCTATGGCCACACAGAATAGACCCCAAACAATTAAATAGCAAACCCTGCAGTTCCACAGTTAGAACAATATTTGAAAGTATAGCCCAAGAGATATACTCCAGTCAATGACTTCAACAAAGTGGGAGAGAAATTTCCAGATGGTAGAAATTTCAGCAAAAAAGATTGATATACATATATATGTATGTATATATATGTATGTATGTGTGTATATATATGTGTGTGTGTGTATATATATAATAAAATGTATATTTTTAAGTTGTGGTTTATATATAATAATATATATATATATATACATATATATATATTTTTAAGTTGTGTCTCTCTATAAAACTTCTAACATTCCTGAGCATGTGCAGAGCACAGGAACAGAGCCCAGAGACGGTCAAGGGTCTGGGGAGGGTTGAGAGAAACATAGTAAAGGAGAGAGGTCCTCCTTTATATTTCAGCCCTGTAGGTATCAGCCTTGTGTGAGCAAATTAGAAACAGCAGTTATATTCACAGTAGAAATACAGCTAGTGATGACACTTTAAATGAAGTCTGAGCAAACACAGCAGCGACAGTAAGATTTGCCACAATTCGGATATTCATCTCATTGCAAGGATGTAACTGGTCAAATGGGATGCAGAGCATCATGGGACACCGAAGACGAGAAATGGTGCAGAACAAGATGATGAAAGAAGAGGGTGTTTTGAACAAAACCAGGCATGGACTATTCTCTGAACCACACCTGTCTAAGGGTTATGCTGATGCCCTAGGGATGCGGAATTGGAAACAATACCAGATAGACCATTGCATATCAGAACTGCTTTGTTAAGTATATTTTCTCTTAAGTAAAGAGACTGTTTTATAGGCTGCAGAGCTCTCTCAGTGGTAAAAGTCCAATCATTTTCAAACTCCTTCGTTATATTCACAAATTTCCAAGTAAAGAAACCCCTCCAGTGATTTCTATAAAGGTACTTGCACAGGGTGGATCCAACTGAGGGCTGCAATTAGGATTCTAGATGATGACAAAGGATAAGTAGCAGCCTTCCTCATGGAACAGTGCCTGACCCAATCTCCTTCTTACCTGGGCAGAGTTGCACATTGTTACCTCAACAATTTTTTAAATAGTCTCTCTCCCCAGGTAACTGATTACCTTCCTTTTGTTGCTCTTTCTGCTTCTCTACTAATGACCGCTAAAATCTGACAAATTCAAAATTTTGAGAGTCATCCAACTATTTGTCAGCCCTTAGATTTCTTTTTAGAGAAACAGAAACTTCCAGATGTAGATAATTTATTTAAATTACAAGTCATTCCTCTGCATTGACATGCAGCCAACTCACAATTATCCCCAATAATAGAAACTAGGCACAGCAGGCATAACTTAATTGCACTGATGATCAAGAAATCTCATTTGCCTTCTCCTTTACCAAACTTTCACAGGAGTTATTAGTCAGTATAAAGTATTGGTTCAAGTTTCATCTTTCATTTATCTTATCTTTCCACTAGTGAGAAGACTAATGAGTTGCCAGGGTCAGGCAATAGGAGAAGGAGATCCAAGGAGAAGAAAGATCATATAATCCCTTAACTGGAAGATCACTCCTGAGTCAAAGTTGAACTTGTTTTATCCTTGGTTTTAGGTTAATTTACTAAGTGCATGTTTTTACTCTGTATATAATGCCTGAGGTGACCAGATGTCCCACTACTGCCGATTCTTCCAACAGTATGTCTACCAACATGCCCCTCATTTTATTCTTCTTCTCACTTTCTTTTCTTTTTTTTTCTCTGTCTCTTTTTTTTCCTGTTCACTTCCAGCGAACCCTCTTTTTCCAGGGCCTCCTTTCCCTCCTTTCTGTTTCTTACAGAAAACATGTAAGTTTCATGTGAGTAACTATGGGCTCCAAAGATTAGCTGAGGCCCCTCAGGAATGGGGAGCATTTCCTATTCCCATCCTCCTCCACCTCCCCTGAGAGTTGCCATCATTCTTCCCACTTCCCTTTGGTGTTACGGAAGAGAACTAACTTCTGCTGTGCACTAGCCCATATGCTAGACATCGGTGGCTCCTTTATCCATCCCCTACTCAGCCTTGCCTTTGGCTAAATACAATATTGGTTTATTATGCCTATTTTACAGAGGCCTCAAAGGGATTAAGTTTTATTCTGCTACTAAGTAGCAGAGGCAAGATAGAGATCCAAACTTGTACTGTTTCTACCACAAAAATGCTACCAAGCACAAGATACACAGCTTTTTTGCTGTGCTTTTGCTAACTTTCAATCCATAATTTGGTCAATCTATTGTGTTTTCCACATTAATTCCCATGTTTACAGAGGATATTTACAAATTAGAGGACATTACCATTTTTATTATGAAATTAAATAGAAGGATATTATCATTTGAAGATTTTAACAGGTACCGAAATCAATCTGGTTTCATTTAAAATACTTCAAGGGTATTTCAGAGAAATGTAAAGATCAAGGGTTTTGTGTATTTACTTCTGGTTAAGGATGGAAGCTTATTGTATTATCTCTGTTCCCTCTACTGGAGGGACTCTATTAGAATGACAGCAAACATATTTTTGTTTAAGTCATAAACCCACAAGACCAAGGGAAGAGAAGATAGAAGCAACAAAATTCTGGATGCCAGAAAGAAAACGAATGAGAGCAACAGATTTAGCAGACCCAATAAAGCTAACTGCTAAGTCAGCAGTAGGGAAAGCCAAGAAGAAGCCATATTTATGCCCTAGACCTCCAAGAGGTTCAGGAATTGGCAGCATCTAGGATTTTTAGAAATAGGGGTGAAGGTAGAGCTAATAAAAGGATTATTGATTGACAGTCTTGTGAGATTTCCAAATATCTACTTCAGTATCAAGAGCCAGGTGACTGCTATCCTTAACAATGGAAGAAAACAAATGTTTATCCTCCAGAGAAGGTAAAACAGAGGCTCTCTGACCTGAAGGACACCAGGCTCAGTTAATGACAGGCATACACTGAAATCAGGACCTCTGCTTTCCAGATCTCTTTCCATATTTGCCTTCCAGAAACCTGGACTATTTCCTCCAATAAGACATTATAATATCCTTCTCTAGAGAATCTGAATATCCCAAGAAAAAAAGCCCAAAGATATTGACATTGGTGCTGCCTCAGGGAAATGACTGAAAAAGATCATCCTGCTCTTCAGCCCACAGTTGGCCTCAGCAACATACACAGAGTTTGCAGTTAGCTCTCTAGTGCCCTACCCTTACACATGAGCAAAGACATGACTCTTCGAACTTTGAAGAATGCATCTAATATGAAAAATGGAAGGTCCAAATAAATAAACATTTAAAAACCACATGGGGTTAAAAAAAACAATGCAAGGAAAGAAAATTTCGTAACAGCTATTGCTAATATTCTCAGAAAGACAGGAGAAGACATTACACCCATTAAAAATGAATGGCAGGGCTTCCCTGGTGGCACAGTGGTTGAGAATCTGCCTGCCAGTGAAGGGCACACGGGTTTGAGCCCTGGTCTGGGAAGATCCCACATGCCACGGAGCAACTAGGCCCGTGAGCCACAACTACTGAGCTTGCGCGTCTGGAGCCTGTGCTCCGCAACAAAGAGAGGCCGCAACAGTGAGAGGCCCACGCACTGTGATGAAGAGTGGCCCCTGCTCGCCTCAACTAGAGAAAGCCCTCGCACAGAAACGAAGACCCAACACAGCCAAAAATAAATAAAATAAATAAATAAATTTAAAAAAAAAGAAAAAAGAAAGCATATTGAACAAGTTTAAAAAAAGGAGATAGATTAAAAAAAAAAAAGAATGGTATAATGTTTAAAAATCAAAGAATATTTTAAAAGCCCAAAGAAATTACAAAGAAGATAGTAAATGTTAAAAAAAAAAAAAAAAAAACTTAAGGAAACAGGTTGGAAATTAAAGTTGACCAAAAACTCACATAAAGAAGAGCCAAAAAGACAAAGAGAGGATAATAGGGTCAAAAGGATAAGAAATTAGAAGTAATCCCACATCTGAATAATAGCAGTTCCAGAAAGAAAAAACAAAGAAGATGGAAGAAGCAAACAAAAGAAGCTTAAGAAAATGGTCCAGACCAATGGATGAGTTTCCAGTTGGAAGGATTCACCACGTGCTAGCACAATGGATAAAATCAGACCCATGCCACAAGGCACCTTGTGACAGTTCTGTGATGCATTCCTCAGATCTCTCCTTAGGAAAGGTATTCCCTTTGCTGCAGGGAGTGCTTTAGGTGTCATCCCTCTTTGGGATTGCCTCAGCAGGAGAAAACTGCCTTACCCAAGGTCATGTTTCCTTTCAGGGGCAGCCATATCCAATCAACAGGAGGCTATAAAGGACCAGCCTCTTTTCCCCACTCCTAAACTCTGAAGCGTTATCCCAGTTATAGCCCCCACATGCTAAGGTTTCTTTGAGATTACATCACAAGTCATCTTCTCTCTCTCCCCTTTCATACTTCCCTTCCTTCCTTCCCTAGGTATTGATCCCAAGAGTACTCCCTAATATACCTCCCCAATACTGATCTCCATCTCTGAGTCTGTTTCCTGGTAATCCAAACTGTAATACACATCATTGTGAATTTTCAGACTGCCTGAGAGTTTTTAAAAAAGAAAAAAGGACAAATCTTAAAAGCTCTCTAATTGGAGTAGACGAGAAGTGAGGAGGAACAGGTTTCATACAAAAGATCAAGCATAAAAATGGCTTTGGATTCTCAATAAGAACATTGAAAACTAGTAGACATTGAAAAATACGTTTAATTAAGAGAGAAAAGAACACTTTGAACTTGAAATTAATACCTAGCAAAATTCTAAATGCAGTGTGAGGGTAGAATAAAGACATACCTAAGCAATGTAGGCCTGCCTCAAGAAACAAGAAAAATCTCAAATAAACAGCCTAATGTACCATCTAAAGGAATAAGAAAAAGAACGAACAAAGCCCAAAGTCAGCAGAAGGAAGGAAATAATAAAGATCAGAGAGGAAATAAATAAATTAGAGACCAAAAACAATAGAAAAGATCAATGAAACCAAGAACTGATGTTTTGAAAATATAAACAAAAATGATAAACCTTTATCCACGCTCACCAAGAAGAAAAGAGAGAGGACCCAAATAAATAAAATAAGAAATGATAGAGGAGAAATAACAACCAATACCACAGAGACACTAAAAATCACAATAGAATGCTACAAACATTTATATGGCAACAAATTGGACAACAAGAAGAAATGGACAAATTTCTAGAAACATACAACCTGCCAAGATTGAGTCAAGAAGAAACAGACAATTGGAACAGACCAATCACTGGTAGTGAAATTGACTTTGTAGGGAAAAAACAAAAACAAGAACACCCAGCCAACAAAATCCAAAACCAGATGGCTTCAAAGGGGAATTCTATCAAATATATAAAGAAGAACTAATACCTATCCTTTTCAAACTATTATAAAAATTTGAAGATGAAGGAACACTCCCAAATTCATTCTACAAGGCCACAATTACCCTCATACCAAAACCAGACAAAAACTCTACAAAAAAAGAAAATTACAGGCCAATAACTCTTATTAATATAGATACAAAAATACTCAACAAAATATTAGCAAGCTGAATTTAAAAATATATAAAAAGGATCATACACCATGATCAAGTGGGATTTATTCCAGGGATGCAAGGATGGTTCAATATCTGCAATCATTCAATGTGATACACCATATGAATAATAATCACAGGATCATCTCAATAGATGCAGAAAAAGCATTTGACAAAATTCCACATCCATTCATGATTAAAAACTCTCATCAAAGTGGGTATAGAGGGAACCTAGCTCAACATAATAAAGGCCATTTATGACAAACAGCTAACATCATGCTCAATGGTGAAAAGCTGAGAGTCTTTTCTCTAAAATCAGGAACAAGACAAGGATGCCCACTCTCACCATTTCTATTTAACACAGTATTGGAAGTTATAGCCACAACAATCAGACAAGAGAAAGAAATAAAAGGCACCCAGACTGGAAGGGAAGAAGTAAAACTGTCACTATTTGCAGATGACATGATAATATATATAGAAAACCCTAAAGTCTTCACCAAAAAACTACTGGAACTAATAAATGAATTCAGTAAAGTTGCAGGATACCAGATTAATATACAGAAGTCTTGTTTCTCTATACATTAATAATGAACTATTAGAAAGAGAAAGCAAGTAAACAACTCTGTTGAAAATCACATCAAAAAGGATAAAATACCTAGGAATAAACTTAACCAAGGAGGCGAATACTCAGAAAACTATAAAACATTGATATTGTAAAAGTAAAATTGAAGATGATATAAAGAAATTGAAAAATATCCTGTGTTCATGGGTTGGAAGAATTAATATTATTAAATGTCCATACTACCCAAAGCAATCTACAGATTTAATGCAATCCCTATCAAAATACCCATGACATTTTACACAAAACTAGAACAAATAATTTTAAAATTCATAGGGAAACACAAAAGACCCCAAATAGCCAAAACAATCTTGATAAAGAAGAAGAGAGCTGGCTTCAGACTATGTTACAGAGCTACAGTAATCAAAACAGTATGGTACTGGCACAAAACCAGACACATAGATCAGTGGAACAGAATAAAGAGCCCAGAAATAAACCCACACACTTATGGTCAATTAATCTATGACAAAGAAGGCAAGAATATAAAATGCGGAAAAGACAGTCTCTTCAATAAATGGTGCTGGGAAAACTAAACAGATACATGTAAAAATAAATGAAATTAGAACCTTCTGTCACCATATACAAAAATAAACTCAAAATGGATTCAAGACCTAAATGTAAAACTGGAAACCATAAAACTCCTAGAAGAAAACATAGGCAGAGAACACTTTGACATAAATCATAGCAATATTTTTCTAGATCTGTCTCCTAAGGCAAAAGAAATAAACAACTGGAACCTAATTAAACTTAAAAGCTTTTGCACAGCACAGGAAACCATTGACAAAACAAAAAGATAACCTGCTGAGTGGGAGAAAATATTTGTAAATGATATAACTGATAAGGGGTTAATATCCAAAATATATAAACAGCTCATACAACTCAATGTCAAAAACACAAACAACCTGATAGAAAAATGGGCAGAAGACCTTGATAGACATTTTTCCAAAGAAGATGTACAGATGGCCAACAGGCACACGAAAAGATGCTCAATATTGCTAATTATCAGAGAAATGCAAATCAAATACACAATGAGATATCACCCACACATGTCAGAATGGACAGCATCAAAAAGAACACAAATAACAAATGTTGGTAAGGATGTGGAGAAAAGGGAATCCTCATATGCTGTTGGTGGGAATGTAAATTGGGGTAGCCACTGTGGAAAATAGTATGGAGGTTTCTGAAAAAAATGAAAAATAGAACTACCATATGACCCAGCAATTCCACTCCTGGGTATATATCCAAAGAAAATGAAAGCACTAATATGAAAAGATACATGCACCTCAATGTTCATAACAGCATTACTTACAGCAGCCAAGATCTGGAAGCAACCTAAGTGTCCGTCAACAGATGAATGGTTAAAGAAGATGTGGTACATATACACAATGGAATAATACTCAGCCATAAAAAAAGAATGAAATTTTGCCATTTGCAACAACATGGATGGACTTGGAGGATATTATGCTAAGTGAAATAAGTCAGAGAAATAAAAATACTGTATGATATCACTTATATGTGGAATCAAAAATATACAACAAACTAGTGAATATAACAAAAAAAGTAACAGACAAGATATAGAAAACAAACTAGTGGTTACCAGTGGGGAGAGACAAGGGGGCAGGGGCAAGATAGGGGTAGGGGATTAAAAGGAACAAAATACTATGTATAAAATAAATAAGCTACAAAGATATGCTACACAGCACAGGAGATGTAGCCAATATTTTATAATAAACTTAAATGGAGTATAATCTATAAAAATGTTGAATCATTATGTTGTATACCTGAAACTAATATAATATTGTAAATTAACTATACTTTGATTTTAAAAAAAAGACATACCTAGTCTCATAAAATTTACCACTCATAAACTTTTTCTCAGGAAAAACGGCAGCAGTGCTTAAATAAAATGAAGGAATACGTTTTTTAAAAGGATGAAAAGATGGAATCCAGGAAGTGGGCGCTCCAACTCAGGAGAGTGGCAAAGAGAATATCCAGGATGATAGGACGATGATGGCCGGAGAGAGGCCTAGAGATCAGTCAAACCTACCAGGTCAGCTCAGAAGACTGCTGAGATTTGTTCAGTCAGATAAAGTAGATAGACTAACAGGTATGTTTGAATTTACCCAGAAGAACTTCACATGGTTAGAAGAGTGTGGTGATAAAATAGTGATGTGCATATGGAAAATTGAGAAATGAAGGAAAAAAACAAACATTTACAACTTCCAAGAAAACCAAAGATATGGAGGAAAGGGAAAGGAATAATAAAATCTTGCTTAGCTTTCACTTGTCTTGACATAATAAAAATGTAAATTAAAATATTTACTGAAAGATCTACCAAAATTGAAGCTAACTATATTGGGAGGATGAAGGTACAGCGAATGTGTGTGTGTGTGTGTGTGTGTGTGTGTGTGTGTGTGAGAGAGAGAGAGAGAGAGATAGAGTGTTAGGAAATGGGAGGGCGTGAAAAGCGATCAAAACCCTCATTTTTCATAATGGAAAGGTAGTAGAAATGTCTAAAACTAGGAAAATCAAGTGGGAACACTGCAGCATGTTATATAGAAATACAAAAAATAATAGACAAAAAATAATCAGTTCTAAGTTGAAAGTGATTGCTCCCTGGGAGCAGGAACTGATGTATGTGGGAGAGGTGGGAATGCACATTAATAAAAGTAAAAGCCAGATTGTAAAAAGAAAAAGAATTTTGGAGGGCTTGGGATTTATTTGCTGGCTTTATTCTAGCCAGAAAACTGACTGTGTCACCAAAGGTTTGATTTGAGTGCCTCGTTTGGGGGTTTGTATTAGTGGCACTGTGGGTGCTACTTCATTCTTTTGGGGATTTTTACTGGCTGAATGAAGATAACAAAAAGGAATCATCGGGCTTCCCTGGTGGCGCAGTGGTTGAGAATCTGCCTGCCAAGGCAGGGGACACGGGTTCGAGCCCTGGTCTGGGAAGATCCCACATGCTGCAGAGCAACTGGGCCCGTGAGCCACAACTACTGAGCCTGCGCGTCTGGAGCCTGTGCTCCGCAACAAGAGAGGCCGCGATAGTGAGAGGCCCGCGCACCGCGATGAAGAGTGGCCCCCGCTCGCCGCAACTAGAGGAAGCCCAAGCACAGAAACGAAGACCCAACACAGCCCAAAAAATAAATAAATAAATAAATAAAGGAGTTCCTAAAAAAAAAAAAAAAAAAAAGGAATCATCTACAAATTCGTTTTTAGGATAAAGTGCTTCTTTTATGTATACTGTTATTATGCTTCCCAAATCTCAGCTGGCCGAATAGTCTTCAGGGTACACTCTGAGGCACAGTATGCTATTTTTGCATTCCTATAATGTAGTTAAGTTATGGCAATTTTTAATCAATGATAAAAAGCTGACCACTTCAGTTTTGGAATTAGTGCCACAGAAGGAAGTGCTCTCTGCAAAGGAAACTGAATCCTTGTGCTGACCTCCTGAACACAACAGAAAATAAAGACTGCTCCTAGGTCAAATCCCATGGAGCCATCTGGGTGGCTTTGGGGGTGACAATGGGATATTGGTGGAGACAGGGCAGGCCAAAGGGAAACCCACACCCCCTCTGCAACACCCCAAGACTGGCTCACTGCACCTGATCACCTACACTCTAATCATTCTCTGAGAAGCCTGACATCCTTCAGGCCGTCTTGAAACAGCTGGAGGCTGGCCCCCTGGATATGCATCCTTAGGAGCTCCAGAAGATACTCCTTCACAGTGGCCAGGGTCTGATGGCCTTCAGTTGTCACCAAGAGTCCACATTGATTCATTCACTCCCCACTCAGTGCCCAAGGACAGGAAATCAGTGGACAAACGGGACTCCTTGCTAAGTCACACATATGGACAAGAAGCAGTCCATAAGGGAAGGGCAGAGCAAGCTACAGAATTTGCAAGGCCCAGGGCAAAATAAAATGGGGGGCCCCTTGTTCAAAGAGCAGAGAAAAGGTGCTGTCAATGGTACTAACAAGTATAAAGCCTTTCCATTCGTCTGTGATCTCTCTCTTGACTTATTACGGTGGTTTTGGTTTTATTTTTGGGTTTTTTTGCTATATAATATTATTCTCAGGAGAGAAAAATTAAAATTTTAAGCTATTAGCATAAATTTTACTGTTAATCTTCATATTGTTCAATGCCAGTTTTAAATGCAAATATAAGAGCATTTAATTCCTATGCAGAATTACCAAAATTACTCAACTTGCATTTGTGGTGCATGCATGCACGTATATTTAATTCTTACCAGATCAGTGAAAACACTGCACAAAACTAACTCAACTATTTTTATTTCATTTCCTTATACATGCACAATCTACCTAAACTATCTACTTCCAACTTTTTTTTTTTTTTTTTTAAATAGAGAGGTATCTTTATTTATTTATTTTTGGCTGTGTTGGGTCTTCGTTTCTGTGCGAGGGCTTTCTCTAGTTGCAGCAAGCGGGGGCCACTCTTCATCGCAGTGCGCGGGCCTCTCACTGTCGTGGCCTCTCTTGTTGCGGAGCACAGGCTCCAGACGCGCAGGCTCAGTAGTTGTGGCTCACAGGCCTAGTTGCTCCGCGGCATGTGGGATCCTCCCAGACCAGGGCTCGAACCCATGTTCCCTGCATTAGCAGGCAGATTCTCAACCACTGCGCCACCAGGGAAGCCCTCTACTTTCAACTTACTCATCAGTATGGAAGACTGAAAAGAAAAGGAACTATGGGTTACCCTATCTTTCTCTTTCCTTTATGTCATCGTTTTCAGTGTGAGTGACTAATACAGGGAAGTAGCAATGGTAAGTAAGCATATGATAAAGTTCTTTGGTTGTGCATATTTCTTAGAACACCATTGCCTTTTTTCTGCATACAAAAGAAGTTCTGGTTCAAACAGAAAGTATGGCCACTTAAGGCTATCAGTGTCCTCACTCACACAGTCATAGACATAATACACTTGCATGCTTCATTGACTATCGGACTTCACTGAAAAACCACAAATTCAAAGACAAAATTACTGAGAATTTCAAGACTATGACAACAGAGTATTAAACCAAATATGGGGCCCTTCTGAGCCTGGGACCCTGTGCAACCACAAAGGTCTCATATCCAAGAAGCATCCCTGGGCAAGGGTTATACAACTAGTTCTGGCAATTAGAAAGGAGATCAGGCTTGGCGTGAGAAATTTTCCAGCTCCTTATGCACAAATAGAAATAATCCTGAGTGTGCAGCTGCCCAAGTCAGGAGAAGGACACCAACGGGTGTGTGTGTAAGAAACCTGAGATGCTATGGACTTCAGGTGACTATGATATGCTTTGTAGAAAATATATTTTGGGGACTTCCCTGGTGGTCCAGTGGTTGAGAATCTGCCTTCCAATGCAGGGGACGTGGGTTCCATCCCCAGTCAAGGAACAAGGACAACTAAGCCACAGGACAACTAAGCCACAGGACAACTAAGCCCGCGCACTGCAACTACTGAGCCATTGCACTCTGGAGCCTGTGTGCCGCAACTAGAGAGAAGCCCGCATGCTGCAATGGAAGATCCCACGTGACACAACTAAAACCTGACACAGCCAAAAATAAAATAAAAATTTTAAAAAAAGAAAATATATTTCGTTTGCCTTCATATTTGCATAATTAAGTTTCTTCCTGAGATATATATATATACATATCAGAAATATAATTATATATATCAGAAAAGATATACTGTATATATATATGTGTGTATATGTCTGTTATATATATGTGTCTGTTTATATATATATATGTTTGTGTGTGTGTGTGTGTGTATAAAATGGCACAGATGGGAGTCAGTGACAGTTAACTGAAGAATTGTTTCTGAAGTTCGTCACTGAAAACTTAACTAAGAAAAGTGTGACATTCCAATAAAATAACTCAAGCCCCTATACCATAGGCTTGTATAAAATTACAAATTCCCAGAAACTGAGAGGGAGTCTGCACTGTATCTGATTTATGTGCTTCGTCTGATTTGTCCATTCCTACCTGCCTCCAAAGTCCTTGGCCAGTTACTCAACAGAAAGTTCCAGCTAGCCACCTCATCTCTGAATTCCACCAGTTATCTTAAGCTCTCTTAAGATGAGGACTCGGTTGGGCAAGGCTTCCATTGCACCTCCGTTGGTTGATGGAGCCTCAAGCCCAAGCCAACCAGATGCCTGGAGGTTCTGGATCCTCCCACTACACCTGGACCCAGATTAAGCCCTGTGCTTTGGGGCAACGTTTGCCACTGGGTTTGACTTCCCCGAAGATGCCCAAAGGGGCAATTAACACAACCCAGAGGGTGGGGGAGTTGATGCCCTAAGGGGCAAATTTTGGCCAATGAAAGACAAAAGACAGGAAGGAACCAGCAGATACATTTGTATGGGGTACTTGAAGGACTGTTCCAGGGTACTAAATTTCCAGGAAGTCTATCTAGAAATGAACCACAGGACAAAGCTCCAGGGTGTGTTTTCTTACAGCCAGCTTTGCAACATACTTTGTATTTGCTTTCCCTCTTTCCCTGCCTCATTTCCTTTACTCTTCACCTACAATAAAGCTAAGCTTTGCCTCAGTCTCTATTCCTAGGAAATGAGGGTCGAGGCAGTAATCAATGGCAAAAGCCACCTCTTAACTGTCACCTGGTACAGAAGTCCTCTAGCTGAGTAATCCAGCATAGAAGACAGATATTGGGGAATTCAAAATGAAACAACTAACACTGAATCCTTTTATTTTATATCTTTGAATTATCCCCTCTACATTTCTATGGATGACCTACTATGAACCAGATAGTAGAGATATAGGGGACAAGAGAACTGTAATTCTTGTGAAACTTCACAGTCTAGTGGGGAAGAAAAAAGCAAACCTAACAAAGTAAGTTTTTGTTGTAACTGTTAAAAAGGAATTAATGGTGCTTAGATGGAGATCTTGGTATGGATCCAAGGGAGGGAGGGAGGTGGAATGTCCATCAGTGAAATGGTCAGAGGAGCTCGGTGATGTTTAAGCTGAGACTGAACAGGTAAGAGGAAACCTCTAAGCAAAAACCTGGGGATGGGAAGCACTTTGGAAGAGGATGTGCCAAGTTTCAGAGACGGAAATGAAGTGAGAAGGGTCAAGAAACTGAAAGAAGACCCATACGGCTAAAGGAGAACAAGAGGGGGCCACAGGTCCCAGACAGCACCAGGGAGCTGGCTAAGCAGGGGCTCAGTCGGACCTGCCAGGTCAGCCAAAATAAGGGGTTTGGAGTTTCATCCCATCTCCCTTGAATATGAAAATATAGTCCAATGCCAGGGTTTAAATTATATTTTAAACCCAAATCATCTAAATGAGATACTTAACCTTCAAAGTGTTGACTTTAAGGAGGCCCTGGTTAGCACAACTTGATCAATGAGGGTGGCAGAAAGAAGGCACAATGGGGAAAAATTCTCAACCGTCAGAACTTTGAATTCTGAAACAGAAGTCATGATTCTATTTACTTTACGACAGTTTGAACATGTAAGATGCGCATCATCATTGAAAGGAAAAGATTCCTTCTACCACACCCAATTATCCTGTGGCCTCAGGGCCCCAACATTTGGGTCTCCCTGCCACAGAAACCCTTCATTTCTAGAATAGCAACTCATCTTCATCACCAATGGTCACTAAGTTAACCGAGTGTGACTCGACTAAAGCAGGCCTTCACAAGGTCTTCAAACAACACACGGTTCCAGCTCTAATCCCTTGGGTTAGAGACTAAATCGAGCCCTTTGATTTGGACCCTGTCTTCATGCTTACTTGGAAAGCTGGGTGAGAGGAACAGGGGAGAGATGTCAATCCCTTACTCATACTTAAAACTGACAGCCTCCTTGTCTGTCTGCTCCTTTCGGATAGCATATCTTCTGTAGAAATTCCAGTTGGAAAACTCAGGCACTATCCCTTTGTACAGTACAGCACTCCCTCCTTCAGGAAACCTCCCCCAGATTAACTGGCACTAATACAGCCCTTCACAGCTGTATACAAGATGTTGGGGAGTGCAGCAGAGAGAGAGGAGATTATGGTTGCCTGCACACTGTCATTGCTTAGTAAGAGCAGACTCCTTCCTTCAGAAATGGCATGATAATGAAATGTAATAGCAGAACCTCTTGGCAATCAATGCCATGGTGGAAATAAGTGCACATCTCAGTGACAATAACAAAGATGGAATGTGAAACAACAAAGCCCTCTCTCTCTTGGCCAGAACTCTCGAGAGCAGCTCATTACTTTAACCTTTCCACCTTCACTGGAGCACAATTAGAAACATGCATTTCCACGGGCATTAAATCCACTCGTTTGCTCGCTCTGCCCTCATTAGAACACTCAGTGGGGCCCAATTAGCTGGATGGCCATAAACAGATGTTTGTGACTTGAGAAAACAGAAAGAGAACATTCTTGGAGCCAAAAGAGAATGGAGAAAATCTGGCACACCCCATCTTATTCATTACCTGAAATCTAGAGTTTTCGTTTTGACCTGAGCCTATGGTTTTCGCTTGGATAGGAAGAAACCTATGTCCAGAAACATGGAGTTCTCCTGTTGCAGAAATCAATATCTCATGTGGGTCACAGGGTATTTTTTAACTTTAGTCAATCTTCTAAAATTGACTTTGCAGATGGTCTGCATCCCTGGAAAAGAAGCCAGAAGATTTGGCCACTTTCCTGCTTGACCACAAGGGCTGGAGGTGAGTGGTGTCTGCCCCAGGTAGGGAATACTTGCTCCACATCACCACTATCCCCACCACCCTGCTCACCTCCAGGACCTGGCCCACTTCTCTTGTTCATGTTGTCTGCCTTGTACCCATAGGGGTAGACTCACAGCTCTACAGCTTACCTGTTTGGACAACTTAATCAACTTCTCTGTGCCTCAGTTTTGTTTTGTTTTGTTTTTTTAACATAAAATGGGGTTATAATATTCACCCACTGGATTGCTGTTAGAATTAAATGATTTAAAACACAAACAGTCATCCCTTGTATCCATGGGGGATTGGTTCCAGGACCCCCCAGAGATACTAAAATCTGAGGATGCTCAAGTCACTTATATAAAATGGCACAGTATTTGCATATAACCTACACACAACCTCCTATATTCTTTAAATCATCTCTAGGTTACTTTTTTTTTTTAACATCTTTATTCTAGGTTACTTTTATTACCTAACACAATGTAAATTACTGTGTAAATAGTTTTAAATATTTTATAAATGTTATGCAAATAGTTGCCAGAGCACAACAAATTCAAGTTTTGTTTTTGGCAACTTTCTGGCCCTTTTTTTTACCCCCCAAATACAAAAACAACCTGGGTTGGTTGAATCCATGGACACAGAACCCATGGATATGGAGGACTGACTGGATATTGTTAACAATCGTGTGTGACACATAATAAGTACTCAATAAATTTAGCCATTACCTGGTCATCATCATTTGAGCAGGAATCACGTTTCTCTCCAGCAGAGGCCATTCACCTTCCAGGGCCCGCCTGTCTCAACACCATGCCTTCCCGGTGGTCTTCATAGGCCCATCAGGAAGAGGGGAAGATGAAGACGCCCCTTACTAAAATGCACATAACAGGGGGGGAGTGTTTTCCTTTTCTTAACTTATTCAAATGATTGGTAAAGATCACTCTATGGAACACTTTCTAATTAAGGTCCTCAACCAGGTGTAGCATCATTACTCCTCTCAGGGGCATTTGCAAATGTGTGGGTATTTTTAGGCTGTCACAGTGATGGGGTGTGACAGGCCACTAACAGTGGGCAGGGACCAAAAATGTTAAATGTCCTATTAATGCTTGGGAAAGTCAGACACAGCTAACTAATATCCATTTCAAAATGCCAAGGACAACCCCACTGGAAAACACCAAATGATTTCTTATTATTCCTGTTCAAATAGAGCATGAGCAAAATCTTCCCTGAAGTGTAACAAGTGCATTCTGATAGACTGTGGTTAGTTAACATTTGACCCCAGCCCCAAATATCACTGTCAGAAAGTCGTTCAGTTGAATTTTCAGCTAAGAAGGTGCACCAGTTGTGCCAACGGCAGCATCTATTTAAGATGTTCCTCTATAACTTCACTTGAATAAGCCCACATGGTTCCACAGTTTCTCCTGGGTACTCCAATTCCCCCTTTATGTGGAGATACAACCAAAACCCTAGTATGTACTAGTTCCTATCCTGAGTGCTGGGAAGATACTTTAGTAAATCAAATGGATGAGACTGATGTTCTCATCAGGCTCCCATTCTAGCAAGGGGAGACAAATAATAAATGAGTGAATAAATTACGAAAAATATAATTTCAGAGCTTAAGAAGGGCCATGAGTGCAATGAGTCTTTCTATGCTGGGATGTGGGATAGGGGTCCCGAGATGGGGCAGTCAGGAATAGCTTCCCTGAGAAGGTGTCACTGGAGCCGATTTCTGGATGACAAGAAGTAACTGCCCATGGGAAGATGCATGGTGGTAGAGCACCCTAGGCAGGGATAATAGCTAGAACAAAAGCCCTGAGTCGAGATGAAGCAGGCATGTTTCAGGAAGAAAAAGCATCCAATGTGGCTGAGCAAGGGGGGAAAGAATACAAGATAGAGTTGGAGAGGTAAGTTGGGACCAGAAGGTCATTGCAGACAATAGAGAGATGCTGGATTTTATTCAAGGTGCAGCAGAAAGCAATATGAGAAATGTGTGCAGTGTGAGAAAATGGATTGCAAGGGACCAAATCAGAGGCAGAGATACCAGTTAAAAGGCTGTTGGACAAAATTTTGGATTAATGGCTCCTAAAATCCATTTCAACTCCAAAATTCTACCTTCATCCTATGGTATCATGACAGGCAATGAATACCAGACAGAGCCATAGAAAATGGAGTCTTGGGATAACATGACCAACTAAGGCCCATTTGCTGGCAGGATCTCTTTTCACCAAAGACATCAATATTCCAGAGAGACTACAAGGGCCCTGTAATTTCTAATTGCTTACATTGGACACAAAAGGTAGAGGGTACTGGTTTTTTTTCCATTGTGATAGTTAAGCAATTTGGTTTTTTCCAAGCTCCCCCTTAATGGTAACTTCGAACAAGAAATACATGTTATAAAGTGCACTGTCCCCCTCCTCCAAGAGCAGATGATTCACACTCACCAAGAAACAGCATCTGGCAACCATTACTGTACTTGGTTCACAGCTGCTCCTAGAGGAGTTAAAAGGACTGTGAGGCAGGACACGGAAATCAATTTTAACTCTTATTTTAATTATTGGTTGCTTTCCTTTAATATGTGGTTATGTTTCATAAACATCTTGCATTAGGTAGGCAGCAGATCGTTCCCTGATTAAAGGGCCCAATTTTTTAATTTATGCTTCCATCCAAATGATTGGCTTCCATGCCAAACAGAACTTGCCTTCGTCGGGGTACTTGCCTAAGCTTAGAACTTTCTTCCATGTGGATATTTGGTTTTTCTGGAGAAAGACATTCAAATCCCTCCACCCAGGTGTCATAAGCTCTCATCACATAGCAAAGCAACTTCCCTGGGACAAGGTGCCTCCTGTTGAGGGCAAAATGATCATTGCTGGTTGCTATGCAATTTATGTAAGAAACTCTATGTAAGAAACTCTAAAGAAATTCTTTAATGTTGACATTTCCCTAAGAAACAGATAAGACTAAGAATAAATTTTGGCTTCTGCGCTCATTCAATAATATAATCAGGGTTGACACAGAGCCCTGCAATGAGAGAGAGAAAGAGAGAGAGAGAGCATGCATTAAATAGTGAAACAGAATGAAAACAAGGGAGAAAGCATCTCTCCCACTGTCAGCAGCAGCTCTCCATCCTCACATTCTTTGAGACACCCCCGTTCCCCACTTTCCCAACTTCCCTTGTCGTTATGGGTGACCTAGTTTTGGCCAAAGGGATACAAGAAAGAATCTGCTCTGATGATTTTACTTTCCTGATAAAAGTAGCAGATGCAGCTAGCTTCACCACCTTGCTTGACCTGCCTTCCTGCCTCATGCTTTAAACCCCAAGATGGATGCAGCTATAGCTGCACTGAGAGGATGAGGGAAAGAACTGCCAACATTTTTGGCCCCCACACATCGTCCAATGAAGTTACAACGATCACAAAATGCTCATTACACAGGATACCAGGGATGGGTGTTTCCCTAAAGAAAAACATGCATCTTTCTCAATGTTTTTAATGCAAAAGCACAAAGGTGTTCCATTTTAAGCAGTTGCAGGACTGAATTGTGGAACAAAGACAAGAGCAAATGACCTGGAACAATAATTGTCATCATAGTGGCCCCTTTGATTAGACTGCCCTCAGGGAATCACAGAGATGCCAATCTACAGTCCTGATACTGTGAAGTCACTGAACAAGGATCAACAATTGCCGACCTCCTCACTTGTTATGTAAGAAAGTAAAGTCCTATTTGATTTGAGCCACTTTGGTTAGGTGTTCGTATCTGACACACCTTGGTTCCACACTTGAGTAAGTCCACAATTAGCTATGGGTCCCAGGAAGATCAAGAGCCCCTTCTGGCTCAGGATCCAGCCTGACATCTCCTTAGAATACTCCTCCAGGAAAAGAATCTTATAACTTGTCAGCCAAAGTTTATTGTTTCTTGGCACTAAACACTGATGTTGTCTGTGACAAACCTTGATTAGATATCGCATTGGTCAGGATCCAGGCAGGAAAATAGAGCCCATGTTAAGTAGTCTGTAGGGAGGATTTAATATCAGGACATAGTTACAAAGGCATTGGGAGAGCTGAAAAGCCTGGTTAGAAAACTAGGTCAAGTAACAAAGCCAGAAGCTACAGCCGGCCCCAGGGCTGAACGCACCCAAGAAAGGGAGTGAGGGCTGCCCACAGAAAGCAGCACAGCAGTGAAGCCCTCCCAGAGGGAGTGAGATCCCAAAGGGAAGGTCTGTCAAGAAGGAGCTGGAGCCTTCGAGAAAACACTGCCTCTGAGGTCATCTGGAAGGAAGAGAGAAGGAATAAATGCCCTGACTTGGCCCTTTCTCCTACCTCTCAGCTGCCCTCCAGTGCCTCCCATTGGCTGAACCTGATAGTCTTCAGGAGTCAGCCCCTCAGTCCACATTGGAGGAGGAAGAGCAGAGCGTGGGTTTGAAAGCAAACAGCTGATGACTAGCACTGACTTTCGTGGCTGTTAATAGGGAAGCATGCATAATAATACCTCAATGGCTTTTTTAGCCAGTGACATTTTTGGTCCCCCCGCATTCTCCAATGAAGTTACAATGATCACAAAATGCTCATTACACAGGATACCAGAGATGGGTGTTTCCCTAAAGAAATACATGCATCTTTCTCAATATTTTTGATGCAAAAAGCAAAAGGGAGTTCCATTTTAAGCATTTGCAGGATCGAATTGTGGAACAAAGACAAAGAAGAGCAGATGACCTGGAAGCATAGTTGTCATCACAGTGGCCCCTTTGATTAGACTGAAATCATCAGGAAAGAATTCCCCCCTTGGCCTGTCTCCATGATGCTCTTCTCCGAACACGAGAGAGACCCAAGCCCCATGCTTCCAACCTCAGTGGACAAGAAAGACGGGCAAGAGGAATTTCAACATCATCGACCACAGAAAACTTAGCATGAAGGATTTGTAGAGTTGAAAAAAGACTTACATAAAGTAAGACTTTGTTGATCAGTGTCTTGAAATCCATGAAGCTTTATAGAAATAATACGGATTGATGATAGATAGATAGATAGATAGATAGATAGATAGATAGATAGATAGATAGATAGATATGTACATAGGTAGGTAGATAGATGGATACATAGATAGATAGATAGATAGATAGATAGATAGATAGATAGATAGATAGATAGATAGATAGATAGATAGATAGATGATAGATAGATAGATAGATAGATAGATAGATAGATAGATAGATATGTAGTTAGGTAGATAGACAGATGGATACAAAGATATAGAGATAGATTCTATTCTCTCAATTGATTTTATGATCTTACATTTAACATCTCTAAAAAATGGGCATTTAACCTCAGTTTGAATCTTTACAGTTCCAGAGTGCTCAGGATTTCATGGAGTGGCTTGTGTTGAAGCCTCACGGCTCTGCTGGTTAGGAAGTCAAGAGTCTTCACGTTTTTTTCGACCCTGTGGTGGGGCTCTTGCCCCACTGCCTCCACCTTATGCCTCATCCAAGTAGGTGAAGCCCTCTACCACGCCACCTCAGCTCCACGCTTAAGGCAGTCCTACCTCCTCAACCAAAGCTGCTCTTCCTCACACTTACTTAACATCTGGCATCTGGAACGGGACCTGATTATGTAGTTGTTGAGTGGTCAGTACAGAGTACAGGGTGACTCACTTCTCGTCTGTAGAATCTCAGATTGTATTTACTTTTTATCATACATGGTTCTTTCCCACAGGAACTGAGATAATGCTAGCAAGAACTTAGGAGTGCTTGAAAACAGTCTTCAGCAAGCATAGGCTGGTACTGGTGTCATTTTTATATTATTTTTGTACTATTTATATAGTATTGTGGTCTATTTTCATTATTAACTGCTCACAAGCAAAGTGTCATCATTCAATAGTTGTGTTACTGGCTTTTCAACACAAATACATAATTGTTCATTTTTAAATGTCAGCACATGATTTTGGCCCCTCTTTTAAAGGTTGTCACTGGAATATTTAATTCCTCTTTGCACTGCTGCAACATTCCAGATCTGTGCTTGCCTCAGGTCTGACTAGTCTTCAATGGCTCCCCAGCCAGGGCAGGGACAGAGCCCCCTGGTATTCAGCAAGCCATTCATCTCTTGGTTGCCATTGATCCATTAATCAACCCACTTTGGGAGCAACTGTTCAAGCAACTATCAATGGGCCAAGATAAACAATCATTACCCACATTTCTCCATATTGTACATGAGGAAATCCCCAAGGATTTGCTGAAATCCTTGGACTTCTAGCTTAGGGACCATGCCAGTTTTGGGCAGCTGCAGGAATACTATTATGAGTGAATTACTCAACCCCTGAATAGTTGAGATCTTTAACTATTTGGAAAGTGGTTCTACCAAATGAAATTAAGAAAAATGTATTAACCCCGCTAAAAAAAAAAGTTAAGTTCAGTTTTGTGAAACTTATTTTTATTAAACTCTGGATCCTGGTTACTACATTGTTTCCCATTCTGTTTACAAGTGATCTGTTTAATTAGCTACACTAGAAATTTTCCAGGAATATATCAATATTTCTCTTGAGCCAACCCATTCTTACATTTTGAAAATGAGGACATTTTTTCCCCTGTCGCAAGTATTCTGATACATACCTCTTCCATTTTGCATTTATCAGAATTTTGCAAAGAGGAAACCAAAGAATTCAGTACCTCTGGAAATTGTGTATATGAGTTTCTATATATAGAACACAAGGATGGTTTAAGAGACCAGCACTACTCAAAAGAAGACTAATATATTTGATTTATTATCATGATAATCCTAACAAGATGAAGCTACTTAAGTTACCATGCATTGGAAGGCAATTTTTTAAATGACGATCCATGTTGATAGAAATTTCTAGTTTTTTCCCCCGGCTGCTAACAAAATTTTTTTCCTAAGCAAATGCTTGGTGGCTTTGCAAAATACAGCTTTTTAGTTTGAAATTCCAGGATGGATTTCACTAGTTAGTTGCTCTTTGGCCACACAGATAGCAAGATTTACAGGTGAAAAAAATGCAGGTGCAACATACACCTTGAGGTGGTGTTGAGCATCCGTTCATTGTTTGCCTCCAGACTCTTCAAGACACAGACATGTGGCGATTTGGCCTGAACACAGAGAGGAGAAATTATGATATCCCAATTCCCCGGAGATCTTACGATTCCTTAATGAAGCAGCAAATGGTGAGGATTCTTTTTGTAATTATAGAAAGTTTTGTTTCATTATACTGGACTTGTTTTTTATTAGATAAAGGAAGAATTGAATTGCGCCATCACATAATAGCACTCTTTACCTCTGATTTCTCGAGGAAATCACAGGATCATGAGCCTCTTTGGGGTTCAGTCTGAGTTGTCATCTTTCTAGCTCTTAAACTTGAGGAGAGGAAGACAACAACAAAGGATATTTACATTTTCGGTCCCTTTGGGTGAGTTCTCATTGTATCCAGGCTAACATAAACATAAGTTATAAAAATAATGTTTCTGGATAATTTTACACTTCCTTAGTATGAGAGGAAAATATTAACAACAGCTACCTTGGAACAAGCATTTCCTGTGATGTTTCACTTAATTGTCACAAAAACCCAATGAGGTAGGTATTATTACTGTCCTTATTGTATAGGTGAGGAAGCTGAAGCTTGGGTAGGTGAAGTAACTTGTCATGGTCACGTGGTTAGTAAGTAATGTAACCCATGCTGTCTTATGCCAAAGTCTAATTGCTTAATCTTTGTATTATGTTGCTTCCTGAAGACGTGATCAAGTCACCAGGACCAGGAACTTGCTAATGCATCTAGTTAGTAAAGAGAGGGGAAATAAGGGGTGGGGGTGAGGTGGTTTAGGAAAAGCCCTTATGTGTCTTCATTAAGGCAGAATGACAGAGGTTCTCCTGAGGCTTTACAAGTACTGGTGGGACTGGGTTCCACTCTCCACATCCCAGCAGAAGATGTTATTATTGGAAAATCTTGCCCATCACTTGATGCTAAGACAGAGGAGGTGTCATTGACAAAACTTGCCCTGAAGCTGTGTTTGATGTTGAAAGTCTGTCATTAAGGACTCGGCTAGCTGGCCATTGCCGTCATTGGGTTGAGATTTACTCCTCACTCAGGAGTTACACTTTTATTTCAGGATAAGTCCTGCCTGCATTCTGAAAAGAACTCATTCTGAGTTCACAGACCGCACCTGCAAATACACAGTCCAGTGACCATCGGTCCTGGTATTTTTTTTTTTTAGTCTATTTCCTGTAAGAATCTATCAGCAACACACCTACCGTGTGCCAAATTCATATGTACACAGGTCCTCCAGCTGCAGCTGAGTCCCAGCGTTCCTCAGTTTACTTCACATTTGACTCACGTCACCAACAGAAAAACCACTTCTAACTTTAATGTGAAACGCTGTCAGACACAACCTCGTGATTTGTCCATGAGCTCATATGTTGCTCTCGAGCCCAAGTCAGCACTTTCTCCATATGCCTCCTATAAGCCAGACTTTCATTTGGCTTTGGCTGTGAAGAATAATTAAGGTTTGGGAGAGGCAAGATGGTCTTGCCAACTCAGCCGCTCTTGAGAGCAAGGACTCCTCAAGCTGTTAGCACAGCACAGAGGAGCCAGAGGTGTCCATCCAGAAACACCCAGGGAGGCAGTGGCCACCTCCCCCCAGGCCACAGTTAGGAATACCGTGCAGTACCACGGCAATCCAGTGCATACACGCGATATGCATGTGTGTGTATGTGGGTTTGCATGTGCACACACATGTGTACTGAAACCAAACTTGCATTTGCTCTTCTGTTTCATTTGTCATAACATGTTGGCCATTGGATTAGCTCTTATGGCCTCTGTAACAAATTGCTAAAAACTAGTAGCTCAAAACCACATAACTAGTATCTTACAGTTCTGAAGATCAGAATTCCAAAATCAAGCCTCACTGGGCTAAAACCAAGGCATTAGCACGGCTGGTTCTCTCTGGAGACTCTATAGGGAGAATCCATTTCCTTGCCTTTTCCAGCTTGAAGAGCTCACGTGCATTCCTTGGCTCATGGCCCCTTTTCTCACATAACTCCAACAACCTCTTGCTTCTGCTGTAAAAGCTTCTACTTCCCCTTTGGTCTTCTTGCCTCCCTCTTAAAAGGACCCTTGTGATTCTATTGGACCCACACGGAAAATCCAGAATAATCACCCTTTCTGATGATCCTTAATGACATCTGCAAAGTCCATTTTGCCATGTAACATACTCACAGGTTCTGGGGATTGGGATGTGGACATCTTTCGGGGGGGGGCCATTATTCAGCCTACCATAACCATGAACAATAAATCGATTTTTCAACTCACTAATGGGTTGCAGGCTGCAGTGTGAAAATCACTGGTCAAGCATATGTCATCAGGCATCCGAGATGCAGGGGATCAGGGAGCATGCTGCCTGCCTGTGGGAACCAAGGGGCATGGGCATGTAGCAAGCATCCCAGGCACAGTGTTATGTATGATACATAGTCCATCCCTTCCTTCGCCAGTCATGACTCACTGTGAATTAAGCGCTATGGGCCCCACTTTAGAGATGGGAAAGCAGGCTCAGAAAGGCTAGAAAACTGCCCCAAGAGCACACAGCCAGGAAGGGGCAGAGCCCATATTCAGACCTGAGTCTCTCCACCCTTGATGACCAGGTTCTTTCCTCCACGTCTCGTGGTGGCTTCTGTCATGTCCTCCTTAACCCGCCTCCCAAAGCCAGGACTCAAGTGTTCTCTCCAATCCACTGGGTCATCATGTAGGGGAGCAGTCTTCCCCAGCAGGGCTTATTTCCTGGGAATTCCTGAGGTCGGATGCTGCTACCTTCTCGTCCCATAAACCTCCCTATAGCAGAAGAACACTAATTCTCCCTCTCCTCACTTCAAAACAAACACAGCACCAGCACTTTTGAATATAAGACAGAGTCGGCTAGCTTTTAATTTGGACTTAACAATCCCAAGAAACCTGGTTAAAGCTGAAGTTTAAGTCAGGAGTGAGGCAAAGTTGAGCACAAATTTAATATAAGCTATGGAATTTTATCTCAAGGTTTATTTCTATGTTTTCAAATGGACTTGGAGAAGAATGCTCTGGCAATCCTTTTGAAAACTTTCTAAAGATGACTGACATTGAACAAAGTCAAGGTTAGAGCTGTTGAATAATATGGCAGACGGTGCCTTGAGCTACAAAGGCCGTCACTCCACGGGGTGTGTGGCTTGAGTGCTGAAGTGGAACTCAGGAACCCTGTGGTCTAGCCCCAGTCTGCTGCTAACGAGCCACGTGACCTTGGACTTAGGGTTGTAAACTCTCCAGCCTTCCGAGAGGAGACAGAGTGCAGAGGTTAAACCTGGGCTTTCTGCAGCCAGATTAAATCTGAGTTCCAAACTCCAAAGGGCCCCTTTCAAATGTATTAATTAGAAAATAGATTCCCATTGCGAAAAAGTTTTCCTGTCATTTTCATGTAACTCCCTGATAGAAAGAGAGAGCTAAGGCAGAATGGATGTCAAAGATAGTCATGGTTTAAAATATGAGAGAGACCTCTCCGGGGACTATGGCCACAGCACTGTCCCCTGCCCCAGAACCCCACCAGATCACCATTAACCAGACTCAATAATATCAACACACTTCTAGGGAAGACAATCTCTTTGTCACTCTGGCAAGTTGAAAGGTCAAAACAGACTGCTGCTTCATGAGATGAAAACCGTTTCAAAGAAATTTGGATTAAAATTTTTAAAAAAACCTATGTGTCAAAAAACAAAGATGTGCTCTAGGACAGCACAGAAAGTCTGAGAAACCAGCAGCAGCCTTATATGAATAAGGTTTAGCACATAGTGGGTGCTCATCAAATGTCTGTTAAATGAATGAGCTTGTAGTATGATAGGCCAGCCAAAAGGTCAGCAGTTTCTAGTTGGAAAAAGTCACTGGCATATCATGAAATAGGAGGAGAGTGGTTAGGGAGCTCTGATATGATTTCACTGGGAGATGTACATGGTCTTTCAGGCAGTTTTTGAAAAGAAGTTCAAAATAAGGAAGATATTAGAAAGCTCTGCCAGCTTCAATCCACCCCAATCGTTTTCCTTTGACAGGCAGGGAAGAAAGTGGGAAGGAGAAAAAGATGCAAAAGATCACCCTAGAATTCTTGGCTGTCCTACAACATGGTGAAAAGGTTTTAGGTTCTTAAAATAAATGGAGTGGAAAAACATTCAACCTCCTCTCCATACTGCTTTCCGGCTTTTCTTGTCTGGACCTCCAGCACAGTGTGTGAATAATCAGAGGCAAAAAAAGAAAGAGAAACTAAGTTAAGCTAACGGAGAACCCGGAAAGGGTTAACCAATAAGGAAAGGGAGTCTTGCTGAAGTCTTGTTTAAGAAGCAAAGAAAGTTGAGAGCTGAAAGGGGAAAAAAAGAAAAAGGAAAGAAAGAAAGGAGAGATGTTATTTCATCCTAGAAACAAAACTCATAGAAATGGGATAAAGAGGGGGAGAACTGAGTGATAGCCTGGAAATTTGCTAGTAATGAGAAGTCTATTTCCCTAGAGGCAACTCATCGTTTCAGAGCAGATTGGACCACGCTTGAGATGCTGTTTCTTAGAGAACAGCTCGTTTCAGTGACAATGAGCATTTCTGGTTGAGTGCGAGAAGACATGAGGGCATCCTTTATTTTCCTAAGAGGAAATTGAACCTAGGCATCGTAAGACTTCAGCCTGTGCCTGTGCATGAAAAATATAAGCCAAATGCTTTTGAAGAGAACCAGAAGTATGCTGTCCTTGTGACAGAGAAGTGTCCAAGAACAAAGACAGAGTATTTTGGCATGCCATTCCTACCCCATGGATTCTTTGTTGTGATACATTTTATGACCAACTTTAAAGACATTGACCTGCTGATCTCGTTCTGGTTTTCATTCGCTACATCCTTCTTAACATAAGAAAAAGTCCCTTAGGATAAGCAGGATTTTCATTTCTAGAAAAAAAGTTACACAGAGCCCCAGGATCCTAACAGTCTCTCTCCTGCCATATAGAGCTTTAAATGTACAAAGAAGGGAAAATGGCACCAGGCAACAGAGTTGAGAGCGTAGCAAGAGTCCCACGTGTGTGTTGTCCCATGGGTAAAATTAGAGATCAAATCCACAAAGACACCTCAAGTCGCCTTACCAGATGCCATCCACTTGGCAGGAGGCTGACTTATGGGAGAAGTCACTTTTCCAGTGAACAAAATTTCTAATTAACATTGAAAACGCATGGTAGCTAAGTCTGTAGTGAAGACAGGCCATCTCCTCCTTCTTCTTAGCTGGAGCTAGATTAAGCTGTGAAAAGGGGACAGGATAATTGCTCATGGTGAGGACATGGTGTTTCCTCCTGCACAGACATAGAATCAGGCTGTCTTAACCTCCCGGTTCAGCAATAAACACCACTTCACAGACTAATTTCCAGTCAAGAGTCACAGAAGGCTGTGGAATAAACTCTCAGTGCCACAGGCCCAGCGGTTCAGTTCCCAGAGAGCAGCTTCACTATTTCAAGTCAGCAAAAATCCTTTTGCACTTACCACAAACTAAAATGAGATTGAAATAAGGACTATGCACTCAAAACATTGAACACACCAGCTAATAAAAAATACATTTGTGACTGGTCATAAAAACAGAGAATGTAATTGGCTATACCCTAGAAGTATCATTTAATTTGCAATATTTGGGAAGACAGAGGCTTCCATAATATTGACTTTGCTAACACATCTACATTTTTCTGTCCGCCATAATCACGTGTCAGTCAGCGACACCTAACTCCTGTAGCTGCCAACAGGCCTTGACTCAGGTGGTGGGAGATGTGCTGGCTGCAGTCCGGCACCAGATAATATTTGCCTTCCAGATACCATTGGCTTGGGGCAGCCCGGGGTGAGGATGGGTGTTCTGTTACTAAGAGACAGCTCCTTCATGGCCCCATCATTCTTGCCATTTGGACGCCCAGGGGGACTTTCTGAAGGACATGGGATTGTTCTTCAGTTGCCTCCTTTGCTCGAAAGCCTTCTATAAGCCTAGAACCCAACACAGTCCAGTAGGGGAGGTCACAGAAGTAGATACACCCTCTGTGGGGACTGTGTTTTCTTCCGCCCAAAGCAGACCATGTAGAGGCAGAGAGGCTGTGATTTGACACTGGCTGGACATCAGGGACCATCAGAAAAGGGCTGTGGGCTGTGGATGTACTGGACGTGAGGTGTGTGCTGTGAGATTTGGAGAAAGGGCCATAGACAGAGACAGAAAAGAGGCCTGATCAGTGGGAGGAGAGATGAGACAATCGTGTAGATGGTTTTACCCACAGTCAAACATGAATCATTTGTAGATTCTTATTCTCTGATTCTCCACTCAAGGTATGAAGAGACAAAACAGGTAGTTGGGTCATGTTTTTTTCCCCAAATCCACTTTTTTTTACACATTCCTCTGTTCAGTCAAGATTTTCAAGGACAAAGACTGTGTTTTATTACTACTATCAGTCCTTAGGATCCCAAAATGCCCATTATAGAGACTCAATCCTTGTCGAATGAGTGAGTGAGTGAATGAAATGAATGAAAGAAATACCCTATTGAAAGACTGAAAAATAAACAGGCTGATCTTACATTTTCAAGATGCATGGTAACTACAAAAATCCCATTTTTATGTTTTTTCACCAATGAAGGGAAAATGACTGGTAAATTAATTCCAATGAGAATAGTTCAGAGAAAATAATTCTTATTTTTCCTAAACAAGTACTGCATAAAGAATATTATTTTAAAAATTATTGATTATGAATAACAAATAAGAAAAACTATTTTTACTTCAGAAATAGTGATTTGATCTCTCAAGTAACATTTTTGTGAAATAAACAAGACAGCTTTAAATGGCAAACAACGCTTATTTTGATAACTTTACATTGAGACTACTGTGCAGGGTAAGAACATTAGTTTTAGTGAGCATTTATTTTAAATTTTTGAAATTAGCAGTAACTCAACATTAAAAAAAGTCAAATGATACCAAGCTGCAATTTCCTCAAATTGGCCATACTCATATTATTTTTTTTTTAAAGCAAGATCTTTTTCAAAATTTTAGTACTAGTTCTATAAATTCCCGATGATACACATGAGTACAAAACTTATAGTTGATCCTTGAGGGAAGCATAGCTATACTCGATATTTTATAATTTTGTAAGTCATACTCGTTATGCAGGCAAATCTACTTAAGTATGTTTAACTTCCTTAATATGTTTAAGGGGCCTCTTTAAGAATTAAGCTTCCTCATCTTATAAACCAGTTTTAAATGATTGCACAGTAGCAGGGAGATGTGGTACTAAAATCAAAGATTTTAATAAAATATATGATTCAACAGTAGCTGGATACTTTGTGTTTTCAAAGTTATTAAAATTCCTTTATTTTTTTAGTTGCAAATCCTGCTTTGACTACTGGCAGGATTGCAGCCAGTAAGGTTTATCCAAGAATTAATTATTGCTCTTAAAAAAAAAAAACTTTTCAAACAGTTTCAATAAATAAATTCCATTGTCAAAAAGATATATATTTTTTTAAATAAATTTATATTTTATACAGTTAAAAAGATTATAATTTATGGTCATGATGTTCAATGATTTTTCATAAAATTTTTCTTTTGTCCTTAAGAAGAAAATATTGTCTATCTCTTCTTCCTGAAGTTTCTAGAGAAAGCAATCGGTCAATGAAATACATCGAAATACTTCTAAACTTTAAAAAACAAGAAAGGAAAATCATTTCAGTGGAATGACCATTTTAACATGGATAGCCACAAATAAGCTACCTAAGTCCCTGAGGGGTACATCACATCCCCTGTTCCCTGGAGTGTGCATTTTCACACGTGTGCACATGAACATTTTAGCAACGGCCTCTTAAGTAAGGGTGAGCTACTTTCAAAACTTGTCAGGAATCATTCACACACCCTCCTCGGGTCAAACACGGCAGCAATTTTAAAGTGAACATCAGCACTGCACACAACTGTAGCTGGGGGGAACGATGGTAACCCTAAGCCCCCGGCTCTCACAGCTTCCCTTAATTTAAGGCTCTGGCTGGAGCAGAGGTGAGAGCTGAAACAAGTAACGCCAAGGTGGTGAACAGTTCCGTCCAAACACACGGATCGTTTCTGTGGTGTAAGAAAAGGGGAGAATTAATCAAGGTAAGGAGCCAATTTTGAGTCTTTTAATGTCTTTTCATAATCAGTTAATAAATACCTTAACAATAAAATTGAATTTAAGCTTTTAATAGGCCAGGTTGGCTAGAACCTAAACAAAGGAATTAGCAGCTCCAGACTTTTGTGCCCTAACCGTTCACTGTTTGGTGCCGGGAGAAACAAAGCACTTCAAGTGCAGATTTTTGTGTGTGCCTCTCCATAATAAACGCTTGTAATATCCCCAATTTCTGGCGTGTAAGACGCAGATCTTATTTATCACAGTATGAGACACACCTGGCACGCGGATCAGGAAACAACTGTTTTACTTCATTTCTGTCATCACCTTCCAACAGATTTCTTTCACATTCCAATTTGGATGGGAGGACTTGACTTTCTCTCCATAAGTTCCCCATTAACAGTTTCACAGCAGAAGGCGCCATTGGTCTGTTTCCTCTCGCAGCGATTAATTACCCAGAGCGGCGTGTTTTGACTCCGCAGCGGCGGGCGCGTCAGGTCCCTGGCATTGACTCCCATCTGCCAGCAACATCTTTATCGTCATGCCCCGCGTCCCGGGGCGGAACAGTGAATTGTCAGAATTCCTCGGAGCGGGAGTGACGAACGCGGTGTCAAGTCAGCAGCACAAATTACCAACTTCAACTCCCTTCAGTCACCTTTATTGATGTGTGTTTGATGGGAGGGAGGCCTTTTTGAAGGTCGTGTCACTGTAGGGCGTTCGGCACATGAAAGGCACCATGACCCACGGCAGGCGGATCGGACTGGGAGTCTTGAGCTCGGGGAGCCCCTGTGAACAGCTATGCACTAATAAACCTTGAAAAGCTTGAATTACACTATAACCTACAAAAATTTTCAAATTAATAAGGCATATTTAGAGGCCCCCCGTGGATAGTGATTTTCTTTCGTTTCATTCCCTCTTGTGGCCAATTAGATAGACACCCCTGCACACAGGCGCACGCTCTGGGGGGAAAAACGAGGAAAAAAGTTTAACTTTGCTTTTGAAAAAAAAAAAAAAGTGGCAGTATATCATTCTTCCATAGACAGAAATCATTTTCCAGGCTGTTGTTATGTAAAGAACAGGGCTGTTAGAAATCAATGAAAGGGTTTGCAAGATGGAGTTTGATTTGGATTCGTTTTTTAAAGCGATACAGTACTCCAGCCTCTTCCTAAGTCAGCCCCAGTGAACTGCCAAGTTGAAGAACAAAAGTAAATGTTCCATCACCAGGCAGAGCATCTTCCTTTAGTTCTCGTCAATTATCTTCTAGTCAAAATGACTTCTTCCCCTTCCAAGAAGACTTCCAATGCATGGCTAATGGTAGGTTGGTTTGTATTTGTTTTTTAACTAAAATGTCTTGTACAACTTGAATGCATTTCTGTCATCTCTGCCTGCAGCTCATTTACCCAAATGGAGCTCAGCTCAACACAGGAGATACACTTGCTACAAAAATTGTTCATCGCATCTCTCATGGCTCACCGATGCTCTTTCCATCAGGATCGCAAAATTCGCCTCCTTCTCATCTGGAGTCAGGCTCCATATGTACCATATGAAAAAGGAGTTAATAAAATGCACGTTGGAAATATAAAGCAAGGTCAGGGGCGACCGTTTGGCTGAAGGCCTTTCTTTAAGTGTGGAAAACAAAAGAACAAGATTGTTTTAGCAGTTGCAGCTGTGGGGAGAGGCAGCTTTGGGCGGGGAGTGGTAACTGAAGTCTTTGCTACCTGTTTCATGCATCCATCAGAACCACTGTTCTCTCCCCAACACAAATATCTGCACAGTCGGTGCCCCAAGCTTTAGAAAGTTTCAACAGGGAAAAAGAAGAGAACAATCCCCATCTTGCTCCCCAAGGGAGCTCTGGGGATTGGAGGGATGAAGAGTGGGAGGTGTAGGGTCAGCTGAGGGTGGGAGGGCCTGCCTGAGACTTCAGGCTCTAACCCCCCCCCTCCCCCTGCATCTTCCTCAGCCAGCAGTGATGAATGACGTTACTGTGTGCACCGAGAAAGCCACCCGGATTGGACGCAGGTCAGCGGGTAGGTTTTTAAAAATAAGTACTTAAGATTCTGTGGTCAGGTTCATCCAATGCCAACCAAACCAGAGGAAAAGAAAACAACATGGTCAGTCAAGCAGTTGCTTGTTCCGCAAGATCTCAAATACACCACTTGACAGATTTGTTTTCTTAATGAACTGACTGGTTACTTTGGCATCACTTAAGAGCCGCCAAGCAAACAGTGAAACTCAATCAGAACTTCATCCTTTTTAAATGAAGATGAAAGAGAAAACACTTAATAATTATGTCACGGGACAATGATAATGAACCCACAAAACCCTTTAAAATATGTGAACATAAATCAGTTTACCAGAGTAGCTGTGACCCAGCCAAAGAGAAGACTTTATTGTCTTGACAAAGAATGGGAAGATAGGTCATCCCAACGGGACAAGCCAGGCTCCCAAAGAGGGACAGGTACTGTGGCTGGCGCAGGGAGTAGCCGGGACCCCAAAAGCGCGGATGGACAGCAGAGAGACATCATCCCCACCCCCAACCCGTTAATTCTGTTCTTGGTGGAGTAACTTCTCCGCTTTAGCCATGGTTTCTGCATTTGTGAAAAGGGAGACAGAATCTCACCTTCCGGGGATCAATCGCACAAGCACACAAAGAACTTGGCATAGCTCCTGGCACATAGTAAGGGCTCAACCAAGGTTAGAACATGTGTTTCTCTTTCCTTTGTTGCCTCTAGCCATCCCTGGAAACACCTTACCTTAAGTGAACCACCACCCAGCATGGTGCATTCAAGACCAGATTGTTGTTGTCTGAGGAAAATCTTAACCTTATAACAGGATTTACCTACACTAGAAGTAGTGAAAGGATCTAAGCCAATGGGCCCAGAAATTCCACAGTGTGAGACTTAAGAGGACAGTTGAAAGAGCCTTCCACACCACCTCCTGTCTCCCTTCCATATCGACCGTCACAGTTCAAAGATTCATCTGAAACACCCATTGCTCAAGAAGTGTGTTCTCAGAGAGCAGAAGCACCATCACCCAGGAGCTTGTTAAAAATATAGGGGCTTCCCTGGTGGCGCAGTGGTTGAGAATCTGCCTGCCAATGCAGGGGACACGGGTTTGAGCCCTGGTCTGGGAAGATCCCACATGCCGCGGAGCGACTAGGTCCGTGAGCCACAATTGCTGAGCCTGCGCGTCTGGAGCCTGTGCTCCTCAACAAGAGAGGCCGCGATAGTGAGAGGCCCATGCACCGCGATGAAGACTGGCCCCCACTTGCCGCAACTAGAGAAAGCCCTAGCACAGAGACGGAGACCCAACACAGCCATAAATAAATAAATAAAATTAAAAAAAAAAAAAAAAATATATATATATATATATATATATATATATATAGACACCCCCCCCCCATACCCTCCTACGGAGTCAGTTTTTGCAGAGATTCCCAGGTCATCACTATGCACATTCAAGCTGGGCAATTTTTTTTTTTAATTCTAATCTGGGGATCAAACCCTAGGCTAATTACTATCAGAACCTCTGGGGTTGAAATTGAGGCATCAGTACTTTTGAAACTTCTCCAGATGATTCCAACATGCAGCCAGGTTTCAGCACCACTGCTCCAGTCCCATGAGCAAAAATCAGCCTCGAAAAAATAAGAAAATACAGAAACAAGAAATATAGGCAGAAAGGACTACCCTTCAAGTAGATCCATCGAAAAAAGAAGTTTTCACATTTATGCTGAAAGATATCTACATTTCTAAGATCCTAGTGATAGAAGGAGAACTGGCAAACATCTTCGTCTTTAAACCTTGGCCCTTACACACCTCTCGGGTAACAAGGTACCCGGGTGGGCAGAACATTTATTGACATAAGTCCCCGTGTTTATGGATGCTGCCCACTTTCCACTGATTTTAGAACTCTGTAGGGGAGGTGCTGTGACTTTGAAAAGGCTATTTTTTATAATCAAATTGTTTTACTTAAAGGTTTATATAAAATGCTATACTATTAAACAGTAAATAAAAGCTACTGATAAATCCCGGGTCCCCTACAGGTAGTTTGGCACATGCTTAATTATCTGGTTTATGAGCAAACTGCCACCTCAGCTTTTGTTTTCAGCTTGTTAGATGCATGTGTGTGCACACACTTTTTACTTGGCAACCTCTCAGCAGATTCAGTCTTTAAATGACGTTGCCAAAATATGTCAGGGGGAGTGCAGGGAAGGTAGTTGTCGAAAGCAAAAGGGCTGAACTTTGGGGTTGGAGTTTTGCTTTTTTTGTTTTTGTTTGCAGCAAAGACTTACTTTGATGAATTTTTTAAAACAGTGCACACGAGAACCGGAAAAGTTTACTGATGACAGCTGACTGCATCAAAATAAATCCACTTATTACACTGAAGTTTTCTGTGAAAGCCGAAATGCCTCTCTCACAGCACCCCTACCTGTGTTTGCTACATCCTACTTTTGTGCTAGCAAGAACTGCTCGGAGGCTCCCCATTGCCTACCAGCAATTAAACCTTCCAAAGAGGAAAATCCTTCTCTGTGCCTTCAAACTTAAACTAAATAACATTCTTCAATGGCATTAGATGATTTTCGTTTGTACTTTTACTGTTTTACAAATGTCTGCACTCAGTGAGTCTCCCAAGTGTTTACAATCATCTCTAATCCCAGAACTCCATGAAATCAACGTTTGTCTTCTGGACCTCAGAGCGTTCTGTGGGTTCTGACCGACAGGCTCTCCCTGGCGGCTGCACCCCGCTTCTCCTCTGCTGTTCTCTTGGGAAAACTCTTAGGATTCACTGAAGGACTCAGAAACAAGAAGTGTGAGACAAAAAGGAGGGTAAACAGTGGGCTGTCCAGCCTCTTTGGAAATTGGTTCTTGTGATGAAATGTCAAGAATTAGCTTTTTAGTCAAGCTCCAGGTCCTAGCACCTTTACTGCCCAGGCACCAGAGGATGCACAGGACGAGCATTTATGGACGCCCCCTTCCCCAGGCCACGGGCTCAGGCTGTTTCAACAAGGCACGCAAAGTATTTACAAACCATTGCAAACTCCTGCATCCGGCATTGATTAGACAGTGTCTGGAGCTGGCAAACGTTATTAATATATAGAATGCTGTAGAGATTGATTGCTCTACTTTCGTTTTCTTCTTCCTGCCAGCCCCTGATAGGAGAAAGCCCCGCAGCTGTTCTGAATCCCGTGGTCAGAGGCATATTATAGCTTGTTTTGATGTTTCACCAGCAAGTCCTGTTCCTCGTACAGGCATAAGCCAACGAGAACATCCCAAGTTCCAACCAGAGGCCGAGACACAATCACCCTGTCAGGTATTGTTAGTAAGTCAGGATCATAAAAGATAATAAACTCTCTCCCATCTTTTATGACGGCACACCGAGATCAAACACTTTCCATACCAGAGCACAAAGCCCCCAGGACCCGTCCTCCCTGACAGATGTTCATCTGCTATCTCGGTATCGACGTGTTGCTTAATTTATTGATCCACAGAGGGAAGGAAATACAAAGACTCTAGAAATCTGGTATTGTACAAGCTGCTTTCCAGGGCTGTGGGCCCTAGAAATAAAGTGTAGACTTGATGTCATGTTTTAGGAGCGGTGTGAATATTGCCCTTTTATTGGTTTTTTTTTTTCAATGTTTAAATAAAAAAAAAAATCACTTAAAGAAAAAGGAGTTGAACAAAAAATCCTTTTATTGTTTTTATTCGTCTTTCATCCAATGAACAATACACTTAGCATGGGCCATCATGCTTTGCTATTCTTTGTTAACTTGCTGACACTCACCTGGTTCCTTCAATCCCAGGTACAAAAAGCCTGGCTCACCCTGGACTACAGAGTATGATGAAGGATGGGGTACAACAGGAGTTCATAGTGCAATGCTATGAAATCCAGTGTTTCTCACGCTGTTCCATTCTGCACTTGACCTCTGGACTGCTCACATTAAAGCAGCACTCTGACTGCATGTCTCCAGGTGGACAGACTCTTGGCAGCCAAAGGGAGGACACACACCAAAGGGTGTCCAAGGGCTTCCTTCTCGGGATCCCCATAGCCTCACCAGTCTTATCTTCAAAGATTCACTTTCACATGTTTATGCCCCAGCCCAACTGGATTAATTACTCGTTCCTCTTTCTTAACCTCTGACTTTGCTCCTAAAGTCCTTGCCCATCTCTACAAATAAAACTCCTTGAAGGATCAGGCAAACTCAAGCTCCCTTTCCTCTGATTGCTTGTAATCCCTTCTTTGTCTTACTCCAGAGGCTACTAGTGTGTATGGTTCTCTCTGGACTTAAGAAATCTGAGTAAAGAACCAGATATTATGCATCTTTTGACCTCACTCATCCCTTCTCTTTATAGAGTAAGTGACTGATAACTCTGTTCAGTGAAAGAATAAATTAAATACCCTGCTCATCTTGGAACCCCTGTCCCAAAGCCTTCCATGATTTTGCCAGACTAAGATGAAAAGTCAGACTCCTTGGACTACCCTCAAATTTGGCCCCTAAAGTAAACTTTAGAATTTACTCTAAACTACCTAGATAAAAACCTTCTGGCAAACTGTCCACTCACCGTCTCCCATCACATTCTACCACCAGCCTGGACGGCCCCCACCTCCCCTTCCCACACAAACCCACACATCCTCTTTCGGTTATGGGCTCGAGCACACCCTAACCCAGTCTTTCCCAGGCAGCTTTCACAAGCAGTCCCAGCCCTCAGAGATCTCTGGAGTCGTACAGCAGCCCATACCTCTTCCGCATATTTGTCAACTAGAACCTGCAAAGCTTCATCATCATCCTCAGCCAGAATTTGAAACTTGCATTTCTTAAATTCTGAAGACATGAATTATATTCTCTTCAACTTTAAACTCCCCACAGCTCCTAGCATCATGCCTTGTTCATAATCATCAAGGATTTTGTCACTTTGTAAGAACCCAAAGAAAAGCGGTTGAGTTATAGATTACATCGAGCTGAAGGTTCTTCCACGTGATGATTCCAAACCAAATGATTTGCCAGTAGTGAATAATCAAAAGTTCTCTTTCTTTTTTTTTAAATTTATTTTATTTATTTATTTTTGGCTGCGTTGGGTCTTCGTTATGGTGCGCGGGCCTCCCACTGCAGTGGCCTCCCCTTCCGCAGAGCACAGGCTCCTGGCGCACGGGCTTCAGTAGTTGCGGCTCGCGGGCTCCAGAGCACAGGCTCAGCAGTTGAGGTGCACAGGCTCAGTTGCTGCACAGCACGTGGGATCTTGCCGGACCAGGGCTCGAACCCGTGTCCCCTGCACTGGCAAGCGGATTCCCAACCACTGCGCCACTGGGGAAGTCCCAAAAGTTCTCTTTCTTCATCCATAAAGAGAAGTGATCTTCAAAATTTAACCAGGATTTGTTGTAAGAAATGACAACCCATCACACAAACACACCCACACACACATAATGAAAAGTTCTCAATTCAATATTTACTCCTACTTTGTGTGATGCAATCTAGTATTTTCAATTTTATTTCATTTAAAAAAAAAATACTGATCATGGCTCACTAATGATTTTCTGATCTACAAATGGGATACAACTAATGTGCCAGTGTTGAAAAACATTGATCTAGAGATTCCTAGATGTTTCTAGCTACTAGAGAGTCTCCAAAACCTTATAAGGACAGAGAAATATGGATTCTTTTTTCCTGTCCTAAATGAATAATCAAACTCCAAGACCATACAATAAAACAGCAGCAAGGCGTCAGTAGCTTCCATGGTAATTCCAATAAGGAATTCCCAAGCTGAAGTGAAATAGCCATGGACGGTCCTGTTGACTTCCTAGCCAGAAAATGTATTGCTTGCCGTTGTCTTTAGCTGATTGATTAGGGAGTGAAAGCATCATGCTGGTGTTGCTGAGGTCATGGGTCAATCAATTTCTCTATTTTATTTGTATCACACCAAGCTCTTACCGCTATCAGTTTCTTGCGAATGGGCATCACTGGCCACTTGCAAAGAATTGTTTAACTTACCAAAGAGAGTGCCTTTATTATTGCTTTTTCTTAGGAGTGGTTCTCAACAAGGTCTGATTTTGCCCCCAGGGAACATTTCATAGTGTCTGGAGACGTTTTTATAGTTGTCACAACTGTGAGGGAGGAGTAGAGTACTACTGGCATCTAGTGGGTAGAGGCGAAGGATTTCACGAAGCATCCTACAATGCACAGGACAGCTCCCAAGGAATCACCTGGCCCAAAATGTCAATCGTGCCACTGTTGAGAAGCCCTGTTCTTAGCATCTTTATGCATCTTGTTTCTTTATTACAGCGATACCGTATTGAAGTCCACCTATGCACATGAACACAGAGGAAGAGCCCTGATCATCACTCAGAGACCTCATTCTGTATCATCTCTGCCTGTGGGACTTCAAATTAGTCTCTGTCAGCAAAGTTGAGACCTGTCCTTGAAGGGTTCCCATAATCTCCAGCCAACTGTGTTTACAGAGGACCAAAAACCCCACAGCTTCACTACTTGCAGCATCCAAACTGTGGGACTTCCAGACCACAGCTTAACAGTGGGGCACAGCTGCAGCCACCAGAAAGTAATCAGGGAAATGCAGATGCTCTTCCAACATCTGTAAGAAATGTAATATCTGGATCCCTAATTCAAAACACATTACTAACCTGAAAACATGTCCCCTTTAAAATGGTCCTTGCTGCCAAGTCCTTTGTTGTGCAAAGGTGTGTTCGCAGCTGCTAAGGTGTTCTCTACAATCATCCAAAAGAAGCCAATAATTATTTCCTATGTATCTGTATATTGGAAGTCTCAGCGGATACCCAAGCTGTGACCTCTTCAGCCTCAGGAGTGTCTGTAGAGCTGGAACCTCACGTTCTCAGTGCTTTCTACCTGACAGACCAGGACACTTCCTCAACAAAAGTTCCAGGATTTATGTCATATCTTCCCAAACAGTTCTCTGACCACCAGTCTCTCCTGCCTCTATTCTAATCTGTATTCAACTACCAGATGGATTTTTCTACACTATTTTGTCTTATGTTTTTTAACCCCCAAACCTCCCGTGACTTCTCCTTTTCACAAGACTCCAACATCTTGGTATTTGATGTCTTCCCCTACCTGGCCTCTACCATCTTCTCCAAACTTACCTTGTGTGGTACATCCTCTCACCTAACCCATTCCTCTGCTCTGATTGGGTTTGCCCAAGCTTGTTTCTGCACTTGGTCTCTATCCATTCTGTTTTCTGCACCTGAAAACCTCTGGTGTCAATCAGAGTCCCAGCAGGAGGCAGGACAGTGGCACTCAAAACCCATAGCAAATGAAGGGACTCTTTACAGAGGTGTGGTCAGCATTTGGGAATCCCAGCAAGGGAGATCTGTCACCCCCTCTACCTGCTCAGCAAGAGGAGAGAACAGGTTACATGGAAGAGGGGCTGCCTGAGAAGAGCTATGGCCAGGGACTTCCCTGGTGGTGCAGTGGTTAAGAATCCGCCTGCCAACGCAGGGGACATGGGTTAGAGCCCTTGTCCGGGAAGATCCCATGTGCCGTGGAGCAACTAAGCCCGTGCACCACAACTACTGAGCCTGCGCTCTAGAGCCCATGAGCCACAACTACTGAGGCCACGTGCCACAACAACTGACGCCTGCCCACCTAGAGCCCATGCTCCTCAACAAAAGAAGCCACCTCAATGAGAAGCCCGTGCACCACAACGAAGAGTAGCCCCTGCTCACCGCAACTAGAGAAAGCCTGCGCGCAGCAACAAAGACCCAGTGCAGCAACGAAGACCCAACGCAGCCAAAAATAAATAAATAAATAAATTTATTATTATTTAATAAATTAATAATTAATAATTATTTAATTTATTATTATTATTTAATAAATTATTTATTTTTTTAAAAAGAGCTATGGCCAAAATTGGAGAGGATGAGGGAGAACTACACCAGCCTCTCCACCTGCCTGCTGTTGGCAAGCCTCCCATTGGTTGAACCAATAGGAAGCCAGAGGGCAAGGGAGCCGGTGATGCAGTCCATGGAAGTCAGCCTTCCAAGACTCAGGAGCAGGGCAGAAAAAGGGTGTGGGTGTGTGTGTGTGTGTGCGTGTGTGTGTGTGTGTGTGTGTGTGTGTGTGAATAACCAACACATAAAACTTTCTCCACTCCACCAAATTGGCACCTCCATATTTGTGCTCTCTCCTCCCTCTGAGCCCCTTGAAAATGCACTGATGTGGCTCTCATTGTATTTAATATCTTCATTTGTTCTTTTACTGATTCATTGTTACTTAATATATTGTGTTTTATGTATTTTCTCCCTAATTGCAACCATGAACATATTGGGGGTGGGGTGCTATTTTCTATGGCTTTGCTTCCCCCTCTGGCTAAACCAGTGCTGTGAATATTGAGATGCTTGGCAAGTGTGTATTGAATGAATTGGGGGAATCAGTAAGAATCAGGAAGTTCTTTGATGGATGTTGGAAAGTAAGTACACATTGTCCAAATTACATATGGAGGACAAAATATAGTTAAAATATAGTTACATTTACATCCTAAATTCTACCAGAGATGGTGCCAACCTCTCTGAGGCCCACCACCCCCATCTCCCTTCCGCCTTCAATGCTGATCCACTTCAAAGATAAAGCAAATAATTCTTAAAAATAGAGCAGAGATGTGGTCAGAGCTGATGAAGTCTCGTGCCTCTTTCTGTCCATTTCAAGTCCTACCCAGTGATATATAATATCTTCTAGCACAAGAGGGGAACTCAATGAGTATTGAGTTTTAATGATGTAGAAAATAGAAAAGTGTAAAAGACATATATTTAGAGTCCAAGGAATTAAATAATATAAATCCTGTGGCTATGAGAACAAGTAGTGAGCTCTTAAAATATTCCAATTCATTTTGATGACTATAGGGTCTTTCAATTATCTTCAAAGCCTGCCTAATTTTCTTTCTCATCTTGAAAAGGATTCTTTACTTTTAGCACCAGTTCACTCTCTGAAACACTTAGAAAAATCATAAGTGTTTGTTCTACTAATAGTGCAGTTTGGGGAAATTCAAGTAGATATATATGTGGCATTCTACAGTAAAGTGCTTCAGGAAAGATTTAGCAAATTCCATGTGATTCCACAGAGCAAAATCTATTACTCAAGAGATTTTAAATGAATAGGTTTGCATTTTGGCAGGTCGAACAGAGGAGAAGATATCACTGTGAAAAGTTTCAGTGGGAAAAGTGAATATTTGCATAGTCAGGGAATCTGAAGATAGAGCTGAAAGAAACAGATATCAACACTATTATTAGCTAATTTCCTGTAATAATATATCTTGGCAAGATTGAGTGATGGAGAATGGCCATCCCCAGGCAGAGACCGTGAAGAAACAGAGTGCTTGCTGGTATCTAGGTTAGGAAGAGTAAAGGATGGGGGGGGGGGGGGGGGTAGGGGAACAGCTGGGAAGCCCAGAGTGAGAAGGGTGACAGGTGTAAGTAAAAGAGCAGATTCTCTAACAGGGCAGCCTCTTGCGGTCATGAGCAAGTCTTCCCAGCTCAATCCTTTGATTGCCAAAGGATTCTAAATCTTTTTTTTTTCAATCTAGCAGCTCTTTAAAATTTTGCTTAAGCTTTTTATCCACAAGGTTATAAGAGGTAAAAATGTTAAGAAATTTTTTAACCTAAAATAGGTGTTTAGGTGCGATCCAGAAAGCAGAGAGCTTACCCTCTAGAACAAAACAAAGAGACAGCGAAGCAAGGCGATTCATTTTTACTTGGATAGCAGTGATTCTCGCCAGAGCCCAAGCTTCCAACAAATCACATGATGTGGAGAAGAAAGTCCACGATGCCATCCACCATTACCATGCAGCCACCTTCAACTCAACTCAATCCCACGTGGTACAAATGCAAATAAATGTTATAATAAGAAAGAAGTTTTCACCACTCTGGTCAGCTAAGCTTTTCCAAAATGATTTTTTAAAGCAAAAAGGTGTTTTATTCACTTAGGAATTTTTTAGATGCTTTATGGATCTCACCAAAATTTTTTAAAACTTTATTTGTAAGGTTCCAAACCTGGAATTAATTACATATAGTGATCCCGAATAAGGAATAAATCTCAGGCTTCTTTAAATCTATCTGTTTTGGAAATAAATGAAGGGCACATTTATAAATACAAAGTGTCTTCAAAATGTGATTCCTAGTTTCTCTACAGAAGTCCTTTTAGATGTGTAGGCTTTTCTTCTGACCTCTAAGGCCAGGAAAGTCACACTGATGGGTTTGCTCAGCACTGCCCCCTTCAAAGAAAAGTCACAGAAGACAAATGTTCCCTGACAACAGCCTGAATCCACCCCTCAGAACTGTGTGAAAGTAAGAAAAAAAAGTTTATTAAGCTCTCTTGATGTCACAGTAGAACTCACCCACATTTTCTCACCTAACCTCGTGATAGTCCTGTGAGATGGATTTTACTCCCATTTTCACAGATTCACAAAGCGAGTCTTAAGAGAGATCAGGAACTGGTGCAGAGTCAGAACTTAAAAGCAGATTTTTAACTTTGTCCTCTCTGGACTCTCCCATAATGTGTTTTACATACTAGTCCCCTGCTCCTAAAGTCCAGATGATTCTAATCTCCTATTTAATTAAGAGAAAGATAAGGTTTAAACCTTATTTCCTTAACAATGCAGTTCCTTGAGCATCTCCCCAGAAAACTAGCCACACTTAAATGTGTGTGAGAACCAATGGTCATCGCCCCTCTCCAGCATCCTCCTTCAAAGCTGAACAGCCTCTTAACAGAAAAAAAGAAAAAAGAATTTCTAAAGGGCATATTTCTTGGTGTTCTAAGTCCCCAAAGTTTCCTCTGGTGACAGAGAAGTATACAGGAGCACAAGGAATTCTGTCACATTTCACGGGTAACTTGAGTCCCCAAATTTCCTCCTGGAATTTTAGAAAGCCAGCTCCCAGGTTTGTTTGTTTTTTTTTTTTTTTTTTAATAATAGTTACTACTTTTTTTTTTTTTTAATTTTATTTATTTATTTTTAGCTGTGTTGGGTCTTCGTTTCTGTGCGAGGGCTTTCTCTAGTTGTGGCAAGCGGGGGCCACTCTTCATCGCGGTGCGCAGGCCTCTCACTATCACGGCCTCTCTTGTTGCGGAGCACAGGCTCCAGACGCGCAGGCTCAGTAGTTGTGGCTCACGGGCCCAGTTGCTCCGCGGCATGTGGGATCTTCCCAGACCAGGGCTCGAACCCATATCCCCTGCATTGGCAGGCAGACTGTCAACCACTGCGCCACCCGGGAAGCCCAGCTCCCAAGTTTTGAAAGCATAAAAATAGAAAGGAGAAGCTGAGCTGGGGAAAAGGATGGAAAAGAAAGGCCAGGGGCTATGTTTGTATCTATTCTTCAACCCACTCACTATAGAAAATTATAATTCTCTCCCTCACCACCACTCACCCCTGCTCCACCACCCCGAGACACACACACACTGCAAGATATGCTCCATCGTCACTGCTCCCAGCCCAGAGCACAGCAAATCAGGCAGAACCATATAATTTACTGCACCAAACTGGAATTACCCCCATGCACTTAAAAAGGCTGGCTTCATTTCAGGGTAACAGCAGCCCGGCTCCGGCGGGGCTCAGTCAACGTGGGTGATCTATGACATGTGGCAGAAATATAGAACTCATCAGATTTAATAAATCAAAGTTCCACACACGACTGGAAGGCCTCTCTCAACAAAGGCCCGGAGGAGTGACTGCAGGCTGTCCCCAGGCTTTCTGGGGAAGCCACCTCCTCCGAGTCCAAAGCTCTCTCTTCACTCAGAAGTCATGAAAGACCAACGGGCTGTCCCAGCAGACACGGGAGGTGGTGGAGTCAGGAACAAACGCGGGTGAAACACATGCAATGTTTTGCGGCAAGAGAATTTGAGGGAGCAGCGGTGAGTGTGGCCACCATGGGCGATGGGTTATTTCTCATCTCTCTGCTCTCTGGGGGAGGGGCGTGGGTGTCCCTTAGCATTCCGGGCGCAGGCGAGAGGTGCCCTCTGCTGTCAGCCAGCTACAGTACTCCAGGACGATGTCAGAAGTGGTCCCCCCCCCACCCCGTGAGTCCCGAGAAGCAGTGGGGTGACTGGAAATCCTGTTTCTACTGCAGTGACACTGGTCTGTGGTATGCAAAAGCCACTGCCCAGATCCTGCCAGGATAGCTGTGGCTTACCGGAATGCCCACACGGTTGCACTGCACATTTTAGAGAACACAGCTCTAGAGGCCACTACCAGGGGCCTCAGAGCAGGAGGGAAGCTCTTGGATTGCATCTCCCTGCTGATCCAATCAGCAAAATGGAAAGATAGGCAGAGAGCCAGACAGAGGTTTCGCAGGTGAGGAAAGAGTAGAAACACATTTTGGGGGACATTCGGTCCCTAAATATTGGTCATTGGGACCTTTAGGCAATGGCTATGTAGGACACCACCTTCCACTTCTTGGGCCACTTGTGCCTCTGGGAGCAGTAATAATAGCTACAATGAGTTACCTGCCACGACACCAAGCATCAGACCGCAGCTCTGGAAGGTACTGTCATCCTCACTTCACAGATTAGGAAAGCAAGTTCACAAAGTAATTTGCAGAGGACACATAAGTGTCCCCTAAGTGCTAGAGTTATGATTCCAACCAAGGTCAGTACAGCTGCAAACCGACCCCCTCTTTCCTCCACACCACATCACCTCCTACGTTGTTGAACAATCGACTAAACTCCCCACTGTGGAAGGTCAGCCAATGAAAGCCTAACCCCAGTCCTGCAAAAAAGAAGTCAACTTCAGTGAAATCAGACCCCATGAGCAGGAGGCGTGCTTCTGCATGTGCTGTGCTGGCACTCTGACTTTCCTTTTTTTTTCTTTTTAACATCTTTATTGCAGTATAATTGCTTTACACTGTTGTGTTAGTTTCTGCTGTATAACAAAGTGAATCAGCTATATGCATACATATATCCCCATATGCCCTCCCTCTTGCATCTCCCACCCACCCTCCCTATCCCACCCCTCTAGGTGGTCACAAAGCAGTGAGCTGATCTCCCTGTGCTATGTGGCTGCTTCCCACTAGCTATGTATTTTACATTTGGTAGTGTATATATGTCCATGCCACTCTCTCACTTCGTCCTAGCTTCCCCTTCCCCCTCCCCGTGTCCTCAAGTCCATTCTCTACGTCTGCGTCTTTGTTCCTACCCTGCCCCTATGTTCATCAGAACATTATTTTCTCTCTTTTAGATTCCATATATATGTGTTAGCATACGGTATTTGTTTTTCTCTTTCTGACTTACTTCACTTTTTATAACAGATTCTATCTAGGTCCATCCACCTCACTGCAAATAACTCAATTTCATTTCTTTTTATGGCTGAGTAATATTCCACTGTATATATGTGCCACACCTTCTTTATCCATTCATCTGTCAATGGACACTTAGGTTGCTTCCATGTCCTGGCTATTATAAACAGTGCTGCCATAAACATTGTGGTACATGACTCTTTCTGAATTATGGTTTTCTCAGGGTATATGCCCAGTAGTGGGATTGCTGGGTCATATGGTAGTTCTATTTTTAGTTTTTTAAGGAACTTCCATACTGTTCTCCATAGTGGCTGTATCAATTTACATTCCCACCAATGGTGCAAGAGGGTTCCCTTTTCTCCACACCCTCTCCAGCATTTATTTTTTGTAGATTTTTTGATGATGGCCATTCTGACTGGTGTGAGGTGATACCTCATTGTAGTTTTGATTTGCATTTCTCTAATGATTAGTGATGTTGAGCATCCTTTCATGTGTTTGTCAGCAATCTGTATATCTTCTTTGGAGAAATGTCTATTTAGGTCTTCTGCCCATTTTTGGATTGAGTTGTTTGTTTTTTTGATATTGAACTGCATGAGCTGCTTGTATATTTTGGAGATTAATCCTTTGTCAGTTGCTTCATTTGCAAATATTTTCTCCCATTCTGAGGGTTGTCTTTTCATCTTGTTTATGGTTTCCTTTGCTGTGCAAAAGCTTTTAAGTTCCATTAGGTCCCACTTGTTTATTTTTGTTTTTATTTCCATTTCTCTAGGAGGTAGGTCAAAAAGGATCTTGGTGTGATTTATGTCATGGAGTGTTCTGCCTATGTTTTCCTCTAAGAGTTTTATAGTGTCTGGCCTTACATTTAGGTCTCTAATCCATTTTGAGTTTATTTTTGTGTATGGTGTTAGGGAGTGGTCTAATTTCATTCTTTACATGTAGCTTTCCAGTATTCCCAGCACCACTTATTGAAGAGACTGTCCTTTCTCCATTGTATATTCTTTCTTTTTTTATATTTGATTTAATTTTTATAGAAAGCTATTCATTTTTTTCCCAATATCTTTATTGGAGTATAATTGCTTTACAATGGTGTGTTACTTTTTGCTTTATAACAAAGTGAATCAGCTATACATATACACATATCCCCATATCTCTTCCCTCTTGCATCTCCCTCCCACCCTCCCTATCCCACCCCTATAGGTGGTCACAAAGAATCCAGCTGATCTCCCTGTGCTATGTGGCTGCTTCCCACTAGCAATCTATTTTACATTTGGCAGTGTATATTACTCCATGCCACTCTCACTTCGTCCCAGCTTACACTTCCCCCTACCCGTGTCCTCAAGTCCATTCTCTACATCTCGGTCTTTATTCCTGTCCTGACCCTAGGTTTGTCAGAACCAATTTTTTTTTTTAATATCATGAATGCCATTTCTTTTTTTTGTTTATTATTTTTTATTTATTTATTTTTGGCTGTGTTGGGTCTTCGTTTCTGTGCAAGGGCTTTCTCTAGTTGTGGCAAGCGGGGGCCACTCTTCATCACGGTGCACGGGCCTCTCACTATCGCAGCCTCTCTTGTTGAGGAGCACAGGCTCCAGACGCAGGCTCAGTAGTTGTGGCTCACGGGCCTAGTTGCTCCGTGGCATGTGGGATCTTCCCAGACCAGGGCTTGAACCTGTGTCCCCTGCATTAGCAGGCAGATTCTAAACCACTGTGCCACCAGGGAAGCCCTTTTTTTTTTTTTTTTTTAGATTCCATATATATGTGTTAGCATACGGTATTTGTTTTTCTCTTTCTGATTTACTTCACTCTGTATGACACTCTAGGTCCATCCACCTCACCACAAGTAACTCAATATCGTTTCTTTATATGGCTGAGTAATATTCCACTGTATATATGTGCCACATCTTCTTTATCCATTCATCTGTCGATGGACACTTAGGTTGCTTCCATGTCCTGGCTATTGTAAATAGAGCTGCAATGAACATTGTGGTACATGACTCTTTTTGAATTATGCTTTTCTCAGGGTATATGCCCAGTAGTGGGATTGCTGGGTCACATGGTAGTTCTATTTCTAGTTTTCTAAGGAACCTCCATACTGTTCTCCATAGTGGCTGTACCAATTTACATTCCCACCAACAGTGTAAGAGGGTTCCCTTTTCTCCACACCCTCTCCAGCATTTATTGTTTGTAGATTTTTTGATGATGGCCATTCTGACTGGTGTGAGATGATACCTCGTTGTAGTTCTGATTTGCATTTCTCTAATGATTAGTGATGTTGAGTATTCTTTCATGTGCTTGTTGGCTGTCTGTATATCTTCTTTGGAGAAATGTCTATTTAGGTCTTCTGCCCTTTGTTGGATTGGGTTGTTTGTTTTTTTGATATTCAGTTGAATGAGCTGCTTGTAAATTTTGGAGATTAATCCTTGGTCAGTTGTTTCATTTGCAAATATTTTCTCCCATTCTGAGGGTTGTCTTTTCCTCTTCTTTATGGTTTCCTTGCTGTGCAAAAGCTTTTAAGTTTCATTAGGTCCCATTTGTTTTATTTTTGTTTTTATTTCCATTTCTCTAAGAGGTGGGTCAAAAAGGATCTTGCTGTGATTTATGTCATACAGTGTTCTGCCTATGTTTTCCTCTAAGAGTTTGATAGTGTCTGGCCTTACATTTAGGTCCTTAATCCATTTTGAGTTTATTTTTGTGTATGGTGTTAGGGAGTGTTCTAATTTCATTCTTTTACATTTAGCTGTCCAGCTTTCCCAGCACCACTTATTGAAGAGGCTGTCTTTTCTCCATTGTATATTCTTGCCTCCTTTATCAAAAATAAGGTGACCATATGTGCATGGGTTTATCTCTGGGCTTTCTATCCTGTTCCATTGATCTATATTTCTGCTTTTGTGCCAGTACCATACTGTCTTGATTACTGTAGCTTTGTAGTAGGGTCTGAACTCAGGGAGGCTGATTCCTCCAGCTCCGTTTTTCTTTCTCCAGATTGCTTTGGCTATTCAGGGTCTGTTGTGTTTCCATACAAATTGTGAAATTTTTTGTTCTAGTTTTGTGAAAAATGCCATTGGTAGTTTTATAGGAATTGCACTGAATCTGTAGATTGCTTGGGTAGTAGAGTCATTGTCACAATGTTGATTCTTCCATTCCAAGAACACAGTATATCTCTCCATCTGTTTGTGTTATCCTTAATTTCTATCATCAGTGTCTTATAGTTTTCTGCATACAGGTCTTTTGTCTGCCTTAGGTAGGTTTACTCCTAGGTATTTTATTCTTTTTGTTGCAATGGTAAATGAGAGTGTTTCCTTAATTTCTCTTTCAGATTTTTCATCATTGGTGTATAGGAATGCAAGAGATTTCTGTGCATTAATTTTGTATCCTGCTACCTTACCAAATTCATTGATTAGCTCTAGTAGTTTTCTGGTAGCATCTTTAGGATTCACTATGTATAGGATCATGTCATCTGCAAAGAGTGACAGTTTTACCTTTCCAATTTGGATTCCTTTTATTTCTTTTTCTTCTCTGATTGCTGTGGCTAAAACTTCCAAAACTAAGTTGAATAATAGTGGTGAGGGTGGGCAACCTTGTCTTGTTCCTCATCTTAGAAGAAATGGTTTCAATTTTTCACTGTTGAGAATGATGTTGGCTGTGGGTTTGTCATATATGGCCTTAATTATGTTGAGGTAAGCTCCCTCTATGCCTACTTTCTGGAGAGTTTTTATCATAAATGGGTGATGAATTTTGTCAAAAGCTCTTTGTGCATCTATTGAGATGATCATATGGTTTTTATCTTCCCATTTTTTCATATGGTGTATCACATAGATTGATTTGCATATGTTGAAGGATCCTTGAATTCCTGGGGTAAACCCCACTTGATCAGGGTGTATGATCCTTTTCATGTGCTGTTGGATTCTGTTTGCTAGTATTTTGTTGAGGATGTTTGCATCTATGTTCATCAGAGATATTGGCCTGTAGTTTTCTTTTTTTGTGACATCTTTGTCTGTTTTTGGTATCAGGGTGATGGTGGCCTCGTAGAATCAGTTTGGGAGTGTTCCTCCCTCTACTACATTTTGGAAGAGTTTGAGAAGCATAGGTGTTAGCTCTTCTCTAAATATTTGATAGAATTCTCCTGTGAAGCCATCTGGTCCTGGGATTTTGTTTGTTGGAAGATTTTTAATCACAGTTTCAATTTCAGTGTTTGTGATTGGTCTGTTTATGTTTTCTATTTCTTCCTGGTTGAGTCTCGGAAGGTTGTCCTTTTCTAATAATTTGTCCATTACTTGCAGGTTGTCCATTTTATTGGCATATAGTTGCTTGTAGTAATCTCTCATGATCCATTGTATCTCTGCAGTGTCCGTGGGTACTTCTCCTGTTTCATTTCTAATTCCTTTTATTTGAGTCTTCTCCCTTTTTTTCTTGATGAGTCTGGCTAATGGTTTTTCAATCCTTTTTATCTTCTCAAAGAACCAGCTTTTAGTTTTATTGATCTTTGCTATCGTACCCTTCATTTCTTTTTCATTTATTTCTGATCTGATCTTTATGATTTCTTTCCTTCTGCTAACTTTGGGAGTTTTTTGCTCTTCTTTCTCTAATTGCTTTAGGGGTAAGGTTAGGTTGTTTATTTGAGATTCTTCTTGTTTCCTGAGGTAGGATTGTATTGCTATAAACTTCCCTCTTAGCACTGCTTTTGCTGCATCCCATAGGTTTTGGGTCATCGTGTTTTCATTGTCATTTGTTTCTAGGGTGTTTTAAATTTTCTCTTTGATTTGTTCAGTGATCTCTTGGTTATTTAGTAGCATGTTGTTTAGCCTCCATGTGTTTGCACTTTTTACAGTTTTTTTCTTGTATTTGATATGTAGTCTCATAGTGTTGTGGTCAGAAAAGATACTTGATATGATTTCAATTTTCATAAATTTACCAAGGCTTCATTTGTGACCCAGGATATCGTCTATCCTGGAGAATGTTCCATAAGCACTTGAGAAGAAAGTGTGTTCTGTTGTCTGTGGATGGACTGTCCTATAATTATCAATTAAGTCCATCTTGTTTAATGTGTCATTTAAAGCTTCTGTTTCCTTAATTATTTTCATTTTGCATGATCTGTCCATTGGTGAAAGTGGGGCATTAAAGTCCCCTACTATTATTGTGTTACTGTCGATTTCCCCTTTTATGACTGTTAGCATTTGCCTTATGTATTGAGGTGCTCCCATGTTGGGTGCATAAATATTTACAGTTGTTATATCTTCTTCTTGGATTGTTCCCTTAATCATTATGTAGTGTCCTTCTTTGTCTCTTGTAATAGTCTTTATTTTAAAGTCTATTTTTTCTGTTATGAGAATTGCTACTCCAGCTTTCTATTGATTTCCATTTGCATGGAACATCTTTTTCCATCCCCTCACTTTCAGTCTGTATGTGTCCCTAGGTCTGAAGTGGGTCTCTTGTAGACAGCATATATATGGGTCTTGTTTTTGTATCCATTCAGCCAGTCTATGTCTTTTGGTGGGAGCATTTAATCCACTTACATTTAAGGTAATTATCGATATGTATGTTCCTATTACCATTTTCTTTTTTTTTTTTTTTTTTTTAAATTCAGACAGAAAGTCACAAAAATTATACTCATCCTCATCAGTTCACTCAGTCCCATGTAATTAATTTTTTTTTTCATCTTGATCTTTTGTTAGCACTTTTATGAGTTCATCAGTTTTTCATTAGAGTTCTGAAAATGCTTATTCATTCAGTTCAGCAGTACAGTCAGTTACCAGAAACCTGTACTTGTCAGAGTCTTTTCCATGAATTTCTTGAAGATGAAACCCTTTTATAGGAACATATTTGCAAAATCATCAGAGTACACCCAGAACTGTCTGTAAATGACAAAAGACTTAAAAATGACCACGGTTAAAGATTTGATGAAAGTTCATAATAATGCAGTTGACAAGAAAATTAGTTATTTCTGAGATATACATTTTAAAGTAATAACTAGGATTATTACTTATAACATTATACCAGAACATATAAGATTTTTAGAAATTTCATGTAATGTCTGAAACATTTATATTAACATATTTCCATACATATTTCCATACAAATACAAATATAAGATTTTTAGAAATTTCATGTAATGTCTGAAACATTTATATTAACATATTTCCATACATATTTCCATACAAATACAAATATAAGATTTTTAGAAATTTCATGTAATGTCTGAAACATTTATATTAACATATTTCCATACAAATAACCCAATGAAAGTTTAGTATTAGTTGTTTTGTTTGTTTTTTTATACTGCAGGTTCTTATTAGGCATCAGTTTCATACACATCAGTGTATACATGTCAATCCCAATTGCCCAATCCAGCACACCACCATCCCCACCTCACCGCAGTTTTCCCCCCTTGGTGTCCATATGACCATTCTCTACATTTGTGTCTCAACTTCTGCCCTGCAAACTGGCTCATCTGTACCATTTTTCTAGGTTCCGCATACATGCATTAATATACGATATTTGTTTTTCTCTTTCTGACTTACTTCACTCTGTATGACAGTCTCTAGATCCATCCATGTCTCAACAAATGACTCAATTTCGTTCCTTTTTATGGCTGAGTAATATTCCATTGTATATATGTACCACAACTTCTTTATCCATTCGTCTGTTGATGGGCATTTAGGTTGCTTCCATGACCTGGCTATTGTAAATAGTGCTGCAATGAACATTCGGGTGCATGTGTCTTTTTGAATTACGGTTTTCTCTGGGTATATGCCCAGTAGTGGGATTGCTGGGTCATATGGTAATTCTATTTTTAGTTTTTTAAGGAACCTCCATACTGTTCTCCATAGTGGCTGTATCAATTTACATTCCCACCAACAGTGCAAGAGGGTTCCCTTTTCTCCACACCCTCTCCAGCATTTGTTGTTTGTAGATTTTCTGATGATGCCCATTCTAACAGGAGTGAGGTGATACCTCATTGTAGTTTTGATTTGCATTTCTCTAATAATTAGTGATGTTGAGCATCTTTTCATGTGCTTCGTGGCCATCTGTATGTCTTCTTTGGAGAAATGTCTATTTAGGTCTTCTGCCCATTTTTGGATTGGGGTGTTTGTTTCTTTGATATTGAGCTGAATGAGCTGTTTATATATTTTGGAGATTAATCCTTTGTCCGTTGATTCATTTGCAAATATTTTCTCCCATTCTGAGGGTTGTCTTTTCGTCTTGTTTATGGTTTCCTTTGCTGTGCAAAAGCTTTGAAGTTTCATTAGGTCCCATTTGTTTATTTTTGTTTTTATTTCCATTACTCTAGGAGGTGGATCAAAAAAGATCTTGCTGTGATTTATGTCAAAGAGTGTTCTTCCTATGTTTTCCTCTAAGAGTTTTATAGTGTCCAGTCTTATATTTAGGTCTCTAATCCATTTTGAGTTTATTTTTGTGTATGGTGTTAGGGAGTATTCTAATTTCATTCTTTACATGTAGCTGTCCAGTTTTCCCAGCACCACTTATTGAAGAGACTGTCTTTTCTCCATTGTATATCTTTGCCTCCTTTGTCATAGATTAGTTGACCATAGGTGCGTGGGTTAATCTCTGGGCTTTCTATCTTGTTCCATTGATCTATGGTTCTGTTTTTGTGCCAGTACCATACTGTCTTGATTACTGTAGCTTTGTAGTATAGTCTGAAGTCAGGGAGTCTGATTCCTCCAGCTCCATTTTTTTCCCTCAAGACTGCTTTGGCTATTCGGGGTCTTTTGTGTCTCCATACAAATTTTAAGATGATTTGTTCTAGCTCCGTAAAAAATGCCATTGGTAATTTGATAGGGATTGCATTGAATCTGTAGATTGCTTTGGGTAGTATACTCATTTTCACAATGTTGATTCTTCCAATCCAAGAACATGGTATATCTCTCCATCTGTTGGTATCATCTTTAATTTCTTTCATCAGTGTCTTATAGTTTTTTTGCATACAGGTCTTTCGTCTCCCTAGGTAGGTTTATTCCTAGGTATTTTATTCTTTTTGTTGCAATGGTAAATGGGAGTGTTTCCATAATTTCTCTTTCAGATTTTTCATCATTAGTGTATAGGAATGCAAGAGATTTCTGTGCATTAATTTTGTATCCTGCAACTTTACCATATTCATTAATCAGCTCTAGCAGTTTTCTGGTGGCAGTTTTAGGATTCTCTATGTATAGTATCATGTCATCCGCAAACAGTGACAGTTTTACTTCTTCTTTTCCAATTTGTATTCCTTTTATTTCTTTTTCTTCTCTGATTGCCGTGGCTAGGACTTCCAGAACTATGTTGAATAATAGTGGTGAGAGTGGACATCCTTGTCTCGTTCCTGATCTTAGAGGAAATGCTTTCAGTTTTTCACCATTGAGAATGATGTTTGCTGTGGGTTTGTCATATATGGCCTTTATTATGTTGAGGTAGGTTCCCTCTATGCCCACTTTCTGGAGAGTTTTTATCAGAAATGGGTGTTGAATTTTGTCAAAAGCTTTTTCTGCATCTATTGAGATGATCATATGGTTTTTATTCTTCAATTTGTTAATATGGTGTATCACATTGATTGATTTGCGTATATTGAAGAATCCTTGCATCCCTGGGATAAATCCCACTTGATCGTGGTGTATGATCCTTTTAATGTGTTGCTGGATTCTGTTTGCTAGTATTTTGTTGAGGATTTTTGCATCTATATTCATCAGTGATATTGGTCTGTAATTTTCTTTTTTTGTAGTGTCTTTGTCTGGTTTTGGTATCAGGGTGATGGTGGCCTCATAGAATGAGTTTGGGAGTGTTCCTTCCTCTGCAATTTTTTGGAAGAGTTTGAGAAGGATGGGTGTTAGCTCTTCTCTAAATGTTTGATAGAATTCACCTGTGAAGCCATCTGGTCCTGGACTTTTGTTTGTTGGAAGATTTTTAATCACAGTTTCAATTTCATTACTTGTGATTGGTCTGTTCATATTTTCTGTTTCTTCCTGATTCAGTCTGGGAAGGTTATACCTTTCTAAGAATTTGTCCATTTCTTCCAGGTTGTCCATTTTATTGGCATAAAGTTGCTTGTAGTAGTCTCTTAGGATGCTTTGTATTTCTGTGGTGTCTGTTGTAACTTCTCCTTTTTCATTTCTGATTTTATTGATTTGAGTCCTCTCCCTCTTTTTCTTGATGAGTCTGGCTAATGGCTTATCAATTTTGTTTATCTTCTCAAAGAACCAACTTTTAGTTTTATTGATCTTTGCTATTGTTTTCTTTGTTTCTATTTCATTTATTTCTGCTCTGATCTTTATGATTTCTTTCCTTCTGCTAACTTTGGGTTTTGTTTGTTCTTCTTTCTCTAGTTTCTTTAGGTGTAAGTTTAGATTGTTTACTTGAGATTTTTCTTGTTTCTTTAGGTAGGCTTGTATAGCTATAAACTTCCCTCTTAGAACTGCTTTTGCTGCATCCCATAGGTTTTGGGTCGTCGTGTTTTCATTGTCATTTGTCTCTAGGTATTTTTTGATTTCCTCTTTGATTTCTTCAGTGATCTCTTGGTTATTTAGTAACGTATTGTTTAGCCTCCATGTGTTTGTCCTTTTTACGTTTTTTTCCCTGTAATTCATTTCTAATCTCATAGCGTTGTGGTCAGAAAAGATGCTGATATGATTTCAATTTTCTTAAATTTACTGAGGCTTGATTTGTGACCCAAGATGTGATCTATCCTGGAGAATGTTCCGTGCGCACTTGAGAAGAACGTGTAATCTGCTGTTTTTGGATGGAATGTCCTATATATATCAATTAAATCTATCTGGTCTATTGTGTCATTTAAAGCTTCTGTTTCCTTATTTATTTTCATTTTGGATGATCTGTCCATTGGTGTAAGTGAGGTGTTAAAGTCCCCCACTATTATTGTGTTACTGTCGATTTCCTCTTTTATAGCTGTTAGCAGTTGCCTTATGTATTGAGGTGCTCCTATGTTGGGTGCATATATGTTTATAATTGTTATATCTTCTTCTTGGATTGATCCCTGGATCATTATGTAGTGTCCTTCCTTGTCTCTTGTAACATTCTTTATTTTAAAGTCTATTTTATCTGATATGAGTATAGCTACTCCAGCTTTCTTTTGATTTCCATTTGCATGGAATATCTTTTTCCATCCCCTCACTTTCAGTCTGTATGTGTCCCTAGGTCTAAAGTGGGTCTCTTGTAGACAGCATATATATGGGTCTTGTTTTTGTATCCATTCAGCCAGTCTATGTCTTTTGGTTGGGGCATTTAATCCATTCACGTTTAAGGTAATTACCGATATGTATGTTCCTATGACCATTTTCTTAATTGTTTTGGGTTTGTCTTTGTAGGTCCTTTTCTTCTCTTGTGTTTCCCACTTAGAGAAGTTCCTTTAGCATTTGTTGTAGAGCTGGTTTGGTGGTGCTGAATTCTCTTAGCTTTTGCTTGTCTGCAAAGCTTTTGATTTCTCCATCAAATCTAAATGAGATCCTTGCCGGGTAGAGTAATCTTGGTTGTAGGTTCTTCCCTTTCATCACTTTAAGTATATCATGCCACTCCCTTCTGGCTTGCAGAGTTTCTGCTGAGAAATCAGCTGTTAACCTTATGGGAGTTCCCTTGTATGTTATTTGTCGTTTTTCCCTTGCTGCTTTCAATAATTTTTCTTTGTCTTTAATTTTTGCCACTTTGATTACTATGTGTCTCGGCGTGTTTCTCCTTGGGTTTATTCTGTATGGGACTCTCTGCGCTTCCTGGACTAGGGTGGCTATTTCCTTTCCCATGTTAGGGAAGTTTTCGACTATAATCTCTTCAAATATTTTCTCTGGTCCTTTCTCTCTCTCTTCTCCTTCTGGGACCCCTATAATGCGAATGTTGTTGCGTTTAATGTTGTCCCAGAGGTCTCTTAGGCTGTCTTCATTTCTTTTCATTCTTTTTTCTTTAGTCTGTTCTGCAGCAGTGAATTCCACCATTCTGTCTTCCAGGTCACTTATCCGTTCTTCTGCCTCAGTTATTCTGCTATTGATTCCTTCTAGTGTAGTTTTCATTTCGGTTATTGTATTGGTGATCTCTGTTTGTTTGTTCTTTAATTCTTCTAGGTCTTTGTTAATCATTTCTTGCATCTTCTCAATCTTTGCCTCCATTCTTATTCCGAGGTCCTGGATCATCTTCACTATCATTATTCTGAATTCTTTTTCTGGAAGGTTGCCTATCTCCACTTCATTTAGTTGTTTTTCTGGGTTTTTTTCTTGTTCCTTCATCTGGTGCATAGCCCTCTGCCTTTTCATCTTCTCTATCTTTCTGTAACTGTGGTTTTTGGTCCACAGGCTGCAGGATCGTAGTTTTTCTTGCTTCTGTTGTCTGCCCTCTGGTGGTTGAGGCTATCTAAGAGGCTTGATGGGAGGCTCTGGTGGTGGGTAGAGCTGACTGTTGCTGTGGCGGTCAGAGCTCAGTAAAACCTTAATCCACTTGACTGTTGATGGGTGGGGCTGGGTTCCCTCCCTGTTGCTGTGGCAGTCAGAGCTCAGTAAAACCTTAATCCACTTGACTGTTGATGGGTGGGGCTGGGTTCCCTCCCTGTTGGTTGTTTTGCCTGAGGCAACCCAACACTGGAGCCTACCGGCGCTCTTTGGTGGGGTCAATGGCAGACTCTGGGAGGGCTCACGCCAAGGAGAACTTCCCAGAGCCTCTGCTGCCAGTGTCCTTATCCCCACGGTGAAACAGAGCCACCACTCGCCTCTGCAGGAGACCCCCCAACACCAGCAGGTAGGTCCGGTTCAGTCTCCCCCAGGGTCACTGCTCCTTCCCCTGGGTCCCGATGCACACATTACTTTGTGTGTGCCCTCCAAGAGTGGGGTCTCTGTTTCCCCCAGTCCTGTCAAAGTCCTGCAATCAATTCCCTCTAGGCTTCAAAGTCTGATTCTCTAGGAATTCCTCCTCCCGTTGCCGGACCCCCAGGTTGGGAAGCCTGATGTGGGGCTCAGAACCTTCACTCCAGTGGGTGGAATTCTGTGGTATAAGTGTTCGCCAGTCTGTGAGTCACCCACCCAGCAGTTATGGGATTTGATTTTACTCTGATTGCGCCCCTCCTACCGTCTCACTGTGGCTTCTCCTCTGTCCTTGGACGCGGGGTATCCTCCTTGGTGAAGTCCAGGGTCTTCCTGTCAATGATTGTCCAGCAGCCAGTGGTGATTCTGGTGCTCTCGCAAGAGGGAGTGAGAGCACGTCCTTCTACTCCGCCATCTTGGTTAATCTCACCATTTTCTTAATTGTTTTGGGTTTATTATTGTAGGTCTTTTCCTTCCCTTGTGCCTCCTGCCTAGACAAGTTCCTTTAGCATTTGTTGTAAAGCTGGTTTGGTGGTGTTGAATTCTCTTAGCTTTTGCTTGTCTGTAAAGGTTTTAATTTCTCCGTTGAATCTGAATGAGATCTTTACTGGGTAGAGTAATCTTGGCTGTAGGTTTTTCCCTTTCATCACTTTAAATATGTCCTGCCACTCCCTTCTGGCTTGCAGAGTTTCTGCTGAAACATCAGCTGTTAACCTTATGGGGATTCCCTTGTATGTTATTTGTTGATTTTGCCTTGCTGCTTTTAATATTTTTTCTTTGTATTTAATTTTTGATAGTTTGATTAATATGTGTCTTGGCATGTTTCTCCTTGGATTTATCCTGTATGGGACTCTCTGTGCTTCCTGGACTTGATTGACTATTTCCTTTCCCATGTTAGGGAAGTTTTCAACTATAATCTCTTCAAATTTTTTCTCAGTCCCTTTCTTTTCTCTTCTTCTTCTGGGACCCCTATAATTCTAATGTTGGTACATTTAATGTTTTCCCAGAGGTCTCTGAGACTGTCCTCAATTCTTTTCATTCTTTTTTCTTTATTCTGCTCTGCAGTAGTTATTTTCACTATTTTATATTCCAGGTTACTTATCCATTCTTCTGCCTCTTTTATTCAGCTATTGATTCCTTCTAGAGAATTTTTAGTTTCATTTATTGTGTTGTTCATCATTGTTTGTTTGCTCTTTAGTTCTTCTAGGTCCTTGTTAAATGTTTCTTGTATTTTCTCCATTCTACTTCCATGGTTTTGTATCATCTTTACTATCATTACTCTGAATTCTTTTTCAGGTAGACTGCCTATTTCCTTTTCATTTGTTTAGTCTGGTGTGTTTTTACCTTGCTCCTTCATCTGCTGTGTATTTCTCTGTCTTCTCATTTTGCTTAACTTACTGTGTTTGGGGTCTCCTTTTCGCAGGCTACATGTTCATAGTTTCCATTGTTTTTGGTGTCTGCCCCCAGTGGGTAAGGTTGGTTTAGTGGATTGTGTAGGCTTTCTGGTAGAGGGGACTGATGCCTGTGTTCTGGTTGATGAGGCTGGATCTTGTCTTTCTGGTGGGCAGGGCTGCATCTGGTGGTGTGTTTTGGGGTTTCTGTGAACTTAGTATGATTTTAGGCAGCCTCTCTGCTAATGGGTGGGGTTGTGTTCCTATCTTGTTAGTTGTTTGGCATGGGGTGTCCAGCACTGTAGCTTGCTGGTCGTTGAGTGGAGCTGGGTCTTAGCATTGAGACGGAGCACTCTGGGAGAGCTCTTGCTGAATGATATTATGTGGGGCCAGGCGGTCTCTGGTGGTCCAATGTCCTGAACTTGGCTCTCCCACCTCAGAGGCTCAGGCCTGACGCCCAGCTGGAGCACCAAGACCCTGTCAGCCAAACGGCCAGGTACATGGGGAGTTTTTGCCTTTTGGGAAGTCTGAGGTCTTCCGCCAGTGTTCAGTAGGTGTTCTGTAGTAGTTTTTCCACCTGTAGATGTATTTTTGATGTATTTGTGGGGAGGAAGGTGATCTCCACATCTTACTCCTCCGCCATCATCAGAGAAAACCCCTGGGAAGAGTCTTGCCCTCATATGGACTTTGGAACTTTGGCCTTTGGAACTCTGAGGAGCGGAGGTCAACCCATTTCAACACAAAACGTTAAGAGTTGCCCCATCTCTTTGTTTCCTTTGCCCCTTTGATGGTCCTGCCACAAGGCGCAGACTCAGCTATGGGAGGCGACTCGTCCCAGGAGAACGGACGCTGGAGCAAAGCTGAACTTGACCCCAACCAGCGGTTCAATGCTCAGATGCTGAGTGTGGTTCCCGGGAAAGAAGCGAGCTTGGCAGGGCTGCTCTCGCTGCTTTGTGTACTCACTGCCTCTGTAAAAGCTCAGCTCCCTGCTAGCAGACTAACCCCAATCTTGCTTCTTGCAAAAAGCACAGAAGTTCAGTTGAAGGTGCTGAAACATTGCCAGAGAATCCCAGAGAGTGAGAAGCACAGGGACTTTTATCTCCTCTCTATAGAGCCTCATCCTCAGCACCCAGCCAGCTCATTTGCTTCCACCTTCTGCATGCATGTCTCTGATGCCGAACACCGAACTGAATCTCAGAGACAGGGTTTTGGGTGAAGTAGAAAAGAATAGCTTTATTGCTTTGCCAGGCAAAGGGGACCACAGTGGGTTAATGCCCTGAAAACTGTCTGTCCCCTGACTTTCTTATTTTGATGACTTGTGCCAGGTGGCTAAACATCCCAGGACAGTCCTGACTCAAGCGTGCCTGGAGAAGGTAGTCAGTGGGCTTGACATTGAGTTGAAACTGGGGGCGAGGGGAGTGGTCAAGGGGCCTGGGACTCAGTCAGAAGCCCTGTGCTCTCATCCAGGCTGTGCCTCTCAGGAACGCCAACTTTTCAAGTTTGTCAGTCAATTTCTCCGAGTCCCAGTTTTTTCTTTAATAAAATAGGCATGTCACTTTATAAAGTTAATGTGTATATAGATATGTACATATGTATACAGGTATATGTATTACATATGTATATATGAATAATATTATTTTATAAAGTTACAGGGATTAATGAGAACATGTATTCCTATTCATATGTGTCTACCTTTACATACATACACCCACACACATCCCACTCACTAACTCTGTGAAATGGAAAAGTGAGGTGTTAATATATAACCAGAGCAAACAATGCTTTCAGATTTTTCTCATCTAAATGAAACTGATGACATGTTCTATGAATAACCATAGAAGAGGGGCAAATATTAAGGTTCTTAAAGAATCCATAATATTTGTGGCTTGCCTCTCTCACTTGGGGGGTAAAGTTTGGGGAGAAGATGCAGTGGGGAGGCAGCTTCTGTAAGAGCATATGCAATCCTGCTCCGGAGTCCCTGCCCACAGACCTCCCAGATGTCAGCTGAATTCTCTGAAGGCACAAGGATGGTCCTTGTAGTGTTGTACCTCTTCAGCCCTGGGCTCCATCTAAGACTGAGAACAGGCTCCTTGCTGCACTGTCCGTGGTTCTGGCCCCCGGGTCACAGAAGCTAGGCCGTGTCCAGAGGCTTAGGAGGGCGAGGAGGGTGGCAGCCACCCTGCACCCCAGCTGCACACGCCCTTGCTGCAGTCCTGACTCCTGTCTGGTCCCCTGTCTTCTGTGACTGTCAGGACTCAGAACTGTTCTGTGTTGTGGACAGCTGACCTTTCCTCACAACTGACCAGCACTTCCTGTACTGACTGAGGAGACAGACATCTGCAGATTCAGTAATATTTAAGAAGGATCTGGAACACACGTGTGCTCTGAGCCTCCAGTTTTCTGATTTTGTGGAAAAAATTCTTTGCTTTACTAAGACAGACTTTTTAAAGAGACTATTAAAAAATAAAAATTAAAAAAAATAAAACAGACTATTAATAGATGATACAAATCCCCCTTTTTTAATTCTTCCAGCTTCCCTGTAATATGCACCGCTTCCTCTGACACTTTGTACCAGTGGCAGTCTGAGGGTTACCATACTCTCCCTGCTCACAAGCCAAGTGCTCCTCACATTTTGCAAGCCTATATGCTCCCAGGACTTCTAATATTACACGCAGTGTTTGCCGGAGAAGGGCATTCCCAGCAATGAGGTCATCCAGAAGAATTTTAGCTTATCCCCTGCCATAGAAAGTCACTAGGACCTGAGTTGCTCAAATGAATTTTAGCATCAGAGAAACTAGATTAGAAAGTTGTTGCTTCGGGGAGATCAGCTCTGTGCTTTGTGATCACCTAGAGGGGTGGGATAGGGAAGGTGGGAGGGAGACACAAGAGGGAGGGGATATGGGGACATATGTATACATATAGCTGATTCACTTTGTTATACAGCAGAGACTAACACAACATTGTAAAGCAATTATACTCCAATAAAGATGTTAAAAAAAAAAAAAAAAAAAAGTAAACCTGAACCTGTCAAAGGAAATTAAATGATATGTTGCACCAGGAAGAAAAAAAAAACAGGACGTTGTTGCTCTACCAACAAGATTATATGAATGACTAGGTAAAGTTAGTTATTTATCCACATATTCCAATAAAAAAGTACACTGTGGGGCTTCCCTGGTGGCGCAGTGGTTGAGAATCTGCCTGCCAATGCAGGGGACATGGGTTCGAGCCCCGGTCTGGGAAGATCCCACATGCGTGGAGCAACTAGGCCCGTGAGCCACAACTACTGAGCCTGCGCGTCTGGAGCCTGTGCTCCGCAACAAGAGAGGCCGCGATAGTGAGAGGCCCGCGCACCGCGATGAAGAGTGGCCCCCACTTGCCACAACTAGAGAAAGCCCTCACACAGAAACGAAGACCCAACACAGCCATAAATAAATAAATAAACCCAAAGTTAAAAAAAAAACAAAAAACACCAATCCCAGAGGGGGGGAAAAAAAAAAAGTACACTGTGGAAAGTATGGCATTTGTCCTACACAACAGATAAGATCTTTATTTATTTTTTGGATTGGTCAGTGTCTTTTTTTTTTTTAATTTTTATTTTAAATTGGAGTAGAGTTGATTTACAATGTTGTGTTACTTTCAGGTGTACAGCAAAGTGATTCAGTTATACTTATACATATATCTATTCTTTTTCCATTTAGGTTATTACAGAATATTGAGTAGAGTTCCTTGTGCTATACAGTAGGTCCTTGTTGGTTACCTATTTTATATATAGTAGTGTGTATATGTAAATCCCAGACTCAGATATAATCTTTAAAAGATATGGTTTGATCTTATTTCAGCTACCAACTCCTAATTTGGGGTGTGTGTGCATGTGTGTGTTTGTGTGTGTAAGGACTACTATGGTGAGTCATCTTTTAAGGAGGCAGAGCTGAGTGGTTAAGAGTTCATTCTCTAGTACCAGTCAGACCCAGTTCTAATCCAAGCTTGGTCCCTAACCAGATGGTGACTTTGGGCAAGCTACCCCAAGCCTCTGAGACTATAAAATGGAGATAATACCAAATTCAGAGATTTACTTATTGAAACATATGAGGAAATGTTAACTAGTAATATTGCCACCTAATCCACTTGTTTGGGAAATTGGTATTTTTATCGCTTGTTTTTTGAAGTGCAAATGTCTTTTTTTGATGCTTCCTCTCATCACTTATTTGGAATTTTCAGGTTCTAGACAGCTTTTAGTGACCGTCTTATCCTGATGGGCTAGAATTTTTACCCAACTCCAAATTGCTGTCACCAGGTAGAGATGGAGCCAAATTTTGAGAACACTGCATTACCGCCGCCTCTGCCCATGCGCTCTCCCCATCAATCAAGTGTGCTGGGCTCTGCTGACTGCTGGTTCACAAAACAAATAAAAGTACTGTTGTGGTTACCTGCCCCCTGCTGCATCGTTTCTTCTATCCTTTCAAATCTCACTTATTTAGGATACAATCAACTCCACGCAGCCAAGAAACAAACATCACACACACACGCGCGCACACACACACACACACACACACTGGTTATGCCGGAACAAGTTACACTAAAGCTGAAATATTCAGCAAGAACTCATTCTCTACACACTTGGGATTTTCAGAAGGAAACACCTCTCTAACCTTAGCTGTCAACACATCAACAAAACTGTTCCAAAATTCTACGATAGTTTTCTCTGGCCCCCTGGAGAACGCTTAGGAGCAGACTTTTCTCCATGTCAGTTTTCTTCATCTTCTAGCCCCATGCTAGGGTCATCCTTCCTGGACCTCTACTGTGCTCCACTCTGGTGGTTCTGCTCCTTCCATCAGAATCTTTATTGCTCAACCCCTATCTCCCAACCCAAACACAAAGTCTAAAGTCTCCCCCCACCATTGCCAAGTCCCCAATCCTTGTCTCTTGGTCCCAAATTAAGTTCATCTTTTTCTTTGTAATTCGAAACAATAAACTTCCAATTGGAAGTGGACAAATAAAGCACAACTGTTGAAGCAGAGTTCAACATCATTGACCTGATAATAAAGACAACAAAATTAATCAAGAAGAATAAATTTTTTTACTTATCACCTAAGGTGCCTCAGATACTTCAGAGATACTCTCTATTTTAATTCCCACAATAATTACTAAATTAAGATATTGGAGCCAGAGTGGTCATTGACCTTCCCAGAGTCACACAGCAAGTAAGCCACAGGTCAAGACTCAAAGCTCGGACCGTCGGATTCCAGAGCCTGAGTTTTTGAACTATTCATCACCACACTTGGTTCCTCAGACTTACCAGGAATACTAGAGCTTCACACAGGACAAGAGAAAGTCAAGTAACAACTCACCTAGTTATTAATACCCAATCTGTAGGTTATGAAACAAGCAGTGTGAGGCAGCATCAGCAGGGACCCCTTTATTTAATGTGATCAGGTCACCTCAGACACTCAATCCTACAATCTCCCTCTCCTCAGACACAACACAGCACTTGCCACAGTGCCTGGTATTTACGGGCTTTGTTCTACACATCCACCACCTAACCAGACTGTGAGCTCCTCAAAGGCAAGAACTATTCTTGTTTATTTCTGCATCCCAGTGTTTCACTTAGCAGATGTCCCACTGCATGTTTATTGATGAATCCAAACTGAGTCCAGAATTTTTGATTATGACATCTCTTCCCTGATTTTCTCCTCTCAGACTCTTATCTGCCACCATTGCTTTTTTAGATTTATATTCTTTTTTACCTATTTTGTATGGGGGGTTTTTGTTTGTTTTTATTGTTCTCATATGTTGGGCTAAGATAGAAAGCAATCCCAACATACACACACTACTATATATAAGATAGATAACCAAAAATGACCTACTGTATAGCACAGGGAAGTCTATTCAATATTCTGTGATAACCTATATGGGAAAAGAATCTGAAAAAGAATGAATATATGTATATGTATAACTGAATCACTTTGCTGCACACCTGAAACTAACACAACATTGTAAATTAACTCTACTCCAATAAAATTAAAAAAAAAAAAAGAAAGCAACCCCAGAAAGACAGTCCCTTTTCACTAAAGGAGGAAACTGAGTCATGGGACCAGATGCTTCTAGCCTCATGACTGTACAAATAATCCCTTCTCCTATTGAAACCCAAAGTATGTAGAGAATTAAAAGTTTAAAACACTTCAAAATATGTAAGCAACTTCAGTAATAAAATCTCAAAATGCAGAAGCCCAAGGATGAAAGAGGGAAAAAAGTTTCCAACTCAAGCATCCCATTTCTTGTGCTTTGGGTTGAGAAGGAATCTAAGCCCAAGCTAAGGCTCAGTGAGAAACGGGGCTAAGATTATCAGGGGACTGGGAGATGGCCCCAGAGAAGTCTTGTATTTGCCATCCGTGGGATAACATAATAAAATAATATTAGTTAACCATCGCACAATTTTATATTTTTTAGTATTGCTCAGCAGGAAATAACCTGAGGATTATGAGCATACCAGTTTGCAAGAGGGAAGTGACAATCCATCACTTTCTGTTGTTGTTTCATCTCCCAGTTCTGCCTTAAGTAACTATATTTTATATTCTTCCTTGTTGATAATAAAAATCAGAAGTCCAGAAATGACTGGTGAGGAGAAATACAGAATTTCCAGGAGGGACCATTTTGTCATTAGTTACAATCAGTATGCAAGGCAGCTAATTCCACACCATCAGGGAAGACCAACAACAGGCCAGAGGCACTTCCTGACCAGGACTAGTGAAAATAGGCACACGGGGAGGGTGACTCATATTTCTAGCAAGTGACCAGAGTATGAGTAGTAATAATAAACAGCAGCTGCTCCCACGTTTGACTGCCTCCTTTATTCCAGGCCCCAATCTAGGAGCTTCACATACATTAAGTCCAGAATAATATCCCTCAAATGTTAAGGTGAAGAAACTTGCCCAAGGTCAAAGAACAAACCACATTCCCAAACAAAGTCTATTAAATACGCCAAACTGTATTTTGTACCAAACTATTTCATAGCCGACAGAAAGGATCAAACTGTGAAAATACCCTGGAATACCTGTGGGTAAGAGTAAATAAATGATACAAGTATTTAAAAACTCACCTTTTGCTGTAATTTTTAGTGACCTTTGTACCTAGAAGTCTTTTTTTCCTAGATGTTTCTATTTTTTTATTTTCTCACAAAGTTTTTTTAAAAATTAACTAATTCTAGTTTGTCATTCTAAATAATTCTGTAATCTACTGGTGAGCATTTTTGGAACGGGTCAGTCATCATCTTTTTTTCTATTCCTGAAAAATCAAAAGAAAACACACACACACACACACACACACACACACACACACAACTTCTTGGCTACCATACGAGTCTAGCAGACAGGGTTCCGGCTACAAGTGGCCAAACATCCCATTCAAACCACTTAAACGACTTTATTTTTTTTTAACATCTTTATTAGAGAATAATTGTTTTACAATGGTGTGTTAGTTTCTGCTTTATAACAAAGTGAATCATCTATATGCATACGTATATCCCCATATCTCCTCCCTCTTGCATCTCCCTCCCATCCTCCATATACCACCCCTCTAGATGGTCACAAAGCACCGAGCTGATCTCCCTGTGCTATGCAGCTGCTTCCCACTAGCTATCTATTTTACATTTGGTAGCACATATAAGTCCATGCCACTCTCTCACTTCGTCCCAGCTTCCCCTTCCCCTTCCCCATGTCCTAAAGTCCATTCTCTACATCTGTGTCTTTATTCCTGTCCTGTCCCAGAGTTCATCAGAACAATTTTTTTTTTTTTTTTTAGATTCCATATATATGTGTTAGCATACGGTATTTGTTTTTCTCTTTCTGACTTACTTCACTCTGTAGGACAGACTCTAGGTCCATCCATCTCACTACAAAAACTCAATTTCGTTTGTTTTTATAGCTGAGTAATATTCCATTGTATCTATGTGCCATATCTTCTTTATCCATTCATCTGTTGATGGACACTTAGGTTGCTTCCATGTCCTGGCTATTGTAAATAGAGCTGCAATGAACATTGTGGTACATGACTCTGTTTGAATTATGGTTTTCTCAGGGTATATGCCCAGTAGTGGGATTGCTGGATCATACGGTAGTTCCATTTTTAGGTTTTTAAGGAAGCTCCATACTGTTCTCCATAGTGGCTGTATCAATTTACATTCCCACCAACAGTAAGAGGGTTCCCTTTTCTCCACACCCTCTCCAGCAAAAATATGGAACACTTCATGAATTTGCGTGTCATCCTTGCACAGGGGCCATACTAATCTTCTCTGTATTGCTCCAATTTTAGTCCAGCACTGTAGCTTGCTGGTCGTTGAGTGGAGCTGGGTCTTAGCACTGAGATGGAGATCTCTGGGAGAGTTTTCGCCATTTGATATTACGTGGAGCCAGGAGGTCTCTGTTGTACCAATGCCCTGAACTCGGGTCTCCCACCTCAGAGGCACAGGCCTGACACCCAGCCGGAGCACCAAGACCCTGTCAGCCACACGGCTCAGAAGAAATGGAAGAAAAAAAGAAAGAAAGAATAAAATAAAATAAAATAAAGTTATTGAAATAAAAAATTATTAAAAATTTAAAAAATTAAAATTAATTTAAAAAGAAAGAAAGAAAGAGAGCAACAAACCAAAAACAAATCCACCAATGATAACAAGTGCTAAAAACTATACTAAAAAAAAATGGACAGACAGAACCCTAGGACAAATGGTAAAAGCAAAGCTATGTAGACAAAATCACACAAAGCATACACATACACACTCACAAAAAGAGAAAAAGAAAAAAATATATATATATATATATAGAAAAAAAGGAAGAGAGCAACCAAATCAATAAACAAATCTACCAATGGTAATAAACTCTAAATACTAAACTAAGATAAACATAAAACCAGAAATGAATGCGATGTAGAAAGCAAACCCCAAGTCTACATTTGCTCCCAAAGTCCACCTCCTCAATTTGGGATGATTCATTGTCTATTCAGGTATTCAACAGATGCAGGGTACATCAAGTTGATTGTGAAGACTTAATCTGCTGCTTCTGAGGCTGCTGGGAGAGATTTCCCTTTCTCTTCTTTGTTCACACAGCTCCCGGGGTTCAGCTTTGGATTTGGCCCCGCCTCTGCGTGTAGGTCGCCTGAGGGCATCTGTTCTTCACTCAGACAGGACGGGGTTAAAGGAGCAGCTGTTTCAGGGGCTCTGGCTCACTCAGGCCCAGGGGGAGGGAGGGAAGGGTACGGAGTGCGGGGCGAGCCTGCGGCGGCAGAGGCTGGCATGACGTTGCAACAGCCTGAGGCGCGCCGTGCGTTCTCCCGGGGAAGTTGTCCCTGGATCACGGGACCCTGGCAGTGGCGGGCTGCACAGGCTCCTGGAGGGGAGGTGTGGAGAGTGACCTGTGCTCGCACACAGGCTTCTTGGTGGCGGCAGCAGCAGCCTTAGCATCTCATGCCCGTCTGTGGGGTCCGCGCTGATAGCCGCGGCTCGTGCCCATTTCTGGAGCTCGTTTAGGCGGTGCTCTGAATCCCCTCTCCTCGCGCATCCCGAAACAATGGTCTCCTGCCTCTTCGGCAGCTCCAGACTTTTTCCTGGACTCCCTCCCGGCTAGCTGTGGCACACTAGCCCCTTCAGGCTGTGTTCACGCAGCCAACCCCAGTCCTCTCCCTGGGATCCGACCTCCGAAGCCTGAGCCTCAGCTCCCAGCCCCCGCCCGCCCCGGCGGGTGAGCAGACAAGCCTCTCGGGCTGGTGAGTGCTGGTCGGCACCGATCCTCTGTGTGGGAATCTCTCTGCTTTGCCCTCCTCACCCCTGTTGCTGCGCTCTCCTCCGTGGCTCCGAAGCTTCCCCCCCTCCGCCACTCCCCTGTCTCCTCCAGTGAAGGGCCTTCCTAGTGTGTGGAAACCTTTCCTCCTTCACAGCTCCCTCCCACTGGTGCGGGTCCCATCCCTATTCTTTTGTCTCTGTTTTTTCTTTTTTCTTTTGCCCTACCCAGGTACGTGGGGAGTTTCTTGCCTTTTGGGGAGGTCTGAGGCCTTCTGCCAGCATTCAGTTTGTGTTCTGTAGGAGTTGTTCCACATGTAGATGTATTTCTGATGTATTTGTGGGAGGAAGGTGATCTCCACATCTTACTCCTCTGCCATGTTGAAGGTCTCTCCTAAACCACTTTAAACATGAAAAGATCATTTATCAGCAGTGCAATAGAGAAGACTAGCTTCATATAGCTTGATTCAAGGCTCAAACAATGTCATCAGGGACCAATTTCTCACTCTTCACTCCTCAGCGTTGCTCCCTTGGCACTGGCTCCAGATTCAGCCTCCATGTGGATGCAGGATGCTCACAGCAACTGCTTCCTCTCCTCACAAATCCAAAGACGGCCCCTGTGTGTCTCCTAGGAGCCCAGGAAAGTTGTAACTGCATCTTATGGACTCTCTGCTTCAAGGCTGGTCCCTGAAGCAGCCCTTCTGGCTGAGAGGCTCTGAGGAGCTGGGTTACACATAGAACCCATACCCACCACTGGGATCAGCACTATCTACATCACACGGACTAGGGGAGGGAAAAGGATGACTCCCCAGAGGAAATTAGAGGCAGTATAGGTACCAGGAGAGTTTACAGACACCAGAAGTCAGGATGCATAACAGAGGGGCCCCCCGCAGTCTCTCAGAGGCAAAGTCACAATGAGTACCCGGGAGGGTTTTCGACCTCTCTGCAGGACACCCACAGAAACCCCATGGCGGGAACATCATGGTTGAAACCAGCAAATGTTGCCTAACTGAGATAGAGTCCAGAGCCTCCCACAAGGGGAGGAGAATTTTCTCCTTTAGTGAACATGAATGATATGGCTCAGAAATGTGCCACATCCCAGAGAGAAGTTCTAACCCCAAAATGAAGAGCTTTGCTGTCTGAGGCCAGTGGGAGGAGAGTGGACCCTGGGAGTTATCACTGAAATATGCATGTGTCCTTAGCGGGCCAGTCACATGAATGCTCATGCTGTCCTCTCACAAAACAAAAAAACAGAAAAAAGAACCCAAACCATCGTTGAAATATTCTCCAGGAGGGAAAAACAATGCATCGGGAAACTCAGGAGGCAAGGTTTAAGGAAGGGCTCATTAGTCTTAAGCTTAAAAGCAGAAAGTCACATTTCTCCTCACCAAGAGTCTGCTATTGTCATAAATGACAAATAGAAGTGAGTGGAAGATTTTTCTTATTAACGGGGAAACAGCCCAAGATAGCAATGAATAGTGCTGGCCATCTTAATGATCACCAATTTAACCAGTTTTGAAAGGTTTTATGAAATGCATCTCTGTCCCCTTGATAGAAGAGGGAGATTATAATTTTTGAGCAACAGACATCTCTGTGATGCCCCACATGGACCGTTAGTCACTCACTAAAGAAAGCAGCAGAACAGCATGTTTGGGTGCAATGACCTCTAAATGGGACAAGGGGGGTTCCTGAGGAGCTCAGATTTATTTAAGGTAAGGGCAGGGAAATCCCAATGGGCACATGGTAGGAAAGAAGGGAACCAGAAATAACTGGATTATGAGGAGGGAGACTATTCATAGGTGAAAAATGAGAAGGGCTATGGGATCTTTTCCATCTGGAGCCTAGTAGAAAACACACACACACACACACACACACACACACACACACACAAAAGAAAATTAGCAACTATATTTATCACCTGGGACGAACCAGTTGATCTCTGAAACCTCAACTGCCTCATCCATTGAAAATTCGATTCAAAACCTTTCCTCTGAGAAAGATAGACTGCATCTTTTGTAGTTAAGAAATCTGACTTGAGTCTCTTTGTCATCCGCATTACTTAAGTGATTTTGGTCAGATTTGGGAGACATTTTCAAGATGTTTGTTTTCATAGTAATCCTTTTTATGTTTAATAATAAGTACTTGATTATGAGATTTTGAATTTTGTTTCTGAATTAAGGCGGAAACGGGGCTAGGAAAGGGAGTAGAAATGACACCAAGAGAATAACCTGATAAACACTCTGACACTTGTTTTATAACCACAGAAATGTTGGTACTTTGAAGTTTATCAACTAGTTCTTGGGAGAATCCAATAAAAACATTTGCGAATAAATCTGTACCCTAGAATAGCATTCACAGAAACACAAGATCTGAAAACTGCCTTATGCCATAAAGCAAATCATATCAGCAGATCCTCATGGGTCTCATCCTGGAGACTGAGGATTCCAGTCTGTTCACACTACTCCTCACGAGATGTGGGGCTTCCTCTACACTTAGACGGGTTTCTGCCTTTGGCTCTAGGGTACTTTTGGAAAGAAAAGTTCAAAGGTCTCCAGAGACAGTACCGAAAGAATAGAAGAAGAATTTAACTAAAGTTGTGAGTGCATCTTCTCTTCAGTGAAGAGAATAAATAATTCACGTGACTTATTCAATTTTAACAAGGGCCATTTCTTGCCAATGTTGAGGATGTCAACTTGACTCTGAAATCATTACGCCTTTAAAGAAATACAGTGTTATCTCAAAGAATAAGGATGAAAGGAAAGTAAATTCTGTGCCAGAGCAGGGATTAGCAATCTTGCCAAGGTTGGAGGCCAAGTCTGTTCACCAGCTCCCTTCTGGTAAGAGGGTATCAGCAGTGGCAGGAGACAGGCCTCAGCTGCCTTTATCCTCATAGAGATTCTGCTCTTTTGGCCAAGTGTAGTGACAGTGCTGCTTGGGAGAAATGCCCCTAAGACTCCAGTTCTAATCTGCGCCACCCCGCAAGGGGCCTGGGATGGGAGCCCCAGGGAGGCCAAGGTTGAGGACCCTGAAGCAGGCCTTCCCAACCACTCTGCCCCACCATCCACATGCCCCTGGGGGCACTGTGCCCAAGTGCGGAAACCCTCTATCTCAAAGGGCCCAGAGCTGCCCCAACAAAAGAAAAGACTTATTTGTTATTGCCTTTAGTGTCAGTGTATTAGTATTAGTAGGAGTGTTAGTATTCAGAGAACCAAAGCACACCCCAAAATCAGTCTGTCATCCTATTAAGCAGAATATTCCTGGCCGTACTTGGGGAGGAATACATTTAACAGATTTTTAAATACTCATATTTTATACCTTCTGGCTTACAATGAATAGACTCTGGATGAATGAGCTTTCATATAGTTAATGAAAGTGCTCATACTATCTAAAAGCCTGAGTTTCAAGAAGAAGTTAAAGATAACTAAAAATCATAATGATCATATGGAAGAGAAGTTATAGCTACTCATTGATAACACATGGACAATTTTTAAAGTCTTCATGTTTACTAATAGAAACTTTAATTTCTAAAAAAGTTAATCAGCTTTGAACAGATGAGCAAATGATAACATTGAAAATATAATGAAAGCTTTTAGATGAAGGACCGAGGTAAATTTATCATCACCTGATATGATTTTCAGAATAATTTAAATAAACAATGAACACAGAATCCTGTCCAGCTCACACATCTAGACCCATATCTGCTGTGTTTTATGCTACGCCAGCATTAAAAAAACACCCTAGCCAAATTTTTCAGCATCTTTGCTTCTTAGAAATGCATCCTGTGTCTGTCTAATAGAAGCCCTACCATTATATTATAAATGTGTATGTTTCCAAAAGCAAAACATGAGGTTTATTGAACTTTATTCACATGCATTCATTCAACAGATACTTATTGAAGTTCTTCTCTACGTTAGACTCTGTGGGGAGATACAAAGCTAAATGAGAAAATCACTCTATGCCAGGAGCTCACAATATTAAAGGACAGCTATGCATACACATTAGCCACAACCTTCCCCACTCCATCCTCCCTCCTCACCCAGATCCAAGCCCTCCAGTCATCCCAGAACTCCAGGGGACAGTGTGGGGAGGGGGGGAGATGGGCACTTTGGTGGGAAGGATGAAGGGGTTACTATGCAAGTTCCCTCTTTTCTTCTTCACCCATTAGGGCTGCACACAGTATTCCTGAGTTACCTTTATACTCCCACGGCTTCAGCCACCAACCTGAGACTCTGAAAACTGTATCTTCAGACCTCAGTTCTCCTGATTCATGTATCCAACTGATGCTGACATTTCTACCTGAATGTCCCATGGGCCCATCATCCTTCAAAAGTGGAAAGTATTGTGTCCTTCCCCCTGCTCCTCCTCAACTAGTCTCTGTATTGGCACATTCTCCTGCAGGGGCTGCTCCCTGGATAGAATGCCCACCCCACTTAAACTCCTGAAAACACCCTCCCAGCCTCAGCTAAAGCAGCAACTCCTTTAGGACAGCCACTCTGAGCTGGAGAGCAGAACTGATGGTCTTTCTCTCTACTGCCAGGGGACCATGTCCCAATTTCTGTTGAGAGCTCTCATCACACTGTTTTGCAATGACATGTTGACTGACTAGCTTGTGATGCCGTGGAGCAGCAGCTCTCAGCCCTGGCTACACTCTGGAATCCTCTGGGGAACATTTAAAACACATCTGAGATTCCAATATAATTAGTCTGAAGTGCAACCTGGGCATTGTGATTTCAAAAATCTCCCCAGATGATTCTTGTGCCCAGCTAAAATTTAAAATTTCTGGCCTTGAGGAGAGTAATTTTATCTTGATTACCTACATGTGTTACACAAGGGGCTTAATAAGTATTTACTGAATGAATGAATAATTACAACATCTACCCAGACACTTGAATGAAAAGCCATGGAGTCCCAAATCCCATCCATCACAAAGGTAAATCAAGAGGGATAAAAGTACCTATGCAAATCAAAAACAACTAAATAAATGGAGAGATGTTCCATGTTCATGGATAGGAGCACTCAATATTGTCAACAATCAACAACTGTCGATTCCACCTCTGAGAACTCGTTTTTATCCACGCTCTCTTGTACACATAGAACTACCACCTTGTTTCAGGTCCTCACTTTTGCCTACCAGACTATGATGTCTCATCTTCATTGTTTCCTTGTCTTAAAGTCCTTTAAGGTGCCCTCTAAATTACTGCTAGAGTTATCTTTCTAATAGTCCAACCATGTCCCCTCCTGCTTAGAATGGATTGATGTTGCCTACACAATAAACTCTAAACTTTGCCAAATGAGCACCTTAATTTTCCTCCATCTCTACCTGGCATACTTCTACTCTTCCTTCACGACCCATCTCAAACATCAACTCTTCTTCCAAGCTACCCACCCCCAACTCCCCCAGAAAAAGTTACCAAGTCCCCTCTGAGCCTCCACAGTACTAGGCATGTTGCTTCTTCTACTGTGTTGACATTATTTGTTCACATATCTGTCCCCCACTGAACTCCTTGAGGGCAGAGGCTGTGCCCTGTCATCTTTGTGTCCCTACTGCCTAGTACAGGGCTAGTTGGTAGCCAAGCAAATATACACTGGATGGAAGGACAGATTAATGAGAGTCAGAGAGAGAAGTGTGAAGGATGGTATTTCTGTTTAGAGGAAGGAGCAGCCCAAGAGAGCAAGGATGGAGACAGGAGGCCCCTGGGGGAACCTTAGACTCCTACTCTGCAGGGATCTATTCCTAGTCACAAGAAACCCTGAGCGATGGTGTCAGAGGCTAGAACACCTGGGTCAAACATCACTGGCCACCCACCTCCACAGCCTTTGTCCACAGCCTCCTTGTCAGCTCAGTGTTCCCTATGCTGATGGTCACCAGGGCAAAATGACTCCAACCTGAGTATATCCACCATTAGAAGTAAATGTGAACCACAGGAGGTTCTGGGGAAAGCTTCTGGCCTCCCTTACCCAGGATGATGTCTACGCATTTAAAATTAACTTGTCACTCTAAAGGAACAGGAATTTACAACTTGGATTCTTTCAGTCTCACTTCTAAATTGCCCACACATCCTATAATTTGCTGCATCAACTTTGCACTGTGGGAATGCTCTCTCTCCAAAGAGCAACCAGAGATGATTATTCTTTAGGCACTGGAAGAGTCATGATCAATCTGAACACTTGCAGATGCATGTTTTATTAGTGGGAGAGGGAGGAAGCTGTAACCTTCCTCTCTGGCCCAAGGAAGGGTGGATCCACTTGCCTGTAGCATTGGCAACTGGTCTACACAGCACACCCCCCTCCATTGTTACACTTCTTGCCTTAGTCTGTCAGGGTGCTAATTATGAAGCCATTGTCTGCGATGATTACATGTTAGGTGTGAACTATACAGTCAGTGACAATTATGGGTTATTGAGGTGGTTATTTGCGCTTGATTGACAGAATGTGTGCACCTCTGTGGAAAGCTTAGTATTTCTTAACTTCGGGCACTATATACTCTACAGAAGAAAGTACTGTATTTCTGAGGAAACATAAGAAAATATGTATAATAAAAGTTGTGCCTTTCTGGGATAACAGGGGATCCTTTCATAAGGATCTACCTGAGGTAGGTGATTTAGAGATGGGAGTGGTGGGGGAGAGGGGAGTTTGGAAAACCAAGAGTGACCATGAGTTTAAAGCCAAAGAGTCCCTGAACTGACCCACACAAACCCTACCTCTGCTCCAGTCTTAGAAGGAGAGGCAAACACACTCTTGAGAAACACCTTTGTTATCCTCTGAAAGTGAGTAAGCAGTATTACAAGACCATTTCCTTAGCATTATCAAGCATTAATTGTTCAACACAACAGTAGGGCTACTGACTCTACATTAGATTTTAATTAGATACTATTCAGACCTATAGCTTCACAGGCAAACACACACACACACAAACACACACACACACACACACACACACACAAACTGCTTTATTTCACCTCAGAAATTGCTTCTTATTTTCCCGTAACCTTCAAAACAATAAGAAAAACAATCACTGTCACCTACAGGCAGGGTTACTGTCTGTGTGGCTGGCTCCAAAATGAATACCAACAAGAAAAGGAAAAATGTCTCACTGGAGTATGGAGTTCTCTGTGCAGGTATTTTCTGGTGGCACAAATTGAGGGTACTGGGTAAAAACTGTCAACTATTTGACACTTTCTGATTTCCAACCTTCTCCATCATTGTTGAAGAACAACCTTGAGTGTCACTCAATGATTCTAACATGATTTTGTGGTTTTCTAATTTCAACCTAAAACTAAAAAATGAGTGTAGGCACAGATCTCACATAGATTATGATTCTGTAGTAGTTCTATGTAAGCCAAAATTACCCCAAAACTGCCTACAAGTTTGCCCACTGCCCTGCACCGCCAGTCAGCACCACTTGGCTAAATGTTCCGACATTCATATGACAGAGAAAAATCTTGTTCGGGAATTCCCTGGCAGTCCAGCAGTTAGGACTCTGTGCTTTCACTGCCGAGGGCCCAGGTTCAATTCCTGATCGGGGAACTAAGGTCCCACAAGCCACACGGCCAAAAAACAAAAAAAAGTCTTGTTGATTTGTGGTTAGTGGTCTCATTAAATTGCCATTGATTCAGGGAGAAGGGGTTTAGTGGATCAAAAAGGCCAAAAACTTACACCTTTTTCATACAAGGACAATTAAGAGGGCAGCGGAATTCCAGGAGGATGACTTAGGCACAATGGTTTTCTAAACAGAAACCCACGTGATGAACACTGGGACTTTTCCAATACTCCCTCTCTCCGGAAGTCTATTTATTCTCCACAGACTGGAAACCATTCACCAGAGCGCTGCATCTGTGATTTCTCCCACGCTTTTTCAATGCAGCAGGACATTTAAACCCAGGCTGCAAATCCAGCCCTGAGGGAAACTGCCTCCTTAGATCTGCAGTGGCTTTCACATTTGAGGATTAACTTCAGTTGGGAGCGGAGGTGTCCATAAAAGTAATATATTCCCAAACAGAAAAAGCGGCCCTGAGCAAATTTTCTTTTCCGAAAAGATTCTACGAGGTGCCAAGAGAATGACTTTAATAACTGTTTGTGGAAATTTCATGACCCCAGAATGTTTTCAAGGTGTCAATTTGGGCTAATCCCCAATAACAGCAATCCATAGTTTAGTCAGATGTCAGGTTTGAAAGTGTGTGGCTTTTTTAAGAGGGTTTTTGCTCCTTCTCTCCCTTCAATCATAGGCCCAAAGTAAACACTAGTTCAAGTCCATTATTTGTGCTTTGCAATTACAAATCTTGTATCTTTTTCCCTCTCATGTCTCTGCCACCACCTCAAAAGAGATCAGCAGAAGACAGGAGTGAATAAGAACCACCCAGCACTGTGGGATCCCACTCAGGGGACATCTTGCTTAAACTTCCCAAATCTTCTAGTACATGCATTCACGGATGACCATTTATTCAGGGGAAAAGTTGAGGTTTAGGTTTCTGATTTCCAAAAATACAAGAAGTCAAGTCAATGAAGTAAATTATTCCCAAAAGTGTAGAAAGAGGCTAAATAAGCAATGTAACTAGAAATTTCATCTGATTTTGAGGGTTCCCCGAGGTCTTCATCTTCTCTCCACAGATTTGTGTGTGTGTAGTCATAAGTGGCAGAGATGACTTTGATTCATTAAATCTTGTTTTATTTTCCTCCTGGGCATACTTTGTGACTACACTTCCTAGCCTCCCGCACAGATAGGCGGGGTTCTGTGACTGGCCAGTGGAACAAGGGCCAGAAAGGATGTTTGCCCCTTCCAAGCCTGATCCATAAAAATCCTCCCACTTCTCATCTCTCATTGCAGGCCAGATGCAGAAGATCCAGAAGAGGCTTCCAAAGGCCTGGAGATGGGGGACTTTTCAGATGAATGAACCTTAATGACCATGTGAAGTAGACTCCTCCACACACACTGTCCCTTCAGCCTACACTGTACCATGACATAAGCAAGAAGTAAATGCTTACTGTGTTAAGCCATTAAGACTTTGGAATTGTTCATTACAGCAATGAGCTTGTCCTGGCTAATACTTGGTGCATGGAAAATACTGAATTATATTTCTTCTTAGAATAAAAAGCACTAATACGTAATAGGATAAGCTGCTATAACTTCAACAGAGTATTAAGCCCGAGCTCGATGATTTAAAGACTTTTAAAAACACCAAGTTGTGGTCAATAAGACTGATTTCTCCATTTCATAAAAAACCCTGATCTCAAGGCATAGACCAAGTACCTTTCCTTAGCCTTCTGGGAGAGTACTTCCTAGCCTCTATGATATTGTTTCTTCAAATTTATTTCCTCCTGAAATGGGATTCACTTTTTGAAGATGATCAATGTCATAAGATGTTGTGTTTTTCCACCACCCCACAAAAAACAAACATCACGTGTTATTTGGATAACTATTAACAAAATTTCATCAACATTCATCACCTCTGGAGCAGGTTTATGGTAGGACAACTAAGAAAAATGGAAAATGCTGACTGTTCTAGCTAAAAAATGACCTTGTTTCCTTCAGTCTAGAAAATACAACCTTCTCTAACGAAAAGAAAAAACTCATGTCATCCAATGTTTCCCAGCAAGAACATTCTATATACATAAAGTTTTCCTTGAGTAGAAAGAGGAGCAATCTTTGCTATTGTGTCAGAGGTAGCAGAATTGAGTGGGGGGCTTGAAAGCTCTAGAGCCTGGGTGCCATAGTATCTGATCCAACATGAGCTCTGAGCCACAATACAGCCCTCATCTTCCTAAGCAAGGTAAGAAATTGTTTCCACTATGACATGCCACTAGCTGTGTGGCAGCCAGTATTTTAAAGTGGTAACAAGGATTTGCACTATACAACCCTGTATTTAGAATATGATTAGAAAAAATAGTCTTTGTCCTTTAAACAGTGAATATCAAGGTTCCCTTTGGAATTTAAATGTATAGTCATCTTTATCCCTTAAACATTAAGGATTTTTAAGATGCAAAATCTAGACAACTTTTAGCTGTAGTTTAAGTCTGCCTAACTATAAAAATAGATACTTCCAGAATAGACTGCAAAAAATAATTGTTCTGCTACAGTAAAAAGCAGTAAGGTAGGTTATATATACTCAGGCATCAACGTAACCTCAGCACTTTTAAAGCCCTTACCACAAGTTTGCAGCTAATTGCATTTCATTGACCTATATATGTAGCATAATATCTTTTAGGGAGAAAGAGAGCTGTTTCCAACTCTACAAAAGCAGTTCAGGGGAAAAATACTTGCAAAATACATATCTGATAAAGGACTGGTATTCAAAATATACAAAGCATTCATAAAACACAACAACAAGAGAACAAACAATCCAATTAACTATGGACAAAAAACCTGGAAACCTCCCCAAAGAAGATATACAGATGGCACATATAAACATACAGAAAGATACTCAACATATATGTCATTAAGGAATTATAACTTTGTGAAAAACCATAAAACTGCACCATGCAAAGAGTGAAATTTAATGTAAACTATGGAATTTAGTTAATAATAATGTATCAACATCTATTGTTGATTAATTGCAACAAATGTACCACACTAATGCAAGCGGTAATAGGAGAAACCATAGACAGGGGAGGGAGGTATACGGGTATGTACCTGTTCTATTTTTCTGTCCTAAAATATAAAGAATATTATTTTTTTAAAAAAGCAAGTCAAGAGGCCCTGATTATAATTTAGCTGATTTTTCCCTGATAAGGCATTTAATACATGGTCTGACTATCTGCTCTGTGAAGAGAAATGTTAATTTTGTACAAGGCCCGGGATTGGGTGTCAAGGGAACTGCAAGCCATTCACTGACATCATGTACCATGTTAGGTTAATAATACACATGCTGATTCTGCTTGAGCATCCTGCATGCCTGAGCACACACAGCAGGGACAGAGTGCAAGGGAAGAGAGAGGAAGCGTTGGTACCTGCCTTATCCGGGGGCTTCAGAAATGTCTGCACAGAATTCAAGAGCAGCATCTGTTAGTGGTCACAAGTCACCTCTTTGGGGCCACAGACCGATGCTTTACAGAGGATGGTGTCATTGAGGATGCCCACAGCAGTGGACGCAATGGTGAATGCTTCTGTCACCAGCCCCAGTCACCTCCAGCCCTGGAGAGGAAACAAAGGGATCTCAGGTGCCTGCACGGTGCAGGAAGATCTCTTGTGATCTGGAGATGACCTTCCCTCATACCATGACGGTTGGGACATATTTAGTGGGCAAAATGATCAACAAGGGCTCTTTGCCAAAGTGATGGAAAAGCTGTGTGTGTGTGTGTGTGTGTGTGTGTGTGTGTGTGTGTGTGTATCCCAATTAACCATGTTAATATATATTAAAATCAATTCATTTTCACAATTGATAAAAATAAATCCAAAAAAACAAGATAAAAACAATCACAGCATAACTTCTATTTGGTTTTCTTGTTCAAATAAAATGCCTCTTTATCTGTTCCTACAAAAAACAAAGGGAGAAATTCTTGCTGTCAAACTAACAACTATTAAAAGAAAAGAATTAAGGAGGAATTTTAATGAGTTTTCCTAGAATGCCTTATAGCTAATTTTATTGGTGCATAGGTTTTCTTTCCATATTTAACTATTTTTCTTTCTGAACTAATTATGTCTTTTGGTTTTGGTTGATACGCATTCTAAGATGTAAACCATTTATTAATTTTTTATTAATAAATGTGTCCTTTACAATTGAAAGGCTAACCTTATCAGCTTTGTTGACTGCTATGTCAGAAAAGTCCACAACAGTGTAGTTAATAGATTGCTGAAATATAATTACATTTCAGTATAGCTACTGTCAATCCTGACCTTCTAAAAAGTTCAGCTTCAGGGCTTCCCTGGTGGCACAGTGATTGAGAATCTGCCTGCCAATGCAGGGGACACAGGTTCGAGCCCTGGTCTGGGAAGATCCCACATGCCACAGGGCAACTGGGCCCGTGAGTCACAATTACTGAGCCTGCGCGTCTGGAGCCTGTGCTCCGCAACAAGAGAGGCCGCGACAGTGAGAGGCCAGCGCACCGCGATGAAGAGTGGCCCCCGCTTGCCACAACTAGAGAGAGCCCTCGCACAGAAATGAAGACCCAACACAGCCATAAATAAATAAATTTTAAAAAAATAATAAAAAATAAAAAGTTCATCTTCAGGTATACATAAGAATACGGTGTCTCATTCATGTCCCAATTTAACAAGATTACATTACATTAGAAAATGTCTATCATTATGCATTCTCCCTGTTGTATGTCTGTGTGTGTGTGTGTGTGTGTGTGTGTGCGCACGTTTGTGTGTTTAACTGAGACTGCTTTGGCTGCTTTTATTAGTTAACCTTCGCTGGGCATCACTTACATCTCCAGTGATGTAGGTAGCCATCAAAATCATCAACAAGAAGAAAGCAAGTGAGACTTCTATGTTCTAAAGGATAAGAAGTATGAATCTTGGATCCAACAAATGGTTAAACACCCTAAAATTACCCAGCTGTGTGAACACTGGAGACAGAAATCTCTTATTATATGGTGATGGAGCTATACCTTGGCAGCAACCACCTGGATGAGATCTGGGATCAAAAGAAACTAAGTGAACAGCAAGGTCCTACTGTATAGCACAGGGAACTCTATTCAGTATCTTGAAATAACCTATAATGAGAAAGAATATGAAAAAGAATATATATATATATGTATAACTGAATCATTTTCTGTATACCTGAAACTAACACAACACTGTAAATCAATTATACTTCAATTAAAAAAGAAAAAGAGGGACCTCCCGGGTGGTCCAGTGGTTGAGACTCCGCCTTCCAGTGCAGGGGGTGCGTGTTCAGTCCCTGGTTGGGGAGCTAAGATCCTACATGCCTCCCCGCCAGAAAACCAAAACATAAAACAGAAGCAATATTGTAACAAATTCAATAAAGACTTAATGGTCCACATCAAAAGAAAAGAAAAAGAAAAAAAACTGAGTGAAAGGGAAGTGAAAGTGTCAATTACTGACAGTGAGCCCAGCACAGGGTCCATAGCCAAGTTCTCTGGAGGGAAGATCAGTGTCCTTGAGAAGCTTTTCACTGGATACGCCATCATGAGAAATTGAGCACCAGCTCACACATCCACGTGAGAACAGAATTGAGGCAACAGCGATCATCTCTTCCTCTCCTTTCCAGTGCTCAGTTTGAGCTCATAAGTAACTGTGTTTATGTGAAAACTAGGACTACAGTTTAGAGGGAGATTTTTTTCTCTTCTTATAAATAAAATATATCAAAGTAACAGAATGTGGCACTGATGAATGTGAGAGGGATTCAGACAAACTTTTATGGGTTTACTGATTGGGGGGAAACTCTACTGAGGCCAGCCTATGGAATTAGCTGGTTTACAATGTGTCTATTATTCCCATCCACCCAGATTTTTCAAATGCCTTATAAAGTGTCTTATGATTTGGGAAAGATCACAGTAACTTATTCCCAAGATCCCGAATACACTAAACTATACATAGCTCATTTCACGTCACTGTTCTCCATCCCTCCTTTTCAGTAGAATTCCAGAGGCTAGAAAGGGATTTCAAGTCATCCTATAACTTAGTGCTATAGCTTTTCATTCCTGGTCATCCTGGCGTTCCTATATACACGACCCCTTTTCCATAACACACAGAAGGCACTGATGTACGGGCTCCTCAAGTGGGACAAACTCCAAGAAAGGAGAATAATGGACTTCAAATAGAAGAGATGCTGAAGATACTCATCTGAGCAATGGGGGAGATGGTTTCTGACAAACTCTTGCATAAATTGGTTATTTTTAAAGCAACTTGTTCACTTAATTGCCTAATGGCTGTCAAACTTTTGATCACTCAAAACCACTTGGATGGGTAAACACAGCCATGACTAGAGGACGCAGAAGGCTCTGCTGTCCTTCACAGCAAGGTCAGGGCAGAAGAAGGCAGCAGAGTCCCCTGCAAGGGCCTGCCAAGCCCTGCTGTCCCAGCTGGGTTCCCATCCTCACCCACACCGTCATCTCTCCCTTGAATAAGCCTATACACCAAAGACAGGAGAGATGAACAGGAGAACAAACAGCTCTGATACAGTGTGTGGCAGTGGGGGAAGAGGAGGCAAACTAGGTCTGAAAAATGTGTTCTTGTTTCTAATGATTGTATTTTAATTATTTGTTTTAAGTCCTGCCCTGATCTCTTCTCCCTCGTTATATTTCTGGCTAAAATATACGGAGATCACCTACTACATTATCTTTGTACATAGTGGTGAAGATACAAATCTATCATGTTATTTAATGCCCTTGAAACTCCTGGGAACGTTACCAAGGAAACCTGGAGTTGGCCATGCTGCCTTTGGTGCCTCCCAAGGGTACTGAAAATTAGGGGTCTTTCTTTGGACCTCCGCTTAGGGGACTTGGCCCTACCAAATGAATCACACAGTTGGGTGACTGAGAGAAAATTAGAAGAGTCTTGTTCTAGTTTTTTAAGTTAGCTGATTCTTAAAAAAACAAAAACAAAAACAAATGTGGCTCCTATGATACTTGATGACAATATTTCTAAATTCTTCCATGCAGACTCCTGAGAAGACCCTTCTCAGATACTCAGGGTGTTCATTCATTTTAGCCAAATTTCACCTGCCTGAAATACTGGGCAGGAGGAAAGTGCTCTGCATGATTTACCCTGAGTCCCATGCCTCTAAAAGACAATCCCAAAAATAATGCTATATTTAGACAGGATTCTGGATGGTCACCTAGGAGCCAGTCAGTGATTTTAACTGCATTCTTTCCAACTATGATTTGATTAGAAAAGAAGAAGCTCCATTTGTCTGGTCAATTTCTTAATGATTCATATAAGGACTGCTTATCATTCATTTCTCAACAAGCTTCCCACTTTAAAATGAGATGATTCTCAAGTTAGCAGGCTGTCGATGTCAAGACACAGCTATGAACAGAAATCTGAAAGCATATTGCCCTGTTTTCTGATGTTTTTTCTGGGAACTCAGAATTTTAATCCATTATCACTTTTAAGACTCAAGTCAAGAAAGAATCCCCTTTAGCCTACAGCTGCAATATTCTCAAATACAAAACACTAATATTAGTAGGTAACACTTATTTTTCTTGGTCTATTTAGGAACTTGAAGGCTGAAATTTTTATTCTGGATGAACACAGCAACATCGAAATTGTTGGTAAGTATAAACGTCTATGTCTATTTCATCACTCCAGCCGACTATGACGTTAATTCTTTAAAACACAGGCTCAAAGGATCTCAGGAGGCAGCACTAAGAGTTATGGCATTTTTCTCCAGGTGAAGTGATATTATTTCAAAATGTAGTGGAAATTTAATAGTGGATGCTTTGATGGAAATGTATGATACACACACAGAGTCTATTTTCATATTAAGCTATCATGTAGTATATTAATTCAAATGATGTCTCATTTAAAATGTTGTATAAGTGCAAGTGAAAAAAAAAATCTACATTCAGGGGAATTCCCTGGTGGTCCACTGGTTAGGACTCTGCACTTTCACTGCTGAGGGCCAGGGTTCGATCCCTGGTCGGGGAACTGGGATCCCACAAGCCACGCGACCAAAAAATAATTTTTAAAAATCCAAATTCAGCATTTTATAAGTGCAGTTACTCTGTTGTCTGTAAAACCATTCTGTGATTTCTCTCAAAATGTTATCTTATTCCAAATAAGCTTGACAAAATAATCTTGAGAGGAAAAATTCCTCATGCTTAAAAATTGTTGCTGTTTTTCAAGAACTGCTACCTGAATTCAGAGAGATTCCCACTGAAGTAATAAAACCCTGAAACCAAACTGTGTTGTTGCAGCTGAGAGATCTGCTGTGTGGGCTTCAGAGGAGCCTGGCCGTCAGTCTCACTGTGCGATTCACTGATGGTTTACAGCTTTTGGGACACGGCCCCCAGCCCTGAGTTCTTCAGGCCAGTCATGCTCACTGGTGGTTTTACATAGACCAAGACCCCAAGGAGCAAAGCTCTGTTTGTCCCCCTGCTGCCTTTGTGTCTAGGGGAAATTCTGCAGGCCCTGAATTGGGGACCACTGGGTCCTTCTCTCCCTCTGACCTCTCTGAGGCCTTGGCTGTCCAGGTGGAGCCAGCTTTTTCCTGCTGAACCATAACTGCCACCCAGCAGGCACTGTCCTCTCCCCTTACATGGAATGATCAGCAAAAGCTGTTCTTCTTCCTGGCTTTGTGGAAACAAATTGTGCAAGAAAAAAATAATGATGATAATAATAATATCAATAGCAGTCATTGATATCAGTGGAGCACTTTACAAGGTGCTCTAAGCGCTTAACCTATGTGAACATTTTCAAACCATATAAAACCCTATGAGGTAGATAGTAATATCCCATTTTACAGATGAGGAAATGGAGACACAGAGAAGCAGAGCTGAGATTCCACTCTGAGAAGGATTAGGCAGAAAACAAAAATGAGCCAAGGGAGCCAGTTTCCCAAGGCGATAGGGAATGGGGGTGTGGAGGCTGGAGAGGCAATGTTTGGATTAAAAGGCCAATATTATTTGGCCTCATCGTGGTTCTGCTGTCAAATAAGAAACTTTACAATCTAGTGGAATGTAAATGACAACTTACAAAATGCCAGGCATAAGCTAAAGCAAACATTCCTAGAAAGCTGACTAAAAGAAAAACTCAAGAATTTAAAGCCAAAAATTAAGCGATCTTATGTAAAGACAATGTCTCACCCCATTTTCCTGCATCTCTATTCCCATGAGAATTGCTGCTATAAAAAAATGTTTTTACTGACTATTTTATCAAGTATTCATTGACCCTCTTTCTCCAACTGCTGCTAAGAAGAATTAAAGCGTTCTCAGCTGGAGGTGAACTTTTTGGTCCGCTGGTTTGTAAATCTTTCAGATTTTGGATTGAGTAATACCATGAAGTTGGAGGGTCTTTCTCAGGAGCAGTTAAGCACTCACTGTGCAAGCCCTTCCTACATGGCCCCTGAACTGCTTGCTCATCAGAAAAACGGTCCAAAAGTGGATGTCTGGTCCATGCGAGTAAATCACCAAATCCCCGAGTCAGGTTAGGAACCCTGAGTGATAATCCCTGCGGATTTAGAGCTAGGGAACCCTGGCCAGTGAGAAGGACAGTGTGTCACGGAAAGCATTTCTCCCCACCTTCAGTTTAAGAAATCACACGTATGCATCACCTATCCCTGGGCAAAGCTGCCGCACAGTTGTCTTGTTGAAGATGTGTGGTATCCTGAAGATATGAAGCCCCTGTGATCTTGTGGTCAACTTTTTACTTCAGTCTCAAATCCAAAGCAGCACAAGAATTTGAAAGGAACACATCTTAAAGTCCTCCTGATCAGTTCTTCAAGGCATCATCCAACGTCACGTCCTCCATGAAGCTATCTCAGACAATCCTGATCCTCGTGCCAGGCTGGCTGAGTTCCCTGTTCTCCAGCTCCAACAAATTTTGTTTTCCCTGCCTTGGAGCTCTTACCACCCTGTGGGGTCATCATCCTTTGGCTCATGGGTCTCCCCATTATACACTGCCCTGTCACCATCACTGCCGAGCTAGCCCCTATACACCACCGGGGCCTTAGCAGGGATTTCCTAATTCTTTACTGAATGGACTTCTGAATCATCTAGAAATGTTAACAAGCCATTTGTCCTCCATCCGCCATTAAGAGTTCAAGCAGAACATTCTAATCACAAAGCTCAAGTTTAAAATTTGTGAAACTTGTATGAAAATATACCAGTGCTCACCAATTGAGTCCAAGAAGTCAAATGGGATGGCTTTAAGGAAGAAAAGCCCATTATTAACTAATGTGCCAAAGTTCTATAAGCACTTCATCATCTTATTGCCTGATGCAACCTAAGATTCAATTGTCTGTAGTAGCTTACAGTCAATGGAGAAAGTCTGCAAAGGACTTTATCTTCTTTTCCCCCTTTGATTGATTGATTGATTGATTTTTTTAGAGTACAGACTTTATTCTATAAACTCAGGGTCAGCAAGTTACAGCCTGCTGGGGTGAAGTTTTTATAAATAAACTTCTGTTTTTTTATACATACACATGTATCTATTCTTAAAGGACTTTATCTTAATTTTAAAACATCCCTCGAAAATCATGTTTGCACTCTTCATTCTTTTAACAAGTCTTTTCCTTCATAAAAACTGCAAAGAACATTGTCAGAATCATTGTATCCAAAAGGCCACAATGTCTAATCTAGAAAAGCCTAAATTAATAACATTTGATTATATGAAGAAAGACAGTGGGTTGAAATATAGGGGTTTTTTTAACATCTTTATTGGAGTATAATTTCTTTACATTGTTGTGTTAGTTTCTGCTTTATAACAAAGTGAATCAGCTATACATACACATATATCCCCATATCTCCTCCCTCTTGTGTCTCCCCCCCACCCTCCCTATCCCACCCCTCTAGGTGGTCACAAAGCACCGAGCTGATCTCCCTGTGCTATGCAGCTGCTTCCCACCAGCTATCTATTTTACATTTGGTAGTGTTTATATGTCCGTGCTACTCTCTCACTTCGTCCCAGCTTCCCTTTCCCCCACCCCGTGTCCTCAAGTCCATTCTTGAGATATAGTTTTATGGCCAAAAAATAAATAAGGAAAACAAAGAAAAGAAAAAATGAGAAGGTAACAGATGGGGCCTAAAGATTTTTTCCTCCCACTGCTTCTTCAGCCACTTTTGGATTCTGCTAAATTTCAACCTAGATTTGGGGAGTTTGTCAAAGCAAAAATTTTTACCTGTAAATTTACAGATTTAAAAGAAACCTACTAGATTAGCAGTCCTCCTAGCTTTGCTAGTCTTTGATTAAGTACTTTTTCATGGCTAACGTCCAAAGATGAATGTAATCAGAATATAGTGAGGTTTTGTTTTTCTCATTTAATTGTTTTGTTTTGGGGGAAACCAAAGTGTGCATTAGCTCTGACTTCCACTCAACACATCCAACACAAAAATCCACAAAGGAAACACCGACAGTCACTGTGCTTGTTCATCATTTGTGCGCATCTAGTTTTAAGGTCCTTCGGAGGGCTGAGGCATGATTAAACTTCACGTAAGTTGACTAAATTAATAAACCAGCTGTTGTCTTTAAAGCATGTCAGAGATTTCAGTGGAGTGGAAGAGTTACTTTCTGCTACAGCTAATAAATTTTCAAGTTAATGTATCATCGGGTCTCGGTTAAAATTAAATCTCAAATTCGCAGTGGTTGGACTAAACACACGGTGTGTATCACCTTTTGAACCACTGCCTGTAGAAGTCGAACCCAGCTGCTTGTTTATGTCTAGTTCCTCTTCTTTGCAATGTGCCGATGGCCGAGGAGCACGGAGACCATAGAAATGACCATTTTGTCATCAGAGCAGAGATTTCCCAGTCATCCCCCGGTGTGCAGGCTCTCCCCGCCTGATTGCTTAAATCTAAGCCCCAAACTAAAAACATGACCTCATGTGGGTGCAGGCAATCTGCTCAGAAGTGCTGCTTCTCTCAAATATTAACACTTGCCACCTCCATCCCAAAACAGCTTTTGCCACAGCCTGGCTGGAAAACAGCTGAAAAATATTTAAATCCAGTGCTTAAGTGGCCTAGAGGATTACTAGTGGGATAAAGAGTTTTTTCGGCTCAAGGTGTCTGATTCAGTGACAAACTTGGTTGATAGTGCATGGAAATCCTGGTTGCTGGTGAGTGTGAAAGTCATTATTACTTCCTTACAGGTCTTCTTGGACCTGATCATTCCCCATGGTTCTGGCTCCTTCCTCGGTCCCTTTACAAGAAGTCTCACCACTACAAGATGATAAAAATGTCTCTGAAGAACATTTGAATGTTGGTCACAAATTCCAAATGGATTTTGTTCTGCTTTCTTATAAGTCTCTGTAGTTTTCAGAAGTTTCTAATCTCTTTGGCTCAGCCAGGTTTCAATGCTGGAAATCCCAAGATTCCCACCAAACGAATGGTTTCTCCATTATTTTGTGGCCTGGACACATAAAGGCCACTAAAGACCACGCACAGTTAAAGACGTGCATATAGTGGTTGAGAGCCTGGTGTCTGATGTCAGACCCCTTGGGTTGAAAGCCTGACTTTGCTACTTCCTAACTGTGCGTGCTTGGAAAATCAGCTTAATCCACTTGCTGAAGGGGCCATGGCACACACACTTCTGACAGGATGCATCCAGGGGTGTGGCAATGCTTATGGAGAAATTCTTTTAGGTAGAGAAATAACAGGCACTCTTCCACCCCCTTCATTATGCCATGGATAATCATCAGAGATAAGCAGGGGTAAAGCATTGTGATGCAGCCCACACTTGGCTTTTGTACATTCCCACCTCCCCCATTCTATGCTTCAAAAACGGCTCCCTGGGGCTTCCCTGGTGGCGCAGTGGTTGAGAATCTGCCTGCTAATGCAGGGGACACGGGTTCGAACCCTGGTCTGGGAAGATCCCACATGCCACGGAGCAACTAGGCCCGTGAGCCACAACTACTGAGCCTGCGCATCTGGAGCCTGTGCTCCGCAACAAGAGAGGCCGCGATAGTGAGAGGCCCGCGCACCGCGATGAAGAGTGGCCCCCCGCTTGCCGCAACTGGAGAAAGCCCTCGCACGGAAACGAAGACCCAACACAGCCATAAATTAATTAATTAATTAATTTAAAAAAAAAAAAAAAACGGCTCCCTTTCTTTCCCTCCCTTCAAATCTCCAAGTTAAAAATCCTAGATTCCCTTTTTTTTTTTTTAAACCACCACACGGAACGTGGGATCTTAGTTCCCCAACCAGGGATCAAACCCATGCCCCCTGCAGTGGAAGCGTGGAGTCTTAACCACTGGACCACCAGGAAAGTCCCTCTCAGATTCCTTAAAATCTGATTTGTCGTTCATACTCTAGTATGAATACAGGCTTGACCCTACCAGGATGTACTTCCTTGGTAAATGAGGAGCTTATTAACCAAATAACTCATTTAACTAGTGAGTTCAAAGATGGGGTATATTAGCCAGGGTCCTAACAAGTCAGATAATATGTTCAAATGAAGATAAATTAAAGAGAGATCATTTACAAAGAACTGATCACAAAGTCATCAGCGGATGTAGGGGAACCACAAGGGATAGTGTGGGAACACGGGGCTGACAGTAGCAGAGCGGCCACCACTCCTAGACCCAAAGGGACAAAGGGCAGAAAAGGGTCCCAGAACCTGGAAGGAGAGTCGTGGAGCACTGGCTTTCTAGAGAGGAGAAATTACCTTACGTCAGGGGAGCAGCCAGTCCAAGACAGCCTAACCGAGACAGGGCCAGGGAATAACACCTTGACCACCTTCCTTCCCTCCAAGCCCCACTGGCTGAACCCAAAAGAAGCCAGAAGTTTCCAGAGTCCACCAGTTCAACACACACAGGTGGGCCTCGGGGCAGAAAGCAGGCTGGAGAAGGGTGGAGAAGAGAAGCAGAAGAGCAGATGGGAACATCCAGCAGAGGGGTTGTGAGACATTCGGGGCTGGACCATTCACTCCATCCTCTCCCATCCCTCTCATCTCTGTTCTTCTCATCTCTCCCATAGGTTCAGGAGTCAGCAACTTGGCACACAGTTTCTGAAGTTGTGTGTTCACAAAGGAGTAGAACTCTATATGTCTTCTTCCCACCACCATACAGCTCCCTCAAAGTTTAAAAGAGAATCTAGTTTTGACCATCAAGCAGGCAAAGTAACTGTAGGAAAGGCTATACCCCTTTGGCACACACCCATAGCTTAGAGCCGGCCTCTGCCCTAGAAAGGCATTTCTTGAGCAGTCATATATCTCCAGGCTTTGCGTGGAAGCAAGGAAATAAGCAAAACATAAATTTATCATCAAAAATGAACCTGAGAGTCCCATTCAAATCTCAGGAAAAGGGTGCTTTGTAGGGAATCAGAGACTGTGACTCACACCTAAGGCAGGATATGGAAGTGGGGAAAGAGACCCAACTTGAACACACACACCATGTAAATCCTATTTTACTGTCAGCTCACGTCTGAAGGTCAATTCTAAATGCATTTTGCAAACATCACAATGCAGTGGAACAGCACTGAAAGAGAAAAAGTGTTGGCAAGTATGCTTCTGGCAAGGGTCAACGTTATCTGCGTGGAGATGGGTCGGGCAGTGTCCAAGAACCACAAATGCACTAAGGCAGATCAAAGCCGCTATGTTCTCACTGGGCGAAAATAATGTTCTGAGCCACAGTTAATACGTGGGGCCCTTAACTGAACATACAAAGAGGTGAGGTTGGGACCTGGAAAAATGTACTAAATTTGTTCTATGGCTTCAACACTGGCCATCTATATGACACAATGAAAATTCATTTGCAACCCCGGAGAACTGTTTTTTGGGGATGTATTTTTGGATTTCAACTTGTCTAGCCCTGGGTGGAAAATACAAAATTACATTAATATAAGATAAATTTACAAGAAATAGAACCAGACCCATTAGGAATTTGTGACCAACATTCGGATTCTCTTCTGAGACATTTTCAACATCCTTTTGTTGCAACACATAGTGCTACAAACAGACACACATAAAGAGCCAAAGATACAAGTCCCAGGGAGTCTTTCATGGGGCTGGAGAGACTCAAACTCCACAGTTATTTTTAAGAAATATAATCTTGGCTTAACTATTCTTCTCTTCTCTATGAGACAGAGTGGTACACTAACTAGGAAAGTATCATACATCTTATGCTGTTGTTGAGAGATTATAGCATCCTCCCGGTCCTAAAGCAGGGTTTCTTTTCAGTTGGTTCCTCTCCTTTCCCTTGACAGAGGGGCGAGGGTGCTTGCCATGTTGACTGGCACCTTGTCATTGAAGCCATTCAGTATCAAGCATCTTCTTTGCATCAGAAGATGGCAAATGGTGAAATCTGCAGTGTTCTACCTGGAATCTCTTTTGGTAACTTGCTCTGGTCTCTACTTTGGGTAGCAAACCTCAGGAAGGAAAAATGGCCAGATTCCAAGGGCACAGAGTATCTTGGGTTACTTTGGAGAATTCTCCATTTCATTTTTCAAGTGTTCAATATGAACCTTTTCTAGGAACATTTGTATCCCAATATGATAACAAGAAACCCACAATATTCATTTGAGATCTTTTGAGATGACAGCCCAAGGATGGTGATTTTATAAGAATATCACTGCTTTTGGGTTAGCCAGTGGCTTCTACCACCCGTCTTGTAGTATACAAGCCAAAAGTAACTGAATGGCCGTCAGAAAGCATTGCTGATGCTGCTGTGCGTTAGGACTTAGACTGTGCAAACTGAGAATGGACCAGTTGTGACTACTGCCACTCATACTATCTCTAAAAGGCTGCCTTCCTTACTTAATTGAACTGCTTTCATGTTCAATTTTCTATGCAAACGAGGATGTGCAAGACAAGATGGCAAAAATTGCCTGGCGAATTCACTAGCCCAACCTCCCTCTCAAAGAACATAAAGAGAAAATGAAATTTGGAAAATTGAGAGTTACATTAACAGTGGGACAAATAATCTTTTCAACTCTTTTATGATTGCTGTTATGCAAGAGCTTCATAATACATCAGTCAAAACTATTCTCTCGTTCTTTCCACCTCTTTTTCTCCCTTCTTCTCTTCCCACTCATCCATATACTAATTTTCCAGAATAGGAAAGAAGACCTTCAAAATTTAACTGTCTAAAATAAGCACTCAAATCTTCACAAGACATGGCTAAACTTTAGTTTGGGGATAAATGTTTATCTAACTACTACAATTAGAAATTGGGTAATGGGCAAAGTTTTTTCCTTTCTTTTTAAACTTTTTATTGAAATATAGTTGATTTACAATGTTGTGTTATTTTCAGGCATACGGAAAAATGATTCAGTTACACATATATACATATATACATAAGTATATGTATTTTGCCTTTGGGGGACTCTAAGATCAGTGAATTAATGCACAAAGCCTCAGGGTTTTTCCTTAATTTTTAAATCAGGATTTCCCTCTAGGAGCTGTGAATTTCATGACCTTCCCAAACATCCTGATATAGAGGAAGCAAGGAGAGACAAATGGCTGAATGAAGGAAGTAATGGGAAATGACTGAGTTTGCTACTGTACAAAAACAGGTAATTAATTCTCACCTTTCTTATGCCTTATTAACCATGCCCTGTAGGGCACCTTCAAGATGGCGGAGGAGATGTGGAGATCACCTTCCTCCCCGCAAATACATCAAAACTACATCTACATGTGGAACAACTCCTACAGAACACCTACAGAACGCTGGCAGAAGACCTCAGACTTCCCAAAAGGCAAGAAACTCCCCATGTACCTGGCCGTGTGGCTGACAGGGTCTTGGTGATCCGGCTTGGTGTCAGACTTGAGCCTCAGAGGTGGGAGACCCGAGTTCAGGACACTGGTCCACCAGAGACCACCCGTCCCCACGTAATATCAAACGGCAAAAGCTCTCCCAGAGATCTCCATCTCAACGCTAAGACCCAGCTCCACTCAACAACCAGCAAGCTACAGTGCTGGACGCTCCATGCCAAACAACTAGCATGATGGGAACACAACCACACCCATTAGCAGAGAGGCTGCCTAAAATCATACTAAGTTCACAGACGCCCCAAAACACACGACCATCGGATATGGTCCTGCCAACCAGAAAGACAAGATCCGGCCTCATACACCAGAACACAGGCACCAGTCCCCTGAATCAGGAAGCCTACACAACCCACTGAACCAACCTTAGCCACTGTGAGCAGACACCAAAAACAAGGGGAACTACGAACCTGCAGACTGTGAAACGGAGACCCTAAACACAGTAAGTTAAGCAAAATGAGAACACAGAGAAATACACAACAGATGAAGAAGCAAGGTAAAAACCCACCAGACCAAACAAATGAAGAGGAAACAGGCAGTCTACTTGAAAAAGAATTCAGAGTAATGAAAATAAAGATGACCAAAATCTTGGAAATAGAATGGAGAAAATACAAGAAACGTCTAACAAGGAACTAGAAGAACTAAAGAGCAAACAAACAATGATGAACAACAAAGTAAATGAAATTCAAATTTCTCTAGAAGGAATCATTAGCAGAATAACTGAGGCAGAAAAACGGATAAGTGACCTGGAAGATAAAATAGTGGAAATAACTACTGCAGAGCAGAATAAAGAAAAAAGAATGAAAAGAATTGAGGACAACCTCAGAGACCTCTGGGACAACATTAAATGGGCCAAAATCCGAATTATAGGGGTCCCAGAAGATGAAGAGAAAAAAAAGGGACTGAGAAAGTATTTGAAGAGATTATAGTTGAAAACATCCCTAATATAGGTAAGGAAATAGTCAATCATGTCCAGGAAGCGCAGAGAGTCCCATACAGGGTAAATCCAAGGAGAAACAGGCCAAGACAAATATTAATCAAACTATCAAAAATTAAATACAAAGAAAAAATATTAAAAGCAGCAAGGGAAAAACAACAAATAACATACAAGGGAATCCCCATAAGGTTAACAGCTGATGTTTCAGCAGAAACTCTGCAAGCCAGAAGGGAGTGGCAGGCATATTGAAAGTGATGAAAGGGAAAAACCTACAACCAAGATTACTCTACCCAACAAGGATCTCATTCAGACTCGATGGAGAAATTAAAATCTTTACAGACAAGCAAAGGCTAAGAGAATTCAGCACCACCAAACCAGCTTTACAACAAAGGCTAAAGGAACTTGTCTAGGCAGGAAGCATAAGAGAAGGAAAAGACCTACAATAACAAACACAGAACAATTAAGAAAATGCTAATAGGAACATACGTATTGATAACTACATTAAATGTAAATGGATGAAATGCTCCAACCAAAAGACATAGACTGGCTGAATGGATACAAAAACAAGACCCGTATATATGATGTCTACAAGAGACCCACTTCAGATCTAAGGACAAATACCCCTTGAAAGGGAGGGGATGGAAAAAGATATTCCATGCAAATGGAAATCAATAGAAAGCTGGAGTAGCAATTGTCATATCAGAAAAAATAGGCTTTAAAATAAAGACTATTACAAGAGACAAAGAAGGACACTACATAATGATCAAGGGATCAATCCAAGAAAGATATATAACAATTGTAATTATTTATGCACCCAACATAGGAGCACCTCAATACCTAAGGCAAATGCTAATAGCCATAAAAGGGGAAATTGACAGTAACACAATAATAGTAGGGGACTTTAATGCCCCACTTTCAACAATGGACAGATCATCCAAAATGAAAATAACTAAGGAAACACAAGCTTTAAATGACACATTAAACAAGATGGACTTAATTGATATTTATAGGACATTCCATCCAAAAACAACAGAATAAAATTTCTTCTCAAATGCTCATGGAACGTTGTCCAGGATAGATCATATCTTGGGTCCCAAATCAAGCCTTGGTAAATTTAAGAAAATTGAAATCATATCAAGTATCTTTTCTGATCACAACGCTATGAGACTAGATAGCAATTACAGGAAAACATCTGTAAAAAATACCAACACATGGAGGCTAAACGATACACTACTTAATAGCTAAGAAATCACTGAGGAAATCAAAAAATACCCAGTAACAAATGACAATGAAAACACGATGACCCAAAACCTATGGGATGCAGCAAAAGCAGTTCTAAGAGGGAAGTTTATAGCAATACTACCTCAAGAAACAAGAAACATCTCAAATAAACAACCTAACCTTAAATCTAAAGGAATTAGAGAAAGAAGAACAAAAAAAACCCAAAGTTAGCAGATGGAAAGAATTAATAAAGATCAGATCGGAAATAAATGAAAAAGAAAGGAAGGAAACAATAGGAAAGATCAATAAAACTAAAATCTGGTTCTCTGAGAAGATAAACAAAATTGTTAAACCATTAGCCAGATTCATCAAGAAAAAAGGGAGGAGACTCAAATCAACAGAATTAGAAATGAAAAGGGAGGAGTAACAACGGACAATGCAGAAATACAAAGGATCATGAGAGATTACTACAAGCAACTATATGCCAAAAAAATGGACAACCTGGAAGAAAAGGACAAATTCTTAGAAAAGCACAACCTTCCGAGACTGAATCCGGAAGAAATAGAAAATATAAACAGACTAATAACAAGCACTGAAATTGAAACTGTGATTAAAAATCTTCCAACAAACAAAAGTCCAGGACCAGATGGATTCACAGGTGAATTCTATCAAACATTTAGAGAAGAGCTAACACCTATCCTTCTCAAACTCTTCCAAAATATAGCAGAGGGAGGAACACTTCCAAACTCATTCTAAGAGGCCACCATCACCCTGATACCAAAAACAGACAAAGATTCCACAAAAAAAGAAAACTACAGGCCAATATCACTGATGAACATAGATGCAAAAATCCTCAACAAAATACTAGCAAACAGAATCCAACAGCATGTTAAAATGATCATACACCATGATCAAGTGGGGTTTATCCCAGGAATTCAAGGATTCTTCAATATACGCAAATCAATGTGATACACCATATTAACAAATTGAAGCATAAAAACCATATGATTATTTCAATAGATGCAGAAAAAGCTTTCAACAAAATTCAACACCCATTTATGAAAAAATCCCTCCAGAAAGTAGGCACAGAGGGAACTTACCTCAACATAATAAAGGACATATATGACAAACCCACAGCCAACATCATTCTCAACGGTGAAAAACTGAAACCATTTCCTCTAGGAACAGGAAGAAGACAAGGTTGCCCACTCTCACCACTATTATTCAACATAGTTTTGGAAGTTTTAGCCACAGCAATCAGAGAAGGAAAAGAAATAAAAGGAATCCAAATTGGAAAAGAAGAAGTAAAACTGTCACTGTTTGCAGATGACATGATACTATACATAGAGAATCCTAAAGATGCCACCAGAAAACTACTAGAGCTAATCAATGAATTTGGTAAAGTAAAAGGATACAAAATTAATGCACAGAAATCTCTTGCATTCCTATACACTAATGACGAAAAATCTGAAAGTGAAATTAAGAAAACACTCCCATTTACCAATGCAACACAAAGAATAAAATATCTAGGAATAAACCTACCTAAGGAGACAAAAGATCTGTATGCAGAAAATTATAAGACACCGATGAAAGAAATTAAAGATGATACAAATAGTTGGAGAGATATACCATGTTCTTGGATTGGAAGAATCGACACTGTGAAAATGACTATACTACCCAAAGCAATCTACAGATTCAACGCAATCCCTATCAAACTAACACTGGCATTTTCCACAGAACTAGAACAAAAAATTTCATAATTTGTATGGAAACACAAAAGACCCCGAATGGCCAAAGCAATCTTGAGAAAGAAAAATGGAGCTGGAGGAATCAGGCTCCCCGACTTCAGACTATACTACAAAGCTACAGTAATGAAGACAGTATAGTACTGGCACAAAAACAGAAATATAGATCAATGGAACAGGATAGAAAGCCCACAGATAAATCCACACACATATGGACATCTTATCTTTGATAAAGGAGGCAAGAATATACAGTGGAGAAAAGACAGCCTCTTCAATAAGTGGTGCTGGGAAAACTGGACAGCTACACATAAAAGAATGAAAATAGAACACTCCCTAACACCATACACAAAAATAAACTCAAAATGGATTAAAGACTTAAATATAAGGCCAGATATTATTAAACTCTTAGAGGAAAACATAGGCAGAACACTCCATGACATAAATCACAGCAAGATCCTTTTTGACCCACCTCCTAGAGAAATGGAAATAAAAACAAAAATAAATAAATGGGACCTAATGAAACTTAAAAGCTTTCGCACAGCAAAGTAAACCATAAACAAGATGAAAAGACAACCCTCAGAATGGGAGAAAATATTTGCAAATGAAGCAACTGACAAAGGATTAATCTCCAAAATTTACAAGTAGCTCATGCAGCTCAATATCAAAAATAACAAACAACCCAATCCAAAAAATGGGCAGAAGACCTAAACAGACATTTCTCCAAAGAAGATATACAGATTGCCAACAAACACATGAAAGAATGCTCAACATCATTAATCATTAGAGAAATACAAATCAAAACTACAATGAGATATCATCTCACACCAGTCAGAATGGCCATCATCAAAAAATCTACAAACAAGAAATGCTGGAGAGGGTGTGGAGAAAAGGGAACCCTCTTGCACTGTTGGTGGGGATGTAAATTGATACAGCCACTATGGAGAACAGTATGGAGGTTCCTTAAAAAACTAAAAATAGAACTACCATACGACCCAGCAATCCCACTGCTGGGCATATACCCTGAGGAAACCACAATTCAGAAAGAGTCACGTACCACAATGTTCACTGCAGCTCTATTTACAATAGCCAGGACATGGAAGCTACCTAAGTGTCCATCGACAGATGAATGGATAAAGAAGATGTGGCACATATATTCAATGGTATATTACTCAGCCATAAAAAGAAATGAAATTGAGTTATTTGTAGTGAGGTGGATGGACCTAGAGTCTGTCATACAAAGTGAAGTAAGTCAGAAAGAGAAAAACAAATAACTTATGCTAACACATATATGGAATCTAAAAAAAAAAAAAAAAAAAAGGTCATGAAGAACCTAGAGGAAGACGAGATGGGAATAAAGACACAGACCTACTAGAGAATGGACTTGAGGACACGGGTAGGGGGAAGGGTAAGCTGGGATGAAGTGAGAGAGTGGCATGGACATATATCCACTACCAAATGTAAAATAGATAGCTAGTGGGAAGCAGCCACATAGCCCAGGGAGATCAGCTCGGTGCTTTGTGACCACCTAGAGGGGTGGGATGGGGAGGGTGGGAGGGAGATGCAAGAGGGAGGAGATATGGTGATGTATGTATACGTATAGCTGATTCACTTTGTTATACAGCAGAAACTAACACACCATTGTAAAGCAATTATACTCCAATAAAGATGTTTAAAAAAAAGAAAAAAACTAAAAACTATGACCTGTGCCCTCACTTCTCTGAGTTTCTCAGTACCACAGGGATAGGCTTTAGCCAAACTGGAAGTATCTGCCCTAATAAAGGTTCACTATAGGCTCATTGAGAACAGGCCTGTTTTTAATACTGAAAATAGAAGAATCGTAGAGGTGTCCACATGGAAGAATTTCCTGTTCCTGATTACACTGTGTGGTTTGGGTTCTACACTAAGCCTAGATTAGGAGATTTAATCATTTTTGTTTTTAGAAGGAGGGAAGAAAATCTCACTTCTTTTCCTACCTTGGTTTAAGGTCATAGTACATTCAAGGCATTTGCAAATCAGCCCTGGATTCTATACACTTTAGTCAAAGGTCAAATACCTTAGCCTAACAATCCACTCTACGGTCCAGAAAAGTTTTGTCCTTAGAATTTTCTTACAGTTCTGGAAAATCATTGATTTTATCTAATATCTTAGATTAAAGAAATGAAGGGAACTAAAAAAATCTTTCTTTCTCTTGCATTTTTAATCTCCAAAAAAAAAAAAAACCTTTCCAACACAGTATCAACAATAACACAATAACTTGATGTGCTCCACCATCTTTTACTTATTTTAATGACGTTCTCTTTGAGAACAGCCCTGAAATGACTTGATTGAAATGGGGGAAATGTTGGAGGGTCTAGAAGACCTTGTTACTTTTGTTTCAGAAATGTTCAACTATAATTGGCTGAAACTTTGAAAGTTTTAAAGTACAACTAGTCCCCAACTTTCAGTAGGGGAGTTATTCACTTTCTGGTCCCTCCTCCCTACTCTACCTTTCGGGAGAACTTGGAACCTTTAAGGAAACTGTGGGATTATACAACAAAAAAAACTGGGAAACTCAGAAAAAGTTCTGTGTAGTGTTTCTCCAATGTTTCCTCTGAGAATCCAGGATAGCAGAGCTGCAAACTGGTCCCCTGAAGAGAGTCTGCTGGCATAGCTGGAAGTAGCCCACTGTAAACAGGAAATGTAATTGAAGTCTAGTATTTTATTCAACTGAGTCTGCATTCTATCACCAATACTTCTGTATTTGCTTCAATATTTGTATACTTTAAATTAATTACCATAAAGAAAACTGACACTCCAGGAATATATAACACATCCCCTGCCCAGGCCAACATATGAGTGCCAGTTTTAGAAGCAAGACTTGAATATCTGCTCTGAAGGACAGACTAGGCTTCCTTACAGAGTGTTTCTTCCATCCAAAGTACACTTACTTCTGCCCCAATTCTGCTTAAATGTATCATTTCACTTTCTTAAATTCTCTGGAATTCTGCTACTTAAACATCTGTTTGAACTTTCTTTAAAAATATTATACCACTAGAAGAGTTAAGTAACTACCAACCATTGATATATTAGTATGAAGAAATTCAATCAGATTGTTTTCCTGTTAGCTTGTAGTTGGCACCAGCTGCCCTCAGGATATTCAGTGGTAAACTTGTGATTTCCAGGAAAGGAAAAGTGTATCATTTCTGCAGCCCAAGAGCTCCAAAGATAGGAGAGCTAGGGAATAAGCCAGGGTGCAAAAAATGTGATAGGAAAGTGACTCCCTCCAAAAGCATATCCATTTGGAAATCTCATTGAACTCAATCTTGTACGCTGTAAAGGATAAAGAGCTTTCTATCTCCTTCCCCTCCTCCTTTACTACATGCCCCTGATTTCCACAACCTAGAATACACAGTAGTATAATAAGCATTTTGAGTTTACTAATGGTTAGTATTAAATATATTTGATTGGGCTTGTCTAAAAACTGAAATGCCATTTATAGAATTATATGGAGAAATTGGAAAAGTTCCGGACATCTAATTTATACATGAACTTCTGGGATACAATTTAATCTATAAGATAGATTCTGTTATGAAAGCCTATAAACAGCTAACAAATGTCTGAGTTTGCTGGATTTGGGGGGAAAAATGAGTTATATTGAGGAACAATCTACTTCCTTCAAGTTCTGGCACTTTTCCTCCATGAAAAGTAATGAACGAATGGAGAGATCCATAGGAGAGGGACAGGTGTATCAAGACAGAAATACAAGTCATCAATTTAGTGAACTAAAAGGAATCACAAAGGATCTTATAAAGCTCCCCCACCTCCCTGGCCAAGATCAGGTCCAAGAGCACCTTAAACCACACCAGAATGTCAGAAAGGCTATCTCACTTCTAAAGTATGTCAGTGAAATCTTCACCATCTTCTTCAACAACTCTTGCAACTATCACGATATAGATTTTCAAGCTTACCAATTTTACCTGGAAGAAATAATAGCTAACATTTATTGAGTGCTTACCATGCTCCAGGCATTGTGCTGAAGTATCATCCATATACATAAAGTGCTACATAGATTCATCCATTTAATTTAATCCCATAATCCTCTGAAATTCTGAGACCACAAGCAATTTCAAGGAAGAGATTAAGTAAAAATAGTCAGTCAGTAAACTGAGTTAGAATTCCAGTCTCAAACAGTCTGATTCCAGAATTTGTGCTCTTAGCCATTCATCTATGCCCAGAATCAGAGGGACAGACCAGATCGCTGTCTCCCTGAGTGTCCCTGCCTCTTCCCATATCCTCAGGACTATCATCCTCTGAAACTTCACAGCCAATCCCAAGTCTCTTATGCTGCTACCTTATGCTGCTAGTGCACAGGGGCTTGGGGGCGGAAGTGGGGATAGAGCAGGCTAGATTGTGCACAGGACAACATATGAGGATCAAAATAGCTCAAAAGCATTGCTGGGTACACCACTGCCTCTGACTTCTCCATACATACAGACACAGCTACAAAAATGAAGCTTTTGCAAATACATTGTACATTCCTAGTGGCACTGAACCAAAGGCAAAAGATCTTACTTGCCACAGTAACCAGCTACAACTAATTTAGAGCGTGTTTATATTTAACTTAAGCCCTCTTTCTTCATTATGGGTCCTAGTTAAAGACCTCTCTACTCAGGGAAGATGAAGCAATGATGTGTACTTCTTTATTACCAAAATATAGGTCCTTAACGTCAAGGATTTTGCAACTATATAAAGAGCAGACCCACTGAGGATGCCTTCAGAACATTAAAGGAACATAGTGGTGACTGGGGTAGGTAAATGATGCACCCCTCTTGTGCAAGCACAGTAACTCACATAAGAATGATCACAGGGCTTGAGGCCATGCAACCACCCCCAGTGAGCACTGCACTTCTCAGGGAAACGCATCTGAGAAGGCCCTGGTTGTCATTTCATGTCAACCTCAAAAGTCATATTTCTAAGGGAAAAGTCCCTTATTCTAGGAATTCTCTTGTATTGTTCTCAGTATGTAAGGAAAACCAGGTAAAACTTTATTTCTGGGAGAATTTTACATCATACTGATGAACTTTGGTGCATGGTCATTTAGAAGAAAGCATTATGGAAACTTGGTTCATTTGGGTTCATGACTCTACTTTCACTTGTTCAGAAAACGTTTCTTTCCTTGGCATTTCAGACTCCAAACTGAAGATCACAATGCTGCTGTTTTGAACTACACGGCAAACACCATAGAACCTGGTCTTTCAGAAATCATCAGTGTCTTGGTGAACAAAAGGCCTTCTTCTATGATGACTTCATACAACTTGTTATTGAAGAAATTAGTCAAGTATCAAAGAAAAAACAAAAGCTTAAAAGTAAAAATGTCATCTTCGGATTACATTATGACCTCCAGAAGCATTAAAAAAAAACTTGACAATTAAAATGACAGAGCTACCTATCTCATCAAAAAAACTTCAGATATTCTTTCTTTCTTTTTTATATAAATTCAAATGGAAATCTAGCTCTATATACATACATAATATATAATGTATATATAGTACATATATATGTCATTAAGTGCTATTTAATAATGTTGAAACTGGGTTAGTTTCAATTAGTTCATATTCATATTTAGCTGTATAAATTTGAAATTGTGGTTGGAACTTTCCCAGCCCAAGAGGTTTTCACATGGTTTATTCCATTCATATTGGAAGGTTTACTATGGGCAATGCATCTGGTGAATAAAAAGACATTCAACAATATGCTATGGTGGGCAAATTGTGGTCTTTAGAATCAGATGATACAGTTTCATATAGTGGGCCTCAACTTCACTATCAAAGTGACATTTTTAAAAAAGCTATTCCCTCTTTTGAGCTGCAATTGCTGCATCTGTAAAATGAGAATAAATGTAACATGCACAGTTGATTATTGTTATTCATGCTAATTATGTTCTATAAAATCCCCATGAACATAATTAGCACAGTCCAACTCCTTGACTGTGCTAGTCAACTTCAAATCCTTTTTTTAAATTTAATTTTTATTTTATATCAGAATACAGTTGATTAACAATGTTGCATTAGTTTCAGGTGTACAGCAAAGTGATTCAGTTATACATATACATATATCTATTCTTTTTCAGATTCCTTTCCCATATAGGTTATTACAGAATACTGAGTAGAGTTCCCTGTGCTATACAGTAGGTCCTTGTTGATTATCTATTTCATATATAGTAGTGTGTTTATGTTAATTTTCCATTGAATTGGAAAATACTAAATTCTTGTTCCTAGGGGAAATATAGGGTTGATCCTAGCAAATCTCTGCTCACAACATTTTTGTCACCCCTTCAGTACATATGTGTGTTTGTACTTAAAGACACCTTATTTAATATATATTGTTGATTCATGAACATTGAAGTGATGGCCAACAGTGCCATAACTCATGCTTGAACGGAGCTTACCTAACACAGGTGTTTTCTCCATAAGGCACATCACAGCCTTCTTGCACTTAGAAACACTAGATAGCACTTCAGCACTACACTTGAGAGCCATTGTAAAAAGTGAAATCACCAACAAAAAACACAGAAATGCAAAAAACACAACACTAAATAGACTGCGTAAAGGACACTTGTTGTCAGCACAAGAGCTAAATAAGAAGGCAAAGAGTTGCTTTGATCAGTTGCTTTGGGAACAAGTATGACAGGCGGCTCAGATTTTTCACTGTTCTAAGCACACACATGTCCACGAAAGCACAACTGTTGATTCTAGGGTTATGAGTAAATTTTAGCAAGTAGGCAAATTAGCAAGTATAGAATCTACAAATAACAAAGATCAACTGTATATCAAATAGTTGTTATTAAAGACTAAATCACTTAGGAATTAATGTATAAGAAAATTGGTTTATAAACGATAAAATGCTAAAAATTGTAGTCTAAACTCCTTGACTGTGCTAGTCATCTTCAAATCCTTTTTTTAAATTTAATTTTTATTTTATATCAGAATACAGTTGATTAACAATGTTGCATTAGTTTCAGGTGTACAGCAAACTGATTCAGTTATACATATACATATATCTATTCTTTTTCCGATTCTTTTCCCATATAGGTTATTACAGAATATTGACCTACTGTGCTATACAGCAGGTCCTTGTTGATTATCTATTTTATATATAGCAATGTGTATATGTTAATCCCAAACTCCTAATTTATCCCTCCCCCCTACATTTCCCCTTTGGTAACCATAAGTTTGCTTTTGAAGTCTGTGAGTCTATTTCTGTTTTGTAAATAAGCTCATTTATATCATTCCACATATATACAATGCAATATTACTCAACCGTAAATAAGAATGAAATAATGCCCTTTGCAGCAACGTGGATTAATCTAGAGATTATCATACTAAGTGAAGTAAGTCAGACAGAGGAAGACAAATATCATATGATATCATTTATATGTGAATCTTCAAATCCTTCTACACTAACAGTGACTACAATAATCAGAGATGCTCAATAAACAATTGTTGAGTGAATAAATGATGAACCTGGCTTGTGCCTCAAGCTTCTGGTGATCTCGATAGGGAAGCATGGATAAAACACATGGGAAGTTATACAGTTAGGTGACAGTACAAAGCACCAGTTCAAGAAATTCTGAACCCCATTTCCCATTGGAGGTACTTTCTTCTGAATTGTTGGGCTCTTTCCATTCTTGGATCATATTTGGACAGTCTGGGGTACCCAAGAGACAGTACTGTCACCTGGTTTGCCAACGTGGCACAGATACCTGGGTGAATCTAGTAGTGAAAGCCACGTCTCCACCCCTGACAAGAAGAAGAGACAAGCATATTCATGAGAAAGACCCCAAGATCCTTTAGCACCTCACTCACTTCAGAGATTTCCCAACACGTTCTCCTCCCACTGTCTAGACAATATTTCAGATCCTTTCACCAGCTGTAAACTAGCCAAAAAACCAAGGTATATGGTGTATTTTCTATAGACTGCTAGGTTAAAATAACTTTCCCTTCCTGGCTCCCTCTTTGCTTTGCAAACCTCTTACTGATTTTCCATCTTTCCTTTTAAAACCATCATAACTGGAGCTTCTCTACAGCTTGATCATTAAAATCAGGCAGGCAGCGATTTGGCAGGCAAAGAAAGGGTTTCAATTCTAACATCCAAGGCACATGTGCAACAGGGAACTTCTCAACTTGGAAAAGAAGAGAGATTAAAATTTGGCCCACAGCTGATTTGATCCCTAGAGAATTTTGTTTTCTATTATCCAGAACTGCTTTTCTACTATAGAGTTTACTCTCTTTCCACCCTCACCTCGCCCTTCAACTGAAATTCTGCAGGTTTTGTTCCTTTGACTCTTGGGACACTTTCCTCCTTTAAAATTCCGCCTTTAAAATTCTGCCTTTAAAATTTGAAAACTGAAAATGGATACTATTCTTCATGCTAAGTGTCTAAGATGGGTTCTTTGTTTCATTTGTTTTACTGTCCATGTTAAAAAAAACATTGCACAGAACAATAAACTTTGGATTTTGCATATTTATAGGATTCAGGTTAACTTTATCTATTCCTCCCCCTCTCTTTTGCCTTTTCTAATCAGTATCATCAAAAGTAAAAGAAACAAAATTACCAATTACCTTATTAACTATCATCATTTGACCCTTTAAATGCAGAAATCCAAGGTAATATGGGGTTCTATGTTAAGTCTAGTGTGAACAAATACCAATATTCCCCTCCTCCTCTCCATGAAAGCTTTCCTTTAATGATTCTTTTGTCATTAAATCTGGAAGAAGAAGGAGAAGGAGGAGGAGGGAAGGGAAGATGACATAAGACCAACAAAAATCTGGAACTTAGAAAACAGATGCATGATAGGTAATTAACCTGGGAAAGGACTAAGCCAGGTGGAAAATCCATGACTCAATCCAGTTTCCACTGTAGAATACCCAAAGGCTCAAGAACTGGGGACACCAGATACTTCTGGAAAGTGATATGGGGTGGGGAGAAGTAAAAACTGGAAGACTGGATGAATGTCCAATTAAAAAGTGATCACCTCCCATCTCCTCCCTCATGTCAGCAATAGACTAGAATTTTATTATCTGGAGAAGACAAAACAGATTTCTGGACTGAGGAACACTAGGCACAATTAAGAGCATGTAATATTGGATGAAAAAAAGGAGATTAAACAACACTTTACACATTGAATACTGAAACTCCCCACTCTTTCTCCACTTAGCTCTCAGGATGCTGGCAACCAGGCAAAGAGCCTCCAGACTGGATACTGTAATAGTCTTCCTTGGGGAATCTAACCATCTCAAAAGAAAAGACCTAAAGATACAAACATCAGGGTTCCCCAAGGAAATTACACAGTCACGCTGCCGTGAAGTCTGTCATGGAGACCCGCCCATCGGCACACATTTTCCAATCAGCCTTTCAGGGCCCCACTCTTATATCTGACTAGGCAGACACAGAAGAGCCAACAAATGGGGAAGGCCTCTAGCTTTAAAGTAAGGGCCCAAAACAAAGAGGACAAGAGCAACTTAAGGAAATAAAGACTTTGAGAGCAAAGGAAAAATACTACGATAACTGTCATCAAAAAGATAAACAATATTACAACTATAAAACAAGAATAGGACACTATTTTTAAATTACTTTAAAGAAATATTCAGAGAATAAGAAAAGAGCTCTTGGAAACAAACAACATAGTTTATCATATAAATGATAAACTCAGTAAAAGACCTGGTAGGAAAATTTGAGAAAAATCTTCTCACAGAAAGTATATAAAAAATATTAAAAGATGGAAAATAGCAAAGAAAAGATAAGGTATCTTGAAGGGTGTTCTAGGAAATCCTACATTCAAATAATAGGAGTTTCAAAAGGAGAAGACTGGAAGGAATAATTGAAGAAATCATTCCAAAAAAGTTTCCCAAAACTAAAAGGCTTAAGTTTTGAAATTTCAGGAGCCCACCACACAAAATGTGGTGCAACTATGTAGAAAAGCAGAAACTGAAAAACACACACAGTTTAGAATCATGCTCACTTATGAAAGGAAAGGACAGGCAATGAGATTATAAAGCAGCATACAGGGAACTTCAAAGGTGAAAGTAATATTCTTTTACATATAACTGGGTAAAAAATGCTCCTATTGGGGTGGCGGTTAACACACAGAGCTCTGTTGAAGTCTTACAGAGCAACCTACCAATGCTCTGTTCCTCTTAAAGAACAGGGTAGAAAGGCTTGAATGGGCAAAGAATTGTGAAAAAGCTAAGTATTGGGCTGGCCAAAAGGTTCATTCGGGTTTTTCTGTAAGAAAAGATAGGAAAAACCCAAACGAACTTTTTGGCCAACCCAAAACATGTAGGAAGTTGTCTTTTTTATAGCAAACATGTAACCCTAATGAAACCTGGCCCCATGTGGTTCAGTCTTGGAGTGGTAATGCATTCAAAAAACACAGTTCGGTAGCCAAAAGTAATTTAAAAGGAATTCCACTCTTTGCTATATTTCTAGAAAACCATAATGAGGATCCCAATTCACAGTCCTCAGTAACACTTACTAAAGCTCCACATCTCTCCTGTCCCCGTGCTGCACCCCTGTAGTTCCTTCCACACCAACTATTGGGTTAACAATTAGACGTCTCTTTGTCAGATTGGGGGTATGGAGAAGTGTGCTGTGAACACCCATCTCACAAATTTTGGCCACCATAAATTAAGACAAAGATTGTATAAGAGATGTGACAATGGGATTTCCCTGGTGGTGCAGTGGTTAAGAATCCGCCTGTCAATGCAGGGGACATGGGTTCAATCCCTGGTCCGGGAAGATCCCACATGCTACCGACCAGCTAAGCCCATGCGCCACAACTACTGACACCCACGCGTCTGCAGCCCGTGCTCCACAACAAGAGAAGCCACCGCAATGAGAAGCCCACGCACCACAACGAAGAGCAGCCCCTGCTCGCCGCAACTAGAGAAAGCCCACGCACAGCAACAAAGACCCAACGCAGCCATAAATAAATAAATAAATAAATAAATAAAAAGATATGACAACAACATCAAAGGTGCTGAGAAACATAGGTATGAAACTTATCAGGCGTGGCCTTATTTAAAATATACTAGTCCATTTTCTCCTCCTCCCTTCTCTAATTTAACAACTTAGGAGAATTAGAGACAAAGTTTAGGGCATCAAGTCCCTTTCTTATCTAATGGTATGAAATAATACATTCAGGGAGAATTTGTGGTAAGAAGAAAGTATGTAAGATTAACTTATATGTTTTAAATGAATATAAAAAATTTAGACCCAAAACCAGTAAGAAATGTATTCCTTTAGCGCCAAGTTATGACCGAGAAACTACTTCCATATTCCAAATGAGGCTCTGCAATTTCTTCAGCTTACACATTAGTATTCTGTGCCTGATTACAATTCACTATCCAGAATTTTATGGCTAGAACTTGAAGGAAACAGAGTTTCTGCCAAAATAGCTCCCTGCCCAGGTGCTAAACCAATTAACTCTTAAGCAATGAGGCAGTAAAACCAGTAATGGTGAATTTTCTGAAGTGTTATATGTAAGGAGACAGCTTGGAAAAATAAAGATGAAAATTTGTTTTCATAACCAGGAGTGTTTAAAATCCTGAGAGACTGTTTGAACGCCTTGCTGAAATGTATGTGACATTGCAAATTCCCAAATGACCTGATGGTTAAAGATCTCTGCAGTCAACACTGACACTTTTTTTCCTAAATGTTGAGAAAACTATTTTATTATAATGTGTAATAGAGAGCCAGTGAATAAATTTGCTTTAGGGAAAAAAAAAGGTATTTAAATGTGAAGTTGGCTATTAAAATATTTCATCCAACTAGCAGCATCAAAATAAAATCACAGCCACATGGCTTCTCTTAAGAATGAAAAAGAAGCTGGTAGTCAACTAGTAGCATTATTTTCTAAGTCTGCTACAAATATAACATTGTACTCTTTTAACAACTCAGAAATAACACCAATGTTTACAGAAGAATATGATTGTAAAACATGATGGTAGGAAGCATATGACTCCAGAAGCAAAAGTTCCAGGTCTTTGCAAAAATGACACATCCAGATTTGTCAGTCTTAAGAAGCACTCTTTCCTTCTGCACATCTTACAAGAGGATGAAATTGATACACTTTGGAAAACCAAGGTACTGAATACAGGTCTGGCTTGATTTCTTTCTTTCCTTATTTCTTCCTTTCTCCCTTCCCTCCATCCTTCCTTCCTTCCTTCCTTCCTTTCTCTCATTCTTTCTAGTAGTCTTCTAAGGATAATTAGGGGGGTTTAGAGCCCCAGATAACACACTAACCTGAGAATTGAAAAGTCTACTTGTTTTGTTGATTTTGCTATTAATTGGCTTAATAACCTAAAGTAGCTACTTATTATCTGTGCACTGTGACATCAAAAAAAAAAAAAAAAAAGCATTGAAATCCACATACTCCTTCCCAGGGGATTATGAAGATAGGGTTTCATCATACACTATGCTTCGTTCTGATTGTACAGAAAGTACAATGGGAATATGGTTACAATAAACATTGAAAGTCCAAGGAGAAGATTCTAATCAGTGATTGAGCAAAAGGAGGAAGATCTAGAAAATTATAAGTCCTCTCCAGCTCTAACTTTGACAATTCAATGGGAATGAATACAGTAGGTGAAGATCAGCAAGTGTGGAAAGTGATGATTGCAAACAGTTATTTTGATGGAGTAATTAAAACAATAGGTACCATGGGGCAGGCTGGCAGCAAGACCATAGGAGGGCTGAAGAATAGAAAACCAAAAGAGAGAGAAGGGAAAAGGATTTATTTGTGTGTGGGCGGCCCTACTCAACTCCACTCTTCGAGCATTTATGGAGCACTTCTTGAGGCCTGGCTCTGTGTTAAGGGCTGGCCCAGTCCCAGGCCCTGCTTTGGGGTGGCTAAAAATGTAGGGGGGAGAACAACATGCAGGTGGTAAGCTGCCCAAAGCGTGGGAAGTGATATCACAGAGACGGTAAAAAATGCTAAGAGAGCAAAGAGAAAAGACTAATCCATTGACAGGGATTAGCAGAGGTCATGAGACCACACTACAAATAGTCAAACCTATGATTTCTTTCAAGACAAAAGATTAACATTAGATTTTCAGCTCACTCTCATTTTCATATTTCTCACATTTTCTACATGATACAGAAGGCTAAACCCTAAGTATAATCTTCAGCTTCCATGGGCTTCAGGTGATGCAAATGAATTCTTCCACTCTACCAGAGGTCTCGTAAGTTGTCTATCAAGTAAAAGCTTGCCTTTCCTTCAATGTAGTGAATTGCCAATTCTTCCATTGAGATTCAAAAGATATTGAACACACACACAAGAAAAGTTTTAATTATAAACCCTAGCCTACTTGTCGTCTCAATCCGTTAGACTTACAAGCTTTATTCTACAAAACGCCAACTCTCATGTTAAAGTTTCCTTCACAAATCACAAACACAAAGTTTAGTAAATAAAGAATGAACAGTGATGTGTGTATATTTTCTTGTTGGGCCTCACAAAATCATCTGGGAGGTATAACAGGAAACAGCAGGCAATTAGTAAAAACAAAAACAAAGGGGTCTAGTTCCTAACTCAGTTCTCCACTTGACTTTGGGCATAGGTGAAATCAGACAGACCCAATTGTTTATCTTGCCTGCTAAGTAAGTCACCTTTGTTTATATGTCCTTCATGTGACCAGAGATTTCCTTATCTTCTTTGTTAAGATGGAGAAGGAGGTTTCTTGTCAGCACCTTCAAGCTGCAATTGGAAAGAGTTCGGGAGAGCCAATGACTTGGCCTCTTCCTCTGGGTCTCCCAAAGACACTCCATGGCATAGTGACCTCCCCAAGGCCAAAACCCACATCTCCCCGAAGTGCCCCCTCCCGGGCTGAATAATTACCCAGAGAAGGTGCCAACCAGCTCTCCAAGAGATGGTGGAAGCAGCAGAAGGATCCTCATGGGTCCCCATCACTACAGACTTTCATGAAAGCCATAGATGAGAGGCTCCCAACATCATGACCACAGCAGGACTGGGAGAGGAGAGATCTCAGTAAATGGGTCTCCACCACTTTCCCCAGCACCCGGACTTAGACACCCGACCTTGAGAAAACCTTCATCGATAAACAAGTTCTGGAGTAGAACCTCACATGAGGTGCCAAAGGAATCATCTCTTTTCATGGTCAGCAAATCCTGGCCAGCTATATGCCCCACCTCACAATGGCACACCTCCACAGACAGAAGTCCAAGCCAACATAAAGAGAAACAGAAATATTGTTAACTGCAAGAAGACAAGGATAAACTTAGGAGAGCAAAAACATATTCCTGAAGCAAGAAGTCTTAGCCTCCCGGGGTTACTTCTTCCACCCAGACTTGGTCAGACAGAGAGCCCATGACCCCAAAGTTAGCTTGTATGATGGGAACATCATGTTTGCAGAATTCAAAGGGCCTGAGGTCAGGATGGCTGGGGGTGGAGGTAGTATAGGAACTAAGGATGTCAGGAGCCTAAATTATAAAGTCAAACCTATGACTTTAGTCTAGTCTTAAGATTTCAGTGTATCCTTAAGTTCTTAGTTTATGCCTTCATATCTCACTCATTTTCCACATAATGTGCAAGGAGAGATGAGGTTATGCAAGGACAAATTCGGAAACAACCTGGATTTTACTCCTATAAACAGTTTTGAAACAGTCTGTGCTTAGCCTAACAGTTATCTCTATATCCATGAGGGACAAGTAGTCACCCAAAGATTCTGAAAGGACATTTTAATCCTCTGTTTCTAATTTCACCAGTTAAAGCATTAAATGCAAATGTTCACATGGGATTTCAGTTTCACTTAATAAGTTATATTATATACTTCCTCTCACTTATGCTGACAAAGGATCCCTGAGGATCGCTAGAATTAGATTCTATAATGGGTTCTAGCATGGACCCAGAGCAGATGTGCAATGGTTCCAGACTACAGTCTGTCCTCCAAACTCCAGCCCAGAGACGGTGAATATGACCAAAGTCATCCAAAGAGGCTCCAAAGCCTTCCGGAACATGAGGCTCACTTTTGAACATGGATACAGCTGCTCCCAGGGTGTTGAATATGATACTAGCCTTTAGCCCACTCAGCAGCAATCTACCAGCCAAATGTTCATGTTCAGAGAAGTAAACCCTTGCTGCCATCCCTAAAGTTACTCCGAGAGGTGACAATAAGGAGAGAAGCAGCACACCCAAGAACTTGATCTAAAAGTGACTTCTCGATGTGTTATGTATATACAATGGAATATTACTCAGCCATAAAAAAGCATGAAATAATGCCATTTGCAGAAACATGGGTGTACCTAGAGATTATCATACTAAGTGAAGTAAGTCAGACAGAGAAAGAAAAAGAGCATATGGTATCACTTATACGTGGAATCTAAAAAAAATGATACAAATGAACTTATTTACAAAGCAGAAATAGACTTACAGACATAGAAAACAAACATATGCTTACCAAAGGGGAAAAGGAGGGAGGGAGGGATAAATTAGGAGTTTGTGATTAGCAGATACACACTACTATGTATAAAATAGATAAACAACAAAGACCTACTGTATAGCACAGGGAACTATATTCACTGTCTTATAATAATCTATAATGGAAAAGAATATATATATACAAATATATGTATAACTGAATCACTTTGCTGCATACTTGAAACACAACACTGTAAGTAACTATACTTCAATAAAAAATAAAAATAATAAAAATAAATGTGACTTCTCTCTACACTTTCGTCAAAGTTCCCTCACATTTCTAAGATAGGTAGTAAATACTGTCATATACTTTTGGAATATTTGGGAAAGTACGTAATCCAGAACCCTCTATTCTCTATGACTCATTGAGGCACCAGTCTGCCTCCATGTGCTGTGTCCCCAACACTCTTCGGTTTCCCACCCACTTCCTTGCCTGAATTGTCTGTCTCAGTGTGATGTATAACTTCAGTGCACTAGGGTAAAGTGGAATGGAAGCAGAGTCAAGGGGATGAGAAAGAGAGATGAAAGGTGGTGTTTGATCCACACTAGGTTTTCCTCCCTCTGGGTAACTACACACCCTTAAGGTTTTACACACAATTTTGGTTACTATGAAAAGCAAAGAAGAACAAAAATCTGCTTCATTTTTGGCATATTTCTGGCACTGATGCCTCCGTGTATACTGTAAAGCCACTTTTTATAGACAAGAATTACAGATATTTCACTTTTTGTGAACTGGGGTGGAATTCTTTCAAGGGAATAGCCATGACATTCTCCAGCGTCAGATTAGGTTTCGAAGTGGACGGTCAATCAGTCAGCAACTTTCTGAACATGGGTTGTGCACAGAGATGGACTTTTACCAGCAATATTTATGAAATAAAAAAAAAATAGGCCAATAACTTAGGATCTGATTGAGAAAAGGGGGCAAAAGAAAATTTACCAGCATCTGCAAAAGCAAAAATGAGCAAAGCATAAATGTATATATGTATTAACATATTCATTCAACATTTATTACTTGCCATGTGTACACACACAACATTCTCAGAGTAAAGCAAAAACTACACTGAGGGGTAGGTAGCGTCTTAAAATAGACTCTAAACACTTTCTTGCCAGTAATTCTCCCTTACCTCTAGTAAAAGAATTCAATAGAAGAATTCACTGCTTACACTATGCATTGGATAACTAAGATAATATTTTTCTAATAAAATGGCATGTACTAAGTTCTCAATAAATGTTAGGTTCCTTCCCACCAGTATTTGTTCCAAATCCTTTCTGTTTAACTTGATATTGCCGAATAGTATCCAGAATGTTTAGAATGTTTACACCACCCCTACATTCTTAGACATAGAAAACAAAAGGCCTCTGAGTCCAAGGACATACACTATGGATACAAATTTTTTTTCTTCCATGGAATTATAATCATTTTAGTGCAAACAAACAGAGTATTTGGCCAGAGTTACATATAAATTCTGATCTGAATTTATTGGATTGAGAAATGATGCTTCCTGGTTATTTTGCTCAAGAAGAGTGAAACAACCAAAATATAAAATAAAATGGAACTACTGGGAGAGAGGCAGGTTTCTGGAATAACAGAGTCAGAACCTCCATAAATCCAACCCTCCATCAAAGCCATGAAAATACTGGCAAAATTATCAAAATCAACTTTTTGAGAACTTTGGAAATTAACCAAAGGCTTGCAACCATCTGAAGAGAGTTTATTCCCAAAAAACTACTAAACCTTGGTAAGAAGACAAAGGACTGAGACATTTTAACTTGAGTTACTCCTATCTACCTCCTTCTCCAACTGCACAGCATTAGCCTGGAAAGCCACCAGCCTTGCAGCCAACAGAGGGCCAGACAGGCTCTGGAGCTTCTCCAAAAGCCCTATCCTCAGACCATGGTCACTATCTGACCTGACTCACAGCTCCCTGAAATAGCCACATTCACAGGCTGTTGTGTATTTGACTCATTCAGAGCTCAGCGCCACAGGAAAGACTCTGTCCCTAGGGCATTGATGGAAATAATCAGCTTCAATTATTTAAAATTCCATTTAACTAACAATGCAATACTAATTGGGGCAAATAGAAGCCTGGTAGAAAATATAAAAGGAAGATCTGGAGGAATGAGACTTGCATAGAGGGCTTTGAAAAGCTCTGACATATTTCTGGGGCTCTAGAAGACCATACACATGTACAGGGCTGTTCTCATGCCCAAGGAGGACCAGAGAGGGCACCAATCACTCTCCCCTGGCTGACCATGAAGCCCTGCAAAAGCAGGAAATAAAGACTAAGATAGACTTATAAATGACCTGAGAGTTGAAGGTATGTCCCCAACACACACACACACACACACACACACACACACACACACACACTCCTCATATCAAAATGTGCCTGGGTCAAGGCATTTAAGGAAATCTTTCGACCAATCAATTGCTGACTATAAAAAATTAATAAACAGAAACCTCAATTAAGTAGAGTCAAGAGACCAGAAGGGGGAGCTCTCACACCCTGTGAAGATAGCAGAGCCCCACAGGAAGGAGAAAGACTCCTCTTGTTTCCTAGCAATGACTCAGCCAATGGAAAGCCATGGACTGTTTACTACAGACCTCTCAAATTCCTTTTCTCCTCTATAAAAGTGTTCTCCTTCCCTTGCTATATGGGAACTTGCACCTGGCTTGTCATGGTTGCATATCCTGAACCGCAATTCTCTCTGATGCAGAATAAATTCATCTCTGCTGGAGAAATATCTGGCAGTCTACTTATTTTAGGTCAACACTGACCAATAAGCTATGCTGACCCAGGTCAACCCCTACAAAGACAGGCTTAAAAATAAAATCAGGAATTTGTTTATAAGTGACTTTTTTAAAAAGCTGAGACTTTAGTGGTCACACACTGTAGGGAATACAGATTCTACAGAATTTATCCAGAGAAGTCACTAAACAAACAAACAACAATAAAGCAACAAAAACAAACCCTAGGGGCAGAGGCGTTAGAAATCTAATTCCACAGACACATAGATCAGTGGAAAAGAATAGAGAACCCAGAAATAAACCTACTCACTTATGGTCAATTAATCTGACAAAGGAAGCAAGAATATACAATGGAGAAAAGACAGTCTCTCCAATAAGTGGTGCTGGGAAAACTGAATAGCTACATGAAAAAGAATTAAATTAGAATATTCTCTAACAGCATATATATAAATAAACTCAAAATGGATTAAAAACCTAAATGTAAGACTGGAAACCATAAAACTCCTAGAAGAAAACAGGGAGAACACTCTTTGACATAAATCATAGCAATATTTTTTGAATCTGTCTCCTAAAACAAAGGAAATAAAAGTAAAAATAAACAAATGGGACGTAATTAAACTTATAAGCTTTTGCACAGCAAAGGAAACTACTGACAAAACAAAAAGACAACCTACTGAATGGAAGAAAATATTTGCAAAAGATATGACTGATAAAGGATTAATATCCAACATATATAAACAGCTCATACAACTTAACATCAAAAAAACAAACAATCTGATTAAACATGGGCAGAAGACCTGAACAGACATTTTTCCAAAGAGGAAGTGCAGATAGCCAACAGGCACATGAAAAGATGCTCAACATTGCTAACCATCAGGGAAATGCAAATCAAAACCACAATGAGATATCACCTCACACTGGTCAGAATCATCAAAAAGACCACAAATAACAAATGTTGGCAAGGATGTGAAGAAAAGGGAACCCTGGCGCACTGCTGGTGGGGAGGTAACTTGGTGCAGTCACTATGGAGAACAGTATGGAGGCTTCTCAAAAAACTAAAAATAGAACTACCATATAACCCAGCAATTCCATTCCTGGGTTTATATCCAAAGAAAGCAAAAACCATAATTAGAAAAAATACCTGCAACCCAATGTTCATAGCAGCATTATTTACAATTGCCAACATATGGAAGCAACCTAAGTGTCCATCAACAGATAAATGGTTAAAGAAGGCATGGCATAATATATATATACACACAATGGAATACTACTCAACCAGAACAAAATGAAACTTTGTCATTTGTAGCAACCTGGAAGGACTTAGAAGGCATTATGCTAAGTAAAATAAGTCAGACAGAGAAAAACAAACACTGTATGATATCACTTATATATGGAATCTAAAAACTTACACTGGTGAATATAACAAAAAAGAAGCAGGCTCACAGATATAGAGAACAAACTAGCAGTTACCAGTGGGGAGAGGGAAAGAGGGAGGGGCATTATAGGAGTAGGGAATTAAGAGGTACAAACTATCATGGATAAAATAATCTACAAGAATATATTGTACAACACAGGGAATATAACCAATATTTTAAAATAAAGAAAAGGAAATCTAATTTCAGAGTGGCAACATTATATCAGTTTTCAGTGTCCAATTCTCAGCCAAAAAAAGAAAACCTGAGACATCCAAAGAAACAAGGAAGTATAGCCCATACATAGAGGGAAAAAAGTGGTTAATAGAAATTGTCCCTGAGGAGGCCTAGATATTGGCTTAGCAGATGAGGGTTTTATTTTTATTATTATTTTTTTTGGATGACTTGAATAATATATATATATGTATATTTTTATACAGCAGGTTCTTATTAGTCATCAATTTTATAAACATCAGTGTATACATGTCAATCCCAATCTCCCAATTCATCCCACCACCACCCCCATTCCCCACTGCTTTCCCCCCTTGGTGTCCATACGTTTGTTCTCTACATCTGTGTCTCAATTTCTGCTCTGCAAACTGGTTCATCTGTACCATTTTTCTAGGTTCCACATATATGCGTTAATATACAATATTTGTTTTGGTCTTTCTGACTTCACTCTGTATGACAGTCTCTAGATCCATCCATGTCTCAAAAAATGACCCAATTTCTTTCCTTTTTATGGCTGAGTAATATTCCATTGTATATATGTACCATATCTTCTTTATCCATTTGTCTGTCGATGGGCATTTAGGTTGCTTCCATGATCTGGCTATTGTATATAGTGCTGCAATGAACATTTGGGTGTGTCTTTTTGAAGTGTGGTTTTCTCAGGGTATATGCCCAGTAGTGGGATTGCTGGGTCATATGGTAATTCTATTTTTAGTTTTTTAAGGAACCACCATACTGTTCTCCATAGTGGCTATATCAATTTACATTCCCACCAACAGTGCAAGAGGGTACCCTTTTCTCCACACCCTCTCCAGCATTTGTTGTTTGTAGATTTTCTGACGATGCCCATTCTAACCAGTGTGAGGTGATACCTCATTGTAGTTTTCATTTGCATTTCTCTAATAATTAGTGATGTTGAGCAGCTTTTCATGTTCTTCTTGGCCATTTGTATGTCTTCTTTGGAGAAATGTCTATTTAGGTCTTCTGCCCATTTTTGGATTGGGCTGTTTGTTTTTTTGATATTGAGCTGCATGAGCTATTTATATATTTTGGAGATTAATCCTTTGTCCATTGATTCATTTGCAAATATTTTCTCCCATTCTGAGGGTTGTCTTTTCATCTTGTTTATGGTTTCCTTTGCTGTGCAAAAGCTTTGAAGTTTCATTAGGTCCCATTTGTTTATTTTGATTTTTATTTCCATTACTCTAGGAGGTGGATCAAAAAAGATCTTGCTGTGATTTATGTCAAAGAGTGTTCTTCCTATGTTTTCCTCTAAGAGTTTTATAGTGTCCAGTCTTATATTTAGGTCTCTAATCCATCTTGAGTTTATTTTTGTGTATGGTGTGAAGGAGTGTTCTAATTTCATTGTTTTACATGTAGCTGTCCACTTTTCCCAGCATCACTTATTGAAGAGACTGTCTTTTCTCCATTGTATATCCTTGCCTCCTTTGTCATAGATTAGTTGACCATAGGTGCTTGGGTTTATCTCTGGGCTTTCTATCTTATTCCATTGATCTATGTTTCTGTTTTTGTGCCAGTACCATATTGTCTTGATTACTGTAGCTTTATAGTATAGTCTGAAGTCAGGGAGTCTGATTCCTCCACCTCCATTTATTTCCCTCAAGACTGCTTTGGCTATTCGGGGTCTTTTGTGTCTCCATACAAATTTTAAAATTTTTTGTTCTAGTTCTGTAAAAAAATGCCATTGGTAATTTCATACGGATTGCATTGAATCTGTAGATTGCTTTGGGTAGTAGAGTCATTTTCACAATATTGATTCTTCCAATCCAAGAATATGGTATATCTCTCCATCTGTTGGTATCATCTTTAATTTCCTTCATCAGTGTCTTATAGTTTTCTGCATACAGGTCTTTTGTCTCCTTAGGTAGGTTTATTCCTAGGTATTTTATTCTTTTTGTTGCAATGGTAAATGGGAGTGTTTCCTTAATTTCTCTTTCAGATTTTTCATCATTAGTGTATAGGAATGCAAGAGATTTCTGTGCATTCATTTTGTATCCTGCAACTTTACCAAATTCATTGATAAGCTCTAGTAGTTTTCTGGTGGCATCCTTAGGATTCTCTATATATAGTATCATGTCATCTGCAAATACTGACAGTTTTACTTCTTCTTTTCCAATTTGTATTCCTTTTATTTCTTTTTCTTCTCTGATTGCTGTGGCTAGGACTTCCAAAACTATGTTGAATAATAGTGGCGAGACTGGACATCCTTGTCTTGTTCCTGATCTTAGAGGAAATGCTTTCAGTTTTTCACCATTAAGAATGATGTTTGCTGTGGGTTTGTCATATATGGCCTTTATTATGTTGAGGTAGGGTTCCCTCTATGCCCACTTTCTGGAGAGTTTTTATCATAAATGGGTGTTGAATTTTGTCAAAACTTTTTCTGCATCTATTGAGATGGTCATATGGTTTTTATTCTTCAATTTGTTAATATGGTGTATCACATTGATTGATTTGTGTATATTGAAGAATCCCTGCATCACTGGGATAAATCCCACTTGGTAATGGTGTATGATCCTTTTACTGTGTTGTTGGATTCTGTTTGCTAGCATTTTGTTGAGGATTTTTGCATCTATATTCATCAGTGATATTGGTCTGTAATTTTCTTTTTTTGTAGTATCTTTGTCTGATTTTGGTATCAGGGTGATGGTGGCCTCATAGAATGAGTTTGGGAGTGTTCCTTCCTCCACAATTTTTTGGAAGAGTTTGAGAAGGATGGGTATTAGCTCTTCTCTAAATGTTTGTTAGAATTCACCTGTGAAGCCATTTGGTCCTGGACTTTTGTTTGTTGAAAGATTTTTAATCACAGTTTCAATTTCGTTACTTGTGATTGGTCTGTTCATATTTTCTATTTCTTCCTTGTTCAGTCTTGGGAGGTTATACCTTTCTAAGAATTTGTCCATTTCTTCTAGGTTGTCCATTTTATTGGCATACAGTTGCTTGTAGTAATCTCTTAGGATGCTTTGTATTTCTGCAGTGTCTGCTGTAACTTCTCCTTTTTCATTTCTAATTTTATTGATTTGAGTCCTCTCCCTCTTTTTCTTGATGAGTCTGGCTAATAGTTTATCAATTTTGTTTATCTTCTCAAAGAACCAGCTTTTAGTTTTATTGATCTTTGCTATTGTTTTCTTTGTTTCTATTTCATTTATTTCTGCTGTGATCTTTATGATTTCTTTCCTTCTACTAACTTTGGGTTTTGTTTGTTCTTCTTTCTCTAGTTCTTTTAGGTGTAAGGTTAGATTGTTTATTTGAGATTTTTCTTGTTTTTTTTTTTTTTCTTGTTTCTTGAGGTAGGATGGTATTGCTATAAACTTCCCTCTTAGAACTGCTTTTGCTGCATCCCATAGGTTTTGGTTCATCGTGTTTTCATTGTCATTTGTCTCTAGGTATTTTTTGATTTCCTCTTTGATTTCTTCAGTGATCTCTTGGTTATTTAGTAACGTATTGTTTAGCCTCCATGTGTTTGTGCTTTTTACGTTTTTTGCCCTGTAATTCATTTCTAATCTCATAGAGTTGTGGTCAGAAAAGATGCTTGATATGATTTCAATTTTCATAAATGTACTGAGGCTTGATTTGTGACCCAAGATGTGATCTATCCTGGAGAATGTTCCATGCACACTTGAGAAGAAAGTGTAATCTGCTGTTTTTGGATGGAATGTCCTATAAATATCCATTAAATCTATCTGGTCTATTGTTTCTATTGTTTCTGGTCTATTTAAAGCTTCTGTTTCCTTATCTGTTTTCATTTTGGGTGATCTGTCCATTGGTGTAAGTGAGGTGTTAAAGTCCCCCACTATTACTGTGTTACTGTCGATTTCCTCTTTTATAGCTGTTAGCAGTTGCCTTATGTATTGAGGTGCTCCTATGTTGGGTGCATATATATTTATAATTGTTATATCTTCTTCTTAGATTGATCCCCTGATCATTATGTAGTGTCCTTCCTTGTCTCCTGTAACATTCTTTATTTTAAAGTCTATTTTATCTTATATGAGTATTGCTACTTCAGCTTTCTTTTGATTTCCATTTGCATGGAATATCTTTTTCCATCCCCTCACTTTCAGTCTGAATGTGTCCCTAGGTCTGAAGTGGGTCTCTTGTAGACAGCATATATATGGGTCTTGTTTTTGTATCCATTCAGCAAGCCTGTGTCTTTTGGTTGGAGCATTTAACCCATTCACGTTTAGGGTAATTATCAATATGTGTGTTCCTATGACCATTTTCTTAATTGTTTTGGGTTTGTTTTTGTAGGTCCTTTTCTTCTCTTGTGTTTCCCACTTAGAGAAGTTCCTTTAGCATTTGCTGTAGAGCTGGTTTGGTGGTGCTGAATTCTCTTAGCTTTTCCTTGTCTGTAAAGCTTTTCATTTCTCCATCGAATCTGAATGAGATCTTTGTCGGGTAGAGTAATCTTGGTTGTAGGTTCTTCCCTTTCATCACTTTAAGTATATCATGTCACTCTCTTCTGGCTTGTAGAGTTTCTGCTGAGAAATCAGCTGTTAACCTTATGGGAGTTCCATTGTATGTTATTTGTTGTTTTTCCCTTGCTGCTTTTAATAATTTTTCTTTGTCTTTAATTTTTGCCAATTTGATTACTATGTGTCTCAGTGTGTTTCTCCTTGGGTTTATTGTGCCTGGGACTCTCTGCACTTCCTGGACTTGGGTGGCTATTTCCTTTCCCATGTTAGGGAAGTTTTCGACTATAATCTCTTCAAATATTTTCTCTGGTCCTTTCTCTCTCTCTTCTCCTTCTGGGACCCCTATAATGCGAATGTTGTTGCGTTTAATGTTGTCCCAGAGGTCTCTTAGGCTGTCTTCATTTCTTTTCATTCTTTTTTCTTTATTTTGTTCCACAGCAGTGAATTCCACCATTCTGTCTTCCAGGTAACTTATCCATTCTTCTGCTCCAGTTATTATGTTACTGATTCCTTCTAGTGTAGTTTTCATTTCAGTTATTGTATTGTTCATCTCTGTTTGCTTGTTCTTTAATTCTTCTAGGTCTTTGTTAAACATTTCTTGCATCTTCTGTATCTTTGCCTCCATTCTTTTTCCGAGGCCCTGGATCATCTTCACTATCATTATTCTGAATTCTTTTTCTGGAAGTTTTCCTATCTCCACTTCATTTAGTTGTTTTTCTGGGGTTTTATCTTGTTCCTTCATCTGGTACATAGCCCTCTGCCTGTTCATCTTGTCTATCTTTCTGTGAATCTGGTTTTTTTCCACAGGCTGCAGGATTTTAGTTCTTCTTGCTTCTGCTGTCTGCCCTCTGGTGGATGAGGCTATCTGAGAGGCTTATGGAAGTTTCCTAGATGAGGGTTTTAAGTCAGCTAAGGAATTAAAGGAAAGTATGACAAGTATGGCTCATCAAATAAGTAATATCAATAAAGAGGTAGAAATTATAAAGATCTAAAAACCAAACAGAAATTTTGGAACGAAAAAGTGCAATAAGTGAAATGGAAATAAAGATCAGTAGCGGGTGCTCAATAACAGATTTGAACTGGTAGGACAAAGAATCGATGACCTTAAAGATAGAGTTTATAGAGTTTGCCCAGTCTGAGAAACAGAAATTAAAAAGTGAATAAAAATGAACAGCCTCAGAGACTGGCAAGACATTATCAATGTAACAACAGATGCATAATCGGAGCCCCCAAAAGAGAGGAGAGAGTGGGCGTTAAAAAGTATTTGATGATATAATGGCTGAAAACTTCCCAAATTTGATGAAAAACATTAATCCACACATCCAAGCAGCTCAGCAAAATCCCAGTAGAATAAATTCAAAGAGATCACACCTAGATACATCATAGTCAAATTTCAAAAGTCAAAAACAAAGAGAAATTTTGAAAACTGTAAGAGAAAAAAAAAAGACCCATTATGTATACCCTTCTCAGTAAGATCAATGGCTGACTTATCAGAAACCACAGCTATCAGAAGGCAGTGGAATGACATATTCAAAGAGATGAAAGAAAAAGACCATCAATCAAAAATCCATTATCCAGCAAAACTCTCTTTCAGAAAATGAAGGAGAAATTAACACATTTCCAGGTTGAGCTAATTATTTTCATCTTTCCTCTCCACCATCTTCAGCATGGCAACCTCATCCTCGGGGTAGCTCCCCTCATGGTCACAGACTATAGCTCCAGACATCACATTCTCATGACAACATTAAGATCTTTTCAAAATAAAAGAAAATGTTTCCTAGAATTCGTCCAACCAACCTCTCCTCACCGGCCAAAATTATGACACATTCTAATGTTACTGGCAGAGGAAAGAGTAGCATCATGATTGGCTTGGTAAACTCTGAGTATACTAATGATGCTGGCCTCCTCAGAAACTCATAAAAGAAGCAAAGATACCTGGATAAATGCAGGATTCTATTAGGAAACAACAAGGCTGGGTGGCCCTGTGGTAGGTAGCCAGTAGTGTCTGCCATGGAGAGATTTATTAAATTTTATTTCGATGCTTTTGTTGGGTGATTTTTATCTTCAGTCTCTCTCCCCTTCTGTCTCCTTCTCTCCCTACATTCTGCTCCATCTCCTCACCAGCACCACCACCACAGCCAAAGCTCTCCAAAAATTTTAACAACATTTTCAGTTACAAACATCAGCATGATGTTCCCCTGTGCTGAAACCCACTGTAGCTATGAATTAATTTTTGTCCAAACCATGACAAAATGGTGGACTTCAAAACTCTGTTGGCTGCTTCCTTATGCTTCCCATCTACCTGTCCTCCTCGTCAGTGACACAATGATTCAGACTGTGCGTTTAAGTCAAGCTAAACTGACTGCTCTTTGCACAAAATTTCCAGCTCTCACTTCTGAGACCTGATGCAGCCAAACCACTCTCCAAATAGCACCTTTCACATCACAGCTGCATAATAAGTGTGTGTGGGAAGAATGAAAACGGAGCAATGAGACTTAGCAACTGCTTGAACTCAGTCCTTCATTCATTTAATTGTGACAACTCCTGGAGATATGACAGTGAGCAAACAGTCTAGCCCCTAGACTCCTATGCCCCTGAAGACAGACAGAGGGCGGGAGAGAGCGGCATCAAAACTCTATGACTAAAAGAGCAGTATTTCTACAGAAATAGGGAAGTGAAGAAGATCTGGCTTGGAATGGAATATCATGAGGTTGATTTGGTATATGTTGAGTCTGAAGTGATGGGGGACACATTCAGTTGGAAATGTCCCCAGTGTGTGTATGTGCACATATATGGATGTGCTACTCTAGACATCACCATTATCACCACCACCATCATTCTCATCATCATTATCATCACTAACATTCCCCAAGTACTTCTAAGGACCAGACTCTTGTACTAATAGGCTCACATGGAAATATGCACTTATTTGCAGGTTACTATCAATTCATTACACATATTTCCATAGATGATTATCTTATTTGTAGCTTCCCATTATATGATTACCCATAAAGGGCATTAATTGAATTTTCCTTGGGGTGAAGATCATATCTGAGTTTTTCCATACTGGTATGTGCAAGAGAGACCTAGTGAATAAAACTGTCATTGACATACAATATGAACAGCCTGAGTACAGAAGAATGAGGTAAATCAAAAGGAAGACAAGAAGGGTGGTGATGGAGTCTTCATCAAATGACAGAGAGGCGATTACAATATCATGAACATAAAATGAAGGGTTCATAAGGGGTAGGAAATTAACTTAACCAAGTATGGCAGTAACCTTGAAAGTAGACAAACAGTAAAACAAATTAGCCAGGCTCTTAAACTTAAAAAGGCAGAAAGATGGTTTCTCCCCGTTATTTTGTTTGCTTGTTTTAATTAACTTAGCAGAGAAGATATTCAGACAGGTATCAGATCTGAAGTTTACACACTTGATACAATGTTGATTTGGGTGATGACATTTTCATTTCATGCTACGGAGAACTTATGTATCTGGAATAATGAACTGGGAATCTTTCAACCATTACTATAAAACCCGACCACTGCAAACCAACCCCCTGATGAAGCGGAAGCTGCAAGAACCATTCCCCTATTCACTCACCTACATCACCATTCACCTCACACCTGCCTTCCCAGTTGCATTGTTCCTTAAACAGATAGACTTCCTCTTAGCAATACTTGATCAGCAGGGGAATTTTGGTTTACCCCTTGTTCAACCTTTGAATAATTGAGAAGAAATTCTGACAGAATATAGCTTTGTCCAAATGAGAAGTGAGAAAAGATTGACAAGTTCATCTTCCTGACTGCCAGTGAGCAGCACCACCAGATACTGGGCCACAGACCCAAGAGGCAGTCGCTATCAAGGTCAGCAGCTTCCCACAGACCTCTCCATGAGCTCACCTCATGGTCTCACTTCCATGGCCACATGTGCTTGGCTTCTTGGGTTTCCTTGCAGGTTCCAACTAGTTCACCAGTACCAGTGCTTCAGGAGGGGTTCTCTCTGATCTTCCCCAACCTTCCTTCCAGATCACCACTTCCCCAGCTCCTCCTACCTTTGTGTCAGGTCTAACTCTTACACTAAATCCCTTCTTCCTACCATCCTCATAGTGGCTATGCTTCCCTGACTGCTCCTGGCTGCCATAGAAACTGAATATCCTTTCTCATCACACTATGCTAACAAAAAGCCCTCCTTCCCCTGAAACAAAGAGATGCCTTAGGCCAACTAGAGCAAAGCTTGCGTTTTAATCAAGGCAAAAGAGAAAGTGAATTAGTAATTTTCAAATTATTACCACTCAAAAGAGTTTTAATCTGGACCCAATAACATATTTTCCACTGGACCAGCCCAAACTTACTAGATAGCTACAGGATTTAAGAAGGGGACAATGAAAGATAAAATTAGAAAGAGTAAATGTTATCAAACAGCTAAAATAAAGTGTATGAACTTGGAAGATACGAGGTCAAAGAGGTCACCACCAAAGAGGTTCATGAGAAATGCATGTTTAGAGAAAATGTCAGTGTTTTAATATTCAAGATCCCAAGGACCGTGCATGGCAGAATCTGACTAAAATAAAGCTGAGAAAAAAATATTCATTAGTCACTAAATGGACTGGAATGTCATTCAGCTAATAGTCTCTTGCAAGCGATAGCTCACTGAAGACAGAGACACTTACAAAGAATGATCTTCGTGTACACATGTTCAATTCGCCAGCATCCCAGGTAGTAGTGTGAGCTTACTAGAAAAGCTGTAGGGCCAGAGTCAGCCTCAGAGACTCTTCGTGCCTGCCTGGGACCACTGGTATGAATTTCTCTGAGCCTCATGAAGATCCTCTGGGAGCTAAGCTCTTTCCATTCTTCCAGAGCAGCAGGCACGGAGCTCCTAGAACGGTACATCATAATGGCATCTCTGTTGTCAACGTCATGTTTGGAACCCAACATCTTTCAGGGAAGCCAGCCAGCCTGGTGCCTAGAGAATGATGGTGACCCAGCCAAGAAAAGAACCTAAATGGTTCTGAATTCCTCCACCAGTGATTCCCTCCACATATAAGAAAGGCTGTTTCTAGACCCTTTGGAAGTAGGCATAGCATGACTTTGGTTCTCCTTGTGTCCTTCCCTGAGACCCTTTCGTAGCACCACTCCCCCTGCCCCATCGCTAATCCTCAGCCTTCAGTTTGGGGTTGGAGCCAGGCCAAGTGGCCAGCAGTCCCTTTCCCAGTCCCCAACTCTTCAACAGAACCCTCATCCCCTCAGGATCTGGTGTCAAAGGCGATCACTTGCTATTCTAATGATCCCCACCAATACCAGCAGTCTGACAATCTGATGGGAGGAGACCACTTCCCTTCCCAGCCCGACCCTCCACCCCTGTATAATTAGCACTTGTGCATTTTCCTGCAGTTCCTGCGTTGTCTCAACAAAGAGGGCACTGTTCTGGAGTTTAGTCCAATGGCAAAATTCTAGATCATTTCAATTACCCTAAAAGGGCATTTTTTTAAAGTCTGAAATCAAAACAATAAATTTTATTGTCTCCTGGGGCCCACCTCTAAACCAATTCAATTCAATAAAAGATTACTGCCCTATAGGCCCCCTGTGCCTGTGATTTAGGGTCAGCACAGAATGAAGTTGTCCTGCTCACATTACACGGGTCTCTGAAGAGCAGGGTGACCGTGCAACTGGCTTGCCTGATAAGTCCCAGCTGCCCAGGGGTAATTACTGATAGCACCCGCTTCTGCTCTAATATTCTCCCAGTTCACACAATTGTCTATATGGCCGTTCTACTAAAGAGCCAGCAATTCTGGGTCCTCGGGGCTTTTCTCTTTCCCTTGCTCGTTTACTTCTATCCCAAAACATCTTTAGAGGGCCTCATTCTGACACTGCTATTTGTCCCCAGCACCCTTGAGGCTGCCAGGCTTCAAGGTGCCAAGAAGGGCTGTGTCCCTGGGGTCCTCTATGTGCCAAAGTCACACTACATTCCTTGAAAAAGTGAAGAAAGTCTCTCTCCCTCTCTGCACACTGCATCTCTTGGGCCCCAGAACAGCATCAGTCTATGACCTGAGCCCCCCAGAGTTCCCTGACCACTGAGCCCAGAGCCCTTCTCTGCGGGCCTCAAACTTGCCTCTTTGCAATGAACCAGGGGATACAACAGATCTCAACCAACTCTGTCCTTCCCCCACTGCCTGTGACCCCTTGCCCAGGCTCCTGCCCCCACCAGCACACCAGACCTGAATACCTGCTGTTACAGGTTGAACTGTCACCAAAAAAATATATATGTAGAAGCCCTAACTCATTGGTACCTGTGACCTTATTTGGAAATAGGACCCTTGCCGATGTAATCCAGTTAAGATTACACCTAGCATGGGCTCTAGTCCAAAATGACTGGACTAGAAGAGGAAAACGCCAGGTGGAGACAGAGATACACAGGGACAACGCCGTGTGATGACAGAGCCAGAGGTTGGAGTGATGCAGCTACAAGCCAAGGAATGTCAGGGATTGCTGGCCACCATCAGGAGCTAGGAAGAGGCAAGGAAGGATTCTACCCAGAGTCTCAGAGGGAGTATGGCTGCCGACAACTTGATTTTGAACTTCTTGCCTCCAGAACTGTGAGAGAATAAATTTCTGTTGTTTTAAGTCACCAAAGTTATGGTAATTTGTTACAGCACCCTAGGAAACTAATCCACCCGCTTCGGCTGAAGCTGGGACACCCGCAACTACATCTGTCCTGAGATGGTATAAACGCACTTCATCTCATTATGCTTCATTTCCCTGACCTTGTAGTTGCTAACCACAGAAAATTAAGAGGCAAAACAGAAAACCTTGCTCATTCTAAGAAGAGGGGAGAAGGCCAGGAGACAGACTTATTTTCTGCTGTTTTTTCAAAATCCGCCAACACTGATGTTCAGCAGCCTCATTATCCTATGAGATAAAAAGCCTTCCATACTTCGCTGCTGGATAAACTACAATCAGGACATGGGAGTGAGTTTGGGTAGAGGCGTGGGGCAGGACAAGATGTGGAGAAGAAATTGCCCATTCTGACACCTCTGGAGTGATATGCTCAAATATCATCTTGATATCCAATCCAGATCAGCCGGGAGGTCTCATCCTTCTCCCAATGTGTTCACAGAGAAACACACATTTTCCATTAAATGCCGAGGTCACCGGCAGGGTGCTTTGGCAGAGCTGTGTGGAGAAGTTGTACAGCACCTGCCTACATATGTTTGGCCCAGTGCCCTCTTTTTGCTTCCCCTCTGATCAGAAGCACATTTATCTGCAACGTTTTTAAAGTCAGAAAAATAAAGAATCTCTCCTAGATAGTTTTGATTTTTTAAAACCAATTCCAGACCATGCACAATATTTTGATTGACTTCCAATTATGACATCCTACTGCATTTATTTTGTTCCAATAGAGCACAGAGAAATCTCCTATGAATATCTATTGCTGCAAAGAAGAGCTCTTCTCTCATTTCTCCTCACTTCCCTTTCGTTGCAACTTTTCTCTCTCTCCTCTCTTCCCCCTGATCTGAGTGCCCCCCTCCCGGATTCAATCAGTCTTTCCCGTTCCCCACCCCTCGACAGCCAGCCCAAGGCAAATCCTGAAGTAGGAAAATTTGTTCTTCCACACAACACGTTCCCTTTTATGCACCATTTCTGCCCTCAGCTCACCAATGCTGGGTATCCAAGGATACTGAATATCTTTCTGTGCCTTGCTTTCCCTATTTGTACAAAAAAAAAGACTTGTTCTTTCCATTTGTAAACTAAAGATAACCATGCCACCTTCAAGGGAGTTATCGCAAGGATTAAAATGTACAAGAGTCTAAAACTGTGGATATTGTCTAAGTTTTACCACCCTCCTGCATCCCAGTCCCCCTCGGGCTCTGCTTCCTCCTCACTCTTTATCCCACATCCTGACACTGGCCATTGATCCATAGTGCAATTTTAAATCAAGGTGAAACCTCTTTCAAGAGTGCTTATTTCCTCACTTCCAACTGATGAACAGAAATCTTTAATACTTGGTCAAAGCATTTTAGCCTTGGGGAGAGGGATCAGAAAAAGAGAGGCACCTCCTCTGTCCAGGGGAAATGCCAGCTCCAGATGCTCCACGATGTCACAACCCATCCTGCTTCCTCCATGTTGATCTGCCTTCTTGTGAGACAGAGAGAGAAAGAAAGCAAGAGACAGAGAAGCAAAGACAGGCACACAGAAGGCTACAGTCCAGGTGTCCAAAGGTCCACTAGCTACTCTGATCTGTTCCCTGCACCCCACCCCTAGGACACAGTGGTTAGAGATGTCCCTCGCTTCTGACTTTACTCAAATGTGTCCTAACTGAAGCTCCAGAAAGAAATGGTTGAGATCTTCTAATCCCTCTCCTTGCCAAGTTCAAGCCTCCCTACTGGAGGAATGAAAGGCTCCATACATGTAGTCATTCCATAGTTACCAAAGCTTTGCTTTGAACAGATTGACCTGTGTACCCCAGGTGTCATCTGAGGCTTTCCCAACCCTCACGAACCTATGTACACTTGAGCAATCAATTCCATAGTCAGTGACAGTTCAAACCCTCCCATGGGTTCCAAAAGTTACTTAGGGTTTGTTTCCATGACGTCTCTTCCAATTCTGCCTTCAGTGTTGAGCAAACTGTCTCTGTGTCACTCCACATTAACTCAGAAACTAAGCCTCTTTTCCGATTTACACAAAGAAATCTGTCCTTGCAAGATGACACGTGCGGTAAGTAATGTCACTGGGCACTGAGAGTGTCCCATCACGTACTGTATAGCATCCCATGATCCCATGGCCATTTCCTGTCCTCCCTCCACAACTTCTCAGCAGTCCACAGATTTCCCTTTCTGCCCCACACAGTAGCTTCACCCTCTTCTCTCAAGGCTTGAGGCCAGCCAACACCAGGGCCCCAAAAGAGTGAACCTCTGCCCGAGAGAAATGACTGTTGACAACTTCTAGGAGAACAAGTGTCTCCTAATCACATGCATAGGACAATTCAGCAGAGGAGACTTTGTGTAAGCAAAGAGGAAAAACCAGGAGCTTTAGCAGCCAGAGTTGAAAACCATGCATCTGTCATAGATGCCGACCCTGAGTGTGATAGGGATTAAGTGGAGAAAATGTAGCCAAAGACTGGGAAAGAGAAAGGTAGAAAGCAATGCTGTAGACATAGAAAAAGGACTTGAGGACACGGGGAGGGGGAAGGGGAAGCTGGGACGAAGTGAGAGAGTAGCATGGACATATATACACTAACAAATGTAAAATAGATAGCTAGTGGGAAGCAGCTGCATAGCACAGGGATATCAGCTTGGTGCTTTGTGACCACCTAGAGGGGTGGGATAGGGAGGGTGGGAGGGAGACGCAAGAGGGAGGGGATATGGGGATGTATGTGTACATATAGCTGACTCACTTTGTTATACAGCAGAAACTAATACAACATTGTAAAGCAATTATACTCCAGTAAAGATGTTTAAAAATAAAGAAAGAAAGAAAGAAAGAAAGAAAAAAAAAAAAAAAAAAAAGAAAGCAATGCTGTGACCCAGTGACAGTTAAAGGTCTGCTCAGAGAACTCAACCAAGACATTTGCCATCTCTCTGCCCTGTTTCCTTATCTGCAGAATGTTATACTCAGGACTGACTGAGTCCTCATTCTCATTTCCTCGATAAAGATACCAAGGATGAAAGAAACCAAGTAACTCTCCAAAACAGAGGTATTTTACGCTATGTGTTTGGTATTTAGAAAGGGACATCAGCTTTTTTACTACACTAGGGCACTAATTAGTCAACTGAACCAATGTACAAAATAGAATACCAGAGTGAATGTCAGGGTAATTTGGCTATATCGTTTGTCATCCCATTGATGGTCCAAACTTATTCAGCTGGTCAAGCTGGCTTCACATGGGAAGGAAAGATGGAAAACTCTGAAGACAGAGGAGGGCAGCTCCTTGATTGTGAACCTATCAATAGCTGTGTTTCCTTACAAGAACCTGCCAGCATGCTCTATCTGTTAAGGACAGAATGTACACATTTATCTTGGAGGAGAGGATGAGTTTCCCAAAATCCACATCCCCAAATTGTTAAGTCCTATACCCATCTCCTCTGCCACTTCTCTTTTCTAATAAAGCCTCTCTACCATTTCGAATGTGGTTAACAGAAGCCAGCGCATGTAGGGGTAGTAACATAGTTACACCATGTGCTAATGTTGACCTGGCTTGACTTGATGGGCTAAGGTTGTTGTGATGGGGCGGGGCTACCTAACACACACTGTCATTTCATTATCACCTCTATGATTCTGGCTTCTGCTGAACATTCACAAAATGTTAAAGAATCAAATCAGTGAATGTTTCTGCTGTTTGGGATTAACAGCCTGTTTCAGATTTACACAAATCAAAGGAACAAAATCAAAACACAACATAGAATTTGCAAAATAATAGTAATAAAGTAAAGGAGAACACACAATTTCCCATTGATGCAGAGTCTAAAGAAAACGGAAAGCCTCAGTCCTGGATGCCTTCAAGTCTCTGGTTTCCTTGGGGAGTGAAATCTGTAGGTTTCTGTTTATTCCTTGGTAATGAATGATGAGATGATAAAGCATAGGTTAAGCAAAGATCTTCTTCCACATGTCCGTAGACAAAATGTCAACCAAGGGGCCCAGGATGTAAGTGGAACACAGCACATGTAATCCAAGGCGTCCTTCTCAGGTGTCCAAGCCATTGGTGTGACCATAAGCCCTCTAGGGACAGAGATGGGAGGGGGCTGAAAAGTGACTCTTAGGCTTCCTACAATCAGGGTTTTCATATGTGAATTTTCGATGTGGGTTGTCTGTGAATGCTTACTTGATTAAAGTGGGGCTTCACAGAGGAAGAAAAAGAGAGAGAAAGAGAGAATTCCAAATACCAATTTCAAATGAGTGATTCGATTTTTCTTCATTTTAAATTTATTCCTACAGCATGTACACACACATGCCACAAATACAAATAATCTAGAACTGACTTAAAAAAAAAACAAAAAGAAAACATAAGACCAGTCCTTGGAACTTTGCTTCAGAAGAAAGAGTGTCAAGTGAGAGATCTTTCTCCATTAACAATAATACAAACAAAGTTTGAGAAGACCCACAGAAAAGTCGAGACCAACTCAGCTCCAGAGCCTCCGAAAGCAGCACCATACAAATTATGCAGGCTGGAAAAACACACCCCAGGTCCTGCCAACTGCAAACATGATTGCAGCAATGGAGCTGGAAGATGCCAAACAAACAGATAAAAGGGAACATATAGCTTGCTGCCAGGTAGGGGTTGCCAAGTACGATTACCAGAAAATTCCATCCTGTTGGAGATTTGGGTAATTTGATGGCAGAAAATGCACAACCTGAACACTTTTAAAGGGCTCTGTTATCAAAGCCAGAGCAACTCCTGACTGTCAGTGATGTGCTTGCCCTCATGTCAATCACAAAGGCAGATACTGCTTTTTCAAGGTGATTGCACTTAGGCCTAATGATGGCCATTTTCTGAGTCTCTTTAGAGGAGGCATCAGTAAACTTCCATAAAGGTCAGAGAGTAAACATTTTAGGCTTTAGGTCATGTAGTCTCTATCACAATTATTTAACTCTGCTGCAATGATAGACCCTGGCCAGATATGAGTCACAGGCCGTAGTCAGCCAAGCCTTGCTTTAGACAGTCAGCTTGTAGAGTCAACATGCCCCATAGTTCAGAGTGGACGTGAATAGAGATGGACTTCTGTGTTAGTGTCACATTTATACACTTACTCATACCAACTCCCCACGTAACGCTCTGGGAGATTCAAGGTGGCTGCAAGTTCTCTGAAACTCTTCCGATGGAAGAGGTAAGAGCCTTCCCCTCTCCTCTTTAATCAGAGCTGTCTCTGTGATTGCTTGACCAGCAGAATACACCAGAAGGGATGCTGTGCCAGTTTCCAGGCTGGCAATTTCTCATACCTGCTTTTCGTTGCACTTGCTTGTGGAATCCAGCTGCCATGCTGTGAGGAAGTCCGAGCAGCCCCATAGAGAGGCCCACATAGAGGGGAGTCAAGGCTCCTGGCAATACCTTCAGCTGGGCTTCTAGCCTAGTCCCTAAAGCACCCCTCACAAGGTCCTCCACATACCCTGTTGTCTGCTATTCAGATGCAGAGGGTCAGCAGGATACTCTAAGGTCTTGGGGAATGATGAAGCCACTAGATGAAGGAGCCTGAGTCCCTAAAGAACTGAGTGGGACAGAGACCTCTCCCCCATCCTGCACCCCACCAACCTGTTGCTATTTATCTGCACTGGACTCCAACAAACCTTTACTTATTAAGCCACTGGGATTTTTAAGGTTGCTACATACTCCATACAGTTGGCACACCCTAAAAAAAAAAGACACAAGGAAGGTATGCCACTCTGGACAAGTGTCATAGCAGGACATCAGATATATCTAAAGACAAATTAGTAGGGCTCTATAATTGACTCACACTGTGAATCAGAGCTTTCTGTGTTCTAAAACCTAAATGAGAAGTGTTTATTCTCATAAACACTTGTTGTTTATTCAGTGAAACCTACTCACGGTGGAGCTTATTTATAATGGGGCTGACCAGACGCATTTGAAAGATGAGGCTCTTTCCACACTTGGTCTCCAGGAAGCACGAGAGACAGGCAGTGGTCTCTGAGCTGTGAGAGCTGGTGAAAGCTTCCTCACGAGCCCTCATACACACAATGCCTGAAATTGCTAATTACCTTTTTGGTTAAAGAAATTTAATGTCCCAGTAATATGGAAAAATTATCTGAAAGAACTTACACTTTAGATCTGGGATCAGCAAACTATGGCCCCAGGGCCAAATGCAGCTTGCCACCTATTTTTGTATGGTCCATGAGCTAAGAATGGCTTTCATGTTTGTAGATAGTTGAAAAGAAATATTCTATATCAAATGAAAATTATATGAAATTCATGTTTCAGTATTCCATGAATAATGGTTTATTGGAACACAGCTATACATTTTCTTTAAATGTTGTCTAAAGCTACTTTCTCACAACAATAGCAAAGCAAGCAGTTGTGATAGAAACCCCAGGCCTGCAAAGCCTAAAATACTTACTATTAGGCCCTTCAATAAAAAGTTTGCAGGCCCTTCCTTTGGACCATTGTGGTCCATGAACTCTTTATCCTGAATTAATTTACTGCATTGGCCCCAGTCCTAACAATCTCTGAGGAACTCATCCCGACAGTTTAATAAGGAAGCAGGAGGCGGATTGAAGGAGAAAATCAAAAGCTCAGAGCAGGGCACCCTGCCCAGGCAGGGAGGGACAAAGGAAGGGTCCCCAAATGTCAGGAGGCATCACCAGGCACCCGGGAGAAGGATGTCCAGCCCAAGGAAGTAGTCAGTGAACTAAAGGGAAGGAAAAAAGGTGGAAGACAAAAAATTAAAATGTTCCTTGAGTTAGTCCCAACTCCCCTCAACCTGTAAACACGTCCAGTGGTTTTAATATTTTATTAAAGTGAAACAAACTGATCAAAAGAATCACATATAAAGTAAATTTTTAAGAGTTTTTAAAAAGAAACCCAAAGGACAGACTATCTCATTGCAATACAACATCTTCCAGTTTTGCGAAAATTGTTAATTCAATGCTAATACCACCTGTTCCCAGACCTGCTCTCTCAGTGAGGGGTCGATGGTCCTGTCCATGTGTCCAGCTGACCTCCTTTCTTACCTGCTGCTTCACAGGGAGCTGGGGTCTCATCCTGGACCTCCATGGAATGGAAATAACAGAAAACTCCCACAGAAACTTCAAAGGACTCTCCATTCAGGCCAGCTCTGAAGCCACATCCCTTAAGACCTCCTAGAATTTGGCTTTGGTAGGGCCCAGGAGGGCCAGTAAGGGATTAGGAGAAACAGAAATCTTTGTTCATGCTCTGATCTCCAACCTGACATCAGCCCAGAGTTACAGCCTGGACAGTTGGCACATGTTGGCACTCGGACTCAGGTGGATTAACTTCTAGGAGATTTGTTCTCAGTAATCTTTATTTTCACATGGTTGGGAAAAGCTTCAAAGTAACAACCATGATTCATGAGCTTTTTCTAAAAAATAATAATAATACAGATTTGGCATCTGTGCAGATTTCAACCTCAAACGGAGTCCAGGAAAGACACCTTTAAATAAAACCTCTCCTGGCACTTCCCTGGCAGTCCAGTGGTTAAGACCCCTGCTTCCACTGCAGGGAGTGAGGGTTCGATCCCTGGTCTGGGAACTAAGATCCCGCATGCCATGCGGAGCGGCCAAAAACAAAAACAAAAACAAAACAACAAACAAATAAAACCTCTCCCACTTCTACCTTCTTCCACACGTTTCCATGTTCTTTACACTCCCCCTGACCCCCACAAACTTCTCACTAACTCCCTCCTCTCTTTAAAATTCCCCTGACTCACAATTCTTCCTCTAAGGCTCTCAGTGACCAGCCCCTCCTAAGGTGTCTTGACAAGACTGCAAGAAGCTTACTTTTATTAAAAATCAACAATTAACAATCCTTTAAAGACCATCAGTGGCTTAAAATGATCATCTTAAGGCACTTTAGACCATATAAATCCTGGTCATAAGCATGATGAGGCACTCATCTGATACACGAAAACAAAGATGTCAAATATGGTAGTGAACCAAACTAAGACAATTTAGCCTGTAGGGAACTAAGACAATGGGACTATAAGCTAAGACCATAACCTCGTACAAAAATGCAGGATTAGCTCAATAAGCCAACTTATCATTCCAACTTCATTCACAAAATACGGTTTGCATAAACTACATCATATAAAAGGGCCTGTGCATTCAGCCAAAGGAATGGGAGAGCAGACTGGGAAAGGTTTAGGTAAAGATGTGGTTTGGATATTTTCACCGTAGAATCGCTCAATGCCACATGCCAGACTTTACCATTATACACTACGTACAATACGTACCAAATTTTATTTTGCATATCGCTGACTGACAGTAAATCAATGAAACCAGAACATAATTCAAAGTATCAGAGAGAAGTTAACCTGGCCCAAATCAGCAGCCAGAGTGGTTTATTCCACCTAACTGTGATAGTGGCATTATACAAGTAATGCAGATCAAATGAAAAACAGGAACTATTAAAAGAATAACGCTATACCTTTTCCAAAAATGTGTCCTAATAGGAAAGTCAACGATAAGGGCAGAAAAATTGAACTGGGCTTGGAAAAGACAAGTTGCAAGTGACTATAGAAAAAAGCAATTTGTGTAGTATGTCACTGTCCCCTGGGATCTCGGTCACGTAGATCTGTCTCCGTGGTTTTTGATGCAGACAGCACAACAATCACCTGAGGATCATCTTAAAATACACAGGGGCAGGCCCCAACACAAATCAATTGAACTGAATAATCCTGAGAGTGAGTCGGGGCATCTTTATTTTTTAAAAGGTTCTTCAGGAGATTTGAACATGCAGCCAGCATTGAAAGCCACTGCATCTCCCAGAGACACCCTCCAATGTCCAAAACCCCCAACTGGAAGAAGAGCAACACCAAGATGGCTTACAGGGTAACTTGGAGGCAGCAGCTCAGCAGTTATGAAAACTGCTTTTAGGGAATTCCCTGGCCGTCCAATGGTTAGGACTCTGTGCTCTCATTGTCAAGTGCTCGGGTTCGATCCCTGGTTTGAGAACTAAAATCCCGCAAGCCACATGGCATGGCAAGAAAGAAGGAAGGAAGGAAGGAAGGAAGGAAGGAAGGAAGGAAGGAAGGAAGGAAGGAAGGAAGGAAGGAAGGAAGGAAGGAAGGAAGGAAGGAAGGAAGGAAGGAAGGAAGGAAGGAAGGAAGGAAGGAAGGAAGGAAGGAGGAAAGAAAGAAAGAAAGAAAGAAAGAAAGAAAGAAAGAAAGAAAGAAAGAAAGAAAAGCACTTCTAGAGTCTTCTTTGCTCTAACAACCAGCCTTCCCAGAGAAGACATCCTGAGTCAGCACCCGTTCCCACTCCCAATCCATACACAACTTTCTTCCCAGCTCCAGTGCCCTGTAAGATCTGCTAAGGAGATGATGACCCAGACGAGAAGAGAAAGTGCATAATACAGAATTGAGAGCCATCGGAGCTCAACAATTTTGCCTGCACAATTATCACAGGCGTACCCTTCTGCTGGCATACTGCCTAGGCTGATGGGGCTACTCAAAATGTTCTTAGATTGTTGGGTTTCCTACAGGTATTATGAAGGTTGATGGAATTTTTGTCTTGAAATAGTTCTAAAAGTTCTCATAAGTAAGTCTGGAAGACCCATTTCGAATAAGTTTTCCTTTCTACCACTGAATTCGAAGCTATATTCCTTAAATATACAATGTTTTTGGCCTTTTAGATATGTTGAAGTCTGTTAACCACCAACACATGTGTTATATAATGGTTTTCTTTGGACAAAATTAAAGCTATTCATCCCCCCAAATCCCTCTAGCTGCTTCAAGGTGTCTTGAGTCCAAAGCACAGTTAATTTAGTGCTTGCTCCACTGTGGCTAATTAAAATATGCTTTAGGTGGTTCAGCATATTTTCCCACGCAATTTCCCCCCTTGAGCTGGTCTACTTCTTTCCTTCCTTCCTTTTATTTCTGTGATTCACCCAAGGATTATGTTATTTGACCAACCATGGTGCAAAAAATAACTATTGGCCAAATCTAGCTGAAATGCAATATTAATTCCTAATTTATTTTTCTGAGGAAAGTCATGCTCCAGCATCCTTTCATTCATTTTCCATAGAGAGCTAAGCTTTCGGCCCAAACTACCTTAATGGTAGCTTCCCAGATGGAATTCCAGCCTGCTTTCTGACCCAGGCACCACAGGGATGCAGGTGGAGGAGAAGAAGCTAAACTTGAATTGAGTCAGAAGCTTCTGGACATTCCTTTCAGGAAATAATCTTGTAGCAAACCTATCTAACGAAAATCAGATCTCATTCAGAGGAGGGAAATTTGCTTTCCTGGATAAAACATAATTGGTCCCATAAGATCTATTACCCCAAGAACAAAAGGTCCTGTCTACACAGCACTAAATGAAGTGGTCAATGAATTTAGCCAAAATCCCTAATAAAAAAAACCAAAATATTCTCTTGGAATTCAAAGCCTTTTAGGGAACATATTGGAGAGAGTGACTCATATTTATTAATGGGTTTCAGGCACACTTGTTCCTTGATCAAATAAATACACTGTTCATCAACAGATATGTTTGAATGCTTACTATGTGCTCAGTCAGAACTGTGCCAAGTCAGAAAGGAGACCTGGAAGATGCATAAGACCGATGCAAAAGAAACGAGGGTTTTGCATGACTTCTGCTTTCAATTATAGGTTATGAAGCAACGTAACACATATACGTTCTGAAATTTTGCAGTTTTTCTCTTTTGCTACCAAAAAAATACAAGTCATCTCCATTTTAGCTACCAGAACCTAGTATGATGAATGGCACATAGCAGGTCTTAACAAATATGTGTGGCATCAACAAACAAGTGAACACATGAACGAATATTTTTCTGAGCATATAGAGTACTTTACACGGAGAGGTCATAGTAATAGACACTCTCTTAAGCGCTAGTATACTTGGTACTAAAGACCGCTCACTCTTTACCAAAATCCATGTCATTTCCTTCTTCCTCTCCCTGAGCACACAGCTGATCCCCAGTTTGCAGCCCCCCTCGCAGGGATGAGTTCTAGCCAATGGAGTCTGCGTGCAAGATGGATGAGCCACTTCTGAGTCTCACTTCCATGCCCCTCCCCTTCCTGCTAACTGGGATGAGGCAACCACCCGAGCTTGAAGGCCATGTGCTTATGATGGCAGTGCCCCTGTCAGGCTGTACCCCTGCACGACAGCGAAGCCTTTCCACCAGCCCAGGCAATACTGGTACTATTATTCCATTTTTACAGGTGAGAAAACTGAGTCACAGGGAAATTAATCATAGATAATAAGAGGCAGCAAAGGGATCTGAACTGGAACACATTTCTATCGCAACCCTTGTATTCTTGCTCAAAATGCTTAAAGAAGCTTCTGAATCATGGACCTCTAAATTCTTCCAGGTGACCATTCCCACAACATGGAATAAAAGTGATGATCTCTCCACATATGCCATTCATGGGGTTCCACCTTCACCTCCTCCCTTACCTCTCATAGATGTGACCCATGATGTGGGTGCACATCAAGACAGCATACCCCCTTAGTAAGTCTGTCCCAGATCTGCCATAACTTTCTATCTGGTACTGGCTATTTTGTCCACCCCTCAAACAATGCCATGCTGCCTGTTCAATAATAGACTTATAACAGCAAGACAGAACAGAGTTCAAGCATTCAGTAATGTTTTCTTCATTTGAAACAAACAAAAAAGCATAATTAAACAAATCTTGTAGAAGGTCAGCAAGAAAACCACTAAACATTTTGCTGTTTTGCTATTAAAATGTTCCCATTAAAGTCTTCAGAAGCGGGGGAGCAATACCTGTAGAATTCATTGAAAGGTTACATATATTATGCTCAAATATTTCTATAATTCACTGTAGTATCGAAGGTGACAGACATGATTTAGAAATCAGAACGTTCTCTTTAACTGAGATGTCCAGTTAGCTGAGGGTTAATTCATTTATTCAGTAAAACTCCTCAGGGCAGAGAGGTCTCTGAGCTGGGGGGTGCCCGAAAAAGAACACAGAACTTTAAAATAGCCCCGTGCAAAGGGAATTTTATCTCCAATGGCTTGATCACACACAGTCCAACTAGAGTTGAAATAAATATCTTGCCCCTGAAACTTCTCACATGCAGAGCATAGAAACTTCACACACACAGAGCAGTATATAAAGAGTGTCATGCATTTCACAAATCAAGTGCAGTTTAAATCCCGGAGACCACAGCTGGCCCCACAAAGCAAAGTGGGAAGACAGCCGACCGTAGGTTCCAACTCCTGCTTTGTGTGCCTTGCTGACCAAAATCAATAAATGAAATCCCTGTGGTGACTTTGTAAGCATCCTCTTTCCTTTGAGGACATAAGAGCTGATGTGCCATCATTTGGGCAAGTGCTTATTCCAGATTCTGGCCATGTTCTCCAGGACCCCGGCTCTTCTAGAATCCCAATACTAATGATGTAGAAACACAGACAAATAGCTGCTTCCATCTAAATCTTCTGAATGAAACTGGGTGTACTGTTTTCATAAATTAAATTTTTGAACCAAATGCTAACTGCTACAAATATCGATATTCATTATATCACTGTCTTACAAAAGTCTTCAGGTAAAACAAAAAAAGACCACAATAAGCTATGGATGGAATTGTGGCACAGGTGATGCAGACATCAGTATGATACTGGCGCTAGAAGACATTCTCTACTTGACTCTCAACTATATATAATAATAGGGATAGGGAAATGGTCAGGACACTGGCTTTTAATTTTAAGATCATTTTATTTGCCATTGTAATGGATTTTTAAATATTATTTGGGGCCATTGGGTCACTTCCAGAATAAATAAGGAAGAGATATTAGAATGGACCAAATAAGAGAAGGATGGATCTGATCAGTTCACCCTTGGAAAACTGCTAGTGCATGCCAGCTTTCCCTCATGGGTGGAAAAATTAGAAACAATATGGAAAATACAGTAAGTTTTTCATAAAGTTCAATTTATTCAATTTAAAGGACTGTATAATTGTAAGACTATGTCATTTCTATTCTTTTGATGTGTCAACGTCCTTTTCTAGGAAGTAATATAACTATATGAGACAGTTGCTAGCATTTTGTCCACAATTGGCAAAATTAAAAGTCAGCAATTCTCTTCTATGGCCAAAAGGATGTTTTTGAGATTCTTCTTCTGGTCCATGGAGTCTAAGTTCTAGGAGCTAATCCAGTCTCCCTCCTGCAATATGCAACTAAAATATGGCAACAGCAGATGAATGTGAGATTTCCTTGATGCTCCCAACATGAGTGAATTATAATGGATACCAGAGTTTTCAAGACTAGAAGTGTTTCCTGACCATCTTCTGTGGACTCACTACAGATCTTAGAATTGCTACTGAAGAGAGAAAGAGCTGTCCCTTCCAAAAAAGAATTTACAATCTAGTTGTAAAACAACAAGCACCCACGTGAACTACAAAGAAAACAGACACACGCATGCACACGCATGCGTACGCGCCTTGCCAAGGGTGAGGTTGTGCAGCACAGACTAAGGGCAATAGAACTGTTGAGAATAAAGGTGAATGTGGGGCTGCATAACACAAGAAATAATTCTTGAGCTGATTGTTAATGGAAGAGAGGTGTCTGTGTTGGCTACAAAGTTACAGAAGGCTTTCTGAATGGATACAAAAGCACTAAAAAGGAATCAAGGCGACTTGGAAAACAAACTTATGGTTACCAAAGGGGAAAGGTGGGGGGACGGATAAATTAGGAGTTTGGGATTAACATAGACACACTACTATATATAAAATAGATAATCAACAAGGACCTACTGTATAGCACAGGGAACTCTGCTCAGTACTGTGTAATAATGTGTATGGGAAAGGAATCTGAAAAAGAATAGATATATGTATATGTATAACTGAATCACTTTGCTGTATACCTGAAATTAACACAACATTGTAAATCAGCTATACTCCAATATAAAATTAAAAATTAAATTTTAAAAAAAGGAATCAAGGAGAGAATGATGGTACATCATTAGATGTGGAAGAAAGCAAAGTGACAGGCCCAGCTATCATGGATGGGTCCTAAGAGGCTAGAGGAATCAGGCATCAAGCAGCCCCTCAGCAGAGGCCTAAAATAAGATGCTATGGAATTTAGGCACAACTTTGTGACACACTCATGGCTATCATACTTAATCCAGTATAAGGTCAAGCCAGGAACAAAGTGGCAAGGAAATGTCAAGGAAGATCCCCAAATTCATCCTATCCCACCAGTCTGAAACCAAAAATAAACGTCTATCCAAAGTCCTTTGGTCTGTAGATCAATTTAAAAGCTTTAAATGTATCAAGCCCAGTGATGAGCTTATCACAGCAATTCATGTGGCAGATGAGGCAACTATAGTCTAGACTATGCATTATAATGGTTTATAATACTATTTATTACAATAATATTTGTGACAAAATACTATTTCTTCGTATTCGATTTTTGATTTTTCTCATTAGGGAGAAATTAAATTCCTTTTAATTTTAGTATAATTCATTCATTCATTTAAATTTAATTCATTTTTCTCCTTAAAGCGGTGACAGTTTTAAAAGGTTGAGAGACATTAGTCTAGATCTAGAAAGAGCACCAGATTCAGTTTTGTTAATAATGTTTCTCTTACATATTTAGTCATGAAGATTGTCTTCAGTGTCTCAGGTTCCCAAATTTTAACACTTTTTCCTCCTTTCTGTTCTGTCTCAGGTGCCAGGTTCTGGTATACAACTTTTTTTGTACTGAGGAAAATATTTGCCATATGAGTTGCATATACCTTAGAAAAATTTTAAGGCAAGATTTGTCTTCTGTAGACATATCGGCATTTTAAGGGTTTTATCATGCTATGGAATGAAAGGTATTGGTCTGTCACATGCATTCATCCCTCCTAGGTACAAAGATCTCTTTGTACCAAGGAGCAGACATTCTTCCACACATGCCAGATGGCCACTGTCCTTTCTACAAATACTTAAACTGCATTGCACAAATGCCGAAGCCTGGGCTCCAAAGGGTATTATGACCAACAGGGAGTGGCCATACTAGCAGTAAATAAAGCTCATAACGTTTCTGCTATGGTCCAGGCATGTTCACATCACTACACGTGACAAACTTCATTAATCCCCAAAACAACTCTACGAAGCAGGTGTTATTATTATCACCCCTATTTTATAGACGAGGAAACTGAAGCAAGAGAAGTTATGCTACAAGCCAGGTCACATCCAGCACATGCCAGAGCCAAGGTTTAAACCCCGCTGGTTTGACACCAGGGCTTGTGCCCTGAAGCATTCCATGATACCGCTTGGGAAACTGGCTCAGAGCAAGGGCTCTGAGCCTGGCAGATCTGCATTCAAATCCTGTCTCTACCATTTCCCACCTGGTGACCTTGAACTAATTACCCAGCTTCTCTGAACCTTAGTTTCTGCCGTTTGCTTGTCTCATGGGATTATTATGAGTTGTAAATGAGATCATGCCTGGCTGAATGTATCCAAACTTAAAAAATAAACAGGATCAATACTGTCAAAATGTCAGTTCTTCCTGACTTGATCAATAGATTCCACAGATCTATAGATCCAGTCAAAATCCCAACAAGTTACTTTTTGTATACCAACAAACTGGTTGTAAAGTTTATATGGAGAGGGAAAAGCCCCAGAATACCCAACACAATATTGAAAGAGAAGAAGAAAGTTGGAGGACTGGTGTTATCCAACTTCAAGACTTATTATAAAGCTCTAGTACTCAAGACAGTGTGGTATCATCAAAAGAATAGACACATAGATCAACAGAACAGAAGAGAGAGCCCGGAAATGGACCCACATAAATAGAGTCAACTGATCCTTGACAAAAGAATAAAGGCAATACAATGGAGAAAAGATAGTCTTTTCAACAAATGGTGCTGCAACAACAGGGCTTCCTCATGCAAAAAACAATTAATCTAGATAGAAACTTTACACCCTTCACAAAATTAACTCAAAATGGATCATAGACCTAAATGTAACACAAAACTATAAAACTCCTAGAAGATAACACAGAAGGAAATCTAGACTACCTTGTGTATGGTGATGATTTTTTGATACACACCAAAAGCATGATCCATGAAAGAAAAAATTGATAAGCTGGACTTCATTAAAATTAAAAACTTCTGCTTTGCAAAAAGCACTGTCAAGAGAATGAGAAGACAAGCCACAGACTGGGAGAAAATATTTGCAAAAGACATAGCTGATAAAGGACTGTTATCCAAAATATACAAAGAATTCTAAAACTCAACCAAAAAAAGAATGATGTGATTTTAAAAATGGGCAAAAGACCTGAACAAACACCTTGCCAAAGAAGATATACAGATGGCAAATAAGCACATGAAAAGATGCTTCACAGCACGTGTCATTAGGGAAATGCAAATTAAAACAATAATGAGATACCACTACACACCTATTAGAATGGCCAAAATCCAGAACTCTGATAACAGCAAATGCTGACAGGAATGTGGAGCACGAGAATGCTCATTCATTCCTGGTAGGAATGCAATATGTTTCAGCCACTTTGGAAGACAATTTGGCTAAACATACTCTTCCCATACAATCCAGCAATCACACTCCTTGGTACCTATGCAAAGGAGTTGAACATTTATGTCCACACAAAAAACTACACAAGTATATTTATAGCAGCTTTATTCATAATTGCCAAAACTTGGAAGCATCCAAGATGTCCATGTGGATAAATAAAGCTGCAGTACATCCAGACAACGGAGGATTTTTACAGCACTAAAAAGAAACGAACTACCAAGCTATGAAAAGACAAGGAAGAAACTTAAATGCATATAAAGTGAAAGAAGCCAATCTGAAAAGGCTACATACGATATGATTACGAATATATGACCTTCTAGAAAAGGCAAAACTGTGGAGACAGTAAAAGGATCAGTGGTTGCCAGGGATTAGGAGGGAAGGAGGGATGAATAGGCAGAATACAGAGGATTTTTAGGGCACTGAAACTACTCTGTATGATACCATAATAGTGGATATGAAACAGGAGGGAAGGGGGCAGGGCACAACCTTTAAAAGAATGACATAGTCATAGGACATGACAAAAACTGGTTAGAGCCAACTAGGTTCAAGATGGTGGAAGATTTGACTTCCAGTGGACCTTGAGCCTCATCAAATGCTCATTGTAATACATTAGCTAAATGACACACCCACAGGTGCCATGACAGTTCTGAAGCTAACCATCAAAGATCAAAAAGTGGGTGGTGGCCCAATTCCTGGAAATCTCCACCCCTTCCCCAAAATTGTTGAAATAATCCTCCCACTCATTTACCCAGCCCATAAAAACCAACCACACCATATTTCGGGGCCTCTTGCCTTCTGAGATGGCCCACACTCTTGTCTGTGGAGTGTGTTTCTCCCAAGGCAGTTCTCGTCTGTTGCAATGGACCACATTCTGTCTATGGAGCGTGTATCCGTCTATTGAGTGTGTATTTCTCTAAATAAATCCACTTCTTACCTATCACTTTGTCTCTCACTGAATTCTTTGTGCCACAAGACATCAAGAACCTGAGCTTCATTAAGTCCTGAGACCAGGTATGTGATCTCAATTAAAAGACATGGGTTCAAGTCCCAATCTGGGTTCTGGCCAGGTTCAAGTCCTGGCACATGGGTTCAAATCCTAATCTAGGTTTTGGCTGGGTTTGAGTCCCAGCACTGGGTTCAAGTCTCAATCTGAGTTGTGTGGTTTCAGATACATGTCATTGTACTTTTGTCCAAACTCACAGAATGTATAACACCAGGAGTCCACCCTAAGATAAACTATGGACTCTGAGTGGTAATGATGAATCAATGTAGGTCCTCAGCTGTAACAAAAGTACCGCTCTGGTAGGGGGTGTTGACAGCGAGCGAGGTGGGGTGGTTGGGGGGGGGTGTATAGGAAATCTCTTTACCTTCTGCTCAATTTTGCTGTGAACCCAAAACTGCTCTAAAAAATAAAGTCTATTTAGAAGGGGGAAAAAATCAGGATAGGCTTGGCGATGGAAACTAGAAAGCTAGAAGAAGAAGAGTCATATGGGTGAACAATCTTCTGAGCCCCAAGGTCCAGGACAGCACATAAGGAGCAGACAAGGGAAAGATAAAAGCTGAATCTACGTTGCTGGGAGCCACCCAGACAAGGGTAGGGAAGAGAAGTGACTCCGTCTGGGCTGACTGGATGTGCTGGTGACTGAGAGCCTGCTGAGACATCTCCTTCCTGGCCTAAGTCCCCAGGGCAGGGTCTCCACCCCTCCCCTTCCTGAATATACGAGAAGATGTAAAGGGTGTGCTAGTTAAACTCTTGTTGAATTCCTATGACAATATCGGAAACAATATACATCACTTCAACATAGACAAATGACTACAAACCACTGAGGGGGCTACAGGGATGAATGTTCTAAAACAGCCAGGAACCAGGAAGCTCTGCTTCTTGAAATCAAATACCGGCCAAAAGGCACTCTCAGCCGGTAGCCTCAAGCATATCACATGACTCAGAGGTGTTGCCAAAAACCTAGATTAAAAAAAAAATTAAACGGGAGGAGAATGGGGAAGAGAAAACAGAATCTCTCCCTAGGACCATACTAAAGGCATTTATTAGCCTGACCCACCCTGTAGCACCTTAGAAACAAAAAGTCCCCATCCAAATGCAAACAAACTTCTTTCCCTGCTGTGACTGCGTTTCATAACTCTTGCACTTCCTAACGTGGAGCCACTCCATCTATGAGGTCATTTGTTTTCCAAAGAATTCCGTTAAGGAGCTTGCCAATCATTCAGATTGCAGGCACTGGCCAGGAAAGCAGCATTAAGTCCCTTACTGCTCTTTCTTAAGTCAGTCAGAGCATTCAAATCCCATACAATTGTCTTTTCAAAAACAAAAAAAACCAAAAAACTGTGCTTACAAAGATAACAAGTTCCAAATGCTGTCTTTTCTTAAAGGTATGTTTGTTTCAAATCATATGTTTCTAATCTATAACAAACAGCCTGAGTTATAATTATTCCAACTCCACACATTATTCAAAAGCCAAGAGATAGCATGCAGAAATGATGAATGTGTTATTGGTGATATATAGAGTCAATCTGTTGATTCAAGACATAAACAGAGTCACAAGGAAAGAAGAAATGGTGAACAACAGATCCAATTTGCACTACGCCTGCTCCTAGAACAGCCCAGTTTCAGGCCCTCCAGATGAGAAGCAAAGGATCCCTGTTTTGTGGAAAGATTCTGGTGCGAGTCATTTACACTTCAGTGTTAATTTTAAATACTCAGCTCCTATACTCTATTTGCATTTGAAATTTTAGCTATAAATGAGAAATAAAAGGCTTTGTCTTCTTATTAAGGGAATCTGAAACCTCAATGAACAGATAACATAAATGTGAAAGAAAGGAGGAACTGGGAAATACACAATATGGTTAAGAAATAAGGATTTACCAAGAGTGTTAATTGCATACTTTTTATAAATGCTAACTTTAGTGGCTCCTTAGACTTACAACCAAAGGATCTATTGCAGGATTTCTTCCTTCTGTCAAATCTCATCAAGCATCAGGCTCCAAAAAGGGGGTTTTGTTTGTTTGTTTTATTTGCCTTTGGTAAGTATTGGCCAATTATCAGTGCATATTTTTAAATGGGCAAACTGAAGCAGTAATTGGGAAGACCTAGACTTATCTAATTTCACCCCTGAGGTTTAGGTCATTTCACTAATCGCTGAATATGAAGTTATAGACACACATAAGCTATTGGGTTTAGTGAAGTGCTATAAATAATCTTATAAATGCAGTACAACCCATTGAAATTCATATTTTAGAGAAGATCTTGAAGAAGAATGACTCCAAATGTGGTCCAGATGGACTCTGGAATCTTGGAGATGTCTTTCCCCAGTGCCAACCCTTTCCCTCAAACGTGAACCCTCTACTCTCAACCAAATTAAACCACACAGACCATGCTGGAATCACTTCAGATTTGTTTCTGAAAACATATTCCTTTTCTCCAAAGAAAGGAATCAGAAATAGTCGAATAGAAAAAAAATGACCTAGGTCAGGATCAATGAGCAATATCACCTAGAATGGAAGGAAAAGATTATATGAGAATGTTCTCTTTCAATTTAACTCAGGCAGGCCTGAAATTCACTCTGGACAGTGAACGGGTCTGGCATTTTCTTCTTTACAAGTGAGCTTTTGATCAGCACCCTCACACAGGAAGCCCAAACTTGTCTCTATTTTTCATTCTGTAATGAAAGCCAACACCACAGTTGTGAAAAGGGAAATCCATGGTGAATTGAAAAACCTTTTTAGGAATCCATTTTACTTCAAGATGCTTACAAATCTTAGTGCATTTCAGATTTACCTCAAAACATACCATATCTCACAGAGTTTCGTGGAGGAAATGAGATTGATAAATGAATATTCCTTGATAGGAAACCCAAATCCTCCACAAGAAGAGAAACCTGATTCGTGTCCCTCATAAATATAATAAGCACAGCCTGATGCTAAGCATCAGATTTCCAGGAACTCTACCCGTAATGAATTAGTCTACTCTCTGGGAAAGAAAGGGAAATAATCGGTAGATACATGTTCCAGAAGAAAATGAAACCATTAATTAAATTGAGATATCTCCCCATCCTGACACTAGGTGACTAAAATAAATACTAAAATGTTCCAATAACTGCATAAAATAATGAACCAATTTCAAAAGTAATTATGAAAATTTTATTTTATTCCTGCATGCATACTAGTAATATTTATTGAATACCTACCATATGCAGAATGCAATCCCAGAGAATGCCACACCTCGGAAGGAACATAAGATAAAGCCACTCCTAGTCTTGAGAATATAACCACATAAATGCAAAAATAAATTTAAAATTATCCAAACCCCTCAGTAATTCTAAACTATTGGAGAGAAGTATTTTCTGAATTCAGAACAATTTTTCTGCTATGGATTACACACATAAACAAATACAATTTTAAGGCTAAGTGCCTTGTGGCTGCATTTGGTTAAATGTTGTTTAGTAGACATTCTGCACTCAACAACAGATTTAAATGTGCCCAAATTATCTGCCTGTTAGTTTTAGTTTACATGGAATTCAATCATGTGTATGTAGACTTCCTAAAATGGTGAAACTTCCTAAATGGTGAAAGACACTTCCTAAAATGGTGAAAAAACAGCTTTCTTAAGTAGGTACATATTTCCTTTTAAAGATTCCTGTAAATTTTATTTTGCTAATAATATCTCTTTCTTACTAACAGCTCAGAAGTAAATATAAACTTACTTACAATTATCATAAAATTTAAGTTACTGAAGCCCTATTCAATAAATTGCAATTTTCATAAAAATCACATGTAAAAGTAACTGCCAAAATTGGAATAAAAGTAACAGCTAACCTTTTTTCTGTGCTTATTGTGTGCCAGCCACTATGCTTATGTGTATGTTGATCTCATTTAATCATTAAAACAACCTTTTTAACAGTACTGAGGTTGTTCTCAAAAAACTAAAAATAGAACTACCATATGACCCAGAAGTTCCACTCCTGGGTGTATATCTGGAAAAAACTCAAAAACACTAATTCAAAAAGATACACGCACCCCAATGTTCATAGCAGCATTATTTACAATTGCCAAGACATGGAAGGAACCTAAGTGTCCATCAACAGATGAATGGATAAAGAAGCTGTGAGATACACACACACACACACACACACACACACACACACACACACACACCCCACAGTGGAATACTACCCAGCCATGAAAAAAGAATGAAATAATGCCATTTACAGCAACATGGATGGACTTGGAGGGCATTATGCTTAGTGAAACAAGTCAGAAAGAGAAAGACAAATACTGTATGATATCACTAATATTTGGAATCTAAAATATACAACAAACTAGTGAATATAATGAAAAAGAAGCAAACTCACAGATATAGAGAACAAACTAGTGGTTACCAGTGGGCAAAGGGAAGTGGGGAGGGGAAATATAGGGGTAGGGGAGTAAGAGGTACAAACTTTTAGGTATAAAATAAGCTACAAGGATATATTGTACAACACAGGGAATATAGCCAATATTTTATAACTATAAATAGAGTATAACCTTTAAAATTGTTAATCACTATATTATACACCTGTAACTTATATAATATTGTACATCAACTATACTTCAATTAAAAAAAAAACAACCTTTTCAAGAAGGTATGCTACTGCCCCTACTTTTAAACAAGTGAAAACGAGTAGCCTGGGAGCTTAAACATTATGTTATACCGCCTGCCCTCCAATCAAGAGGTGCAAACTGGTATTATCTTGATTTGTCACTTCAAAGCACAGCCTCAGCACATTTAAATAAAAAGTGAGTGGAGAGATGGAGTGGGAGGTTCGGTTTAGCAGATGTAAACATTTATACATAGGATGGATGAACAACAAGGTCCTACTGTATAGCACAGAGAACTATATTCAATGTCCTGTAATAAACCATAATGGAAAAGAATATTAAAAAAAGACTGTATATATGTATAACTGAATCACTTTGCTGTACAGCAGTAATTAACATTGCAAATCAAAAAAAACTGTAAATCAACTATACTTCAATTTTTTATAAAAGAAAAATAAAAAATAAAAAGTGAGTGTCTGAAAAATATCATTCTAACACTTTTTCTAGTACACACAAATAGAATCTGATTTTAAAGAATAACACCATCACATCCTGTTCTATTTTGTAATTTCCACACCTTGGTCAACCTAGAAGCATATTATCTCTGGAAACAGCCCGACCAGATATGACCTTCTTCCTGACAACAGCATCACCATTTGCCCAGTCTCCCAGCCTTGGAAAGCCTTCCTTCCTAATGTCCCTGGTGCTCTTTTCTTCCCTCCTATTCCTAGTCATCGCTCTGGTTCATGCAGTCACAACCCCATTCTTGGACCATCCCAGCAGGACCACCATAGCTTCATGTTCAAACCTCCCTTTGCTCACCCACTTTCTGCCTATTTCCTTCTAACTAATGTTTCTTTCCCCAAACCTTACTAGCCAAGCTTTTTAAAGTTCATCCACACTGGTTTCCTCCCATTAACTTCCCACTCCCTGCATTCTGGTCCCTGCCCCCATTTTTATTTTTTCTCAGGCTCCTTCAGGTCTCCTCTTCCGCTTCCCACCTTTAAATATGACTGTCCCAGGAATTCCTAGGTGGTCCAGTGGTTAGGACTCTGCTCTTCCACTGCAGGGGGCACGGGTTCGATCCCTGGTCGGGGAACTAAGATCCCGCAAGATGTGTGGCGCAGCCATAAAAACAAAACAAAACGCGAGTGTCTCCCCAGGCCCATCCTGTCCCTCTATTCTCCCCACTCTCCACCTCCCCTGGCCAGTTCATTCATACACACCAATAACTCCAAATTCTCTATCTCAACCCAGACCACTCCCTCCAGCTCCCAACTCACTTCCAACCTCAGCGAGACACCTCCATCTGGATGGCTCAGCAGCTTCTTACACTCATGATTCTCAGCTGGATCCTGCTCCTGTGTTCCCCTTGTCAGGTAAGGACAGCTTCTCATGAGCCCAAATCACTCATATCACCCCTGACATCCAGCCACTAATTTCAGCAGATTTTTCCTCCCAAGTAGCTCATGAACCTATCCCCTCCTCTCTAAACCTATGACTACGAAGCTCATGGGAGCCAACCACAACCATCACCTGGGCTATTACAGTAGCATCCTAATGGGTTTCCTGCCTCCAGACCCCCCCAAAAATACCCTGATCTCAAAAGACCAACATGAAAACTATGTAAAATTAAAGTTATTATGTTTAAATGTAATTTCTGCTAAAGAACTTCAATCAAAAATTTATCTAACCTCTTCCATATTTAATTTTTTCTTCCAGTTTTATTGATATAATTGACATACAGCGCTGTATGCAGCATACAGTGTACAGCATAATAATTTCACTTACATACATCATGAAATGATTACCACAGTATGTTTGGTGAACATCCAACATCTCATATAGATACAAAATTAAAGAAATAGAAAAGTCTCCTTATCTTCCATATTTAATTGATCCTAGTTAACCATAACATGAAGAGAAAAAAATTGATTGAACCCTTGAGCAGACTGTAGGAATAAGCTTCCATTATAGGGAGATTAGAAGCAACATAGCATTGAATGCCCCCGTTAGCCTTATTAAAATGAATGGTTTCATATGTGTGGAAGGAGAATGATTTGAAGAATTTACAATGCATGGCCCCCATCTCCTGCACATCCTTGTTCCCCAGAGTTCCTGCCACCAGTTTGGGCAGCTGGGGTGGTCCAGCCTCATGCCTTCAGAGTTGAAATGTTACTGCAGAGATGCAGAAAGTAGCTGCTTAGCTTTTTTTTTTAATATTTCACTCATGCAAAACTATATAAAATGTTATAAAGATTTGTAATGAAATAAACTCCAATGGGCCCAACATCTAGTGATCCAGCCTCAGCTTTTGAGGTTCAAAATTATATTTTGAATCTTTGGAAGAAATAATGCCTTTGTGAGGAAGACTTTTGAGCTGCAGAACCCTGAATCTTTTGCATTGTTTGAGTCCTGGTTTAAACAAGAAACACAAAAGCAAGTAATATGTGTTATAATGAGTTTTTCAGTCCAGACCCAATAAAGATTCTGTGAGACAAGCCTGGAGAAGAATTAGAGGGGCAGCAAGAGTTAGATGCTGATGAAAACTCCTTAGACAGAATCCTTGGGTTGTTCCCCACCCCCGTCAGCTCCAATGGGTAAAGTTATAGAATGACCCAATAAGTCTGGGAGTCCAAGAGTTTCTGCATGAAACCCTAGAAAATGATGTCATGACCTGCAGAAACAGGCAAAAGGAAAATCTTGAATAGACTGAGCTTTAACCTAAAATGATATTTGCATGGCATTTTCTAAGATTTCATTTTCTGCCATGGCATGGATGGAGAGATGGAGATAAATTTGAGTTATATAAAACTGAAGACAGTTACTTTTTTTGTACACCTGAGAATGTGACTAACACATTTGCACTTATACATTGGTAAAATAATTTTTGAATTTTACTCCCTAGAGACGTATACAAACCACTTTGGAATATTGTATCAAATAGTTATATGTAATGGATCAGGCTAATGGAGCAAATCAATTTAGTGTCGCCACCTTTTGTTAATGGGAAACACTTGTCTGGGGAAGGAGCTAATGGCTAGTTAACCAACTCCTGAGCACTATAGGGATGGAAAGTTATAATTACCTACTCAATGTATCTTTCACCAATAAAGTAAGATAATCTTCGAAGTGCTTTCCAACCCTGAGATTCCATAACTTTGCTCTTCCCTGCTCAGAAGAGGAATTAAGTGTTTGGGGTAAACTCTCCGAGGCCACTCAGTGGCATTTACTCCTCACAATTAGTGCCAGAAGGAGGTGAAGCCCCCTCTCCATTCCAAACATCATGGGCTCCCATGGCTTCTGAACCAACATTATTCTTTCCACTTTTAAGACCACTTATGATTCCCATCTTCTTACAAAACCATGAAAAACAAAGGGAAGTAAAACCCAGACCCTAAACATTTCCAGCTCATCCACCTCTACACAAAGATCACGTTCACAATGTGAAACTGAACACAATGAAGATAACTCTTACATGACTGTGACCTCTGGTATACAGTTTGCCTAGAGCCATCATATACTGGCCTGTCTTTCAAAGAAGTATTTGATTGTATGCAATTGTGTGTGCACTGTGTGCATGTTTAAATGTATGATTCTTTCAGATTTCTAGAACTCAGGCACCCAAAGCTTCACTTTGTAACCCATGTGTGACGAAGTATGAAGAGTTTGTGGGGGGACTGAAATCAGAAAAATTGGAGTTGAAATCCCAGGCAGCCACTGACCTTGAAAAGCTTACACTCTAGAGAGGATGACAGACGTACACCACAAAATTTCAATACAGTGTTGTGAGTGCTTTGACAGACATAAACACAAGATGTTATGAGAGTAGAAACAGAGGTGCTGGGGGCAGGAGGTGTCGAGAAATGACCTTTACAGAGAGGATGCCTGAGCCAAGTCTTAAAAGAGACATAGGAGTCTGCCAGGCAAAGAAAAGTGCTTATTAACTGCTGAACAAGGAAGATCAGTTACACCATCCACATGGCTCCACAAGGAAAGCACACATCATCAATCGCTGTGAAACGGGCAAGAGAATCAATTCTGAAGAAGCATGTTTCTCGTGCTTTTGATGAAAAGTGTAGTAGAGATCTCAGGGGGAAAGATGAAAGATCAGAGAGACCTATAGGTATAAGAACCTTGTCCTCTCACACCATCCATCCACTCAAACTATTTTTATTGGACAGAACCTGGGGGAAAGAAAACATTGTTGGAAATAAAATACCTACCAGAACATTCTGGACTGCTCATTCTGTCATACATGCTCGAACTTTGACCTGTACAGCACAAATCCATATTCAAGGTGGTTAAGAGGCCATATAAGATGAGCGCTTGTTATGAATGAAACTTTGGTGATTACATCAGCTACACTAACCCAAACAGCTGACGACTCATTGCCAGTATCATGCGTTCAGCAATCAGCAACATCTTTGGTACAGATGTTCGGGAAACCATTGTGCCAATTATGGCTGTAATAATGACAGTAGAGAGCTTGGCTAGGGAATTCTCATTTCATGTCCTCTTTGAAAAAGCATCTCTTAAAAGAGGGCAATAGACAATATATACTGTGTATCCTGTCACTCTTTTTGGCTTGAGCTGTGCTCCTTTTGACTCTGTGGATCGTTGAACTTTCTGATCTTGAAGTTGGGATGGTATAAGCTGAGGGGTTTTGGCACACACAAAACCCACTACATTCTTGAATGCTCAAGACAGCTTTACAATGTCTCAAGCTGCATCTGAGCAAACCTGTTTCTCACTAATACTGTCAGTCTTTTTGAATGTTTTCTCTACAAAGGACAAAGGGAGAAAAATATTTGTTAATCAAAACCCATCTCAACTTAGCACAGTTTAACTGATCTTTTCTGCATTCCACTTTTGGAAAAAAAAATAAAGAGTAGAAGACAGCCTTTTACAGGAAAATAGGCAATGTGACCTGGTGTCAATGCAGACTTAAGACCTTCTCTCACATCTTTGTAATGGCAGTACTGTGTGATGCATTCATTTTTTTTCCATCAGATATTCACCAAGCATCTACAGTAGGCTAAGGACTGTTCCTATGAGAGTCTACGTTCAGAAATGTGAACCTCAGGCACTACAACATTTTCAATCATCAGATAAAGGATATCTCATGTTCTCTACATAGAACTTACTAAGGTTAGGAAAATGTTTAAATAGGATTTTCATCAACAAGGAAGGAAAGAAAAATGGATTCATTGTCAGGTCTTAGTTAATCAGATAATTCCACTACAAGCACCACTCTCCTCCTCCACTTTTTTTATTTGAATAAGTGAGGGCATTTATTCAAATAAAGGGGCATTAGATTAAGCAAAAGGTTTTAGTTTATGGCCAAAATAAATGAATGCAAGACTACAGAAGAAAGGGGAAGAAGGATTTGCTACAAGGCAGATCTTCAGATTGTGAAGGGGATGCACCTTCACAGGGCTGTGTAAATTTAGACCCCAAGCACACTATTGCTTCCAGAAACTGCTTCCAACTGAAAATTTTATAGACATTTTAAAGTCTCATGGGTGAGTTCCTGAAAATATCACAGTTGGTCAAAAAACATATGTGTTTCAACTCTTTCTAACTTGCTTTGGTGTTAGCTTATAAAAACTCATAGGTGTATATTGGACTCATTAAACTGAGGGACTCATAAGCACCAGCTCGATCACGGCAGCGTGCTGACAGGCATTATACATTATGCAAGCTTCCCCACATCATTCTGCCAACATGTTTGCATTTTAATCCAAAACACTCCCAGCGTGTCAAATACTAGGCCTCCCTGGAAACATAAAACCAATCATGCCACCTCATGCAGAGGTTCTCTGATGTGGACAGATTTCCACTGGAGACTGGAAGGAACCCACGACAACATTTTCACATGTTACTTCATATCAATCCAAAATCCTCTCTGCAGAGCTAATGTAACAATAAAATAGTAACCCAGGGAAAGTAGGTAGAAGAAGATGGAACCCAAAGCGTGCTGGCTTGACAACTGTCAAGTACCAGATTCATTTATCACTGAATAAAGGCAGTGAATATTCGTGACTCAGCTACAGACATTTCATCTGAGAACCCACCAGAGATGAAGATGTGCGTGTATATATATATATATATATATATATATATATTATATTATATATATACACACAATTTTATAGAATCTCCCAGGACTGTCAGGATCATATTGAAGCTGAACACAAAAATATACTTTCAAATCTCCAAATTTTCTAAAGGGGCCACAGTGAAAACTCACATAAAATACTTTACAATTTCATGTTGACAAATTGGCACGTCAAGACAATTAGCCTCTTTGTAGCAAGATGGTGGACAGATGCATAGAAGAATCATGACTCCGATTGTTCTACAAAAGTCAATAAGGTGGAGTCTCTAACAGAGTGAATATGTCAAAGGAGAGAGAGATAAGAATTGGAAATCTGATGAAAAACAGCCAGGCAGGAAATACAAAGGGAAGCATGTTGAATTGTGGTTGAAAATGGTATGAGTAAACTTTGTTCTAAGACGTGTGTGGAGCTGGAAGCAAGACACCCAGGAAGAGTAGATGTGAGCCTCTAATAAGGGGTTTATGACAACCTGAACAGTGAAAAGTTGGTGGGGAGGAGAATACCTCATGATGGAATGCGAGGTTCTGCAAACATCATGAGAAGTTAAGAGAAGAGACAGAAGAGCTTTGAATTCAGCAGAGGACCCTCAAGAGTGACTGGTAAGGTGAAAAAAAAAATATTCATGTGCTTCCTTCAATTAAAAATAAAAGATATAAATGCTACAAAAATATTGAGATCAGTTTGACTAACATCTGGAAGAGGATGGGATTTCCCTGGTGGTCCAGTGGTTAAGACTCCACGCTTCCACTACAGGGGGCTCGGGTTCGATCCCTGGTTGGGGAACTAAGATCCCACATGCTGCATGGCACAGCCAAAATAAATAAACAAATAAAAGCTCTTTTTAAAAATATCATATTAGAAGAGGTTCAAAGGATATTTACCAGCCACCATATATCTGAACATGTGCTCATTCACGCCGCTGATTATTTGTGCTTAGTGTAGATCAGTCTCTAGGTTAGGTGGGTCTAAAGATAGATGACTAATAGGAGTGTGTGTAAAATGTCTAGGGAGCTCAAAGGGAGGATATACTGTGCCAGGTCCATTTAGTTTTTTTCTTCAATAAATGAATCATGTTAAAAAGGAAAAAAACAACAGTCCAGAGAATTTGATTTCTCCAAATCTGACATTCTTATCAATAAATGAAGAGTGTGTGGTCTAGATCATATTTCTCATATGTGAGTACATAATCATCTAGAGGGCTAAACCCCAAAATTTGGTTATACTCAGCATCAATCTAATGGATGTCATCGAGTGAGGTGGTTGGCATTCACTAATGGCTTTATCTGCAACTTAACTAACAGGATGCAGCACAATGTCACTGGGATCTTCAATAACCAATTGTGCATAAAGGGAACATACAAAGACAATGGGAACAGAACTTGGTAATCTCAACATATCAGGCTAAAACTAAATAATGTTTTCTAGGAAAGTTTATGGATTAAAAACAAACACATAATTGAGTTAGCAAAGATCTCTTAGATATAATACCAGGGACACAATTTGTAAATTTTTTAATTTTAAAAATTAAGTTGAATAGACTTCATCAAAATTTTTTAAATTTCTGTCCTCCAAAAGAGAATGTTGAGAGAATGAAAAAACAAGCCATAGATTCAGAGAAAATATCTGTAAGTCATATATCTGATATAGAACTCATATTTAGAATATATAAAGAACTCTCAAAAGAACTTAATAATAAGAAAAGAATCCAATTTTTTTTAAATGGACAAAAGATATGAACAGATACTTAACTAAGGAAGACATACAGGTGGCAAATAAGAACATGAAAAGATGTTTGTCATAATTAGTCATTAAGGAAATGCAAATCAAAACCTCAATGAGATGCCACTACACACCTAGTAAAATGTCTAAAATTAAAAAGATTGAACATAACAGGTGCTGGCAAGGATGTGGGTGAAATGGAACTCTCATATACTGCTGGTGGGAACACAAAATGCTGTATCCATTTTGGGAAAACAGTTTGTCAGTGTCTCTAAAAGTTAACTATACATTACCATGTGATCCAGCCATTCCAGTCCCTAAGTATTTACCCTTTTTTTATTTAAGAAAAATAAAAGCATGTGTCCATACAAAGATTTGTACACTGTCCATTGTCACTGCTTCTCTCCCCATGGGAGGCCACCCCTAATGCCACTGTCTCATGGGGCGCATTTGTTGTTCTTCAAAGGGCACTCAGGGACCTCTCCCTGTATCGTGCCCCCCGCAAGTAAGAAATCTGAGGCTCTGCCTCTTGCTCCCTACCCTCATCCACCAAATGGGTGTCCCATCTATCTATCCCCTTTGTGGCTTAAATACCCTCACGCAAAAGGACATCACTCATAGAGGCTCCTACCAAGATGAAGCCTACTTAAGCCCAGGCCCCATTTGAGGTCTCCATGTGACCCCAGGGAACTTCCATATATCCTCGTCAAGTCAATCAATGAGGAGACAGACTGCCCCCCACCCCACCCCAGAGCTCCCTCGCACTTCTGCCATCTCTCTCCTGCTCCCTTTCCTCACAAGCAGTGGCACACATTCTGATGGTTTGGGGTTTAGGAGCACAGCAACATTCAGAGAAGAGACTATCACCCATTCCTCACTATGGAGAGAAGAATAGTCTGAGCACCCCAATCTTTTAGGCAGTCGAAGGAACAAATCAAATGCTCCCTCTTCCACAAGGCAAAGAAAGGGGGAAGATACCATTGCCACTCAACAAATTCTGCATTCCCCCCAAAATCAGCTCCTTCCCCCACTCACCCACTTACACTTTTTCTTGATAAAGAACTCAAAACAGTTGAACCTCTCTCAATGAGGTAGGGTTGGGGAGACTCACATTAAGAAGTGGGCCCTCCTTGGACTTGACCTTAGAGAATTTAGTGAATGTTCCCAACAGGGGGCTCCACTGTAACCCCTGAGGTACTGCTGCTGGATGGCTTCAAGGGAAGAAGATCTCCATCAGTCCCGAAACATGTACCATATGAATCCACCTTCTACAGAGCCCTCTGCTGGGTACTCCAAAGAATTCCAAAGTGAATGGGTGGACAGTCTGAGAAGGGATATTCAACAAGTAGCTGAATAACCAGAATGGTAAAGTAGAACAAATTCCATAAGGAGCCACAGACAAAGGTCAAAGAGATATTGTCCTGCACCAAACACTGCTCAGGAACTGTCTTCCTATATTTGAAATGGAGGAAGAGCTCTCCTCCACCTGTGGGATCATGAAGACACTGGCTTTTGTTCTGAACTTCGAAGAGAATGAAGAGCTTGAACTTGTAGACATAGGTGGGGAGGAAATTAGAGTGAGGAAAGTTTTTTGGAGACAGTAAATCACACGAGGTAACTTATTAACTATCTTTAAATACAACGTTTCTCAACTTCCCTGATTATAGGAATTACTAGGGATGCTTGTTAAAAATACAGATTCCTAGCTCCACCCTAGACCTCCTGGATCAGATCCAGAGAAAGACACAGGGAATCTGAATTTTTAACATGCACCTTCTGGGTGATTCTTATGATGAAGCAAGTTTAGGAAATACTAATGAAGGATCTGAAATCTACTTTGAGTAAATAATGAAACTGTTACCTAACCCACTGAGCAAAAAGGAACAACAGCAGCAAAAAATGAGCTCTCATTTCTCTAAAAGTTTGGTGTGGAATAAGAAAGACTCTAATTAAAGGTGTCTAAATATTGCAGTAGGCTTTTATGAGAGTTGGAATCCCCATCCCTGAAAAGCTTTATTAAATGAAGGAAATCACTATTTGCCCTAGAGGGTCTGGCTCTGGGGAGCAGGCAAAGGGTTGAATTATTTGGGGATCATTTGGGAGTTGTGAGAAACTAAAACTCACTTAAGAAACTTGAGAGCACAAGGGAACCTCAAGGAGGCCAAATAAAGGCACAGAGTTGTGTGTTACGGAAACTGGAAAGTTACCAGGGGTCTTTTCCCTCCCACTCTTTGGGACTAAATATTCTCCTATAGCTGTGTCTCTCTGCACATATATTTAATTCTCTTCTATCCTCCAGCCAGCTTCTCAATTTAATCATCCACTAATCAATGGCAACCTCATCCTCCAATTCAACATGACTCCCCAGGGACTTCCCTGGTGGTCAACTGGTTACGACTCTGTTCTCCCAATGCAGGGGACCGAGGTTCAATCCCTGGTCAGGGAACTAGATCCCACGTGCCACAACTAAAAGAGCCCGCATGCCGCAACTAAGATCCCGCGTGCTGCAAGGAAGATCCTGCACTCCACAACGAAGATCCCATGTGCCGCAACTAAAGACCCAGCACAACCTAATTAATTAATTAATTAAAAAAAAAAAAAGACTCCCAGATACTCAGAGTGAACTGACACGGTCTCCATGACCCAATTCCACATTCCTCCAGGTGAGATAAAATCTGACTGGTCCATCTTGAGACATGTGTCCACACCTGATCCAATCAGCTGGTACTCCTTCTTGACACTCTGAAAGTGTAGTTGGGAGAAATGATGAAACTCTCATACACAATAGGTCAAATTGATCTTCCATTACCTTAATTTTATATTTTACTCCAAAAACAATAATGTTCTTACTTGAAAACCTTATTCTTTTAAGAATTGTCCCTCTTGGTTTCATTTTGAAATATGAAAGGACCCCCTGTTAAAATGCCAAGAATAAATACTTACAAACAATGAGTAATCTGGTCTGATTTCAGAGTCTTCTGGATAATCTGAATTCTTATCTAAGAATTTCTATGTCTACAAACTCAATGCAAGAAGCACTTTGCTGGAATTCCTCAAACTTTTATGCTAATTAATCTCTGTCATTTTAAAACCCACGTGCCTCAAGATAAATTTCAATGTGTTTCCGATTAAATTTCACTTAGCTCATCTGAACGTTGACTAAGTTATCTGAGTCAACTCCAGAGAGTTTTTTAAAAGGCTGCCACGGAATCTTTCTCTATGAGCAAGAAGACTGACTTTCATCCTCAGCACATGGACTTGAACCCATAGTGCCTCAGCTTGAACTTGGTTGATCAACTTGGCTCCCAAGAGATTTAACACCAAGTTTATTCAGCGCTAAGTTTATTCAACATGAGGTTGCCCTTGGTTTTAGGAGGAAAACGTTCTCTCTCTCCTGTGGCTAAGAGATGTGAAAAAGATGATCACCAAACTGAGATATAATTCTATCCAGAAGTTCTTGTAGCATCATAAGCATTGGCGGGGGGGGTGGGGGGTAGGGAGTTGAGTCTACTGTAAGTCTTGCATCAGCACATTCAAAGTCCCCAGTACTCTAAGAACCCACTCTTGTTCCTTTCCCTCTGCTACTAATGGGCTCCAATTGACTCCCTCTACTTGCCTTCTATTCATTCTCTCCATCCTCCTCTGCAGCTTCCTCCCAGTCGTGTTCTCCTCCTAGTGAGGCATTCTCATTCCAGAATATAAATTACCATTGCCCAGTGACAGCGGGTTTTGTAGGGTTCTACTTTTACAAATAGGCTCACTTTAGCATCTCCCATTACACTGAGGTTCCAATAGAGAACTAGGCAGGAGGAAAACTCTTTCCTTTACTAAAACATTCCACCAAGGAAACCAGCCAAGGAAATTGAATAAAAGAACAGAAGCAAAGGAGGTGTTCAGTTTTTGTGGTTTTTTTTTAATGCACTTGCACTCTGACCCACAGGGCTTTGAAAAGCTAACAGATTATTCATCTCAAGTTGCCAGTTCCAGAGATTCTACCAATTTTCCAGAGTTCCCCTCACTTGCAATCAGGGATAACACTGAACACAGATGTACAGACTCTTAAAAAGAATGTGTTTGCCACTAAGAAAATGAGGTAAATTGGGAGATACTATGAATGTATAAATTTCTGGGGGAAAAGATAAGGAGATGAGTTAAATAGTAACTGTCTCTAGTCCAAGGACTTTGGATGGAAAGTGAAGAATGAGCCTCTCTGGGATGGCATAGAAAAAGAGGCAAGCATCCAAACAGAAATATGACATCTCTGAAAATGAAACAAATTATGCACTCCATTTTTCAATTGAAGTGTAGTTGATTTACAATGTTGTGTTAATTTCTGCTGTACAACAAAGTGACTCAGTTATACATATAAATATATTCTTTTTTATATTCTATTCCATTATGTTTTATCCCAGGTCACTGAATATAGTTCCCTGTGTTATACAGTAGGACCTTGTTGCCCATCCATTCTATATGTAATAGTTTGTATCTATTAACCCAAAACTCCCAATCCTTCCCTCCCCCCAGCCTTGGCAACCGCAAGTCTGTTATCTATGTCTGTGAGTTTGTTTCTGTTTCATAGATATGGTCATTTGTGTCGTATTTGAGATTCCACACATAAGTGATATCATATGGTATTTGTCTTTCTCTTTCTGACTTACTTCACTTAGTAGGGTAATCTCTAGGTCCATCCATGTTGCTGCAAATGGCATTACTTCATTCTTTTTTATGGCTGAGTAATATTCCATTGTATATATGTACCACATCTTCTTTATCCATTCATCTGTCAATGGACATTTAGATTGTTTCCATGTCTTGGCTATTGCGAATGGTGCTGCTATGAACATAGGAGTGCATGTATCTTTTCGAATTATAGTTTTGCCTGGATATATGCCCAGGAGTGGGATTGCTGGATCATATGGTAATTCTGTTTTTAGTTTTCTGAGGAACTTCCATACTATTTTCCATAGTGGCTGCATCAACTTACATTCCCACCAACAGAGTAGGAGGGTTCCCTTTCCTCCATACCTTCTCCAGCATTTGTTATTTGTAGAGTTTTTAATGATGGCCATTCTGACTGGTGTGAGGTAGTACCTCATTGTAGTTTTGATTTGTATTTCTCTAATAATTAGTGATGTTGAACATCTTTTCATGTGCCTATTGACCATCTGTATGTCTTCTTTGGAGAAAGGTCTTTTTAGGTCTTCTGCCCATTTTCCAATTGGGCTGTTTGTTTTTTTTGTTGTTGAGTTGTATGAGCTGTTTGTATATTTTGGAAATTAAGTCCTTGTTGGTCACATCGTTTGCAAATATTTTCACCCATTCCATATTGTCTTTTTGTTTTGTTTATGGTTTCCTTTGCTGTATACACTCCTTTTTTTATTGAGATGAAATTCACATAACATACAATCAACCATATAAAATGTACAGTTCAGTGGTGTTTAGTGCATTCACAATGTTGTGCAACTACCATCTCCTTCTACTTTCAAAATGTTTTTCTCACCCCAGAACACCCATACCGTTCTCCCCTCCCCCATCTGCCTTCTGACTCTATTGATTTGCCTATTCTGGATTTATCATATAAAAAGAATCATCCAATATGTGTCTTTTTGTGTCTTGCTTCTCTCACTTAGCATAATGTTTTTAAGGTTCATCCAAATTGTACCATGTCTCAGAACTTCATTCCTTTTTATGCCTGAATAATATTCCATTTTATGTACATATGGCATTTTGTTCATCCATTCCTCCATTGATGGACACTTGAGTTGTTTCTACCTTTTGGCTGATATGAACATTCATGTATAAATTTCTGAGAAGTCAAATCACTTCTTCTTGCAACCCTCACAAGAAGGGGAAAAAAAACATATTTAAGGTAGCAATTCAGCACTCATCCTCTACATGTTCCAAGGTGTGCAAAAGTACTAACTTGAAGATGACCCAGACCCAATAAAGTAGAAAACCTGGATGTTTTCTTAGCCACATATCAAACTGGAAAACTCTAGAGGCTGCCAGTGGCACCCAAACACACTTAACAGGGACCCTGTTCTCCACCCAGACAGAATCAACAAGGATGAAACTGACCACGTTTTACCAAGAATAAAGAAATGTCTTGGCCAACTTCAGAGATGTCTGAACAGGGGTGTTTGCAGTGACTAATGAATTAACATCAGTGAGAAGTGGGCTCTTATGATCATGTGCCTACAGGCAGACAAGGGGTGGGGGCAGGAAAAGGAATTCAGAACCATTGTCTACTTTTTTTTTCCATAAAGCTTGTTTTTTTTTTAATTTACTTTTTTAAGGACTGCACAGCTGCAGGGATTGTGTGAGCATTCTGGGACTGTCAAACCATCATTTGACTTTGTGAAGAATTCTTCGGAGGTGGATTTTATTGTTTTCAGCTGGAGAATCCATCCCAGCCCACCCCCTCACCAGCACAAAGCCACATGCCCACCAAGCTTTGCCTCTCTCTTCTGCCCTGCAGTGTTCAGAAAGCAAGAGTCCACCACAAGGGAAACACCGTGAGGAGATAAGGCAGTGATGGCAACATCCCAACAGGAGGAGCAACCCCACAAGGATCACCTTTGCTACGGGCATTTGTCCCTTTATGGAGTCTCTGTTTTCTTTTTCTTTTTGGCAGGCAGTGCTCTTGATTTTCTAAGTGTTCAGTAGAAGAGTGTTCAAGATTTTTCCTTTCTAAAACTTTCTGGAGCTTCAGCAGCACTCATGTGTTCTGTATGTCAATGGAGAAATATTGCTGGCACCAAATAAATAAAGAGTTTAGGGAAAGGGGTGGGGTGGAGGTTGCTGGGAAGGAAGCCGACATCTGCTCCTGCTCACAGCATTCAATTCGGCCCACCTCGAAGTACCGCCCCCTCCCGTCCCCACTCGTTGTGGATTCTCTGATGTTCACAGAGCAGCTCACCCCTCCTCCAAGTCACCATGTCAACACAGGGGATCTAAAGAAGTGTTGAAAAAGCAACGTAGAGGACCTCCTTCAGACACACACTGTGAACAGAAACGGCAATCAATTCCGTTCTCTATGCTCGGAAAACCAAATGTAAGCCTTTGCCAACTCTCTGGCTTTGAGGACAAGCTTTGAGGAAGACCACTGCAGGATAATATTTCCCATGTTGGAGATAAATTCTAAATTTTTCCAGGCCCATCATGAAGGAAAAGTTCTTAAAGACAAACGAATCCAGCCAAGCAATCTTCACTTTAGGAACCCTGTGACAACTTCCTCACCATTAAAATGCACTCAAAAGAGACAATTCTACAGACTCCCCAGAGAGAGAGAGGTAGGGGAGAAGAGAGAGAGAAAGAGAATTCTGGATAGGGAGTCAGTCGGATGTGTCTGGGAGTTCAAGTTCAAGAAGACCTCAAGATCAACAAACTTACAGTTACCAGGGGCTAAGGGAGGGAGGGATAAATTGGGAGATGGGGACTGACATATACACATGACTATATATAGAATAGATAACTAATAAGGACCTACTGTATAGCACAGGGAACTCTACTCAATATTCTGTAATGGCCTATATGGGAAAAGAATCTTAAAAAGAGTAGATATATGTATATGTATAACTGATTCACTTTGCTGTACACCTGAAACTAACACAACGTTGTAAATCAACTACACTCCAAAATTTTTTTTTTTAAAAAAAGACCTCTAAATAAACTTGACTTACTTTGGTATACTCATTTTTTACAAAGAACGTTCTTACTGAGATAAAAAACGTAGCAGTTCACTAGAGTCTCTGACTTTTAACAATGGTAAAAACACACATAACATAAAATTTACCATTTTAACCATTTTTAATTCTACAGTACAGTAGTGTTGACTATATTCACATCTTGTGCAACAGCTCTCTAGAACTCTTTCATTGTGCAAAGCTGAAACTCTACACTTATTAACGACTCCCCTTTCACCCTCCTCTCAGCCCCTGGGAACCACCATCCTACATTTTGTTTCTAAGTTTAGAGTCCCTGACTTTTAAAACCGCTGCCCAAACTCAGCCCTATCCCCAGGGTAGTACGATATCAATAACGTTATTATGATATTTGTTTTCTCCCATCATCCAAATCAAGGTTCACTTCCATACAAAGAAGCAATTTTGCAGTAATTCATATATTACAAGCATCAAACTACAATTCCAGAAATATTTTGTAAACTGAGCAAGACAAAGTTATGTCCATCACATAATCCTCCCCAAAACCCTCTGCTCAGGTTTGTGAAAACAGTATAAAATTCCCATGCAGAGTCTGGAAAAACCTCTGTGTTAAAAACAAGGTGAGTAGTAAGCCTAAGTAATTGAAAATTTTGCAATTTTTTTATCTGCAATGAAGTCACGTAAGTATAAGACTTAGAGAGGGAAAGAATGTGCTGATCACAGGGTGGCGAGACCTGGGAATGAACCACCCAAGAATGTGGCAAAGTCACCTTTCCTGATGGTCATTAGAATTGGTCTCCAGATCCTCCTCATCATGACATCCCTGAGGGAACTCCTCGTGTTTCCTTTCCAGGCTTCAATTCCATGACTCTTAGGCACCTGGGTTTTCACAGGCCATTGCAGTGGCCCAGGTATGGGCTGAGAAACAAATGAGGGACTCTTGCATCCCAGTGGGAGCTTTATCTCTGGGGCAGCAGAAGAGAGATTCTGATAACACCCTGTATTGGGTTTTTGTTTCTCCCTGGATCCTCAAAGTCTACCTGGGTGACAGCCTAGGAGACAGAAGATAGGGGGAGCCCAAAGTTATGACACTAGAAAGGCTAAAGTTGTGTTTGTGAAATCACAAATTTGAGGTGGCTCTGGAATTCCAAAGATGTGTACACAGTAAATGAACTCAGGGCAAGGAAGCCACCGAGCCATCCAAGACCACTGGCAGCAGCAGCAAAACTCATGGTAAGGAGTTTGGACTGTGGTGACAGCCCATCTGTGTTTGCATCTCACCTCTGGCTTGAAGCCCTGGACAAGTCCTCAAACCTCTCTCTGCCTCCATTTCCATAAGTATAAAATGAGGGTGATACTGGTAACTACCTCAAAGCATTGTGATAAAGATAAAATTAGTTAATATATCAAAAGAACTTAGCGCAGCGCTTGACCGATGATAAACAACTCTAAAAAAATGCCAGCAATTGTGATTACTAATCTATCCAAAATATGCTCTCTCTACCACTCTATTCCTCCTCTTTCTTTCCCTAACAGCTTTATTTTCTTCCCTTTTTCCCCTTATCAGATACTGCCTATGATTCTACTATGATTTGAGCAGACTCTCTGCCATATCATAAAACTTCCTCTAAAATATCATAATTAGAACTTCATTCCTATAAATAAATAATCATCCTTTTTAATATAAAAGGCCTGGGAGAAGTAGTACACTAAATTATTAGCCTGCCTCTTAACCACTCTAGTACATCCTCTTGCAGTTATATCTGTCTGAAATTATCTTGTTTATTTATTGAGTGTTTAATTACTGTCCTCCCCAAGCTCTGTAAAAACAGGAGCTTATCAACGTCATTCATCACCGTATCCCCAGCCCTTCAACAGAGCCTGGCATGTAGTCGTTGCTCAATAAATATTTGTTAAATGTTGAATGGCTGAACTACTTACTTTTCCCCAAAATATGCCCTGCTGTCCACCCTCTTGCTCTCTGAATATGCTATTTCCTCTGCCCAGAATGTGAGTTTCATTCCAGATGTTCAGCGCCTGCCAACTATGTGTTCCCAGGCCCATTCCTACCAGTTCTCCCGGGCTCAGCATGGGCATTTTGTCTTCCACGGGGCCTTCTCTGATCCATCCAGACAGGGTCCGTGCTCTTCTGCTGGCTCCCACGATGCCCTTGCCTATTCCACCCTCGGCTCAGCAGTCCTGAAATCTTCACATACCAGACCACCCCTCAGTATAACGAAGCTGATAGTCTCCACCATAAAATTGCTACCGGCGTTGAAAACAACAAAACAGTTCCAAAGGGACTGTCGTGGAAGGAGGAAAGCGATGAGGGAGCCCACTGAACTCAATCACTGTTTCAGTGCCCCCCTCGCTGACCATGACCCGGACCTCAGCAAAATTCTAAATGGCTCCATGTTAGGCCTTGAGGATAATTTGAAACGAGTCAAAAACTCTCCTACCAAGTCCATGAACATCAAAGGTCCAGTTCTAGAACTGTTAGGTTTCTCATTCTGAGAACTCTTTGAAGAGGAAAACTCTGTCTTCCTCAGTCTCCCCACATTTGGCCCACTGTTGGAAAGTGTTAAAACCTCCACCATATCTGTGAACTAAATGAACACTATTGAACTTCTATCAGTTTAATTACTTTTGGCCATGAAACTGTTTTTTTTTTTTAATCAGATTTTGAAGCATTTCGATGACATGCTTTCCCCATCCATTGTGTTCTTGTTTAAGCAAGAACACAATGCTTAAAAATGAAAGATTTCTTTTTACTTCTTCCTTCTCCAAGTTGAAACGACGCATCTAAGACAGAAAATCCAGAAATAACACAGGCGGAGAATGGAATTCCAGACACTTCAGTAGACTCAGCTCTACCCCAAATCGAGACACAAGGTCTTGACAAGTGACTACCCACACAATTGGGTTAGACCTTGTTCTCTGTTCTACACTGATGTTCTCTGGACACACTTGCTGGGGGTAAAAAAGTTCTGAATGTGTGACAGAGCTAGTGTCAGGCACAGGCCAACGTAGGAAAGCAAAGCTTGTCACCCCAAATGTCTCTTCAGCATGCAGATTATCTTGAGCTGGAATCAATTAAGGCCCAAAGACTTGGGAAGAAACTCTGACCTTCCCTTTAACTGCCTAAAAGAATGTAGACAGAGGACCTGTTCCAGGAAGGGAGCTATCACCATGATAACTAGGGTATGAACTAGGTGTGTAGACAGGGAGGAACCTAGCAAAGTCTGTTTGTTAAACTTCTTCTCTGGGGGCTTCCCTGGTGGCGCAGTGGTTGAGAATCTGCCTGCCAATGCAGGGGACACGGGTTCAAGCCCTGGTCTGGGAAGATCCCACATGTCGTGGAGCAACTAGGCCCGTGAGCCACAACTACTGAGCCTGCGCGTTTGGAGCCTGTACCCCGCAACAAGAGAGGCCGCGATAGTAAGAGGCCCACGCACCGCGATGAAGAGTGGCCCCCACTCGCCACAACTAGAGAAAGCCCACACACAGAAACGAAGACCCAACACAGCCAAAAATAAATAAAGTGTAAAAATTAAAAAAAAAAAAAATTCTTCTCTATGTCCCATTGTCTCTGCAGGACCCAGCAAACATTGGTTTACCAACCATTTGCTTTTCCATCTCCATGTAAATTGCTTTCCTCCCCTTTGAGGTTTCAAACCACTACCCCCAGCATCCTCTTTTGTCTTTAGCTGAAGATGGTATTTAAGGTGAGGGTTTTGGACATTTTGGTGAATTACTCAGTTTTCCTTGGTCTCTCCCATGTATGTATGTTATTAAACTTTTGTTTGATTTTCTCCTGTTAATCTGTCTCATATCAATTTAATTCTTAGAGCAGCCAGAAGAACCTAGAAGGGTAGAGGAGAATGTCTTCCTCCTGGACACCAGCATCAATAGATTTAACCAGAGTGAGTATGGAAAGGGACTGGATTCTGGTTCTGAACTAGTCCCCCTGACCCCCCAAACCCAGAGATAATCCAGTAGCTTTAAGCCTTATTTCTTGAGTCAAGTCAGGCCCAGAAGACATTTTGAGAACCTCCATCTGTGGGAATATGCCCTCAGTTCCCCATGGGAACAGGTAATAAAATGGGGTGAGATCAACATACCCAGTTTTATTTCTAGACGATACAGTCAAAACAGAAATAGTCTAAGGTTGACAAATTTTCTCAACTGTACCATAGCAATGATTTATATCTCTTGTAATCTTAATATTGCCTCCAAATGTGTGAAAGAGGGAACTGTACCATTTCAAGAAATATAATTTTTGATGTCAAAATAAGTTAGAGTCATTGTATCACTTCCAGACAATTAGGGACATCACCCTGATATATGTCTGTACAACACATCCTCCTTGAAAATACTCTGTTCCATTGCTGAAAGAGAAAATGCACCAGAATCGTTTGGGGACAAATTTAGACATGTTGGGCAACAAAATATGCAGACAGCTGCCTGGTATGCAATTAAAATACCACTAGTGGGAAAGACTGGCTCTGGCAATGGTACGGGAAATAGACTTTTCCCTTCAGGAAACCAATTCCATTTGACAGCCTCACTCAGCAAAATGAGATGGAGTACTTAGCCTGGCTTCTGGGGAGGGGTCCACATGGCCATGCTCAGCACCTGATCAGCCACTGACAGACTGCACAGAGGGAAGTGAGAAATACTTCTGGAACAGAAGCACAGAGAGCTACACACACCTACAGTCTGAGTTCACAGACAAGGCACGGTTGAGCACTCAAGGCACTGTTGGTGCAGCCTTCTGGGAGCAAGTTGCAAGAGTGGAACTTGGATCCAAAATCATGAGTGCCCCTCTCAGTGTCCTGGAGGAGACACTTGAGCTAGAAGTCACCAAGTGCACAAAACACCTCCAGGAAGTCCCGTGACAGAGTTTCTAGAGGATACAGCTGCCCTCTTCATAGTACTCCAAAGATCCCAAAATGGCAGTTAAGCTTTCCATTTCATGAAGGAAAGGCCAGTTTACCTCATTAAAAAGTCCACAAACAATAAATGCTGGAGAGGGTGTGGAGAAAAAGAGACTCTCCTAAACTGTTGGTGGGAATGTAAGTTGGTGAAGCCACTGTGGAGAACAGTATGGAGGTTCCTTAAAAAACTAAAATTAGAGCTACCATATGATCCAGTAAACCCACTCCTGGGCATATATCCCAACAAAACTATAATTTGAAAAGATACATGCACCCCATGTTCATAGCAGCACTATTTACAATAGCCAAGACATGGAAGCAACGTAAGCATCCATCGACAGATGAATGGATAAAGATGTGGTATGTGTACAATGGAATATTACTCAACCATAAAAAAGAATGAAATAATGCCACTTGCAGCCACATGGACAGATCAAAAGATTATCATACTAAGTGAAGTAAGTCAGAAAGAGAAAAACAAATACCGTATTATATCAAATATGACACGAATAACTTATCTAAGAAACAGAACAGACTCACAGACATAGAAAACAGATATGTGGTTGTCAAGGGGGAGGGAGGAGGGAGAGGGGTGGATTAGGAGATTGGGATTAGCAGATGCAGACTATTATATATAGGATGGATAAACAACAAGGTCCTACTGTATAGCACAGGGAACTATATTCAATATCCTGTGATAAACCATAATTGAAAAGAATATGAAAAAAAAGTATATATATATGTATAACTGAATCTCTTTGCTGTATAGCAAAAACTAACACACACTGCAAATCAACTATGCTTCAACAAAATAAATTAAAAAAAGAAAAGGCCAGTTTATTCCATCGTTTCACCATAACTGTGGGTGACAGGAAGTCCTATATCTAAGTATACCTCTTCTCTTTTTTTATGGAAAATGTCAAACATATACAGAAATAGAGAGACTAACATAATGAACCTTTCACCCATCACCTAGTCTCAACAGTTATCAACTTTTGGCCAATCGGGTTTCATCTATAACTCACCCACTCCCCTCCACCAACTATGGATTCCTTAAGGCAAATCCCAGACATCATACTATCTCATCTGTAAACATTTCAGTCTGTATCTTTAAAAGATAAGGGCTCTGTTTTAACACAGCCATTAACAAATGTAAAAATTTTAAATAATTCCTTAATATTATCAGATATCCAGCCAGGAATCAAACTTGCTTGAGTCTCATAATATTTTTATTATTCATTCAAACTGAGGTCCATACACTGCAATTGATATGTCTCATACCTCAATCTATACTCTCGGCCTTTCACTCTCTTGCAACTTATTGTTGAAAAAAGCCAGGTTTTCTTTCCTGAATCATTTCTCACATTCTGTATTTTGCTGGTTGTATTCCTGTGGTGTCTTTTAACATGCCCCTCTTCCCCTATTTCTTCCTGTAAGCTATTAGTTAGGTCTAAAGCCTTGATTATATTCCAGTTTGATTTTTTTTTGACAAAAATACTTCCTGAGTGGTTAAATACAGGCATCAGGAAGCACGCCATGGCTGTCTGTCCCTCTTTTTACAATGTTAGCAGCCATTGCAGATCATTGCCTGAATTGATTGTTTCACTAGTGGTTGCAAAATGGAGACATTCTCATTCTATTCTTTCTTTGTTTCTCTTGAATACTTATTTAAAGAGAATGGTTCCTTTGTCAACTATTACCCTAAGGTACACCTTGCACAGGAAAGAAGGCAAAATGCTTGGTTCTTTTGCTTCATCAATTTTCAAAAGAAGGAGTTAGTTTCCGAGCATCCTCAAAAGGACTTTTTTATTTTTGAGTATTATTATGAACACATGAATTTTAAAGTATTTTGTATATTTCAGTCTATTGCACTTATTAGTCCATTGTTTATTGATGATCAAATTGTCCCATTTTTTAACTAATAAGATTTCCTTCAAGTTGGCTTCTGAGTTCTTTTGTCAAGATCCCATATTCTTTAATAAATTCCTTGCTTTATGTTATAGTAAGATGTTTCAGGCTTATCTTGTATATTTTGTACTCCAGAGCTGAAGTCAGACAATTCTCTAGGAAACATTTTTTTGTCCTTAAGGTGTATAACCACTAGGGATGTGTTTTAAAGTCTCTGGGAATAGATTTTATATGGTTAAGTCACCAACTTGATACTCAGTTGGATTCGTTTCATTTTTAGTTGATATTTTCGAGATTTCTTTTATCAGGTTTCCCCTCCTTACTTTTTTCATTTAACGATACATAACAATATATCCTGGCGATCACTTCGTGAAAATATAGACATACTCATTTACTTTTTTTTTTAATACTGTAGTTACACAGTGCTCTCATTTATTTTTACAGCTACACAGTACTCCATTGGGAGGCTGTACCATAATTTATACAACCAGTCCTCTATTGAAGGACACATGGTTTTTTGTTATAGCAAATACTGTTTCAATAAATTGTCCTGTGCATAACTTGGGGACATAACTTTGGGGATAGATAGTGTCTTTGGGATAGAGTCCTAGATGTGGGACTGCTTGCCCAATGGATAAGTGCATATGTAACTTGGCTAGATATTATCAAAATCCTGCAACTGTTTGCATTCCTACTAGTAACACCTAAGAGAACTTATTCTCCAGAGTGTTTAATGTAAAACTTTTGCGTTTTTGCAAGTGTGATAGTTGAGAATTTTTATCTCAGAGATGTTTTAATTTACATTTTTCTTGTTAGAAATAAGACAGCATCTTTTCACATTTCTAAAAACTATTTGAATTTCTTTTGCTATGAATTGTCAATCTTCCTTATTTTATTTTTTTATAGGATTGCTGGCCTTTTTTATTTTTAGAAGCCCTTTAAATAATAGGATATAAATCCTTTATCTGTAAGAAAAGTTGCAAATATTTCGCCAGGTTGCCATTTTATTTATGAATGTTATTTGGGGAAAGGGCATAAAAATTATTTTTCCTACATATTTATCAACTCACATTGCTTATGAATTTTGAATCATAGGAACTTTTTTTCCAGCTTATAGAGAAACTCATCTATGTTTTAATCTGGTAATTATATGGCTTCATTTTTTGATAGTAAATCTCTAATACATTTAGAATTTATCCTGCTATGTGGTATCCTTTTCCACATAGTTATGCTGCTATCCTAATGCCATTCATTTGAAAGTCTATCTTACTTATCATGGTGCTCATTTTGAAATATATAGAAATATTGACTTACTATGCTGTATAACAGGAACTAACATAGTCTTGTAGGTACTAACCTACAAGTGTAACTGTACACTTCAAAAACAAAAACAAACAAACTCATAGAAAAAGAGATCAGATTTGTGGTCAACGGAGGCTGGCGAGAGGGGAGAGGGTATTAGATGCAGGCAGTCAAAAGGTACAAACTTCCAGTTATAAGATTAATAAGTGCTAGGGATATAGTACACAACATGATAAATATAATTAATACTGATGTATGTTATATGTGAAAGTTGTAAAGAGAGAAAATCCTAAGAGTTCTCAACAGAAGGGAAAATTTTTTCCATTTCTTTAAGTTTCTATCTATATGGAGATGATGGATGTTTGCTAAACTTATTGAGGTCATCATTTCATGATTATGTAAGTCACATCATTATGCTGTGCACCTTAAACTCATACAGTGCTGTCTGTCAATTATATCTCAATAAAACTGGGAAAAAAATTTAAAAACTAAAAATGTATAATCAGAATTGAATCAAGAGGAAGCATCATAGAAACCCAAAATTAAGAGATATTCTTTAAAATTACTGGCCTATATTCTTTAAAATAGAGCACATAAGCAAAATGGCACAAAAGCTAAGAAAAGAGACTAAAGAGAGATGACAACTAAAAGAAATACTTGATTCCAACTGGCATACTGAACTAGGGGAAAATTTGCTGTGAAGAACATAGTTGGGATAATTGACAGAACTGGGATACGAATTGTATATTAAAGTGCTTTTTCAACGTTAGATGTGTCAACATTGATACTCATATGGTAGGTACATATGAGAATATTCTTGTTCTTAGGAAATACACACTGAAATATTATCAGATAAAGGGACATGACGTGTCCCTGAATCAAGTGACTCAGAAATAGTATATACATAAATTGTGTGTGTGTTTGTGTGTGCTGGGGGGGGAGAGAGAAAAAAAATGATAAGGAATGGGAATGATAAAGTAAACCTTGGGGAAGGTTCTATAGGAGTTCTTTATACTATTCAAATTAACAAAATAAATAAAATTCTATCTGAGCCCACTGAGCTCAGACGCTGCCTGCATCATATTCACTATTTCCATCTGCAATTAGGTTTATACAGTTCCATTCTCTATGAACGAACACTACAACAGTTTTCACTATAGAAGCCTTATAATATGTTTTAATATCTGATAGAACTCACCCTCTTCATTGCTCTTCTTTTTTAAGAGTTTCCTGGATGTTCTTGCTGCTTTGTTCTCCTTTACAGACCCTTATGGTATTTTTATTGGATTTGCATTACAGGTGCTGGTTAACTTACAGAGTACTGATATCTTTATAATGTTAAGTCTTTCTACCCAAGAACTTAGTATGCATTTCCATTTGATCAAACCCACTTTTCTGTTTCTTGAGATGTTTTATAGTTTTCCTCATCTATGTTTTGACACTTTCTGCTTGCTTATTATTCTCTTCCATGATATCTTTTCCAAGTTTCAACATCCATTTTGAGTTTCCCAAATGAAAAACTTCTCTATCATTTTGTAATTATTCTAAGGCAGACATTTTATAACCTGTTTTTAGCATCATACTGTTGCCAATTGTGCTGTAAAACTCTCAAAACAAAATATACTGTAATTCGCTGGAAAGAGTCAGATGGCGGAGTAGAAGGACGTGCGTTCACTGCCTCTTGCAGAAGTACTGGAATCACAACTAACTGCTGAACAAACATCGACAGGAAGACACTGGAACTCACCAAAAGAGATACCCCATATCCAAAGACAAGGGAGAGGCCGCAATGAGATGGTAGGAAGGGCGCAATCACAATAAAGTCAAATCCCATAACCACTGGGTGGGTGACTCACAAACTGGAGAACAATTATACCACAGAAGTCCACCCAATGAAGTGAATGTTCTGAGCCCCACGTCAGGCTTCCCAACCTGGGGGTCCAGCAATGGGAGGAGGAATTCCCAAAGAATCAGACTTTGAAGGCTGGCGGGATTTGATTGCAGGACTTCAACAGGACTGAGGGCAAGAGAGACTCCACTCTTGGAGGGCACACACAAAGTAGTGCGTGCATCAGGACCCAGGGGTAGGGAGCAGTGATCCTGCAGAACTCTGAGATAGACCTACCTGCTAGTGTTGGAGGATCTCCTGCAGAGGCGGGGGGTGGGTGTGGCTCACCACAGGGACAAGGACACTGGCAGCAGAAGTTCTGGGAAGTACACCTAGGCATGAGCCCTCCTGGAGTCCACCATTAGCCCCAAGAAAGAGCCTGTAGGCTCAAGTGCTGCGTCGCCTCAAGCCAAACAACCAACTGGGAGAAAACTCAGCCCCACCCATCAGCAGACAAGTGGATTAAAGTTTTACTGAGCTCTGCCTAATAGAGGAACACCCAGCTCTACCCATCAGCAGTCCCTCGCAACAGGAAGCTTGCACAAGCCTCTTAGATAGCCTCATCCACCAGAGGGCAGACAGCAGAAGCAAGAAGAACTACAATCCTGCAGCTTGTGGAACAAAAACCACATTCACAAAAATACAGACAAGATGAAAAGGCAGAGGGCTATGTACCAGATGAAGGAACAAAATAAAAGCCTAGAAAAACAATGAAATGAAGTGGAGATAGGAAAGCTTCCAAAAAAAGAATTCAGAATAATGATAGTGAAGATGATCCAGGACCTCAGAAAAAAGAATGGAGGCAAAGATGGAGAAGATGTGAGAAATGTTTAACAAAGACCTAGAAGAATTAAAGAACAAGCAAACAGAGATGAACAATACAATAACTGAAATGAAAAATACACTAGAAGGAATCAATAGCAGAATAACTGAGGCAGAAGAACGGATAAGTGACCTGAAAGACAGAATCGTGGAAATCATTGTCATGGAACAAATAAAGAAAAAAGAATGAAAAGAAATGAAGACAGCCTAAGAGACCCCTGGGTCTTAACATTAAACACACCAAAATTCATACTGTAGGGGTCCCAGAAGGAGAAGGGAGAGAGAAAAGACCCGAGAAAATATTTGAAGAGATTATAGTTGAAAACTTCCCTAACATGGGAAAAGAAATAGCTACCCAAGTCCAGGAAGCGCAGAGAGTCTCAGGCAGGATAAACCCAAGGAGAAACGTGCTGAGACACATAGTAATCAAATTGACAAAAATTAAAGACAAAGAAAAATTATTAAAAGCAACAAGGGAAAAATGACAAATAACATACAACGGAACTCCCATAAGGTTAACAGCTGATTTCACAGCAGAAACTCTACAAGCCAGAAGGGAGTGGCACGATATACTTAAAGTGATGAAAGGGAAGAACCTACAACCAAGATTACTCTACCCGGCAAGGATCTCATTCAGAGTCAATGGAGAAATCAAAAGCTTTACAGACAAGCAAAATCTAAGAGAATTTAGCACCACCAGACCAGCTCTACAACAAATGCTAAAGGAACTGCTTTAAGTGGGAAACACAAGAGGAGAAAAGGACCTACAAAAATGAACCCAAAACATTTAAGAAAATGGTAATAGGAATGTACATATGGAAAATTACCTTAAATGTGAAAGGATTAAATGCTCCAACCAAAAGACACAGGCTTGCTGAATGGATACAAAAACAAGACCTGTATATATGCTGTCTACAAGAGACCCACTTCAGACCTAGGGACACATACAGACTGAAAGTGAGACAATGGAAAAAGATATTCCATGCAAATGGAAACCAAAAGAAAGCTGGAGTAATAATACTCATGTCAGATAAAATAGACTTTAAAATAAAGAATGTTACAAGAGACAAGGAAGGACACTACATAACGATCAAGGGATCAGTCCAAGAAGAAGATACAACAATTATAAATATATATGAACCCAACATAGGAGCACCACAGTACATAAGGCAAATGCTAACAGCTATAAAAGAGGAAATCGACAGTAACACAATAATAGTGGGGGATTTTAACACCTCACTTACACCAATGGACAGACCATCCAGACAGAAAATTAATAAGGAAACAAAAACTTTAAATGACACTATAGACCAGATAGCATTAATTGATATTTATAGGACATTCCATGCAAGAACAGCAGATTACACTTTCTTCTCAAGTGCACATGGAACATTCTCCAGGATAGATCACATCTTGGGTCACAAATCAAGCCTTGGTAAATTTAAGAAAATTCAAATCATATCAAGCATATTTTCTGACCACAATGCTATGAGATTACAAATAAATTGCTGGGAAAAAACTGTAAAAAACACAAACACATGGAGGCTAAACAATACGTTACTAAATAACCAAGAGATCACTGAAGAAATCAAAGAGGAAATCAAAAAATACCTAGAGACAAATGACAACAAAAACACAATGACCCAAAACTTATGGAATGCAGCAAAAGCAGTTCTAAGAGGGAAGTTTATAGCTATACAATCCTACCTCAAGAAACAAGAAAAATCTCAAATAAACAATCTAAACTTATGCCTAAAGGAACTAGAGAAAGAAGAACAAACAAAACCCAAAGTTAGTAGAAGGAAAGAAATCATAAAGATCAGAGAAGAAATAAATGAAATAGAAAGAAAGAAAACAATAGCAAAGATCAATAAAACTAAAAGTTGGTTCTTTGAGAAGATAAACAAAACTGATAAACCTTTAGCCAGACTCGTCAAGAAAAAGAGGGAGAGGACTCAAATCAATAAACTTAGAAACAGAAAGGGAGAAGTTACAATGGACACCACAGAAATAAAAAGCATCGTAAGAGACTACTACAAGCAACTCTATGCCAATAAAATGGACAACTTGCAAGAAATGGATAAATTCTTAGAAAGGTATAAACTTCCAAGACTGAACCAGGAAGAAATAGAAAATATGAACAGACCAATCACAATGAAATTGAAGCTGTGATTAAAAATCTTCCAACAAACAAAAAATCCAGGACCAGATGGCTTCACAGGTGCATTCTATCAAAGATTTAGAGAAGAGCTAAAACCCATCCCTCTCAAACTCTTCCAAAAAATTGCAGAGGAAAGAACACTCCCAAACTCATTCTATGAAGCTACCATCACCCTGATACCAAAACCAGACAAACATACTACAAAAAAAGAAAAATTACAGACCAGTATCACTGATGAATATAGATGCAAAAATCGTCAACAAAATACTAGCAAACAGAATCCAACAACACATTAAAAGGATCATACACCATGATCAAGTGGGATTTATCCCAGGGATGCAAGGAGTTTTCAATATATACAAATCAAACAATGTGATACACCATATTAACAAACTGAAGAATAAAAACCATATGATCATCTCAATAGATGCAGAAAAAGCTTTTGACAAAATTCAACACCCATTTATGATAAAAACTCTCCAGAAAGTGGTACTAGAGGGAACCTACCTCAACATAATAAAGGCCATGTATGACAAGCCCACAGCAAATGTCATTCTCAATGGTGAAAAACTGAAACCATTTCCTCCAAGATCAGGAAAAAGACAAGGATGTCCACTCTCACCACTATTATTCAACATAGTTTTGGAAGTTCTAGCCACGGCAATCAGAGAAGAAAAAGAAATAAAAGGAATACAGATTGAAAAAGAAGTAAAACTGTCACTATTTGCAGATGACATGATACTATACATAGATAATCCTAAAGGTGCCACCAGAAAACTACTAGAGCTAATCGATGAATTTGGTAAAGTTGCAGGATACAAAATTAATGCACAGAAATCTCTTGCATTCCTATACACTAACAATGAAAGATCAGAAAGAGAAATTAAGGAAACAATCACATTCACCATTGCAACAAAAAGAATAAAATACCTAGGAATAAACCTACCTAAGGAGACAAAAGAACTGTATGAAGAAAACTATAAGACACTGATGAAAGAAATCAAAGATGACACAAACAGATGGAGAGATATACCATGTTCTTGGATTGGAAGAATCAGTATTGCGAAAATGACTATACTACCCAAAGCAATCTACAGATTCAGTGCAATCCCTATCAAATTACCAATGGCATTTTTCACAGAACTAGAACAAGTTTGTATGGAGACACAAAAGACCTCAAATAGCCAAAGCAATCTTGAGGGAAAAAAACAGAGCTGGAGGAATCAGACTCCCTGACTTCAGACTATACTACAAAGCTACAGTAATCAAAACAATATGGTACTGGCCCAAAAACAGAAATATAGATCAATGGAACAGGATAGAAAGCCCCAAGATAAACCCACATACTTATGGTCAACTAATCTGTGACAAAGGAGGCAAGGATATAAAATGGAGAAAAGACAGTCTCTTCAACAAGTGGTGCTGGGAGAACTGGACAGCTACATGTAAAGAATGAAATTAGAACACTCCCTAACACCATACACAAAAATAAACTCAAAATGGATTAAAGACCTAAATGTAAGACTGGACACTACACAACTCTTAGAGGAAAACATAGGAAGAACACTCTTTGACATAGACCACAGCAAGATCCTTTTTGACCTACCTAGAGTAATGGAAATAAAAAAAAAAATAAACAAATGGGACCTAATGAAACTTCAAAGCTTTTGCACAGCAAGGGAAACTATAAACAAGATGAAAAGACAACCCTCAGAATGGGAGAAAATATTTGCAAATGAATCAACAGACAATGGATTAATCTCCGAAATATATAAACAGATCAAGCAACTCAATATTAAAAAAGCAAACAACCCAATCCAAAAATGCGCAGAAGACCTAAATAGACATTTCTCCAAAGAAGACATACAGATGGGCAAGAAGCACATGAAAAGCTGCTCAACATCTCTAATTATTAGGGAAATGCAAATCAAAACTACAATGAGGTATCACCTCACACCAGTTAGAATGGGCATCATCAGAAAATCTGCAAACAACAAATGTTGGAGAGGGTTGTGGAGAAAGGGAACCCTCTTGCACTGTTGGTGGGAATGTAAATTGATACAGCTACTATGGAGAACAGTATGAAGGTTCCTTAAAAAACTAAAAATAGAATTACCATATGACCCAGCAATCCCACTACTGGGCATATACCCAGAGAAAACCGTTAATTCAAAAAGACACATGCACCCCAGTGTTCATTGCAGCACTATTTACAATAGCCAGGTCATGGAAGCAACCTAAATGCCCATCGACAGACGAATGGATAAAGAAGATGTGGTACATATATACAATGGAATAAAAAGCCATAAAAAGGTATGAAATTGGGGCATTTGTAGGTACATGGATGGACCCAGAGACTGTCATACAGAGTGAAGTAAGTCAGAAAGAGAAAAACAAATATCATATATTAACGCATATATGTGGAATCTAGAAAAATGGTACAGATGAACCGGTTTGCAAGGCAGAAATAGTCACAGATGTAGAGAACAAATGTATGGACAGCAAGGGGGGAAAGCGGGGTGGGTGGGTAGTGGTGGAATGAATTGGGAGATTGGGATTGACATATATACACTAATATGTATAAAATAGGTAACTAATAAGAACCTGCTGTATAAAAATAAATAATAAAATAAAAATTTTTTAAATACTGTAATTCACTTTAATGAAAAACTGTGAACATATGCTATGGTTAGTACATGGGGAGATCCTTGAATCCCTAGGGTTAAACTGGTTAAAAGCAACACATGGCAAATGATATCTGATATCTGCACAAGGCTTGTATCTTCCACATCAAAAACAGAAGGAGGGGAGCTGAAAAAAATAGTTCGGTCTTGATGAAATGTAAAGAAAATCTTCAGTCTCATCAGCATCATCAACATACCTGAAGAAAGCATATGTGTTCTTCTTTATAGAACCTTAGGATATTTTATATAAAGAGTAAGAATTTGTCAAGGTTCATTCAGAACCATCAAGGAAGGAAAGAACTGAGTTATAAAAAGGAGTTACGTCTGAGGACAAAAGAGGAAGCCTCCATTGAGGGGTAGTCACTCCATGGCCTGAAAAAAAAATCTTACATGATCCTCATTCTCATGGCTCTTGTTCCATACCTACCAAGCAACCTTTGGGGAGTGAAATTACTTGCCAACTTTCAAGTATCCAGCCTCTACTAGGGACATCCCTCACTATGAAAAAACCACTCCTGGGTATATATCTGAAAAAAGCAAACCATGAATTTGAAAAGATACATGCATCCCAGTGTTCATAGCAGCATTATTTACAATTGTCAAGATATGGAAGCAACCTAAGTGTCCATCAACAGATGAATGAGGGAATTCCCTGGCAGTCCAGTGGTTAGGACTCCATACCTCTGCTGCAGGGGGCACAGGTTTGATCCCTAGTCGGGGAACTAAGAACCAGCAAGCTGCATGGCACGGCCAAAAAAAAAAAAAAAAACAGATGAATGGATAAAGAAGATGTGAGATATATATATATATATATACACACACACACACACACACACACACAATAGAATACTACTCAGCTATAAAAATGAACGAAATTTTTGCCATTTGCAGCAACATGGATGGACTTGGAAGGCATTATGCTAAGTGAAATAAGTCAGAAAGAGAAAGACAAATACCGTATGATATCACTAATATGTGGAATCTAAAAAGTACAACAAACTAGTGAATATAACAAAAAAGAAGCAGACTCACAGATAGAGAGAACAAACTAATGGTTACCAGTGGGGAGAGGGAAGGGGGGAGGGGCAATATAGGACTAGGGGAGTAAGAGGTACAAGCTATTAGGTAAAAAATAAGCTACAAGGATATATTGTACAACACGGGGAATATAGCCAATATTTATAATTACTATAAATGGAGAATAACCTTTCAAAATTGCAAATCACTATACTGTGCACCTGTAACTTACATTGTACAGCAACTATACTTCAATTTAAAAAAACCAATCAGCCTTGTGGTGTACACATCAGTGTCTATGCGTGTTCCATGGGGAATACAGTCAGTGGGCCTGGGTGTCTGAGCACTGCCAGCCCACAAGGCTCGTGGGGAGGATTCCTCGGGTGTTAGCTCACACCTCTCAAACTGAACATGAGCCATCCTGGATGTCTGAGGGAGATTTAAAACCATCAGATCAAATTAATGTAATTTCATGTCTGCAAAGATGTTGGAAAACCCTGGATTGTTTTAGCTCTGAGATGAGGAAACAGTTGGCTCTTCTGGACCTGTAAGTGGAATCCTGAGGAAGAAGCCCGGTGGACCGATTGGCCTTTGAGATTACTTAGACATGCAAGATGCTCCACCTGATGGATTCAAAGGAACTCAAAGGAACCCCTACAACAGGGTATGAGAGTCCATGACGGAAGCAATCCAAGGATTGTGCTGCCAGGAAGGAGGCCTGATGGGAAGAGCAGATTTTCTAGTCATTCCAATGAATGGCGCTCGGGCTACGTAACACTTTAAACCTCAGCAGTTAGGTGGCGGCTACTCTCTTCTAGTAGAGATTCAGGAGGATCAACAGGAGCTCCACTTCAAAGTCACACTAATTTAAAATTATTCTCCAGAGCAGCCCTACCAAGTTCTCCAGGGTTTTTTTTTTTTTTTTTGCCTTCCTATTAAAGGGAGGAAACATAACAGGATTAGGGAGTTTGACTGCCTGCCTGGAGTTTGACATTTCACATAGCCAAATAAATAGGTTCATTCCTCTAGAAACTCTCTCAGATGAAAATTAATTTGAGAACCAAGTTGAAATTTGCTTCCAGCTGACTCTTTACTGTTAAATTTCCATTGAAAATTTTGCCTCCGCTTTTTATACATCCAATATATTTCCTACTTTATTTCTTCGCAAGATTCTTAAGGTCAAAAACTTTAAGAGCTAGATTACAGTAAATGATGCTGAATTTATACTAAATCTTTAAAACCAAAGTCTGGCTAAACCCACGGCTTTGCTAAAATAAATAAGTGGTTTTATTAGCAAATTGCACAGCACATTTAGAAAGAGTCAAGCCTTCTATCCTATTTATTAACACTGGCTTTCATCTCTACCCCAACTGCCTTTTTCTCTGCCAACTAGAAAGAAATACTAAGTCTTCTTCTCAGGCTTTATTGGGGTTTAGCAGGCATTCTCAAAGTCACTAACAGACTTGTTCTCAAGAGCCTGTGCGTCCTCAGACTTGGAGAGGTATGTGTATTTTTCTTATCTTTTCTTTCATGTTCACTAAGAGAAATAGATAGCTAGGAGACAGCTTTGAGATAATAAATGTGCCCCTTGACCCGTGGGTTCACTTTGCCAAAATAAGAAATGACACAGAATAGTCAGGAAGACCCACGTTCTACCCACTACCCTGGCAACACAGGTATTTACCACCTGATGACCAGTTATGACTTCATGCTACTAATATTCCAGGACATTGAATGAGGAAACCAACAACACACCCAAAGCCTCCTATTTTTTCTTCACTCTTTTTGGGGCCTGATTCACAGCTTTGTGCCCTGCCCCCAACTCACCCCCTTTGAATCATTGAGCTGTGAATGATTTTTTTTTTTTTGGCTGCGCTGGGTCTTCATTGCTGCACACAGGCTTTCTCTAGTTGCGGCGAGCAGGGGCTACTCTTCTCATTGCAGTGGCTTCTCTTGTTGCGGAGCGTGGGCTCTAGGTGCGCGGGCTTCAGTAGTTCTGGCACGTGGGCTCAGTAGTTGTGGTGCATGGGCTTAGTTGCTCCGCGGCATGTGGGATCTTCCCAGACCGGGGCTCGAACCCGTGTCCCCTGCATTGGCAGGTGGATGCTTAACCACTGCATCACCAGGGAAGCCCGAGCTGTGAATGACTTTTGACCTGCTCCATTCGATGTCAGATAATCAATCAACCATCAGTTTTTACTGAGTGCCTACTATGTGGAAGAAGAATTCCTAACCAATGTGTTAGGACCCTTGTGTTTAAGGGGGATAATTTAGGAAGGATGACATACACATAACCAAAGACCCCCCCCAGAGACTTATAATATGTATATCTTCCTCCCTAACTCTTAAATTAATTGGGTTTGTGTCCTGAGTGTTTATGAGGGAATTATATCACTCACACACATACAGATATGCATATGCACTTAAACCTGAGACACGCTTGGTCCCTGCACTAAATGTTAAGAAGGGCCCAAATATTAACACAGCAGTTGAAGGAGAAAACAGCTTTCCACACAGAGGAAAACACAAGTGCAAAGCATGGAGTCATGAAATAATATAAGAAACTACAGCAGATGGTGAGACGTAGAAAATGTTAAGACCAGAGGAGTGGACACGGTCCAGATATGAAATACCTTGAAAGCCACCTAAAAAGTTTAAAGGTTATCCTTTGCGATGGTTTAAAGTAAGAGAGACATAATCAGATTTGTATCTTGGAAAGCTCATTTTAATAGCCACATGGAAGATGGATTGGAGAGTTCTGACACTGAAGTGGGGAGGGGTCCCAGTTAGAAGGCTGTTGGAATGATCCAGATAAGAAATGAGGAAAGCCTGAAATAAATCAGTAGAAGAAGAGATAGGAGGGTCATAAAGAAGACACTTTGAGAATGCATGCAACATGTTCATCAATTAGGAACTGAAAAAAAGGAAACGGCAGAGTCAAAGATGACTGTCAGCTTTCCAGTTGGAATCACAGGGCATAAAGCAGTGATATTTACAACATGAAGAACAGGTTTGACTTGTGGGGAAAAGAATGAGCTCAATATTAAACGTACTGAATTTGAAGCAATTGAATAAAAGACAAGTGGGGATGTCCAGAAGGCAATGGATAAATCATTTTGGAAACCAGGAATGAAGTCTGGACTGAAACTATGGATTTGCATTCCATATTCATATAGGTGGCAGTTTAAGGCAAAGGGGTAGGTAGGTAAGGTCTCTGAGGGAGTGTGTCGAGAGAGAATAAAGCAGAAGATAGAACCTGGAGTCCCCCCTCCCCACCATATTAGGGGCAAGCGGAGGAGGAGGGGCCAACACAGAGACTGAGGAGAACAGAATATTCGCCAGCTGGAGGAAGACCAAGAGCTCATGTCACCACGGAAAGAGTCTCTGAGGCTGGAGAGCACTTCAAATGCAAAGACATGGTCAACGGGGTCAAACTCCACTAAGGACATAAACAAGAAGAGAGGGATAATGAGGATTCCTTTGGATTCAGCAGTTTGAGCACAGTCCTGAAAGAGGTCCAAGAGGGTCCAATCGAGAGCACAGGTGGAGAAATCAGTCTGGAGAGAGGGAAGAGGTGCCCCTGAGGTTAGTGATAAGTTGAGGAGGGAGAGGGCAGAGAGGAGACATCCGTAAGAGTGGAGGTAGGAACTTGAGGAAGTTCATGCCAATGGACTCAGTTCGTCTGAAAAGAGGCAGCCAAGGGAATCTGTTAAGAGAAAGTGGGGCAGCAGTGAAGGGGAGAAGCCATGATGTTTGGAGAAGATGCTGCGGGGAATTCCTCCCTGCCCCACTCCACATCCTCAGCACCTACCCACCCCGTCCCTAACGCACAGCCCGTGCCTGGTTCACAATAGGTGTTTAGGACGGACAAGATGGCAGAGTAGAAAGGCCTTGAGCTCACCTCCTCTCATGAGCACACCAAAATCACAACTAACTGCTAAACAGTTAAGAAAAACTGGATAAAAACTCGATAAAAAAAAGACTGGAACCTACCAAAAAAGATATTCTATAACCAAAGACATAAGGAAGGAACCACGACGAGATGGTAGGAAGGGCACACTCACCCCATACCCCTCAGGTGGGTGACCCATAATAGGTGTTTGGTATTTATTTTTTTAATGTATTTATTGTCTTTCATTGAGTACCTACTTGGCATAAGACACTGTGCTAGACTCAAGAGATGAAAAGATGCCATAATATTTGGAGAACTCTAAGTACTCCCCACCAAAATTTCATCAGTGTAATGTCTACTCATCCTTCAGATCTCATTTTCAAACGCTACCTCCACAGGGAAACCTGTCCTCACTCCCAGACTGGGTCAGGTCCCTCTATTAACCCTTCTCAGCACACCATATGTCTTTCCTTAGTACCTCTTACAGTAGTGACAGCTAAATGATTAGTTATATACTTATAAAATATACAATATAAATATTATATTGATTATGGAATTGTACATCATTTTTAATATCTATCCTCTTTCCCCACCTGATTGTAAGCTCCACAATGTCTGGGAGTTTGTCTCTTTTGTTCAGTGCTGGATGGTGGACACCAATAGACTGACTGGTATTTATTCATTCTTTCATTCATTCACCCAATAGTTATTCAGTCCTTATCATATAAAAGACATGGTGCACATACCAGGCATTCAAGAAATATTCATTGAAGGGACTTCCCTGGTGGTCCAGTGGTAAAGAATCCGCCTTCCAATGCATGGGATGTGGGTTCGATCCCCGGTTGGGGAACTAAGATCTCACATGCCGCGGGGCAACTAAGCCCGTGCGCCACAACCACTGAGCTTGCACGCCTCAACAAGAGAGGCTGTGCTGCAAACTACAGAGCCCACGTGCCCTGGAGCCCGCTCACCACAACTAGAGAGAAGCCCGCACGTCACAACAAAGATCTCGCATGCCTCAACAAAGATCCCGTGTGCTGCAACTAAGACCCAACACAGCCAAATAAATAAATAAATAAATATTAAACAAAAAGAAATATTCATTGAATAAATGAATGAACGATGTGCTATAGGCTCATGCCTGAAGGACAAATTCTAATGAGCAAATAATCTTTCATCACAATTTGCTATGGTACAAACTACTTGCCATAAGGCATTCCAAGTATGATGCACTCAGTAGGGTGAATTCAAATAGGGAAAGCTAACTCTTGACAGTGAGGATTTGAAGAGAAAATAATGAGTATGGATGGAACTGAAGCTAGAAGGGTGGGTGGCCGACAAAAGGAAATGTTATTACTAGAACCACTCTTCCCAGTATTCACAGGTGGGATCCAGCTCTCTACTACAGCACTTTCAGTAAAAGGAATAGAATTTCTTACCTTAACTGAACCATGAATAATACTTCTGTGCTACTTCAAACCATAAACCTATACATGACTCCAACAGCTGTAAGATAAAAGACTAGAACTTGCAGTACAATCTTGAGAAAAGAAGTATCATTGTACTTTTCAATCTCTCAGATTTAATTAAAGTTTAGAAATGAAAAGTGGCTCTATGTCACTCCCCAGGAAAAATGATGATCTTATCCCACCATGAGACGCAGCATCATAAAAACAGTAAAATGATAAACATTACAGTCCTTCAAGCTCAAAGTTGTCTACCATGTAAGACATGAACTTGAGAACGTTTTCTTGGCACTTTTGGACTGTTTGAACTAAACAGAGCATAAAAAGGCCTTACTCATTTTTTTTTAATTCCATTCACCATCTTAAAAAGACCAATGAGTCTTTGAATAACTAAACAGTGAGTCTGGAATCATACTTGATCCTAGGAACTTTTACACTGTTGAACTGGGTGGCCTTCAACAGCAGATACAAAAAACCTTTCCTGCAGTAGCTCTTTGCAAATAAATCACTCTTGCAAACAGCTTTCAAAAATCAGGAGGGCTCCAATAGCAAAACCGTTTGGCTTCCATGGTTTCCTTGGCCCTGGCCATATTCACTCAACCAAGGTCTCCCTACATTTCCATCATTGCCCATATATCTAATATAAAGAAAAAACAAAACATGGGCACCATTTCATCTCCTGCCCCCAGCCCCATACAAAATCATAATAAACAAACCAAATGCTAATAAAAGGAAAAGCTAATTAAAGGAAAGTGTAAATAAAGGAAAAGTTTTAAGTAAATATTCACCAATATGGCTGCACCAGCTGTTAAAAGGTTGAAATACTTCTACACCACCTGAGTGCTCCCTCCCTCCCCAGCCATCTGTATAGTCTAGCAAATAAAAGGTTAATGCCTGGCACCTATAGAGGCAGACATTCTGACTGGTCAGTGCCTGTGCTATGTGTGATTACACAGAGATGGAGACGGAGATCAGGCAAACAGACAGACATAATACTATTCTTGGAAATAGGCAAACTGCATTCATTCTCTTTCCAGCACCTACTTTCTGATTCCCTTTACAGTCATCATACTTTTCTTTAGCTCCTGGGCAAATGGGCTAATTTCACAGTTAAAGAAAGTAAGAAGCCAATGTTTAAAATAATCCTATATTTCTTCAGCGATATAGTGCAGCAAAGCTGGCACAAAAGAATTGTAATAATAACCCAACTCCTACTTTGACCTCATTATGAAATTGAAGGTTTTTATCCCCAAAGAAAATCTCCTAACAGACTTTGTCATAGGGCTGTAAACCAGTGCTACCCAAGAAGGTCGGCTTGTGCTCAAGGGCTGAGCAGGCTGAGCCCCACTGTACATCTACCATCTTAGTTCTCCTGATCCTGGGAGGTCCCCTAATCACTCACCTCCCTAGCTAGCCCCTCCCCAACTCCCAGTTGTCTCCTCTGCCACTCTTTAAAAATATCTCTCATATTCTGTTAAAAGTTTCAGGAATTTCATTTTTCCATTCCTTTTCTCTGGGTGTTTACAGTTTCTTAATAAGCCAGGGTACTTATCAACACTTCTCCAATAAAAAGAAACCCATGAAAATTCTGGGAATTTGAGGCTAAGTGTTAACAAGTGAGTGAGTTCCCTCGAAGCAAAGGACACCCCAGCTGCACGTGGATCCCTGCTAGGCTCCACATTCCCCACCAGCTGATCATTAGCAGGCAGCTGTAGCTGGGTGACCCTAGGGGCACCTAGACTGACAGCAAACTAGGTATGGAGCCAAGGGTATTCCCTCACCTAGTGTCTAATGAATGAGTTCATTTACACGATGCTATGGTCTGAATGTGCATCCTCCCAAAATCTGCATGCCCGAATCCAAACCCAGTGTGATAGGGTTAGGACATGGGTTATGCTATTAGGTCATGAGTATGGAGCCCTCATGAATGGATTAGTGCTTTTATTTTTTTTCAGTTTTTTAAATTAATATTTATTGGAGTACAGTTGATTTACAATGTTGTTACTTTCTGCTTTACAGCAAAGTGAATCAGTTATACATATATCCACTCTTTTTTAGATTCTATTCCCATATAGGTCATTACAGAGTATTGAACAGAGTTCCCTGTGTTATACAGTAGGTTCTTATTAGTTATCTATTTTATATATAGTAGTGTGTATATGTCAATTCCAATCTCCCAATTTATCCCTTCCCCCCTTTCCCCCCTTGGGAAAACAAACCATAAGTTTGTTTTCTACATCTGTAACTCTATTTCTGTTTTGTAAATGTAAGAAACCCCAAGGGAGACCTTCAAGATGGCGAAAGAGTAAGACATGGAGATCACCTTCCTCCCCACAAATACATCAGAAATACATCTACATGTGGAACAACTCCTACGGAACACCTACTGAACGCTGGCAGAAGACCTCAGACCTCCCAAAAGGCAAGAAACTCCCCACGTACCTGGGTAGGGTAAAAGAAGAAAGAAAAACAGAGACAAAAGAATAGGGACGGGATCTGCACCAGTGGGAAGGAGCTATGAAGGAGGAAAGGTTTCCACACACTGGAAGCCCCTTTGCGGGTGGAGACTACTGGTGGCGGAGGGGGGAAGCTTCGGAGCCACGAGGAGAGCGCAGCCACAGGGGTGTGGAGGGCAAAGCGGAGAGATTCCCGCACAGAGGATAGGGACTGACCAGCACTCACCAGACTGAGAGGCTTCTCTGCTCACCCGCCGGGGCGGGCGGGGGCTGGGAGCTGAGGCTCCGGCTTCGGTCGGATCCCAGGGAGAGGACTGGGGTTGGCGGCGTGAACACAGCCTGAAGGGGTTAATGCGCCACAGCTAGCCGGGGGGGAGTCCGGGAAAAGGCTGCAGCTGCCGAAGAGACAAGAGACCTTTTCTTGCCTCTTTGTTTCCTGGTGCGCGAGGAGAGGGGATTAAAAGCACCGCTTGAAGGAGCTCCAGAGACAGGCACGAGCCACGGCTATCAGCACGGACCCCAGAGACGGGCATGAGACGCTAAGGCTGCTGCTGCCGCCACCAAGAAGCCTGTGTGCGAGCACAGGAAACTCACCACACCTCCCCTCCCAGGAGCCTGTGCCGCCCACCACTGCCAGGGTCCCGTGATCCAGGAACAACTTCCCCGGAAGAATGCACGGCACGCCTCACGCTGGGGCAACGTCACGTCACGCCGGCGCAACGTCACGCCGGCGCAACGTCACGCCAGCGCAACGTCACGCCGGCCTCTGCCGCCGCAGGCTCGCCCCGCATCCGTACCCCTCCCTCCCCCGCGGCCTGAGTGAGCCAGAGCCGCTGAATCAGCTGTTCCTTTAACCCCGTCCTGTCTGAGCGGAGAACAGACGCCCTCAGGCGACCTACACGCAGAGGCGGGACCAAATCCAAAGCTGAATCCCGGGAGCTGTGCGAACAAAGAAGAGAGAGGGAAAACTCTCCCAGCAGCCTCAGGAGAAGCGGATTAAATCTCCACAATCAACTTGATGTACCCTGCATCTGTGGAATACCTGAATAGACAATGAATCATCCCAAAATTGAGGAGGTAGACTTTGGGAGCAACAATATATATATATATATTTTGCTTTTTCTCTTTTTGTGACTGTGTATGTGTATGTTTCTATGTGTAATTTTGTCTGTATAGCTTTGCTTTTAACATTTGTCCTAGGGTTCTGTCAGCCATTCTGTTTGGGTTTTTTTTAGTATAGTTTTTAGCACTTCTTATCATTGGTGGATTTATTTTTCGGTTTGGCTGCTCTCTTCTTTCTTTCTTTGTTTCTTTTTTTATTACTTTTTAATTGTTTTATTTTTAATAATTATTTTTTATTTTAATAACTTTATTTTATTTTTTTTTTCTTTCTTTCTTTCTTTCTTTTTTTCTCGCTTTTATTCTGAGCCGTGTGGATGACAGGATCTTGGTTCTCCAGCTGGGGGTCAGGCCTGTGCCTCTGAGGTGGGAGAGCTGAGTTCAGGACATTGGTCCACCAGAGACCTCCCCGCTCAATGTAATATCAAACAGCAGAAATCTCCCAGAGATCGCCATCTCAATGCCAAGACCCAGCTCCACTCAACGACCAGCAAGCTACAGTGCTGGACACCCTATGCCAAACAACTAGCAAGACAGGAACACAACCACACCCACTAGCAGAAAAGCTGCCTAAAATCATAATAAGGCCACAGACACCCCAAAACACACCACCAGACGTGGACCTGCCCACCAGAAAGACAAGATCCAGCCTCATCCACCAGAACACAGGCACTAGTGCCCTCCACCATGAAGCCTACACAACCCACTGAACCAACCTTACCCACTGGGGACAGACACCAAAAACAACAGCAACTACGAACCTGCAGCCTGTGAAAAGGAGACCCCAAACACAGTAAGTTAAGCAAAATGAGAAGACAGAGAAACACACAGCCAATAAAGGAGCAAGGTAAAAACTCAGCAGACGAAACTAATGAAGATGAAATAGGCAGTCTACCTGAAAAAGAATTCAGAGTAATGATAGTAAAGATGATCCAAAATCTTGGAAATAGAATGGAGAAAATACAAGAAACGTTTAACAAGGACCTAGAAGAACTAAAGAGCAAAAACCAATGATGAACAATACAATAAATGAAATTTAAAATTCTCCAGAAGGAATCAATAGCAGAATAACTGAGGCAGAAGCATGGATAAGTGACCAGAAAGATAAAATAGTGGAAATAACTACTGCAGAGCAGAATAAATTAAAAAGAATGAAAAGAATTGAGGACAGTCTCAGAGACCTCTGGGACAACATTAAACGCACCAACATTTGAATTATAGGGGTCCCAAAAGAAGAAGAGAAAAAGAAAGGGACTGAGAAAATATTTGAAGAGATTGTAGTTGAAAACTTCCCTAAAATGGGAAAGGAAATAGTTAATCATGTCCAGGATGCACAGAGTCCCATACAGCATAGATCCAAGGAGAAACACGCCAAGACACATATTAATCAAATTAGCAAAAATTAAATACAAAGAAAAAATATTAAAAGCAGCAAGGGAAAAACAACAAATAACATACAAGGGAATCCCCATAAGGTTAACAGCTGATCTTTCAGCAGAAACTCTGCAAGCCAGAAGGGAGTGGCAGGACATATTTAAAGTGATGAAAGGGAAAAACCTACAACTAAGATTACTCTACCCAGCAAGGATCTCATTCAGATTCGACAGAGAAATTAAAACCTTTACAGACAAGCAAAAGTTAAGAGAATTCAGCACCACCAAACCAGCTTTACAACAAATGCTAAAGGAAATTCTCTAGGCAGAAAGCACAAAGAAGGAAAAGACCTACAATAACAAACCCAAAACAATTGAAAAAATGGTAATAGGAACATATATATCAATAATTACCTTAAATGTAAATAGATTAAATGCTCCAACCAAAAGACATAGACTGGCTGAATGGATACAAAAACAAGACCCGTACATATACTGTCTACAAGAGACCCACTTCAGACCTAGGGACACATACACACTGAAAGTGAGGAGGTGGAAAAAGATATTCCATGCAAATGGAAATCAGAAGAAAGCTGGAGTAGCAATGTTCATATCAGACAAAATAGACTTTAAAATAAAGACTATTACAAGAGACAAAGAAGGACACTACATAATGATCAAGGGATCAATCCAAGAAGAAGATATAACAACTGTAAATATTTATGCACCCAACATAGGAACACCTCAATACATAAGGCAAATGGTGACAGCCATAAAAGGGGAAATTGACAGTAACACAATCATAGTAGGGGACTTTAACAGCCCACTTTCACCAACGGACAGATCATCCAAAATGAAAATAAATAAGGAAACACAAGCTTTAAATGATACATTAAACAAGATGGACTTAATTGATATTTATAGAACATTCTATCCAAAAACAACAGAATACATTTTCTTCTCAAGTGCTCATGGAAAATTCTCCAGGATAGATCATATCTTGGGTCACAGATCAAGCCTTGGTAAATTTAAGAAAATTGAAATCGTATCAAGTATCTTTTCTGACCACAATGCTATGAAAGTAGGTATCAATTACAGGAATAAAATCTGTAAAAAATATAAACACATGGAGGCTAAACAATACACTACTTAATAAGCAAGAAATCACTGAAGAAATCAAAGAGGCAATCAAAACATACCTAGAAACAAATGACAATGAAAACACGACGACCCAAAACCTATGGGATGCGGCAAAAGCAGTTCTAAGAGGGAAGTTTATAGCAATACAATCCTACCTCAAGAAACAAGAAACATCTCAAATAAACAATCTTACACCTAAAGCAATTAGAGAAAGAAGAACAAAAAACCCCCAAAGCTAGCAGAAGCAAACAAATCATAAAGATCAATTCAGAAATAAATGAAAAAGAAATGAAGGAAATGATAGCAAAGAGCAATAAAACTAAAACCTGGTTCTTTGAGAAGATAAACAAAATTGATAAACCATTAGCCAGACTCAGCAAGAAAAAAAGGGAGAAGACTCAAATCAACAGAATTAGAAATGAACAAGGAGAAGTAACAACGGACACTGCAGAAATACAAAGGATCATGAGAGATATACTGCAAGCAACTATATGCCAATAAAATGGACAACCTGGAAGAAATGGACAAATTCTTAGAAAAGCACGACCTTCCGAGACTGAACGGAGAAGAAATAGAAAATATAAACAGACCAATCACAAACACTGAAATTGAGACTGTGATTTAAAATCTTCCAACAAACAAAGGCCCAGGACCAGATGGCTTCACAGGCAAATTCTATCAAACATTTAGAGAAGAGCTAACACCTACCCTTCTCAAACTTTTCCAAACTATTTTTAGCAGAGGGAGGAACACTCCCAAGCTCATTCTACGAGGCCACTATCACCCTGATACCAAAACCCGAAAAAGATGTCACAAAGAAAGAAAACTATAGGCCAATATCACTGATGAACATAGATACAAAAATCCTCAACAAAATACTAGCAAACAGAATCCAGCAGCACATTAAAAGGATCATACACCCTGATCAAATGGGGTCTATCCCAGGTATGCAAGGATTCTTCAATATACACAAAAAAATCAACGTGATACACTATATTAACAAATTGAAGGAGAAAAAATATACGATCATCTCAATAAATGCAGAAAAGGCTTTACACAAAATTCAACACCCATTTATGATAAAAAATAAAACCCTCCAGGAAGTAGGCATAGAGGGAAATTATCTCAACATAGTAAAGGCCATACATGACAAACCCACAGCCAACATCGTCCTCAATGGTGAAAAACTGAAACCATTTCCACTAAGATCAGAAACAAGACAAGGTTGCCCACTCTTACCACTATTATTCAACATTGTTTTGGAAGTTTTAACCACAGCAATCAGAGAAGAAAAAGAAATAAAAGGAATCCAAATTGGAAAAGAAGAAGTAAAGCTGTCACTGTTTGCAGATGACGTGATACTATACATAGAGAATCCTAAAGATGCTACCAGAAAACTACTAGAGCTAATCAATGAATTTGGTAAAGTAAAAGGATACAAAATTAATGCACAGAAATCTCTTGCATTCCTATACACTAATGATGAAAAAGCTGAAAGAGAAATTAAGGAAACACTCCTATTTACCACTGCAACAAAAAGAATAAAATACCTAGGAGTAAACCTACCTAAGGAGACAAAAGACCTGTATGCAGAAAACTATAAGACACTGATGAAAGAAATTAAAGATGATACAAACAGATGGAGAGATATACCATGTTCTTGGATTGGAAGAATCAACATTGTGAAAATGACTATACTACCCAAAGCAATCTACAGATTCAATGCAATCCCTATCAAACTAACACTGGCATTTTTCACAGAACTAGAACAAAAAATCTCACAATTTGTATGGAAACACAAAATACCCCGAATAGCCAAAGCAATCTTGAGGAAGAAAAACAGAGCTGGGGGAATCAGGCACCCTGACTTCAGACTATACTACAAAGCTACAGTAATCAAGACAGTATGGTACTGGCACAAAAACAGAAGTATAGATCAATGGAACAGGATAGAAAGCCCAGAGATAAACCCAGGCACATATGATCACCTTATTTTTGATAAAGGAGGCAAGAATGTACAATGGAGAAAAGACAGCCTCTTCAGTAAGTGGTGCTGGGAAAACTGGACAGGTACATGTAAAAGAATGAAATTAGAACATCCCTAACACCATACACAAAAATAAACTCAAAATGGATTAAAGACCTAAATGTAAGGCCAGACACTATCAAACTCTTAGAGGAAAACATAGGCAGAACACTCTTTGACATAAATCACAGCAAGATCCTTTTTGACCCACCTCCTAGAGAAATGGAAATAAAAACAAAAATAAACAAATGGGACCTAATGAAACTTCAAAGGTTTTGCACAGTAAAGGAAACCATAAACAAGACGAGAAGACCACCCTCAGAATGGGAGAAAATATTTGCAAATGAAGCAACTGACAAAGGATTGATCTCCAAAATTTACAAGCAGCTCATGCAGCTCAATATCAAAAAAACAAACAACCCAATCCAAAAATGCACAGACAACCTAAATAGATATTTCTCCAAAGAAGATATACAGATTGCCAACAAACACATGAAAGGATGCTCAACATCACTAATCATTAGAGAAATGCAAATCAAAACCATAATGAGGTATCACCTCACACCAGTCAGATTGGCCATCATCAAAAAATCTACAAACAATAAATGCTGGAGAGGGTGTGGAGAAAAGGGAACCCTCTTGCACTGTTGGTGGGAATGTAAATTGATACAGCCACAATGGAGAACAGTATGGCGGTTCCTTAAAAAACTAAAAATAGAACTCCCATACGACCCAGCAATCCCACTACTCGGCATATACCCTGAGAAAACCATAATTCAAAAAGAGTCATGTACCACAATGTTCATTGCAGCTCTATTTACAATAGCCAGGACATGGAAGCAACCTAAGTGTCCATCGACAGATGAATGGATAAAGAAGATGTGGCACATATATACAATGGACTATTACTCAGCCATAAAAAGAAACGAAATTGAGTTATTTGTAGTAAGGTGGATGGACCTAGAGTTTGTCATACAGAGTGAAGTAAGTCAGAAAGAGAAAAACAAATACCGTGTGATAACACATATATATGGAATCAAAAAAAAAAAAGGTTATGAAGAACCTAGGGGTAGGATGGGAATAAAGATGCAGACCTACTAGAGAATGGACTTGAGGACACGGGGAGGGGGAAGGGTAAGCTGGGACAAAGTGAGAGAGTGGCACGGACATATATACACTACGAAATGTAAAATCAGTAGTGGGAAGCTGCCACATAGCACAGGGAGATCAGCTCGGTGCTTTGTGACCACCTAGAGGGGTGGGATAGGGAGGGTGGGAGGGAGGGAGACGCAGGAAGGAAGAGATATGGGGATAAATGTATATGTATAGCTGTTTCACTTTGTTATAAAGCAGAAACTAACACACCATTGTAAAGCAATTATACTCCAATAAAAATGTTAAAAAATAAATAAATAAATAAATAAACAGGCAAAAGAAAAAAGAAAGAAACCTCACAGAGCTCTCTGCACCTTTTGCCCTGTAAAGACACAACGAGAAGCCTGCAACCTGGAAAAAGGCCCTCACCAGACCATGCTGCCACCCTGACCTTGGACTTCCAGCCTCCAGAACTGTAGGAAATAAATTTTTGTCGTTTATCAGCTTCTCAGTCTGTGGTATTTTGTTACAGCAGCCTGAACAGACTATGACGCATGGGGACACAGGGATCCTGTGAGAAGAAAGTCATGTTATGTTAAGAATTTGGAAGCGGGATGGAGAAGACGAAAACAATGGAGGGCAGGATGTAGCCCCTGCTCCAGCCCACCCTCGATGCTCCATCAGACCCCTGAGGAGGGGAGGATAGGGTCCCTTTCTCTGAGGCGTCTCTGGGGCTGCAGTGAAGAGTGGGGAGCCCAGGGACCCTTCAATGTGAACGGCACCAGCGACAAGACAGGGGAAAGTCCCTCCCTTAATTACGGAGAGCAGTGGGCACAAACAGAGACACTGGAGAAGAAAATATGAAGAGCCTGAGTCCCAGGCACTTGAGAGAAACCTAATTAGGGCCACCCAGAAATAACTGAGGAGGGCTTTCAGGAGGAGCTGTGGTCCTTCACGAGCGCGTGCAAACAGGAACCAGAAGACGTAGATTCTGGCTCTTTCTTGACTCATACTCCCGGGAACTCCAAACACACACGGAACCCCTCTGAGGATGTCAGAAGGGAAATAGCAGAGCTGTTCATGAGAGTTTGATGACATTCTCTCCCATGGGCCTGTGTCTTTCTACACATGGACTTGGAAAGAAGGTTCCGGACAACAGAAGTGCTTTGACTCACTCGGACTTCAGCATCAGGGGCAAATTTTCCCCTCCGCTTAGACCAGTGTTGCTAAAGTTTCTTTCATTATTGCCCTCCAAGGAGCCTTATTAAACTATTTTATTCCTAGTTGCCCTTCCTAATGATATTTTAATACCACAGACATACTACACATCTGTTTATGTATGTATTAATATATGTATGCTTCGTATACAAAAAAAAGAGTAAGACTTTTTTGCCTCCCAAGAACAATATTTACCCCCTTGAAGGTGATGTTGCATTGGGAATGCAAGATTTAGACTTCTTTTGCTGTCACAGCATGTGCATCTCAAGATCTAACCCTGCAAACCTCTGGCCCATCCGAGGCCCAGCCCAACTTCCACTGGAGCCAGCAGCACATACAGAATACCCTCAAGGGTCTAAAATGTTCCCTCGTGCAGATGCCTGAGGTGGTATCCACATGGACTCCCCAACACCATGGCTTCTTATTATTACGACACCAAACTGGCTGGCTGTTGCTTTGCATATGTCCAAATAATATCAGCTTTTGTTTTGCTCTAAAGAACATGTGCCTGATCAAATGAAAATCATTACTACTCATTAATGTAGTTAGATATGTTCCGAGCTTCTCCTGAACACTGTAGTCTAATCACTTTTCCCTCCGTGAACTAGAAAATCAAATTTCCCTTTTTATACCAGATGTGTTTTTATACAACATAGCCTCTCTGAAGTCTCTCTTCATACAAAGTTTTTCGAATTTCCCAAATTTCAAACTTTATTTTTCATCATCTGTACCAACTGTCAAATCATGGGTGAAGGTGGCAAAAATGGGAATTCACACTAGTTTTTTTTGGCTCCCTGCTCACCACTCAAAGAAAATAAAGTCAACATCTACCTTTTTTACCACGGGCTCTAAAAAAAATCCTCAAAACATGAATTTTTAAATAGAGAAGGTGTTTCCCAATTATACGAAGCAAAGGGAATCATTAAACAGGCACCTACCACTCTAGGGGAAAGTCCACACATTAAACGCTAGTCATCATAAAATAGAAGTATCCTAAACAGAGCCTTTATGCTACACCATGGCACCTTCAGCCTGCATTTAGTGGTCTGACCTTCTCAGTAAGTCTACTCCAGAGCTGCTGATAGTGTTCAGTTAATCAATGGGGAATTAGACTTTGTGATGCAGAGCAATGAAGTACTAACAAGGACCACGTGTGGCTGTGAATGGCCTCCATGTGACCAGCCAGACTTGCCAAGTGGAGAGAAAATACTTAAGACAGAGCTATTAGCAATCTTAGAGGGTGACCCCCCAAGCAGTAATGCTGTGTGTGCTGGGGCCTACCAGGGGCCTCAGAAAGATTCCAAATGGTACATTGATGTTTTGTGTCAATTTAATTTCAAAACATAGTGTTTTCAAAATCTTTGGGGAAGTTCCTAATTCACTCATAATGGTCATTATGGGTCCATTACCCTTCAACACATGACAATCTAAATTAATTTAATTCATTAAGAAGAATGAGTGCATTGGAAAAATAAACATACCCAAACTATGCCATGCTTTGTCCTTCCCACCTGAATTAATCATACAGAATTGATAACTGGTTAACATATCTGAAATATGCTTTGAAAGACTTGAGAGCAAGACCAGCTTCAACTTTTAATCAACCCTCAAGATTCACATATTTTCACATTTTGCATTTCCGTCAATAATTTATCAGCCTGACACCAACTGCATGTAGAGATTAACGGCTCATGTCGAACTTCTAAGTCAACATTTCTTAGCCAGGGGTGTGCCTCTGAGTAGCCTGGAGAGATTTTGAACATGACATGCAGATTCCCTCACCTGGACGGGTAGACTGAGCAAGGTGTAGGGGTGGGCTCTAGAATCCTTATTTTTAAATAGCTCACCCAGAGTTTGGTTTGCATATAGGTTTAGGAATAAATGCACTAGTCTTTAAAAAAAACAATGATTCAGAGACTTTCCTGGTGGGCCAGTGGTTAAGACTCAGCACGTCCATTGCAGGGGTCACAGATTCCATCCCTGTTCGTTCAGGGAACTAAGATTCCGCATGCTGCACGGCAAGGGCAAAAAAAAAAAAGATTCAATTAACCTTTTTTATTCCTATACAACTTTAAAGATGTTGCATTTATTTGTACTTAAATATAACTTTAAATCTGTTGTGTAGAGTGAGGTAAATGTGCTCAGAAGACAGGGGAGTCCGTCTCTGGAGCTCACAATGATAAGACATGTAGAAAGAAACAGGAGAACGTGTGATATCACAAGAGCAAGAGCAAGAGGCCTAAGGAAATCGACATCGTGCACCATCAGTGACAGTGCAGCAAAAATCGAAGAAAGCTGTTGAGCAAAAGGAACGGTAAGGGCTGCAGAGTCTCCTGAACAAGCCTGAGGAGGCTGCATAAAGCAGAGCTGCTGCTGACGCAGAGGCTGACGGTGTCGCTGTGCACCAGGGCTGAGCACGCCCCAGCCATGGGCTGCAGGCATCAGGTGCCGGGCACCTGCATGGCCCGGAGAGCCACGCATCCAATGCCATGCACAGCAGCTGGCACTTTGTGGCCTCCCATCTCACTTGGAGCCATAGGTGCAGCTTCTTAAAGAAAGGAGGAAATGGCAAAACAACAAACACTGGATTTCTTTTTAAAGTTAATGCAGAAGGAAAACAGGACCAGCAAACCAGAGCACCCCTGGGGCCATAGCGTGCTGTCCTCCGATTCCCTTCCCTCCGCCTCTTCTCCATACCTCAGAAGCCCACACGTTTCACCGTACAACTCCACCAAGAAAACCTCGTGCTTTCTGAAAGGTGAAATGCTCTAGGTACCAGAGTCTTTTTTTAATTTGTTAGGGATTTAAGATGTTTAAAACTTTCATTAGGTTTTTAGAAGAGTATTCTTTACTAGATTATACAGGTGTTGAATGTTCCACCCAATTCTATTTTTCCCATGAGCCCCATCATTTTTATTGCAGGAAATTCTATCATGTCTCAATTTTTAGGAAAACATATATTACGTTGTAGGAGAAACAACTGTATTATCTCACTTAATTCACCTTTTATCCCGACTTTACAAAAGAAAATACTGAACACTGGGAGTGGTTTTCATTTGACATCAAAACCCCACATCTGGAGCATCTCTTCCCAACTTGTGTTCCTCCTATTTTTGCTAATATAACATTTGCCAAGTTTCTTTTCCATTCAAAAGCCTTTTACTAAGATGTCATGTTGAGAAAAATCATGATTAGGGGAGTAGCTCCCAGCCCCTCTGAAAGGAGGGAATTTGCTCGGCATCCAAATGGAAACTGGTTTCTAGTATTTAGGTCAAAAGTTCACCAAAAAAACAGTTCTCAAAAGAAGTTCTTGAGGACTAAAGAAAGAAATAAAAGAACTTTCAAGAAATAGATCCTAAAGAAAAAAAAAAAAATCCAACTGGCTATCTGAAATAACGTAGGCAATTTTCCCTAAGTGACTGATCACTACTGCATTACCTTCCCCAAGGTACCTTCCCCATTACCTTCCTATTCAGCAACAGAATAGGAATTAGAAAGACCAACTAGGGACCTTCTCTATTCCTTTAAATATTGTGTTTCTGTTGGTTGGAATGTTCGTATTTCTGCATCAGACTGTTCTCCTTGCTATATTTCACACCCCCTCTGGCTTCACATCAGAAGAACAAGGTCAGTATTTGTTTATAATGGAATAGGGGTGCGATGGTGAATAATACGGATGTATATTTTACTTGGAACAAATGCAGTTCACCTTTCTTCTCTCAGTAAGTTCAAATCTTGAGAGAGACTGCAGTGTATAAGCCTTCAAAAGGAGGCTCTCCTTGGGTATTCAAAACATATTTTATCAAACCACAAGACCCTCTTGTTTCAAGCAAGAAGCACCTCCAAAGAAAAAGACAGTTTCTGTAAAACACTTGTTGGATTTTTGGTTTGTTTTGGACAGTTGTTATTTCTTTTGGGACAAATTTTCAATGTTAAAAGAAAAGCAAATTATTTTGATGAAATTAGGGGTGAGGGGTTTAAGTGAATGAGTTCAAAAAAGTACATCTGTGATATGGAGAAAAGGGAAACATCATACACTCTTGGTGGGAATGTAAATTGTTGCAGCCATTGTGGAAAATAGTATGGAGGGTTCTCAAAAAACTAAAAATAGAACTACCATATGACCCAGCAATTCCACTCCTCAGTATATATCCAAAAAAACCAAAACTATAATTTGAAAAGATACATGCACCCTAGTGTTCAAAGCAGCATTATTTACAATTGCCAAGATATGGAAGCAACCTAAGTGTCATGACCAGATGAATGGATAACGATGTGGTGTATACACACACACACACACACACACACACGCACACACACACACACACACACACACCATGGAATACTACTCAGTCATAAAAAAGGAAGGAAATTTTGCCATTTGCAACAATATGCTGAGTGAAATAGAAAGACAAATACTGTATGACATCGCTTATATGTGGAAGCTAAAAAATACAACAAACTAGTGAATATAACAAGAAAGAAGCAGACTCACAGATGTAGAGAACAAACCAGTGGTTACCAGTGGGGAGAGGGAAGGGAGGAGGGACAAGACAGGGGTAGGGGACTGAGAGGTACAAACTACTATGTATAAAATAAATAGCTACACGTATACATTGTACAACACAGGGAATATAGCCAATATTTCATAATAACTGTAAATGGAATATAACCTTTAAAAAATTGTGAACCACTATGTTGTACACCTGAAATTTATGTAATATTGTACATCAACTATACCTCAATCCAAAAAAATGCAATAAAAATGAACAAATAAGTACATCTGTAACATCCCGGAATAGTACATTTTCTCAGACCCTTTGCTTCAGGTTTTTAAAAAGAATTTGGAATAAATGTTTCTACATTAAAGTAGAATGCTAAGACTAAGATGAAGAGAACCGATCCTACTGAGCTCTTGAAATAGACAGAACAGGCCCAAGCTTGCAGCATTACAGGAGATTATCTCCCATTTGGAAATAGGCAGGAACTAAAGATACAGAACATAAAACTTTCCATTAGATCCCTATTTTATTTCTTTTGTGGCCACATGTGTCTGTTGAATCTTGACCACAGAATCAGAACGTTGAAAGACTTTGAGGGTTCATCGAATCCACACCCAGGCTTATAGGAAGACCTCCCACTAAACCTCCAGACACATGGGGACTTCATCCTGTTTTTAAAGACCTCCACGAAGTCTTTACAAAAAGTATTCAAACACCAGCTCTCCTGCCAGCAGGCGACTTGGCTGGTTGAATTTGCATTGGTCCCACCCCCATTAATCAATCCCACCCCAGCAAAGAGGAGTAGGCCTCTTGTCTCTGCTCAAAACACCCCAACATCTGCCCATGCTTATTTGCCTGGTGTTGCCAATCCAGCCCCCAAGACAGCAGAGCCCTGTTCTAAGTTGGGGTCAAGGCACAGGTGCGGGTCTCAGGCAACCGGAGCCCCTCCTCACATCCCCGACATCGGCAGCACTTCCGCCTTGGAGAGGCCACCATGAGCGGAGGCAAATTCCTAAACACTGGAGAGCTTTGGAAGGTTTTATTCTTCACAAGGAAGAAAGATTCTTAGATCATCTGTCAGGGAGGCTGCATGTGACTCCTGACATGAAATATTTGCCTTTTTTTTTTTAAAACAGTGGATTGATTGTTACTTAACTTCCCCAAATCAAACTCCCAACCAAGCCTCAAAGTGTGCAGGGCCAACTTCTAACAGAATTCCCACTCTGCTAGCTTTGAAGCAGCAGGGAAGTAAACTTTGTTTCCCTCACTAATATGAAAGAATTGGAGGTACTGGAAACAGCCCCAGGACTAAAGAAACAGGTGCTAAGAATGATGTTTCCCAGGAAATGTTTGTGGCCAGCAACCTGAATGAGACACACGCCTTCAGCTGGAGGGATCACCCGCTTTCCTGTTTCCACTGTTATCATTCCACTTCGGAGGGGTTCCCGGAAGCAGCCTTTCCTCCATTTCCCCTGGCAGTGATTTAAGTTTTCCCCTGTGTTGGTCATCAAATGGCCCGAGAGAAAAATATGGGGATTATCAGTAAGTAATCAAAGAAGCTTGGATCATGCAAGAAAAGTGGGGTGATCACTGCACCCACAGCCCTCGGCAGGCCACCCTGGAGACCGGTGAAGGGCCATCACCCACCTGGGAGAGGCGGAGCCCTGTCTCACAATCTGCCTCTGTTTCAGCAACAGAAGCAGAAAGGCCTTGAGCTGTGTGAAGAGAAGGGGTCTGGTGTTACTGATGTGACCATCCACTCCAGTCTGCAATGACAAAACCCTGAGAGAAACCCAAGACCCAGCTGGAAATGGAGAGGCCTTCAGGAGCAATCTCTGGTTAGGCGGTACAGATTTTCCAAAGCCCAGGCCCCTCAAACCAGGACCGTATCCCAGAGAGTTAGATGAACCAGCTACACCCCTGCAGATGAGGCCACTTGCTTCCCTTTAACTTCCTGCTCATTGTAGGTTCTCTCTGAAGGCCTCCCTTGAGCTAAAACCAGATTTCGATATTTAGTGTAATAACTATGAAATGTCCCCCCCCTTCATTTATCATAATCATCTTTCAACCTCCCTTACTTGCTTCCATATTCACTGAGAAATCACATCCAAGTTCCTACGACCCCTAGCAGCTCAGATGACCTTGAACTGACGTGTGAATTTGGGTCCCGTTAAATCACTGTTCCCAAAGCTCGGGTCATCCTTTCTTTCACAAGGTGACTTTCCCAAACTAAAAGAGGACATTTTTATGTGGCAAACAGATTGCTTACACAAACTAGCTTCATGTGACTTTTAAAGAAAGCATATAAATTACACCATCATAAACCTTTCTCTTTGGGGGTTTGTAACTAGTCTGTCATAAATATCAGGCTTGATCATCTTTGGTCCATAATCCAGATGTCACTGTCTTCCAGTGAGAACCACATGATTCTTAGGAAGGGTAGCAGCGCCACCTGCTGGTGTACTTTGCAGGCTGAGTTTTTACAAGGGGGAAATAATGGGTATGAAGTCGTTTGAAATCCCTTGTAGTTAGAAGGAGAAATGAGGGTTTGGATGCAACGTTCTTCATTTCCTCAGCAACGCACACTGCAGCAAAGAGAGGCTCACATTTCTCCCATTATTATTTCTAGCATTTAATATAGCCAGTCACATTAGAACTGATGACACCTTGATGGCATCGTTCCCCATTACTAATAGGGTGCGACAAAACTAAGGGGACTCAACTCTTTCCACTCTGTGTAATACTCCCACCCCTGGACAAGAGACCAGCACCACTGGCAATCTTTGAGGGGGTCCCTCGGCAACCACAGCAGGACAAGGACAGCCCGCTTGAGATGAGAGGCTCTGATTCTGTGCCACTCAGCTTACTACTCCAGAGACCAAGTAAGAGCTTGAGTCTGCAGGAAGAAACCCCTGAAGAAATTTATAGATTATAAATCCTGATCTGAAAGTAGCTCAAACACCCCGACCATTTACTACCAAAGGAATCCCTACGGATCCAGAAAACCAGGAGACACTTGGTAAATCCTGATCTGAAAGTAGCTCAAACACCCCGACCATTTACTACCAAAGGAATCCCTACGGATCCAGAAAACCAGGAGACACTTTGGGTGGCTGGAGTGTATAGCCTTGTATCGATGCAGTCATTCACTACTCAACAAAAATATAACTGTGTTCAACAAACATTTAGTGAGCACTGATAATGTCCTGGCACCCCGTCGACATCAAGGATACAATGGTGGACAAGAAAATAAATAAAACCTGCCCTTAATGGAGCTTGTTGTCCAGGGGGAAAAACAGGAAACATGCAAATAATCCCCAAAATGAACATATTACAAACCATGGCAAAGGACACAGAGGAAAGGCATGTGGTGCCAGGGGGCATATAAAGTCTAGGGGATTGGACACAGTTTCTCTGAGGAAGTGACATTAGAACTGAGACCAGAGGAAGAACAGGAGTTACTGGAGGTTGGGGGTAAGCATTCCAGGCAGAGCAATGAGCCTGTGAAAAGCAACTAACTGCCAGGCAGAGAGGGTCAAGTCAATGGATGTGAACCTGCCGTGGGTGTCCACACTTTTATGACAGTGTTTCTATAAAACTGACTCCAAAAAAAAAAATTGCAAAAGCCAATAAATCTTTCCCAGCAATTGACCAAATTCCTGCAGCAAATTGAGTCATCAGATTCTGTCTCGGGAAATGAGAGAACAGCGGCCAAGCTTGCTGGCAATCTTTGAGGTGGTCCCTCAGGAACAACAGCAGGACAAGGACAGCCCACTTGAGATGACAGTGGGCGTTCCTCCAGTTCTCAAGTCTACCTGCAGGGAGCTCTGGATCCCACTGAGCTCTCGGCTTTGTTTCTGCAAACCTACAGCATCTTGCCCCAGGTCCCCAGGGCCAGAGTTTTCCCTTGCACGAATAACATAACTCAGGATCTCTCAACTTCCCAGACCCCAGGCATTCTTCCTGTACTTCACAGTGACTCCACACTAAAAAGTCCCAGAATTTCATCCTAGTCTTCTTTGACAATGCCTCGGAAAGACGATCTGCAACATCATTGTATTTATATCTGTTATTTTAACAAACACTCATTTAGAACTTACTCTGTGCCCGGTGGGTGCAAAGTGCTTCACAAATAGTAACTCATTCAATCCTCATGGTAATCCTATGAGGTAGTTACTAACATTATCCACATGTTACAAATGGAGAAACTGAGGCACCCAGAGGATAAGAAACATTCCTAGAGGGGTAGGATAGGGAGGGTGGGAGGGAGGGAGACGCAAGAGGGAAGAGATATGGGGATACATGTATATGTATAACTGATTCACTTTGTTATAAAGCAGAAACTAACACACCATTGTAAAGCAATTATACTCCAATAAAGATGTTTAAAAAAAAAAGAAACTTTCCTGAAGTCACTCAGTCAGTAGGTGGCAGAGCCACAATCTGGCTTCTGGAAACCAAGCTCAAAACCATCACTCCAGGAAGCCTCCTCTTAGCAAATTTGAAGAGTCATTCATCCACCAGCCCTTTTTTGTCTAGGTGTAAAGTCTCTGTCTCAGAAGGGTAGACTCCATCAATTCTAGCTCCTAAATCTGTCTCAAGTCCTTCTTCTTGCCTCCCTCCCGTTGGTGTTTGCACCAGCCCAGTTCTCTCCTCTTTGGTGACCATCATAGCATCCCAGCATCCTAGGTGCTCTCCGGGCTCCAGGTCTTCTCCCCTTCTCATCCACACCCCACACTGTTCACAGCACTCTAGAAACAAATATTTGCTCTGTGTATAACCTTCACGATGCCATTATCCCACCACTGTCTACAGATGGACGTCAACCCTCACATCGGGTCCTCCACAAGTTGGTCCCAGCCTATTTCTGCCATTTCATTTCCCAAATCTCCACCCCGCTCTCATCCCCAGCTCACACGTGCTCCTCCAGCATCACTGGTCCACTGCCTTCCTCCAGGGACCCATGCTCTATCACACTTCCATGCTCTCCATATGCGGGGCCTCCTACTGGAAACGTATTCCCATCCTCCTCTTCGAGGCTCAGGTAATAACTCCCTTGCCAGGTCTCCCCTGACACCCTGCATGCCCCCCTCTCCATCCCCCACAGGATCTTCCTCTTCTTTGTGGTGCCTCTAAACCTTGTGCATAAAGCGCTGGTGCCAGGCTGGGAAATAGAGAGAGGAGAATGAGGCACTTAACGCAGGGGCGCATTTCAGGGGATGCCAAAACATTCAGTAATCAAATCAGTAACCAAAACCAATAATATTTTCATTGTGGGAAAATATACATAACATAAAATTTACTGTTTTAACCGTCTTAAGTGTAGAATTCAGTGGCATTAAGTATATTCACAATGTTGTGCAAACATCACCACTATCCATTTCCAGAATTATTCATCTTCCCTACAGAGCCTCCTTACCCATTAAACAGTAACTCCCCATTTCCCCTCACTCCAGCCCCTGGTGAGAACTATTCTACTTTCTGTCTCTAGGAGTTTGTCTAGTCTAGGTACTGCATATAAGTGGAATCATGCAGTATTTTATGACTGGCTTATTTCACCTAATAAAATGAAGATAAATAATACTTAAAGACAATGTTTTTAATAATCAAAATTGATGCAAACAATTCAAGATGAACAAAGCTTCAAAATGTTAGATAAAAATAGGATCAGTATCACTGATTTTTGCTCTTGCTTCAGGCTCCAATATGGCTCAGAGCTGATGCTGCCTTTACTGAAATCTTTAATATTTTGTTCATCATCTATTATTTTGATTTTTTAAAATGTTGCACTAAAATTTCATTTGTCTTGATTACTGATTTTTTTGGTGCTCCCTTACCTGTTGCACTCAAGGCAAGTACCTCACATGTCTTATCCTAGGTCCAGCTCTGCTGGTGCCAAACTCCATCCTCACACCACCCCAAAAAAGCATACAACCAGGGTAAGAAATAATATGCTTGTCTGCAAACTCAGCTTCAGGACAAGTCCTCCTGCAGTCATCACCCCTCAGTGAGACTGTTACCATCAAGCCCCTCTTATACTCCAGACCCACAGGGCACATACCCTGGCTTACACATCCTGCCATACTGTGGTTATCTGCCTTCTGTCTATCTGCCTTTCTAGTCTGTGAGCTCTTTGAGGTCAGAGATGGAGTCTTTTTCATCTTTGTACCTACACTGCCTTATACAGAATTGGGTTCATAGAAGACATTTAACAACTGTTTGTTGAATGAAAGCCCTTCAGCTCCTTTTCCCACCATTAGTGAGTATTTCAGGGTAGCTCAATGAGACTTTGCCTTTATCTAGTTTAGCTCCAATAATGCATATAGGATTATCTTATATTATAATAATATATAATTTTGAGATTAGCCCCATAATCCATATAGGTCTGTATTAAAGGGCTGGTATTCTAGAAAGTCCTAACGTTGGCACTCCTCGGAAAAGGATATTTCAGGGTTACTTGGTCTCCAGCTTGTTCTTGGACCTCTAGACCAGGGACCACGCACTGTCGCTTCCCCACACTGCCTTCACCCACTCACCATCCCCTTGGTCAGCTATAGCACAGGAGAGGGGCAAGCCTTGAGGATTGTTGGAGCAATACCTAGTTCTGTTTCTCTAAGGCACTGATTCCACCTCTGTCTCTGCTTGACCAGAGTCCTGTGTGCATGCTAGCCTGGGGCTCTTGGCTGTCTCCCTCCTGGCTTACAGAACTGGCTGAGCCTCCAGTAGGTATGCCTGACCCACTGTGTGGTTTCCTGCTCTTACTTCCTGTCTTGTGGCCATAGTTCTGACATTGCCTTGAAGTCTCCAACCACAGCCTATGGCCAGCGTCCCTGGGTTTCAAGCCCTAGCATTGTGATTTACAGACTTCTCACATTTGAATTTAGTTTGGACCCTATCACCTCAATGGAGATTTTACTTCTTACCTGACGCCAATAGAAAATGGGGTTTCCAAATTCTCAAGTGCCTAGAATTGTTCATCTGGCTCTATATCTAGAGCAAAACCAAACAACCCAAGATCCAAAATCTCAGCTCCTGAATTTATCATCCACTTCAGAGTCAAACATCCCTACCCTAATGAAGTTCATTTCACCAATAACTAGAGTTTTGCTTGGATCGATTTTTCTATAACTGTTGGATCACTTAACTTTATAACTAGAAAATGCCCTCCTCTGCTTCAGGATGCCCACTGGTTTTTAAAGTTCCTCCTTCTCTCCTGCCTCTATAGTCTTCAGTCAGTTTGCACAATTAAAACCAACTGACAGGAGAGGTGTGATAAGCAAGGTACCCAGAAACAAAGAGATGGCCAACAATTGTCTTGTCACTGCTGTATCATCTTTCACAATATTTTAAAATAAAGTCTGAGCTGAAACCAATCTGAGGTGCTCTTTCCAATCTGATGGATGCCAACATTAACCAAAAAACACAGACCAAAACTGGAAGAAAAAAGAAAATGGAAGAGTTCAGGGAAGATGTAACATCCAAATTCATGCTGAGACTATGGGAGAACAGCCAATTCATGAATTTTAGTTGGGAAATAAATGTCCTTAAGCATGCAGAAAAGTATAAAGGTAAAAATACTGTGGTTCCTTCATGGCATAATTCAGGCATTTGAAGGTAAATGTATTTCATGGCATTAATCCAGATCTCTTTCTTTACTTAGAGGGTGATTATAATCATTAAAGCTAATTTTCATTTGTGCCTTATGGAATTAGTTAGATTTTTAGTATACTCATCTTAGATAACTTGGATAAATATGCAATGATAAAATTACTATGAAGATATTATTTTTACATATACATACTGTATTAGTTTGCTAGGGCTGATGTACCAAAGTGCCACAGACTGGGTGGCTTGAACAACAGAAAGTTATTGTCTTGCAGTTTTTGAGGCTACAAGACCAAGATCAAGGTACTGGCAAGGTTGGTTCCTTCTGAAGGCTGTGAGGGAGGGATCTGCTCCAGGTCCTTCTCCTTGGCTTGTAGATGGCCTTCTCTTTATGTCTCTCAATGACATATGCTTGTCTGTCTCTGTGTTCAAATTTCCCCTTTTTCTAAGGACACCAATCATTTTGGATTAGGGCCACCCAAGACCTCGTTTTAACTGAATTATGTCTATTAAGACCTTATCTCCAAATAAGGTCACATTACAAGGTACCATGGTTTGGGATCCAACATAACTTTTTTGGGGGGTGGGGACAAAATTCAACACATAACATATACCATGTTCATGTCTTTATACCTTAATTCACTTCAGAAAGGATTTAAGATAACCATATGTGTATGTTAACATGAAAAGTAAATTTAGAAAATATATTGACTTACAAGACAAATTCCAGCTTTTCCCACACTCATGGACCTTTCAGAAGAGATAATTCCCATGGCAGTGAGCGCCAGCCCTGTGGAGAACAAAGAAGCAGAGCAACTTCCTTTGTTTCTTCTGGGTCATGATTTTCTGATGTTATGGTGAATTTTATGTCATGGACAGCCATGGAAAAGTTTTAACACAGATATTTTATTCTCAAATTTATTACATTATAGGATTTAAATGTTACGTCTTGTCATGGTTGAAAGAGCAATCTACCCCACCTTCACCACAGCTGATATTCATTTCTAACCCCGTTCTCATTTCACCCGGTCAGAACTGGCTACATCATTTGCAAGGCCCAGTGCAAAATGAAAATATGGGGTCCTTTGTTCAAAACTTATTAAGAATTTTAAGACAGTGACATCAGAGCATTAAATTAAATGTAGGGCCCTTCTAAGCATATTGGCCCCGTGCAACCACACAGCTTGTGTGCCTGTGAAGCCAGCCCTGGATGCGTGTATTGGAAGAGATCATACCAAATATACATTTTGCAATGGTGAAAATATCATTAAATTGTTTGCGTTGAAGAAAAGTTCTAGTGGAGGGTGCAGGGCACAAGTGACAGACCTCCTCAGTGACCTATGAAAAAAGGAGACTGTACTGTTCGTCAAGGTTCCACAAACAGTTTTGGGGGTTGGGGGGTAGACTAGATCTCAGAGGCTCAGCCCAGGTCTACCTCTTGCTCATTTCACTGTTGGAGGCAAGTCAGGCAACAATCGCATGATGCTTTACTCTGAGGATCTCCAGGCCTTCTGTCTTCCAACTCCACCACCTTGGAGTTCTTTGCCTCTAGTCACAAGGAACAGAAAGAGAGTAGAGAAAGCCCATGCTCTCTTAATTGCCTCAAGCCACAAGTGTCATATCAACTTTGCTCATGTTGTTATCGACCAGAATTCAATCCAATATTCCCAGCCTAACCTCATGGAGCTTGAGAAATACCGTTTTCTTATATGCCCTCCAAAATGGCAAGGAAGTATCATGAACATCTAACTTGACTCTGCCACAGAAATGATCAGTTTCCATGGAAATATGAAAGTTAAATAAATCCATCAAGTACATATTAATAAGTGTTAACTAAGCACATAGGATTGTGCTGGTCTTTGAGAAGACGTTAGAGAAAATATTTGAGTACCTTCCCTCAAAAAGCTTAACATTTCATTGTGGAGATAAGACACACAAACATGAAAAAGATCAATATCCAAGGAAGTGCTTATATCATTGTAGGCTAAGGGATTGGGACAATTCCTTGCAGGAAATTACTTGAGAAGAGTGTGGAAATAAATGAAGACCACCCAAATGAAAACAAGCAAATGCTTTTTTTTCTTTTAATTTATTTTATTGAAGTATAGTTGATTTACAGTGTTATGCTAATTTCTGCTCTACAGCAAAGTGATTCAGTTATACATATATAAACATTCTTTTTTGTATATTCTTTTCCATTATGGTTTATCACAGGATATTGAATATAGTTCCCCATGCTATACAGTCAGACCTTGTTGTTATCCATTCTATATATAACAGTTTGCATCTGCTAACCCCAAACTCCCACTCCATCCCTTCCCCACCTCCCCCTCCCCTTTGACAACCACAGGTCTGCTCTCTATGTCCGTGAGTCCGTTTCTGTTTCATAGATAAGTTCATTTGTGTTATATTTTAGATTCCACATATAAGTGATATCATATGGTATTTGTCTTTCTCTGTCTGACTTACTTCACTTAGTATGATAATCTCTAGTTCCATCCATGTTGTTGCAAATGGCATTTTTTCGGTTTTTTTATGGCTGAGTAATATCCCATTGTATATATGTACCACATCTTCTTTATCCATTCCTCTGTCGATGGACATCTTTTTTGTGTGAATTACCACTTTTTTTTTAAATTTATTTATTTATTTATTTTTGGCTGTGTTGGGTCTTCATTTCTGTGTGAGGGCTTTCTCTAGTTGTGGCAAGTGGGGGCCACTCTTCATCGCGGTGCGCGGGCCTCTCACTATCGCGGCCTCTCTTGTTGCGGAGCACAGGCTCCAGACGCGCAGGCTCAGTAGTTGTGGCTCACGGGCCCAGTTGCTCCACGGCATGTGGGATCTTCCCAGACCAGGGCTCGAACTCGTGTCCCCTGCATTGGCAGGCAGATTCTCAACCACTGCACCACCAGGGAAGCCCTTACCACTTATCTTTATTTTTTTATTCAGAGCTTGCTATAGCAAGAGAGACAGCCACCGTCACGTGCATTTGGCAGGGACTCAAAAGCAGGCAGAGGAGCAGTAAAGTTTCACAGTAGAAAAAAAAGGAAGACTTCAGATAAGCCCTGATTGGAAGCTACTGACCTGGGGAAGCTGTGGGTAAGATAAGTGAAAGTGGGGCACCCTGTATGATTGGTTGCTTAGGGTGCATATTGACTTTTTCCAGTTGGTCCTAAGTTGAAAGTGTGGGAAAAATTAGGGATTTTACGATGGCTTGGCTGTTTGGGCCCGTGGGTCACAGGAGTTTTGGTTTCCTGGGCTGGTTGCTGGAGATGGTGGTCTGCCTGCCTACAAGTCTGAGCTGTGGATAGTAGGTTGGTTTCCTGGGCTGGTTGCTACAGATGGTGGGTCAGAGTTCTATTTTTATATATCGTCTGGCTATTGTCTGTATATTCAGTCTCTCACGAACTTTGGAAATCTCAACCACAGGATTGGAATATGTGTACTGTGGAGCACAGGCCCAGTTTCAGAAAGCATCAGGCGGGTGTTTATCTGGTTCTAGTTTATCCCCATCAGAAGGGTGGCCTTGTGTGTCCCAGAAGAAAGCCAGCTTCGGGTTTGCAATCCAGTTCCACCTCTGATGAGCTCTGTAACTCAGGAAAGTTACAGAGCTGTGTCTACTGGTCTGGGTCTAGTTTCTTTCTAGAGAGAAAGCACACTTGATAAGGTTTTGCACGACTGAAAAGAAATTACTAGTTAAAGTGACTGAGAGGGTACCAGGCACTTGTAGGATCTCATGAATCATTAGTTCCTCTCCCTTGCCCACCCCTTTGTTCATGCGCCACTGTGAGTTCCAGTTCTGAGGACTTTCTGGGCGAGGAGGGGGCAGGAAAGGTCTTACCAGATCTAATCCAATCTTCAGACCAGCTCTAAGCAGTCTGTGACCCACGGTGACCTTGGGCTACTGAACACTAACTGTTCCCTTCTCCAGGGCTGATCTTCTCCTAAATCTGCAACTCTGGATGAGACCTGCCCTCTGCAGGCCAGAGAACACGGTGAATACTTGCTCAGTGTTTTAGCAAATTGTTTCCAGTCAGTCAATTTCATTTGAGGAAAGAAAGAATTCATTAGAGAAGGTGGCCAGAGAACAAAGGAAGTCACCCGTTCTTCCACAGCAAACACCCCTGGAACGATTCGCCCTAGATCACCAGCCCGGGACACACAGCCAAGCTCACAGGACCCCCGCCAAGGTCCAAAGTCACACACCATGCAGTTTTGTACACTCACCCTTGAGTTCTCGGATTAATAATGAGATTATTACGGCATCTGCTCCCTGCCATCTACTGCTCTGACTCAGAAATCTGCTTTCCTAACTTCCTTTGGAGCAGGGAGCCATGGTCCCTCACAAGGGTCTCTCGGGTAGCCACACGCGCCCCCCAAGGCTGCTCCCCAGGTGCCTTGCTCCCTGCACTGCTGAGGTAGGAGACTCAAGTGAAATCTTCCCCTTCTCTATGATACACTCCTTTCTCTCGCTCTCACCCACCAAACTGCCTGGCAGCCCTGGTGACCACGATGAGCACTCTGCAAAGAGAGAAGCAAGGTGACCCCTCCCCCCAACTCAGCAGCCCACGGGCCCTGAGACCCACTTCAGCACATGGCTGTGTTTTCCCAGCTGGAATCAGGATAAGGCCTCTTTGTACAGTGGTGCAGATTGCACCCTGGCATGAGGCTGTATCCACCAAGAGGACATTAGATTTCTTTGCCTAATCTGCAGAGCTATGACAGCTCTGAATGTCAAGTTATATGCATTCTACATTCTAAAGTAATACAGCCAAGAGAATTCGACCTATTTTGAAGATGTTCCATGATGGTAAGTTCCTATCTCCACCAGTCATGCCAACATACTTCTGCATCAATCTATATATCAACTCAGAAACCAGTGGCCTCTCTGCTCAATATTATGTAACAATCTAAACGGGAAAAGAATTTGAAAAAGGATAGGTACATGTATATGTATAAATGAATCACTTTGCTGTACACCTGAAACTCTCACAATGTTGTTAATCAATTATACTCCAATATAAAATAAAAAGTTAAACAAACAAAAAGAAGAATCCAGTGGCCTCATGCAATGTAGATGGAAGGCAGGACTTGAGGTCAGCTGGACTGGGTTTGGCCCTTGGATGAACCTTCGTTCATTCATTCAACACTATTTATTGAGCACCTCCTCCTTGCCAAGAATAGGACTAAGCACCGTACGGATGCAACAGCGAATAAAATAGACAAAAAGTCCAGCCTTCGTGGTGTTTACATACTATTGAAGGTAGACAGACGACAAATAAAATTAACAAGTGAAACATATGGTGTGTTAGAGGGTAGAAACTGTTGTGGATAAAGTAAAATTGGGAAAGGGGATTGAGTGTCCTGGAGGAGAGGTCATCTGTATATAGGTGGTCAGGCAGGAAGAGAGCAGGCCATGCAGATAAATGGGGGAAGAGCATTCTGGGCAGAAGGAACAGCAAGAACAAAGGCACTAAGGCAGGAGAACACTGGGCTCATTTGGGAGACAGCCAGGAGGCCACTGTGCCCGGAGCAGAGTGAAGAAGGGTTAACAAAAGTAGAAGATGCAATTTAACTATGAGACTGTAAATCGTCATGTAGCCCTTTTAAATATTTAGTTTCCTCCTCTGTTAAAAGGGACCAGAGATACCATTTCACAAGGAGTGATAAAGTACTGGAATACATATGGGAGAATTTTGCAAGCAGTAAAAATTGTGAGGTATTGTGTAAACTGAGACAGCCACCCCGTCCTCCCTCCCTTCCTGCTGCCATTTTCATTCTTCTTTCTCTGTGTCCCTATCCAGCCATGGGTACCACACAAAGTGGAAGTGTATCATCCCAAATTCTCCCAGAATGAGTTCTGGACACCATCACCCATATCCTGACTCTGTGGTACGTGGAGGTCTCTCACACCCAGTGCCTGGACAGTTTTATAGAAGAAAGGAAGGAAATACCCACCAGACACACTTAGCCACCCACTAGCTACTACAAGGAGTCACTCATCTCCGCACAGTGCCAAGAACAGAGAAGAGGCTCAATAAATGCCAAGTGAATTGGATTAAACTGAAACAGAGTTTATGGCACAGGTGAGAAGACAGAATAACAAAAGTATTCACAGAACAGAGGCCAAGAACTAAGGAAGGTCTCTACAGAAACTCATAATTAGGATGAAATTTGCAGCTAAAACTATAAAATCTTGGTCTATCAGAGAAAACCTGATTGTCCTTGTCCAGCATTTCAAGCTACGCCTTCAAGCCACATGGCTCCCAGTTGCATCTGCTCTCGTACTGAGGACACATCTCTGCTGAGGTTGAGTAGACTTACATGGGAATTGGGAAATCACTGAAATGGAGAAAATCCCAGAAAATCAAGGCTTCCAGTCACATTACTCTATGGAGCCAATCCATGTTTACTGGCTTACCCCACACGAAGGCTGGTTCCAGCATTTGACGCTCAGATGGGCCACTTCCCCACTCATGGTGGGGCAATGGCTGAACTAGACCAGTTGTCAGCCAAGAGGGCTAGGGCAACGGCCAGCGGTATTCCAAGCTAAACTCAACAAGGGAGAGTGAAGAGTCAAACCTCGAGGCAACCAAATACAAACACCAGGTCCAGAGGCAGAATCAGAGTGGGAGTAAGAAGCCAGGAGCTCACATCTGGCAAAGAGAAGACCAAAGCAAGAGAAGCTGCCTCCAAGCAAAGAGAGGCCGAAGCAGTCACCTGGAAGAGTTCTGGGGCATAAAAGGAGTGGGGGGGGGGGGTCGGTCACCCTGGCTCAAAGGGCAAGAGGCGGGTTCCACACCAATTTAGGAAACAGGCATCCTTCGAGCCTTCCTCTCTGCTTGTGCAGTGATACCCATTGAGTCCACCTGAGCTCTCTCCTTTCCCTCCACCACATTTACCCATGCCTATATTTTCATTTTTATCAAATAATAATAATATTAATCCCTTAAGAAGTCCTTTACATTTGCATGGGACTTCATATTTTACATCTATCTGACATGCATAGCTACACTATGAGGTCAGCCCAGCAGGCAGCCGTATCCCCATTATACAGATGTGAAAACAGATCCCAGTCACACTGGCCAGCAGCGGGATTCTGACTGGAGTCCAGATCTCCCGGGCACATCTAACTCAACGTGGGGTTGGGGCTTAGAACTCCTGGACAACCGCATGCTTAACATGCTAACAGAAACACAACAGTAACTTCATTTCTCGTGTAGCAGCATTTTGACCGTGCACTTGGTAGATGCTGGGTTATGCTAACCGAGGGTTGACCTCTGATCAGCAGCCGAAGTGCCAGTATATCTGTACTGACTGAGGACACATCCCCACTCTCCACCCACCCTCCATCCGCATCAAATAGACAACAAAGGGGACATTTCATTTTAGAGAGAGGATCTTAATCTTTGTAGTAAGGCCTGAGTCAAAAGCTTTCTGGCCTCCTATGAAAGCAGGCTACAAGGGTTCCAACCAAAGGACGAAAAATTTTCTCCCCAAAGTCACATGAGCTTAGAAAAAGAAGGTTATGCTTCCTTTCACTGAAGAGAAAAACATATGAAAACAGAAATATAAGCATAAGCACTCATGCTCCATAAAAGCCGGTCGCCACCATCACCACCAAAACACACCTTCTAATTCAAGTAGTGCTTTGGGTGCTTTCTCTCCATCCACGTTGCTTTATTGCTCATTAGATTTGATTTTGCGTCCAGTAAGGTTGGAATTGGGGAGGAAACAGTGTGATTTTCCCCAAGGTCCAGCCCCCCTCAAAGACAGCACGTTCATTTAGCTCAGTCTTGGGGGGTAAAATCACTTAAACACATTTCTGTGGTTTCATCTGAAACATGGGTTCTTCCACCTGTCTTTTCCCAAGTCTGTTTTGAAGGAAATCCAAACACCGTCCTTAAACACTGCATGGCCCCGAAAAGGATGGTTTTGGTAGAACCAGCAAATTCTTGACTTGAGGAAGGCCAGTAGAGAATGCTGGACCATTTCTAAGAACACGGTTCTGGACTGCTACCAGATCCCTCTCTCCAGAGAGTGGTTTTTACAAGCACCTTGAATGTATATGTTTAACACAAATTATTTGGTTCTTGATAAAATACTAGCACATTTAGATTTCCATGGCACGTTTTTGCCTTTATAAGGATTTTAATAACTTTTTCTCTGATATGAGTTCCGAGACCCTCTGGGCTAGTGGAGCTGGCATGGGATGGTGACACACTAGATGTCCGAAGTTAACAGCTATTGGAAATTTTTATTTACTTTCTTCTGCTTGAGTGTACTTAGTGCTATTAAAGTTCTGTCTGGCAGCAGAAAAGGGTAGAAATGTGGCCACTTAAGAAAAGCAATTTGGCCATTTGTGACAACAGCTGCCTGATACTGCATTTTATTTAATTGGAAAAGGATGCAGGAAGTCTGTGGCGCATTAAAGAAACTCAGAGTTTGGAGATCATAAGAATTTTCTTCTAATAAAATTACCATTATTCAGTAATTTATTGGGTGTCAACAACATACTAGACACTTCTTAAATTTTTTGAAATGGACTGATTAAGAAAAAAATCATTTAAACTCTTTTGGAAGGGCTCTCCACGGACCTTGCAGAGCATATGTTCACCTGACAGGGTGACACTGTCATTAAGACTGTCTCCCCATAGCTGTGGAGTCAAAGCCAAGACCCTGAACAGGCACGTTAAGGCTCTGCCTCCACCTTCTGGCCCTACCTGGCTCCAAACTCTTCTCCACCATTTGGTCTTCCAAGCACCCCAGGGTTCAGCACCCTCTCACTTCCCCATCCTGGCACCCGCTCTTCTGTTTGGCACACCCTTTCCAACCGGTCTGCCTAGTGAACTTCTTATCCCTTAAAACACAAGCATCAGATCCAGCAATTCCTCTTCTGGGTATATACCCAAAAGAACTGAAAGTGGGAACTCTAAGAGTTACATGCATACCCATATTCGTAGCAGCACTACTCACCACAACCAAAATGTGGATGCATCCCAAGTGTCCATCAACGGTTGCCTGCATAGAGAAAATGTGGTATGTACATACAATGGAATATTATGGAGCCTTAAAAAGGAAGGAAATTCTGACACATCCTACAAAATGGATAAACCTTGAGGACATTATGCTAAGTGAAATAAGCCAATCACAAAAAGACAAATATTGTATGATTCCACTTATGTAAGGTACACAGAGTAGTCAAAACATAGAGACAGAAAGTACAGTGGTGGTTGCCAGGGGCTGAGAGGAGGGGGGAACGGAGATTTATTGTTTAATGGGTATAGAGTTTCAGCCTTGCAAGATGAAAGTTCTGTGGATGGATGGTGGTGATGGCAGCACAAGAATGATAATGTACTTGGTGCCACTGTACATTTTTAAATAGTTATGGTGGTAAATTTTACGTGTGTTTTACCATAATTTTTTAAATTTAAAAGTTGGAAAATTAAAAATAATTTTAAAATGTTTAAATCTCAAGTATCAACATCTCTTGGAAAACCTTTCCCATCTCCCAGCACCAACAGAATGAGTCCTTCCTTCCTCTGAGCTCCTACTACACCTAGCACCTAATTTAAATTATTTGTCTCACAAATACTGTATGCTACCACTTATACGTGGAATCTAAAATACGACACAAATGAACTTATCTACGAAACAGAAACAGATTCACAGACATAGAGAACAGACTTGTGGTTTCCAAGGGGGAGGGGTGTGTGGGAGGGATGGAGTGGGAGTTTGGGGTTAGCAGATGTAAGCTATTACATATAGGATGGATAAACAACAAGGTCCCACTGTATAGCACAGGGAACTATATTCAGCATCCTGTGATAAACCATAATGGAAAAGAATATAAAAAAGAATGTATCCGTATGTATAACTGAATCATTTTGCTGTACAGCAGAAATTAACACAACACTGTAAATCAACTATACTTCAATTTTAAAAAACTTAAAAATAAAATAAAAAATAATTTTTTTTTAATTATAAGTAAAGAATTTGTCTCAGTGCTGTTCTCCCCTCCCTTCCAACTGGGAACTCCTTCAAAGTCAAAACTCTGTCTTTTTCATGTTTATCTTCTGTGATTGTCACCAGGACAGTTAAATAATACAAATATCTCTTTCCTGGCACCTGGTAGGATGGCACTTCTCTATCATGAATTTCTTTGGCCATGAATCAATATGCATTAGCCATGTGCTCTTTCCCCTCTGCCAGAGAGTAGCCGCTCTATCACCACAAGTCCCCAAGTAAAGACTCGATGACTCAGAGTGACCCCCAACGGACATGCAGAGAGAGCAAGAAATAAGCCATGTTGTTTAGGCCACCAAGATTTTAGAATGCTTTGTCACCACAGCTTGGCCTAACTTCTCATGACTGAGAAATCCCTAAGGCTTAGCATAATCCTTATGATATGGCCATTACTTGAAAAAATGTTCTTTAAAGAAATGAGTAATTGCATTAATAACTTACTGAATAATAAACTACCCCTTTAAGATAAAGTCAAATATAGAGAGTTTAAAAGTATTTTTAATTCATTTAAACTTAGTTTGTAAACTGAGGGGACCACATTAGCAATCAAGAGAAATAATGTAATAACGAATCTGCACTTCTTTCTCCAGCCCCTTATGTCATTATTTATTAATTATAACAATAACAGCTACCATGTATTGAGTTCTGGTAGCTGTTAGAGATTGTGTAATGAGTTTCACGTCGTGTATTTTATTTAATAATTGCAACGATTTTACAAATTGCAAGACTGAGAACTAGAAAAGTTAGCTAACTTTCTCAAGACCACAGAACTGGGAATTAGCAGAGCCAGGATTTAAATCAGATCTATCACTTTTTTTCCAAAGCCCAGGGAAGTTCCTCTCTAGGCCTACAGAAGAGAGAAACAAGTAAAATCAGCAAGGAGAAAACATCACTCATCCATCTGGTTGGCAAAAATAAAAAAGAGTGATATCATCCAGTGCTGGTGAGATTGTCAGAAACAGACCTTCTTACATTGTGGATCAGAGTGTGAAATGCGATCGTGTTTTTGGAAAGTAAATTGGAAATATCTGTTAAAATACACATACTGTGTTGCCCAGGAATCCCACTTTGGGGAATCTTATGCTACAAAAAATATGCACAGATGTTGTACAAGAATATTTTTAGTGTCAAAAACCTGGAGGGGGAACTAAGGGTCCATTCATAAGGAAATGACTGAATAAAGTTCAATAAGTCCATGTGATGGGATATTACCTAACTATTGAACAGAACAAATGAGATTCATAGCTTTGTTGCCCAGAAAGACGTCCTTGATATACGATTGAGTGAAAGCAAGTGTCACAAAATGTTTACAGTGTAATTCATTTTTGTGAAAACAAGCCAAATGAGATCAAAAGTAAGAACAACACGTGTGTATCTATGTTCACATGGGATGTGTAAGGATAGTCACCAGCTGTTGATTAGTTAGTCACCCTGAGGGGATGAGAAAGGAGAGAACGAGGTAATACTTGTCACTTTTTCTTTATGCAGATTGAGCATGTTTCACTTGTGTTTGAGATCGAAAAAAATTAATCTAGACTTTCTTAAGATATGGATAGCATTGATTTTTTTTAGATCTCAAAAATAAGTGAAACACCCTCAGTCTGCATAAAGAAAAAGTAAAAATATGTTAGGTCATTCCTTTCTACTCCTTTCCTCAGGACCACTGATGCTGGGTGACTAGCCCAGCTCCTCTCCTCACCTTCAGGCTGAGTCCCCAGTATCAGACCAGCTCTCTGATGATGAGATTCACCTCCCAGTCAGTACAACTGGACCCAGTACCCAGTCTCCTCCACTTGCCTCAATCTCTTGAAAATAGACCCTGCTCCCTTTTACTCTGGGTCTCCCAGGCGAGGCCCTCAGGCCATTGACTGATACCTCCCATCCCAGGGATAGTACAACTTTGGCTCCCAACAGACCAGCCTAAGAACAATCAAAGGCACTGCAGCATTCTGGTGAAACTATTGTACTTTGTTTTTGAAGATGAAGCATTAGGTGCTGGAGAGGGTGTGCAGGGAAGGGAATGTACACTGTTGGTGGGAATGTAAATTGGTGCAGCCACTATGGAGAATAGTATGGAGGTTCCTTAAAAAACTAAAAATAGAACTACCATATGATCCAGTAATTTCAATCCTGGGCGTATATCTGGAAAAGACAAAAACTCTAATTCTAAAAGATACCTGCACCCCAATGTTTATAGCAGCACTATTTACAATAGCCAAGACATGGAAGCAACCTAAATGTCCGTCAACAGAGGAATGAATTAAGAAGATGTGGTACATATATACAATGGAATATTACTCAGCCATAAAAAGAAACAAAATGGAGTTATTTGTAGTGAGGCGGATGGAGTTAGAGTCTGTCATACAGAGTGAAGTAAGTCAGAAAGAGAAAAACAAATACAGTATGCTAACACATATATATGGAATCTAAGAAAAAAAAAAAAAGGTCATGAAGAACCTAGTGGCAAGACAGAAATAAAGACACAGACCTACTAGAGAATGGACTTGAGGATATGGGGAGGGGGAAGGGTAAGCTGTGACAAAGTGAGAGAGTGGCATGGACATATATACACTACCAAGCGTAAAATAGATAGCTAGTGGGAAGCAGCCGCATAGCACAGGGAGATCAGTTCGGTGCTTTGTGACCACCTAGAGGGGTGGGATAGGGAGGGTGGGAGGGAGGGAGATGCAAGAGGGAAGAGATATGGGAACATATGTATATGTATAACTGATTCACTTTGTTATAAAGCAGAAACTAACACACCATTGTAAAACAATTATACTCCAATGAAGATGTAAAAAAAAAAAAACAGTTCAATTTTTAAATTAATTAATTAATTTTTTTTAAAAGATGAAGCATTAAGGATCATTCCAACCTTTCAGTGGCTGGAAGTAAGGCAGGTAACAAATACATAAGTATCCTCTTAAAAGGCCAATGTTCTTAATTTATAAGAAAGTCAAGAACCCATCCACTAGAATTAGAAGTAATCTGATTAACCACATCATAAAAGATCAACTGCACAGGGAATGAATTTTGTTTGGAAGGTGGAGGGTGCGGTTGGGTGGTGATGACAGTAATGATTTTAGAGCGTAGGATCCTTTCTGGAGCGGGGCAGGGTTAGGGATAAGGTTAAGGCACATGAGGGAGGGGGATGTTGAACAAACAAACAATCTGTTTAAAAAAAAAAAAAAATTAGGTCTGGTTGGTTCTGTGTCCCAGAGGGGGGGAGTAACTTGTCTTTTCCTCTGCCCGGCACCAAAGAACCAATCCAGCACTCAGGGTACTACTATAGGTTATGCAGTAAGGAGTTAATAAGCCCTTGTGAAAATATTTCTTAACTCATAAACGTTAGGAATACGATATATGTGGGTATGTTAAATGAATTAATAAGTATAATTAATTATACTTAATGAATTATGAATTATAGTAAGTATACAATATATATTATATTATATATTGTATACTTAATATAATTAATGAATTATATTTTTACTATATTTTCATTAGTAATCTCTTGGAAAAATACAGACTAAGCTCCAAACTTTGTTCAGTTTGTTCAATAGAAGACCCCCTGTGCTGAATGTAGTCAATAAGTTGTGAGCTAAAGAAGATATGGGGATATATGTATATGTATAGCTGATTCACTTTGTTATAAAGCAGAAACTAACATACCATTGTAAAGCAATTATACTCCAATGAAGATGTTAAAAAAAAGAAAAAGAATACTTTGGGAAGACATACCAAGAAATAACACCCTCTATGGAGTTTCCTAGGGCTGCTCCAACAAATTACTACAAATTTGGTGGCATAAAATGACAAAAAATGTATTCCCTCACCATTCCGGAGGCCAGAAGTTTGAAATCAACGTGTCAGCAGGGCTATACACCCTCTGAAGGCTCTTCCAATTTCTGGTGGCTCCCAGCCATCCTTGGCATTCTTTGGCTTTTAGCTGCTTCACTCTATCCTCTGCCTCTTTCTTCACATGGCGGTCTTCTCTGTGTCTTCTCCATCCAAATCCCCCTCTTCTTTCCTCTGTAAAGACACCCATGATTGTTTGCAAGGCAGAAGCAGAGACACAGATGTAGAGAACAAATGTATGGACACCAAAGGGGGAAAGCAGGGTTGGGGCAGGGGGTGGTGGTGGTGTGATGAATTGGGAGATTGGGATTGACATGTATACACTAATATGTACAAAATAGATAACTAATAAGAACCTGCTGTATAAAAAAATAAATAAACAATGTACTACTAATACCAAAGAAAAAGACACCAATGATTGGATTTAGGGCCCACCTTAAATCCAGGATGACTTCATCTCGAGATCCTAAATTAATTTCATCCACCAAGACCCTGTTTCCAAATAAGGAACATTCTGAAGTTCCAGATGGACATGAATTTGGGGGAGACACTATTAACCCACCACACCCTCCAACTCTGAAGCCAGTAAACGTGAATATAGAAGTGAGATGAGTCATCTAGAGGAGTTCCCCATTGAGAATGAGGTGCTTCCTATGACTCACACAGGGAGAGGAATATCTTCTAAATCTCTTCTAAATCTCTGCGTACTACCAATTATTTACATGATTGAGACCTGTGTCTACACAGAAAGATAGGGATGTTCGAGGCCAGAGGAGGGGGAGTCTGCAAGCCTCGTGGTAATTTTTGGTACCATCCCAGAAAGAGGAGGTTTGATTATAATTATTATTATCAGTTACCTAGAACAGAATTTCTCAAATGGATTTTCAAGAAAAAGTACATCTGTGAGATGTTAGTAAAATTAAGTCTCAACACTCACACAATTGCCTTTGGGAGGAGCCAAGCTAAGCACCTGCCCTGGTCCCAAGGTGGCCTCACCGCAGGGGGTGGTCTGGGAGCGACCTCCTAAGCAGCCAGCTGTGCTCTCTCCACAACCCCACCCTCTTCCTGAGGCCCCCTCTACTCCTGCAAACATGTACACGTTCCACATGTTGACAAACTCTTAACCAGAGACTGAAAATGTCCAAGTGTTTAGTCTCTTTCCATCAGGCAACTGAAGGAAGCAGCTGTTCTCCTAAGAGAATACGATTCACCCGAATATATAATTAAATTACAGAATCTACTTCAAATCATACACTGAACTTCTCGAATAACTTAGAAATCTTAAAAATGGCATTTGAAAAAGTGGGTGTGCTCTGAGGCATTCTGAAGTTCCACCTGTTTAAAGATTCACTAAAGGTAAAAGAGATTTCTAGAGGTACCTCATTTAAAAGTTGGAACTCTGGGCTTTTTGCACACATACACGTGCACGCTTGCACCCGCACCATACACTCCTGGCCTGGTGCCACACTCACCTCCTCACCGCCAGGCACACCTATTTACAAGCAGGAGGAATCGGGCAGGAGTGAGACATGATCAAAACCCCCAATATTTACTAAAAATCCATCACATTTGGGTGCACCTCTAAATATCCAGAGTCTTCTCAATTATCCTCACAATTGAGACCCATTCTCATCATGACCCTACACAGTCCCCAGCAACTTGAAGCCATCCCCTTCTGGCAGAGTAAGAGCAGAGACAAATTAACCATTAGTGGCTAGTTGATCAAGTAACCTGATACCCAGGTGGGATGTGTTTCATAAAATAAGTTGTCAGGGCGGGGGACAGGAAGGAGATAGACATTCTAGGCTCTAAATAAATGTTTGTTGGATGCATGGATGGACAGATGGATGGATAACTATCCCAGGAAGATGGAAGAAGGTTGCTTAAACTTTCAACGACATGATAAAGTGGTTAATGAGCTCTGCGTTGGGCCACGACTTACACGTTTACTTTCTATAAAGTGAGACTAGGCTTAACTGTTAATTACCAAAACCCTCAGCTAATAGGAACAATATGTCTTCGGTTTCAACAAGTCATTGTGTGTGTGTACACTCATGACTTCTATTTGTATGTATATTGCTATTCCTTAAAAGATGACCGTTAGAATGGGCATCATCAAAAAATCTACAAACAATAAATGCTGGAGAGGGTGTGAAGAAAAGTGAACCCTCTTGCACTGTTGGTGGGAATGTAAACTGATACAGCCACTATGGAGAACAGTATGGAGTTTCCTCAAAAAACTAAAAATAGAATTACCATATGACCCAGCAATCCCACTACTGGGCATATACCCAGAGAAAACCATACTTGAAAAAGACACATGCACCCCAATGTTCATTGCAGCACTATTTACAATAGCCAGGTCATGGAAGCAACCTAAATGCCCATCGACAGACAAATGGATAAAGAAAATGTGGTACATATATACAGTGGAATATTACTCAGCCATAAAAAAGGAAAAAATTAGGTCATTTGTAGAGACACGGATCGACCTAGAGACTGTCATACAGAGTGAAGTAAGTCAGAAAGAGAAAAACAAATATCGTATATTAACTCATATATGTGGAATCTAGAAAAATGGTACAGATGAACCGGTCTGCAAGGCAGAAATAGAAACACAGATGTAGAGAACAAACGTATGGACACCAAGGGGGGGAAGTGGGGTTGGGATGAATGGGGAGATTGGGATTGACATATATACACTAATATGTATAAAATAGATTAACTAATGAAAAAAATAAAATAAAATTGCAAAAAGAAAAAAAAGATGAGTAAGATTCCAGATACCTCCAAATTTCAGAAAGTTACCTCTAACTTGATAACCTCTAAGAATACTTGATAGCTGGTCCCTTACTATTAAGTAAGCTAAAAATATCTTAAACTCATACTCACAAATTCAAAAAGGCACTAAGCACTACTCTTTCTGCGCTTTGGGCAAGTGGTGTAACAGATTTCCAGGTCACAAAGCCAAGGCCGGGGGGCAGCTGGGGGTGTGGCTTCTGACTCTGGGTGTGTGATTTGGGGCAGGTGGCTTTAGCCTTTCTGGATCTCAGTCTCCTCACTAGCAGAATACGGTGTGGTAGATTAGAATAACTTCTTATATTATATTTTAAAATATTTCTGTAGAGTGAAAATAAAAAGTAGTGTAATAACTCTCATGTACCTAAAAAACCAAGCTTCACAAATGTATTGGTAACCCTTTGAACTGGGCTCATCAAAAAGGCCCAGACTTATAAAACGAGGCCCAGGGTGAAACCAGCCCTGAGGGACTCATGTGCCTACAGCTGGCAATTACAGAAACAGGATTCTAGACGGAGATGTGCCATTTGGAACTGGGGTTTTGCAAGGGCACAGACACCTGGCCAAGAGGTGACTAAAAGGATGTTCAAATGGGACTCTGGACTTCAGCTGAGAACAAAGAATATTATGTGTCACCCTTTTTAAAAAGAGGTACAGGGTCATCAAGGCGGGACTTGCTGAGGGTGTCCCAAGATATATTCTGCCATTTAAGTCCATCAGTCTCCAGGCTATAAAAGAAAGAGCTAAAGATTCTTTAAGAAGATTGGCAGAGAAGACCCCTGGGCAAAGAGATGTCAGAGGACTGAGCTTCCTCCTCTCAGCAGGGGTCCTGGGTCCCCCTCACTCACTCCAACAGTGGGCAGGTCCAGCTTCCACAGAGAGCTTGGCCTGAGCCCCTGAAGTCTAGGGGACACACTGACAGGTAAAGGCGAGAGTGGCTGTGCTGCCCTGGTGGTCAAGGGAGGGGAGGGGAGGGAACCTTGCTGAGAGCAGCTGACAGTAGGAGGTGTGTTTCCCACGGCCAGAAGGGACCTTGGGAAGAGAGCAGGGCTTGCGGCATCTGGAGGGAACCCCATCCAAGAGCTCCATCTGCCTGGGCTGGGAGACCTCAACAGAAAGGTCCTGTGCCAGGGGCAGTGCCAGAAGCACAGCAGAGGACGATGCCAGACAAAGGCACAGTAGGAGGGTCCCTCATGGGGGAGATGCTCCAAGTAGCCCAGATGTGCCCCCACATCACATGGGCATCTGCTCAGCCAGCGGGCACCAGCCCAAACCGCAAACTGAGCCAGTCAGATCCAATTTCTCTGCCTTGACCTCTCCTTCCCGCCCCTGCTTCATGTGTGTGTGTGTGCGTGTGTGCGTGTGTGTGTGTGTGTGGCAATGCAGCTGTCTCTATGCTCAAGGGACAGCAGAGAGTAAGGAAGAGGAGAGGCTGACACCGGAAGTGTCCGAGCCTGTAGGTCCAGGTACCAGACATGGTGAGGGATGCTTGAAGGACACGTCAAAGCTTTTGTTTAGATCAGATTGAGTTTTTAAAGAACTTTTAAAGGTATTAAATTTTTAATACCTAAAAGTGACAGCAAAAGCTCTGGAATCTGCCCAGAATATCATCCAGAGATAGGAAAAGGAGATTTCCATACACAGATGTGAAAAAAGTGGTGTGAGAACATAAAAGTATTTCGTGAGATCTACCCCACCGAGCCCAGCCGGGACATAAATATTTTGCCACGTTGTCCTCAGATCCTTCTTTTCAATAAATAAAACTTAACAAAGTCCCCTCTTTCTGATATCATTTATCCCCCTCCCTCTCCAGGAGCTACCTCCATCCTGAAGTTGGCGTGTTTCGTTTCTGCCTGTGTTTTTATTTTCTCACCATGTAATTATGTATTTAAAAACAGTATACGGTGTTCGTTGGAAATTTTTGGCATGCTGTCTAAGGTCTTTCGTAACTATAATTCTACAGTACAGTTCAGCTTTTTTATTTTAGTAAAATAACAAGTGAAGGGACCACTTAAATTCTCTCTCTACACTTATGTCTCATTGATCATGAATGAAATACTGCAGCTCATGACATGATAATACAGAGGAGTTCGGCTTGAGCAATTGGCTAGGCTAAATTAAATGAAGCAAAGCAAGGCAAAGGGTGCACTGGAAAGAAATCACAGTGCAGATACAGAAGACATCCAGAAGAGGGCGACATCATCTAATAAAAAGAGTGCAGATGTGGGTTGGAGGCTTCGGACAACTGGATCATTAGGAGAGGCCTCTAACATAACTTTTAAGCGCTAGAAGGTAACATTAGGAAACACAAGCCTGATAATGTGAATTATTTCCCCAAGGTCACAAAGCTAGTTAATGTTTACTATCTCTGCCTTCCAGTCCAGCACTCTGGGAGGTCTGTTAGCAGCCCTGTGAAGGATGCAGCAGACACAAGAAATCAGATTAGCCTAAATCGGATCATGAGCGGTATTTATACTTATGATCCCTTGTGCCAGTTTTAAGCCCTTATCGTGTTCAACTGAACGCTTTGCTCATCATGAAGACGACGTTAAGGCTTGAGGAAAGAACCAGAGATGAAGAATTTGCACACTGATAAAATTATAAAATCGTGCTGAAGCAGGGGTATTTTTAACCACCCCCCAAAAAGAAACTTTAAGCTCTAATCCTTTATATTTGTTCTGAGCACCTGTTGATAATGTTTGTGTGAAACTGTTAGAATGATGTCAAAGGTACATTCTGTTGACCACCCGGTTGAGATAGAAGCATTAGACAGATTAGGATGCTTTGTGCTGAAGCCACAAAGAAAGCATCGCAGTAGCCAACACCATAAACCAGGGCTCAGCAAATAGGCCTAGAGCCTATTTGTGCAATGAGTTTTATTGGAACACAGCAATGCCCGTTTGTTTACACATCATCTGCGGCTGCTTTCGAGCAGTTGGGTCGTTGCCACAGAGTCACATGGTCTCTTCAATTTGGGCTCTTAGCCTGCAAAGCCTAAAATACATATACTACCTGGTCTTTTACAGGAAATGTTTGCCGACCCCTCCTACAAAGCAATGCCATCCAATAAAACTCTGTATGATGACGAAAATGTTCTATATCTACACCATCCAATATGGTAGCCACTGGCCACATGTGGCCACTGATTCTCAGGGGTGGAGGCTTATGGGGGTTCTGATGCCTCTGTGACTATTACCATCTCCTTGATTATCCTCCCCAGACTCGAGCTTGGAGAAGCAAGGGGTACCCCTGTAAACCATCACAAATCACTTAGCAACTTCTGCAAGACTTCTTTGGGGGTTTCCATTTGACTCCTGAAGTCACAGTAAATGCATTATAAAGCTTTTTCATTCCCAAAGTTAATTTTCCTGGAAAACAACTGTTGAACATGGATATTTTCCCACAAGACTCACTGGGTTTTAATTTTGAGCTCCAAAACAAACGCCAGTGAAAACTATATCATTATTAGAAAGTGCTTTCCATTTGCAAATCTTAGCTATGTTATTTTTAACAACTCTAGGTTTCAAATTCTTTCTCTGTAACATAAAAAGCCAGAGCCCTACAGTCTCAGGTACCATGATTCCTGGGATTCTGGGATTTCTGCTCTTTGAGCTTAGAACTTTGGGAAAAGTCCACACCACAGTGTAAACAGACACCCGAACTCAGAGTCTAAAACTGTCACTGATTGATGAGAGTGGATTCTCAGAGGATGCTTCATAGAATTTAGCTCTACCTTTTTAAAGGCTGGAGGTGATTGCAAAGTGTACTGTTGGACTTGGAAGAGGAAGACATTGATCATTGCCAAATGGCCTGAAGAATCTGTAGAAAAGCAAGAAAAGTGATGATAGTCTAGGGGAAAACAGAAAAGAGGGAGGGGAACCCCTACCCAAAGCATCCACTCAGATGAAACGGGCACTGATGCAGGAAACCAGAATATCCTGGGCTGGTCAGATTCGCCTTCTCCATCCACATCAGAGCCTGATTGAAAGACTATCAAACACAGACTAAAGACATGGCCTGTGTCAGATAACATGGGTCTTCTATCCCTGCAGCTGAGTTTTCAAAAGGATTTTAATGCGTACTTTATAAATGAAAACCTGGAGGTCAGCCCGACAGAGATTTCAATTAGGCAACTATATCCCTGAGACTATCCCGTTCTGAAGTGGTGAGGGGGAAATCAGTGGACTGAATCATATAGTAAGGCAACTTTATTCTTTTTTGACATGAGTTTAACAAAAAAAAAAATAATGATTTTATGGGCAGTTTGCAATAAGGGTTTATAATAATAAGTCCCTGAAATTTTATACAAACTATGATAATAAGCACTGTATATGCTGGGGGGTTTTTCCTGTAATGGGATTTCTTAACTTTCAACAGAATCTTTCACAGGGGTTCACAATCCATAAAAGGCTGACAATCCCTGGTAGTGGTGGGAGAGGAGTTGCTGAACCACCATCAGGAAAAGTTATTAATTAAGGGAATCAGTGTTCTTCACAGCTGAAATAACCAGAGAGGCCAGCTGTGAATGTGGGTAATCTGTGATTGGTGGCTATTTGGTAGAATTTTATTAACTAGTTATTTAGTGTTGAACTACCAAGGGAATGGGGTTTGAGCTAATCTTGAGAGGGCTACTGATAGCAAATGGACCACATCTGGGATGCAGTATATGATTCCGAATGACAAGACCTGTACAAATTAAAGAGCTGAGGAGCAGAATCCAGAAATCTTCCACCACAGAACAGAATGAAAGTCTTGACATTGATTTAAGTCAACCTTTTTCCTACAATCACATAGGACATAAATTAAAACCTCTTTTCTCATCCGCAAGACAGACACATAGTAGGCAATCAATGGGTGATGACATGATAGTGGTGGAGGTGATGCAGGTGATGTCATTCATTGAAAGAGTCCAGAGGGGATGGGTTATTATTTTGACCTGGAACAAGTCTTCCCAGCCCAACCACATCTTATCCATGCCAAACACCTTCTTCATAGAGTCTTCTCAAAGACTCATGGGATTTCAAGTGTTCATACTGAAAGGAATGTTAGAAATCATTGACTCCAATGCTCCTGTTTTGTTTTGGTTTGGGTTTTTTGCTTGTTTGTTTTTATATGTTGTGTTTCATTTTTATCCTTTTTTTTTAAAAAGACTTTAGGGACTTCCCTGGTGGTCCAGTGGTTAAGAATCCGTCTTCCAATGCACGGGACGAGGGTTCGATCCCTGGTCTGGTAACTAAGATCCCACATGCCACGGGGCAACGAAGCTGGCGCGCTGCAACTAGAGAGAAGCCCGCGCGCCGCGAGGAAGAGCCCGTATGCTGGGCTTCCCTGGTGGCGCAGTGGTTGAGAATCTGCCTGCTAATGCAGGGGACACGGGTTCGAGCCCTGGTCTGGGAAGATCCCACATGCCGCGGAGCGGCTGGGCCCGTGAGCCACAACTACTGAGCCTGCGCGTCTGGAGCCTGTGCCCCGCAACGGGAGGGGCCGCGATAGTGAAAGGCCCGCGCACCGCGACGAAGAGTGGCCCCCACTTGCCGCAACTAGAGAAAGCCCTCGCACGAACCGAAGACCCAGCACAGCCAAAAATAATAAATAAATAAATAAAAATTTAAAAAGTAGCTATAAAATTTAAAAAAAAAGAGCCCGCATGCTGCAACTAAGACCCTACACAGCCAAAAATAAAATAAATAAATGTTTTTTTAAAAAAAGACTAGTTTTTACAGCAGTTTTGTTCACTGCAAAACTGAGAGGAAGGTACAGAGATGTCCTATATAGTATCCCCTGCCACCACACGTGCATAGCTTTCCCCTTTCTTAACATCCCTCACCAGAGTGATGCCTTTGCTACAACTGATAAGCCTACATTGATGTAGCACCCAAAGTCCATAGTGTACACTAGGGTTCACACTTGGTATTGTATATTCTATGTGTTTGGGCAAATGTATAATGACACATATCTACCATCATAGTATCGTAAAGAGTAGTTCCACTGCCCTAAAATTCCTCTTTGCTCTGCCTATTAATGCCACCCCTTGTCCCCCAAACCCTGGTAACCACTGAGCTTTCTACTGTCTCCATATTTTGCCTTTTGCAGAATGCCATCTAGTTGGAATCATACAGTACGTAGCCTTTCCATATTGGCTTCTTTCACCTATTAATATCCATAGCTTGATAGCACATTTCTTTTTAGCACTGAATAATATTCCATGGTTTGGAGGTACCACAGCTGATTTATCCACTCACCTACTGAAGGACACCTTGGTTGCTTCTAAGACTTGGCAATTATGAATAAAGCTCCTATAAACATCTGTGTGTAGGTTTTTGTGTAGACTTAAGTTTTCAACTCCTTTGGGTAAATACCAAGGAGTATGACTGTTGGATCATATGCAATGCTCCTGTTTTAATAGATGTGGAAAGAGATTAAAGGAACGTTCTCAGAGTTAAAGGCAGACTTCCACATCACTCCTCCCTCCTCTACCCACCCCTAAACAAACAACCACAGTCTTTACAATTCACCTACCTGGAAATCATCCACATTCTGCTCTGTGACACCTTTTCTAATAAGCAGGTGTTGAGAGCTTTTGCTTTCATTTGCCTTTCATTTCATTCTCGGTGGTTAAGCTTTATTTGCAACTTTTAGATTAAATTTTCTGAGGGCTTTGCTCTGAGCACTCAGGAACTGTGTGCTAACTGGATTCACTCCCAGCTCCTGAGGGCCATGCCAAATGCAGAGTATGTGCTTGTTATCAAGAACATTTATTCAGACTTTCAGAACTTCAGACACATCCCTATTAGTATGAATCACTAAGCTGCTTGTTTGCCAATAATATGCACTAGAAATGTACATTTAAATGCATAATATTTGATTCTAATAAGACCAAACATGAGGAGTATGGTTTTCTCTTTAAGAAAAAAAAAAAAAAAGGCTGAAACCATTTTGTAAAAACTTCCGGGCACTATTACTAGTTGCTAGAAGTCCAAAGTTTGTTCACCTCACGTCTACTGCACACACACTCCTTCCTTTTTCCAAGTAAAACCAGGCTGTGTCTCAACTAGAAGAAAAGTACAACAGATATCAAGTGCTACGATCTTTTTTGTTTAAGGTTGCATTCCCCCGTCACCCCGCCGTTACGAATGCAATGGGTACCTGCTAACATCATGGCTTGTTTGACTGGACACCTATATAGAGACCTTTCCCTTGGGGGAGCACCATGTCCCTGAGTTACAGACACCGAAAGTCCATTATCCAACCCCTGGATTTTTTGACTGAAAGCTCATTAATATTCATTCATTGTTCTTCACAAATAATCACCATGCAGATTACTTTTAAAACTAGCATCAATGGGTAGAAATAACAACAAAATTTTTGTTCAATAAAGGAGAATGTCTCAGAATTCAGAGCTGTTAAAAAATCAAATAGTCACATTCATGCACAACCAAATTGAGGGATATTCTGCAAAACCTCTGGTCAGGGCTCTTCAAAAATGTCAATGTCAGGGGCTTCCCTGGTGGCGCAGTGGTTAAGAATCCGCCTGCCAATGCAGGGGACATGGGTTCAAGCCCTGGTCTGGGAAGATTCCCACATGCCGCGGAGCGACTAAGCCCGTTCGCCACAACTACTGAGCCTGCGCGTCTGGAGCCTGTGCTCCGCAACGGGAGAGGCCGCGACGGTGAGAGGCCCGTGCACCGCGATGAAGAGTGGTCCCCGCTTGCCGCAACTAGAGAAAGCCCTCGCACAGAAACGAAGACCCAACACAGCCAAAAATAATAAATAAATAAATAAATAAATTTATAAAAAGAAAAAAAAAGTCAATGTCAGGAAAGAAAAAAAAGTAATAAGCAGAGAAATTGTTTTGTATTAAAGGAAATTACATCAACTGGATTAACTACAGGCTAGATTAAAGGAAATACAATGCAAAATATTTTGTCAAATACTGATTTGACCAAAAAAAAAAAAAGCCATAAAGAAACCATTATTGGGAAAATTGGAGAAAAACAAGTATAGATACACAGTTCATGTTAAATAACAGAAGTGTATCAATGTTACATTTCCTGGGGGTCGTGAAGTGTACATCAGTTCCCCAAGGTCACAGGAGGGAGGTAGGATCAGAACTCAGCCGTTTGGCTCCAGAGAGTCCTAACAGTTTCCTGTCATAAGGTGTTTATACAAAGACTATCAATCACCAGTAGTAAAATGATCAATTCAACTCACCTAGCCAGGGAAAGCTTCACTACTGGCTACCCAGTTGTAGTGACCTCATTTTGGAAAGAATGAGGAGAAAGGAGGCTTCATAGGCAGGAACAAATATGCATTAAAGATTTATTCTTTGCCAGGCACTAGGCCGTGCCCTTCCACACATCTCATTTAATCTCTCAGTAGAGCATTAAAAGGAATGAAAACATATCCTGTTAGGCAATAAATTAGTGCTACACGGAGGCAGGAGATAGATGGGCCCCAGGTTGAACAGCCGGAGTTCGTCCCCTTGGACAGATGCTCCAAAACAGCAGGAGAGAGGAGAAGCTGAGCCCAGATAAGAGAGAAAAGACCACGTGTTCCTCATTCTCGAAGTCAAGGTGACCTTCCCAATAGACATGCACAGAAAGGCTCCCCGGAGGTCAAAAAGGGAGGGGGCCTCACCCCATAGTAAGTGATGTCAACTACCCATAGGCCTCTTCGCTAGAACCCATCTTGGCTGAGAGACGTGCACGCACACAGGGGAGGACCCTGAGATACAGCAAATACGGACTCAGAACCAGGCAAAGCAAGATGACTGGCCAGAGGAAACACGGAAGAAATGCCCCATAAAAGTGATCCAGACTACCACGAGGGCGCAGCTCTTTCTGAGCCCGCCCGTGTGTCTATCCACACGTACTCTTTTTCCTCCTAATAAACACTTTATTTGCTTCACTACTTTCCGTCTCTATGTGGAAGTTCATTTCTACACAGCTGACGGGCCAGGGCCTTGTCACCGGCCACTGGTCCCTGGTGGTCTAGTGGCTAGGATTCGGCACTCTCACTGCTGCAGCCTGACTTCAGTCTCTGGCCGGGAACCAAAACCCTGCTTCAGGCCAAGGCCACCCGAGATCATATTAACCTAGAAATGAAAATGGTTGCTCATTGCAAGGGGGAAGGACTTCACGACGCTCAAAGGAGACAAAATCCCTATCCCTCTGTGCCCACTCAACCACGATTCAGCAGCCTCACTGCTTCGCTCGTGCTGTCTCGCTGGGCTTGCCATCTGAAGATGGTGTGTCTTGCCGTTTTGTTGTCAGGCCTGTTGTCTCCAGACCACCTTACGAGCCTTGGACGACTGGCACTGAGCTCTGATCTGCCTCCCTCCCTCCATAGCACTGAGTAGATGCCCTGATCACTGGAGCTGCTCCCCCTACACTTATTGAAAGAAATTGCAGTCAGAGAAGGTGAAAGGAGACCTTAGCGGAGGATGTGGGAACAGCATTCCCCGGGAAGCACCCCACAAAATTACCTCAGCTTTAACTGCTTAATTGGAGCAATGGTATTTAACAACTTAATTAAGTTATTCAAGTGTACTCCAGGAGGCCCTGTAGCATCTTTCCCTGCTGCAAAGCTAAAAGAACTTTTCATGACTTAATTGAAAACATGTTCCTCAACTTAAGAGCTGCTTTGGTGCAGCTCTGAATCTAAATGCAACTCATGAATTCTACCAGGGGTTCATCTAGGCCTGTTGATTCTGGGGCTTAATTTTTTCAAAGGCTGGTGGAGCCACCTGAGGATATTCTTAGACTTGTCCATGTTCTTATTCTGTGAGCTAGGTCTGGACTAATCCCTCTTCCCTCGCTCTTACATTTCCTAGAGGGCATTTGGCATTTAGCTTCAACCAGTAATAGGTTAGCCAGTGTGCAATTTCAGGTTTGGGGGAGCTGGAGACTGTTAGATTTGAATCACATGTAATTCTCTCAAGCACTACAATTAAACCTACTTATAAAAATATGTTAATAATACAATGTCATTAACACTGACATGTCACAACATACATACCAAAACATATAATGTCACAACATCTTTCACAGTTGTCAAAGACTTAAAAACTAAAATGCTAAATGTGGACTTGCTGACATTCAGTTTTCTTTACGTTAGCCTTTGACTTTTGGAATATTTCTTTTCCTAGGAATTATAAGTGGGGCAGGTAGAACTGTAACAAACTAGAACAGATTATTTCACATCCCTGATCTCACGAGCCTGGAGTCAGTAATGTTTGAACTGAAATCACAAGGGGAAGAGGAAGTCACTAGAGGATGGCAATGGTGAACCTTGTCATCTAGAGAACTCTCTAACCCAGGGCATGGACAGAATTCCCTCCAAAGATAACTCTTCCTGAAGATGAACTTGTAGACCTAAATTATAAAACACATGAGGAAATACAAAGCAAAAAGAGAAAGTCCAAAGACCCCAAAATAGAAGAATTTATGCTTAATAATGAGTATTGTTAAATAGATTTTCAGCTGAGTATTTTAATTGTATAAAGAGAGAAAAGGAAATGTAAATATAACTTTTTAAAAGGTACAGAATAAATAAGAACAGGTTGACTTGAAAATGAACCAACCAATTTAGAAACTTGAAAATGAACCAACCAATTTAGAAACTTCTAAATGTGAAAGATACAGTAGTCAAAATAGAAAGATTCATTAAACTGGCTAAATAACAGACTAGACTCGGATGAAGAAATAATTCATGAATTGGAATATAGATCTGAGGCATCCAGAAAACAGTATAGACAGAAAAAGAGGTGAAAAATATGAAACAGAAGTTAGGAATATGGCAGCTAGAATGAAAAGTTCTAACCTATGTTTAACAGATGCTCTAGAATAAAAGACTACGGAGATGTGGAAAGAGGAACTTTTGAGGTAACAGTGGAGAATTTTCCAGACTTGAAAAAAGTTATGAGATGTCAGATGAAAATGCACAAAACTGAACAAAATAAATAAAAACAAAGGTTTATCTACTGCCAAACCGTCCACAATAAACAGAAAATCTTGGAAGCTCCTGGAGAGAAAAAATAGGTTACCTGAAAAGGATCAACAATAAGACAGAATACTTTTCATCAGCAACCATATATGCCAGAGACAGTGGCTGAATATCTTAAAAATGATGAGAGAAAATAATTGTCAGTCTAGAGTTTTATATCTGGCTTAACTATAAGAATTTAGAGGAAATAAAAGCACACAAAGACAAGGAGGTAACTTTCCAGAGACCCTCACTGGATAAGCCTACTGAAGGATACACCCCCACAAAATGGAAATGAGTAACCTACACAAAGCCAAGGTTAAAACAGAAACAAAAACAAAAAGAGAGAGAGAGAGAAAGGAAGAGAGAAAGAAAGAAAGAAAAGGAAGAAAGGAAGGGAAAGGAAGGAGGAAGGAAGAAAGAAAGTTATAAGTTGTTGAGAAATATTTAAAACAAAAGCTTCTCCCAACCCAGAAAACTTCTCCCCAGAGACAGAAGAGAAAGAAAAAAAATTATTATTGAATAATCATTAAACAAGAGTGTGATGCTGATCACAGGCAATATCTTTGCTGGAGATTGCAAAGACAGAAGAAAATCTTACTTTTTTTGTATAGCTAAGTAGATACAACCCATTATATTCATATTTTCAAGATGAGATTGTTAAGCTTATTTTGTCCTTATGATTAGAAATAGGGTTTGCCATTTGTAGTCAGGCCCGTTTTCTCCCCAGTTATTAGCACCTGGGTTCCAGAGGCATTTTTGTCTCTGAAGTCCTGTGACCCCAAAATCATACCTTGAAGTGATTAGCTTCTCCCCTTGCTCAAAAAGCCATTCAAGTTTAAATGTTCAAATTTGTATGTTCAACTAGGATGTTCAAAGCATTTTAGATCAGTAGTCAGGACATATCTTCCCTGTCCTGACTGTGCCATTAATGAGCTGTGAGAACCCACGCAAGTTATCTCATCTCTCTGGTATGAATGCAAAATGAGGGAGCGACGCTGAATAATTCCTGGTCCCTCAGCTCTCGGTCTGTATGCCTCTATTTAGGACACAGTTCAAATTGGCTGTGTGTGATGGACTCCTATTCCTGTTCTTGAAGAGCCTCAGAGTAGTTCCATCCTGGAGAACAGAGCTCCTTTCAGTCCAAATGCAAATAATAAACATGAGCGTGAGAATAAATGAGCAGCTGCCACCTCTTCAGCCCGTGGGTAGTGGCAAAGCATTGAGAAGGTAAGATCACAGACTCTGGTTTGATTCCAGAATAAGACTTTGACGTTTGCACAGAAAAAAAATCACTAGTGCATCAAACCCTAAAAGTTCGTGTCTTAAAACAACAACCACTTTATTTGCTCAAAATTCTGTGAGTCTGCTTTGGCCTAGATTCAGCTAGCAGATTCATCTGCTGGTCTTGGCCCGAGTCATTCACATAGCTACAGTCATCTGAGAGCTCACCTGGGCTGCATTGGTCTAAGACAGCATGAGTCTAATATCTGAAAGTTGGTATTGTCGGCCAGGTGGTCTGTGTGTCCCCAGAAGGCTGCTCAGAGCTTCTTCATTTGACAGCAGCATTCCTAGATGGTGAGAGCACAAGCTCCTGGGCAGGGCCTCTAGAGGCATAGCCTTGAATTTGAAAGTTGCACATCATTCCCCTGGTCTTCTATCCCTCAAGTAAGCCTCAAAGCCAGCCAGATTCAAGGGAGAAGAGAAACGGATTCCACCAATGGACAGGAGAGGCAGAGTCACATCGCAAGGGGGAGTGAGTGAGAGCATGGGAGGTATTTTGCAAATGTCTTTGTAAACAAGCGACCACGCTCATCACAGGCAGCATCTCTAGCCTAGTGTGAGGCAGGTACTCGGTAAACACTTGTTTAAAGGATGTATGTCTTCATCTGCAAAGGCTGATGGGTCCTTCCCCCTCCTAGGAGACAGTAACAGTGATATAGATTAAGAGATCTTACCACTGGAGACTCAGTCGAGCCACTACTGAGTACAAATACTGGTGCACACTATTAGGGTGTGGGTTGTTTTTTTTTCCTTTGGTTTGCAGTGGAATTGTCATTTCCCTTTGCTCCGTGGATACAAAACATACTGAAATGGAACGTCGACCCCATAATAACATCTTAATAACAATAGTTACGTTTCTGTAAGAAAAATACCACAGGTGAGATTTGATTACCACAGATTCACTCACGGCAAAAAGAAGATATGTATTGTTCTCTATTTGCTTTCTTACTCTCTTATCTTCATGAGGAAAAACAATTATCAAGTCAATCAAATTCAACAAATAGGTAATTAATGCCTCTTTAGGGCAGGGACATAGTACCTGGAAAAAAGGTGGCATGGAAAAACTGTGTGCACCTCCCCGCCCATGCTCAGCCCAGGTTTCGTTAGATCTGGAGGTGCAGAATGTTTCTTACTGTTCTCACTGTTGCAGCCTCAAGAAGTACATGCACCAGGATAGGTTGCTCTAGCTACCCTGCCTTTCAGATGAAAAGTTATGAGCAAGACTTAAGCAACTACTTGCTTTTGGGGAGAAGGGAGGGTAATTTGTATTTACATATACTATGCCTTTTAAAATTTTTATTTTATATTGGAGTATAGTTGGTTTACAATGTCATGTTAGTTTCAGGTGTACAGCAAAGTGATTCAGTTATACATATATATACATATATCTATTCCTTTTCAGATTCTTATCCCACGTAGGTTATAACAGAGTTTTTCATTTGTTTGTTTGTCTTGGCTGCTTCAGGTCTTCGTTGCAGCACATGGGTTTCTCTCTAGTTGTGGCGCACAGACTCCAGAGCACATGGGCTCTGTAGTTTGCAGAGTGCGGGGCTTAGTTGCCCTGCAGCATGTGAGATCTTAGTTCCCCGACCAGGGATCGAACCTGCGTCCCCTGCATTGGAAGGCAGATTCTTTACCACTGGACCACCAGGGAAGTCCCTATAACAGAGTATTGAGTAGAGTTCCCTGTGCTATACAGTAGGTCCTTGTTGATTATCTATTTTATATACAGTAGTGTGTATATGTTAATGGTGCAAGGTTGTGGGTTATTGTTAAACTATTCTTTTTGAATGAAGTGCCTTTCTCCTCTCTTCTGCTCAGCTCAGTGTTTCCTTCCCTGAACCCACACCCTACCCCAGCCAGGTGGCTGGTCATCCATCTTCCAGACTCTTTGTTGCCCTGAGCATAGCTCCACTACACACCCATCACACCTACTGTACTATTGGTCTACGTGGCCATCTCTTCCAGGACTTTGAGCTTCCTGAGAACAGGTAGTTTCTTATTTATCTTTACAACTCGAGGCAAATAATAAATGATAAATGATTTAAGAAATGGGTGAAAGAAGAAATGAACAAATAACAAGTCAAAGAGCAATAGGTAACCTGCACTAACATTCTGAAGCCCCCAGCATAAGCTGACCTCTACTTCTCATCTCAAAACAACAGAACCCATTCCTCTTTGTTTCTGCCTCCTTCATGTTTTCTGCCTCTAACAGACCTGAAGCAAAAAGTTTTAAATCTATAATCGTATTTTATGTTACCCTCAAGGTAACACAGATGATGACTTTCTATGAAAAGAATGATCCCTGTTCTTAACTTGGCTTTTTTTTTTTTTTTTAACAGAGGGATTGCATTTTATCTTTAAATGCCTAAATGATCCCCTATGTTGACAATAGCTGTTGGGTTTACTTCAACAGAAACGGGGCATAATTTCACCGGAATCCAGAAAGCGTTTTGGGGATATTGGTTTTAATCAGATACAAAATCATATCTAGGGAGGACTGTGCTTAGTAAAACCTTTGAAATGTGCTCAGTCATGGTTTTACCACCTTTGCTGCAGCTGTGCTGCGGAAAAGGCAGCTGGGGAACTCCTGTCAATCTATCAAGGTGGCAGCTTCAAGGCACAGAACCTAGGCAACCAACGCCTGGTTTAGTCATAGACTTACCAGTGAATGTGTCACCAAAGCTGGGGTAATAAAAGCACCCAGTCAAAACAACCAAAAACACAGTAAGTCTCCAATGATATGATTTTGTTTAATAATATGGAAGCATTAGGAGATAATGTCTTTGCTAATCTAACAAAGAAAGGCCCTAAATTTCTTAAGGGCAAACCTTACTACATCCTTCTTTATGTCATCATTATCCACCACGACTGGCAGACACAGCATAAATTAGATACCTAATTAATACTTGTAGTTGAGATAGCAGTATATGAGTCAGAACTTACTTGGAGGACTTCCCTGGTGGCACAGTGGTTAAGAATCCACCTGCTAGTGCAGGGCACATGGGTTTGATCCCTGGTCCGGAAAGATCCCACATGCTGCGGAGCAACTAAGCCCATGCGCCACAGCTACTGAGCCTGCACTCTAGAGCCCATGAGCCACAACTACTGAGCCCACGTGCCACAACTACTGAAGCCCACACGCCTAGAGCCCATGCTCCGCAACAAGAGAAGCCACCACAATGAGAAGCCCGCGCACCAAAACGAAGAGTAGCCCCTGCTCTCCGCAACCAGAGAAAGCCCATGTGCAGCAACAAAGACCCAATGCAGCCAAAAATTAAATAAATAAATAAATAAAAGAATGTAATGGCAGTAAACAGACTCATGCAAAAATTGTGGAGTTCCACTTCATTAAAAAAAAAAGAAGAAGTTATTTGGAACCTAAGTCCAGTAGTTGCAGCTAATTAAATCATAAAACTTGGACCAGAATTTGTTGGGTGCCTTAAAAGCTTGTATCAATGAATTCATGCAAAAATGAAAAGCAGTGAAGACAGGAAAAAAAAAATGAAACCAAATGAAAGAAAACAGCAAAGTTTCATTGGAGTCCTCACCAGGGGTAATCCTTCTATGGTTCTCCTGAGTAACTACTCTTCTTTTGTTTGACTTGGTCTTTCTAGAATGGTAATAAACATGCCAGGAATTAGTTAGAACAGTGGTTCTCAAACCTAGCTAATTATCTGAATTACCTGGGGTGTTTTTTAAATGTTCAGATTCCCAATCCTATTTCAGACCCACTGAATGATAATCACTTGAGGAGTACACAGTAGTCTGAATTTTTCAATCTCCCCAGGTAATTCTTACGATCAGCCACTCTCAGCAACATTGCTTTAGACCAGCGATATTTTTTTTTAAAAAAAGACAAACTTGAAGGTGTACTGTTATGGGCTCAATTATGTTCTCCCAAATTCATATGTTGAAGTCCTAACCCCAGTACTTCACAATGTGACTGTTTGGAAACAGGGTCTTTAAAGAAGTAATTAAGTTAAAATGAGGTCATTAGGGTAGGTCCTAATACAATATCACTGGTGTCCTTGTAAGAAGAGGAAATAAAGACACCGACAGGTATGGAGGGAAGACCATGTGAAGACACAGGCAGAAGAGAGCCATCTCTAAGCCAAGGAGAAAGACCTCAGAAGAAATCAGCCTTGCTGGCATTTTGACCTTGGACTTCTAGCCTCCAGAACTGTGAGAAAATAAATTTCTGTTGGTTAAGCCACCTAGCCTGTGGTACTTTGTTAAAGCAACTCTGGCAACTAATACATGTACCTTCCTCTGCTAATTTGCCAACTGACAAATCTGAATGGCAAGAAGACATTGTAAAGGGTGTCTTGTGTAATAAAGAGGCATTATATTATATTTCAAAAGAAACAATAGTCCTGCTCCAGAAGCTACTTAATTGTTAAGTTTCAGTATTGTTTCAACTTCAGTAGGGAGAGAAGTTGCTGAGGGAGAAGGGGAGGAGAGGAGGAGAGAAACGAGTCCAAAAGAGAAAGGGAATAGTGAAGAGCAGGTAAAATGGGAAAAAGGAGGGACATTCCGGAATATGAAAACTGTAACCCTAAGGCATGAGCTCTAATACAATGACAGTATTAGGAAAGAGCCTCCCCAGGAGGGAAACAATGAAAATGAATGCCCACAAACGCCTTGACAGTGTAAATAAAGAAGAACACAGAGCTTCTTTTGCTCACCACTCAGTTCTGCAAGGATTAAGTCATCAGCTGCTGTAGTCACTGACCGACAGGGAACTCTGAGAGGAAATTAAGATGATAACAGCATGCTTTGTGCTTTGGACACTCAGCCTCCGTAGGTAGTTAGGGCTAGGGTTAGTTAGATGACTATCTCAGGGATAATTTTAATTATGTTTAATTATATTAATTATTATTTAACTAATAATAATTATTTTATAATTATTCTATGATGGATTCTTCCATCTTCCCGTACATAGAAAAGCACTAAAATCATTAACTTGAGATACCTGTTCTGTGTGACTAGCAGTGATTTTTTTTACTGAAATGTGAGCTTGACTGCACATATTCCCCACCCAACAATCATGATTAAACTGGGCTTCCCCGCCTACCTCTTTGGAGTTTACTCAGAGCTACCGAGTGGCTGTCTCCCAGGCTATAGTCATCAGTAAGGCCCTCGAATAAACTTAAACTCGCAACTCTTACATTGTGCACTTTTCTTTCAGTTGACAAAAGGTCATAGTGAATTTTGCCTCTGAGTCTTTCCTGGCCAGAGGGAAAAGTTTAATTTCTTTCATTCATTAAGTCAACGACCATTTATAGCCTACCTACTACCTGTTAGACACTCAGACACACTCTGGCAAAGATGATTAACACAGGAGCTGTGCCATCTAAAAATGCCAGTCTAGAAAAAAAAGAGTTCTAGGCCTTCTTCAAGGTCCAATCCCAAGAAGACATGCTGATACTTTCTTTAGGAGATCTTAGGTTCTACAGCTATTTATCTCTCTGTAGAGCTCCCAGGTTTCCAGGCTGGGAACCCATAGGTAATTCCTGCCCCTAGGAACCCAAGGAGCATGTATGTTTCAATGTTTTCAAATGTGCCCCCAGTGGGCTGTGATCAGGAACTGTACTTCTCTGACATTCTGACTCTAGCACAGAGCCAGGCACAAAGCAGGTGCTCAATAAATATTGAATTAATTAATTAATGGTTCAGACAATCAAATCTATCAATACTAGAAGTGCTCCTAGCAAGTCTGGTATACCTTCCCCCTCCCCTGCACCCTAGATCCTTCTCAGAAGCAGTTTGCCTTACCAGACTCCCCCAGAAGAGGCCACAAAAGGTATTATTTGCGAAATTTAGTTAAAAAACAGAATCTCCTCCAAACCTAGAAAACCTCTCCACCAAGGTAAAAGAGAAAGAAAACAATTTTATAATCGAATAAAACCAGAATATGATACTCATCACAGGCAATTTGCTAAAGAGATTGCAAAGACAGAGGAAAGTCTTTTATACAGCTAAGTGGATACAATTCACTGCATTTATGTGTTCAAGATAAAATTGCTAATTCTATCATATCTTTATGACTGGAGGTAGGAATTGCTGTTTGGAGCTGGGGGACAGTTGAAATTAGGCCCATCTTCTCCCAGGAAGCTGGAGATAAGGCCTTTCCTTCTTTGATGGTCACATTTCAAAGAGATGTGATCTCAGGTCTGTGAGAGAACATTCCTGAGCTGTAAGCTGGCAAGAGATTAACTTAGCATTTGAACTTACAGTAGCAAGAGAAGTCCTCCTGGAAGCCCTCCTGGAAGCCTTAAGACTGTCCTGCCCACCTAAACACAAGTGCCCAGGAGCAGCCCCAGAACCACAAGTGTTCTGTTAACCAGGTCTCCTGGCCATGGCACAGGACGCTAAGGCCAACTCTGAGGACAGAAAGGTGAAACCTCTCTCTGAAAAGTTACTTGATAACCTGTTTGGCCATGATCTTTAAGCAATATAGCCCATAAAGCACAAATTTTGAAAGTAGACTTGCACTAAAAGCCATGCTCCATCATTTATGTTGTCTGATTTTGAGCTAATTGATGAGTTAATTTTTCCAAAACTCAATGTCCTTGTCTGTAAAATGGAGATGATCCCTTCCACAGAGAGCACATAAGAAGAGTTATTAAGCACTCATGTTACTATCACTGAAGCAAAAGAATATAGAAGTTTGGAGCACACACTCTGAACCTGCCTGGCTTTCATCCCAGACCCACTTTAGCAAAAATCACTTATCTTGTTCCCCAATTTCTTCATAAGTAAAGTATTTAGAGAAGTATAAGTGTGTATACACATATAAGTGTGTAATCAGTGTTAGCTATGATTCTTTTAATTCTCATTAGTGTTTCCAAGATGCTAAAGCAAACCTTCCATCTCACTCCTTTCTCTTTTTCTTCTACTTCTCTCTTCACCTTCACCTCCCTTTTGCCCATGGGGATGGAGAAAGAGTGTTAGAATTATATTCCATCATGCTTTCAAGTTGTTTCTTTCATTTTTAATTAGGTAGAAACCCCTTGAATTGCAATATCTCTAGACACGGTATTATCCAGATTAAACCCATTTAAAAGCAAATGGAAATAATTTGAAAAACCTAAAGAAGCACAAAATTCCAAAACTGCAGTAGAGAGAAGGCTTCTTGCTTTCATCCTTTCTTAATACTTATTGCCTTCCCTCTTCACTTGTTTTTCTTGGTAGTTTCTGAATTAAAAGAGAAAAGCTTAGCCTTTCATGCCATTTCATACCTATTTAACAATTTACATCACTTTTAACAAAGCCAACTACATCCCCAGAGAGAGAATGACTACTAATTGCCCTCCAAATACATAACAGTAATCATTCTAGGTGGAGACCAGATCTGGGGGCAATGCTCAGCTAAATAAACAACCCTAATCAAGTCCACTGACAAACTAGAGTATTAGATAAAGAATATTTTTAAACATCTGCATTAGTTGACCAGATGCAAGCCATTTATTCTAGTTGAAACTAAATATAAATCAAAGCCCTAATGTGTTTTGTAGTGTCTATGGAGATGGGAATCAACTGTCTCTCCGTCTAAAAAATAATGCAGTGTCTTGGAGCTGGTAGTATTAACCCCCAGGTCTTAGGCCTTCATCTGTTGAGTAGCCATGATTAAAATTGTCTACCAAGTTTGACTTGGCCATATAATAAGCCAGAACTTGGGAGTTGGGGGTAAATAATTAACATCATTTTGGGTACTGTAGTCCAATGGGACAATTTAATCTTTCACTTTTCAACCAGCTGCGTTTGCATCCACTTTCCAAGACTGGCCTCTAGAGATCTGGATCCTATATTTGCTATTTACCAACTGTAAATACCTTGAGCCAACCAATGAAACTCTCTGCACCTCAAATTTCTGTTCCATAAACTACAGATCATGATACTGCAATGGACTGAATGTTTGTGTCCTCCCGAAACAAATATGTTGAAACCCTAATCCTGATGTTGATAGCATTTGGAGGTGGGACCTTTAGGAGACAATTAGGTCATGAAGGCAGATCCCTCATGAATGGGATTAGTGCCCTTGTAAGAAGAGGCCAGAGAGCTGGCTCTCTTTTTGCCATGACTGGATACAAGAAGTCAGCAGGCTGCAACCCAGAAGAGAACCTCACCAGAACCCGACCTTGCTGACCCCCTGATCTCTGACTTACAGCCTCTAGAACTGTGAGAAATAAATGTCTGTTGTTCATAAGCCACCCACTCTACGGTACTTTGTTATAGCAGCCTAAGTTGACTACAACAGATACCCTGCCTCATATGGTTATACAAGGGGTAAATGTGACAGTGTGGGTAAAATCTACATTCCTAATCACTAATTCTAATTCCTAAACCCCCTTAAGGCTGTTGCCCATAGCCTACACTCAATAAATGTTGGTTCCCTCCCCTTTCCTTTCCCTTCCAGTCAAAGGGTCTATTTGTCAGGCTCAGACCACAGATTCAATGTCATCCACCCAACCCTGTAGGAAAATAACTTAATTCTGACTCGTTCTTCAAATCCTAACCTTATCCTGCTCCCTCCATGGTCCTGTTCATCCTATGCTGAAACCATCTCTCCTTTCTCTGAATCCCTCTATAGCTGTTATTTTGTTACCATTCCCAGTACGCAGGCACATTCAGCTGGTGATACATTTTGCTTAGCCCTTTCTCTTTCTCCATCACTAGATCCTTGAGAGTATCTCTGGTGCCATAGTCACAGTATATGCTTATCTGCTTCTGGGTTCCTCTGCAAGAAACCCTGAGGCAATGCTGGGTTAGATAGTTTATTAGGAAAAGGATCCCAAGAAGCACAAGTGGGGGAAGCAAGGCAGGGGTGGGAGGAATGCCAATAAAGCATGCTCTGATGAGCTGATGGCCACTGTGGGCAGCGAGAGCTCAGTCCCGCTGAGGACCCCCTGAAAAGGAGCCTTCAGAAGTATCCCACCAAGGACTGGCAAAGCTGGAGTACTCATCCACTGACCCTCATCCCTCACTGTTAAGAGCTGACCTTGGGGCATCCATTTCCAGCACTTCCAGCAGCCTTGTACGTGCACTGTACAAACCCTTTTGGTTGCAGGTCTTCCTTGCTTTGCTTCTCTTGAAGCAAAGAGACATGAACATTTAAGGTGGGAGGCTGCCAGTGTGCACAGGAGCTGTCTGCTGCAGCTGCAGGTGAACTCAGGGATGGGGCTCAATAAAAATCTAGATGGTATTGAATGAATGGAAAAAAATATTGCATAAACACTGCCTATATCTTAATGTAAAGTCACCCATCTAGAAAAGTTACACCGAATTATTTTTATCCACTATTCTATTTAACCCATTTAACATATAATGTTCTAAGACCCAATTCTGGAGTGTTCTAGAATAGAGATCATGGGTATTTTACCCTCCGATTCTGTTTAGGAGATTGTCAAAGTCCCTGGGTTTTGTAAAAGATGAAGAGGAATGTGGGAGCTGGTGGCTACCAAGAACTTTTCTCAATCATCTTTTGAATATGCTTTATGAATGTACAGTGACTTGTCCAGATCCAAACAGCAAGTCAGCTCTCAGACTGGAAAAACAACTTGGCATTTCTCAAGTTTTCCGAAAGCCCAATCAAGTGAGACAAGTAATTAACCACTCACACAACCCACATCCTTGACTCTCCACCTCACTAGCCATTCCGTTCACGCTTCCATCAAATTTTTTTCCTCCTACAAATACTGTGACTTTATGTTTCCACAGAGCTGCTGTTCCAGGAGGACCACGGGATCATACAAAACAACTCCGGGATTCTACATAGCTTCTCTTTATCCCTCACTGTTTCCCCCAAACAGTGTGGGTGGTAATAGTAGAAGCCCATAATTTTGGTGCCAACATGTAATATTTTTAATCAGGCTATACAATTCACACAGGAATTTCTTGGGGGAATGTCAGCTTTTACATCTTACATTTTTCCACATTAATAATGATAAGATTAGCCTAAAATCAACTAATAAATAAATGTAAAAGCAGTAATAAAACTCAGAGTTGCTTATCAATTTTTATCAACTCCAGTCCTCTTGTTTTGTAATAGCTCTAATTTAACACCTTAAACTAAAGCAAAGATTCTCAGATCAAGCTCAGAGTCTTCAGAGATGCAGGAACATTTGACCAGAGTTTAGCACAAACCACAGCTCAGAATGAGGGCTTAAATAAACATAAGCAACTCTGGGAAATTGTGTACACTCTCAAAACTGATCTCTAAACCAAACTAAAGATGACCATCTTTAAGAGCTACTATTCTGGGGCAAAACAAAAATGTAAAAAGTGTCCTCAGGATTAAACTTTTAAATTATTCCTGTTCGAACTGTTTCTTTTTTATTGTTTTTTAACTTTATTATGGTGCTAAGCTAAGAGGAGATCATTTTATTTGGGTAAGCTGGGATCTCCTACCAGTTTTATTCACAAATATAAAACTGCCTAATGAATGCCAAACATTCTCATTACCCATGTTTTAGGACTGCCTTCAAAGAACAGAATTTTCAAAATCACATGAAAACCAGGAAGCCTCAAGCAAAGAGCTTACTAACTGCACCTCTTCCTTAGCTACATTTTTAAGAAACAGAAGAGGGAGGAGGACCCGAGAACACGAAAGGGAAGAACAAAAACAAAAGACCTGTGTACATGCCAGGTGCAGACTCAGGAAGGTCTGGGCACAATGAAAGCAGAAGCGTGGTGCTGCCTTGGGCAGCACATATACTAAAATTGGAACAATACAGAGAAGATTAGCATGGCCCCTGCCCAAGGATGGCACGCAAATTCCTGAAGCATTCCACATCTTTAAAACAAACTTATGGCTGCCAAAGGGGAAAGTGGAGACGGAGGAGGGATAAATTAGGACATTGGGATTAACATATACACACTACTATATATAAAGTAGATAACCAACAAGGACCTACAGGGAACTATACTCAATATTTTGTAATAACTTATAAGGGAGGGACTTCCCTGGCTTCCAGTGGTTAAGACTTCACCTTCCAATACAGGGGGTACAGGTTCGATCCCTGGTCAGGGAGTTAAGATCCCACACGCCTCACAGCCAAAAAACCAAAACATAAAACAGAAGCAGTATTGTAACAAATTTTTAAAAGACTTTAAAAATGGTCCACATCAAAAAAAAAAAAAAAAATCTTGGGACTTCCCTGGTGGGGCAGTGGTTAAGAATCGCCTACCAATGCAGGGGGCAAAGGTTCAATCCCTGGTCCAGGAAGATCCCACATGCCGCAGAGCAACTAAGCCTGTGCACCACAACTACTGAGCCTGCGCTCTAGAGCCCGCATGCCACAACTACTGAGCCCACGTGCTGCAACTACTGAAGCCCATGAGCCTAGAGCCCGTGCTCCACAACAAGAGAAGCCACCGCAATGAGAAGCCCGCGCACCACAACAAAGAGTAGCCCCTGCTCGCCACAACTAGAGAAAGCCCACGCGCAGCAATGAAGACCCAATGTAGCCAAAAAAAATCTTAAAAAAATTAAAACCTATAAGGGAAAAGAATCTGAAAAAGAATATATATATATATATATATATATATATATATATATATATATATGAATTACTGTGCTGTACACTGTGTTGTGAAACTAACACAACACTGTAAATCAACTATACTTCAATAAAAATAAAATTTAAAAATTTTAAAAAGCAGAAGTGTGGAATGATCCCCAGCGACCATGAGGATCTTGGGAAGTGCTTAAAAATACAAGTGGTGGCCACGAACAAGAAATGTGTTCACAGCTGCTATGGAGGAGAAAACAGCAAACATTACACTGAATAGACTCAGACACTTTAACAGGCAGATTTCTACCTTGTGGGATCTTTCTCTGTTTCCTCCCTACTGTACCAAACCCAGGACTGCCCATTTAGAAAGCAATCCTTTCAACCACCCATAAGTATGTATTGACTCTTTTCAAGAGACCATGCTAGGTATTTTGGGAGGCGAGGAAGTAGAAGGTTCTGTCCTTGCTCTCAGAGTGGTTCCAGCCTAGCCGGGGACTGGGTTGATAACATTCAGGAAGAAAAAATGAGCACCTCCAAGCAATCCCACGCTGCTGGATTCCAGACTCAACCTGTCCTGGAGTGGAGGGGAGGAGTCTGAGGGAAGACTGACTGCCCCTTATTTACCATTTACCTTCTCTGAGCTTCCATTTCCGTACAATGAGGAACCTAGGATGTCGTGAGAGTTTTATAAAGTTGACAGCACAGTGTACTAAATAAACAGCTACTTCTATCATTATTATCATCAGCATCATCATTATTTAGTAGTATCTCCTAAAAGAAGAACTTCCCTAAAGGTAGGGCAATGTCTCGCAAGTCCCACCCTGGAACTGAAATGCACTTGCCTACTGTTATCAATAGTATTTAGGGAAACTGACTATTTCATGGATTAAACGAATGTTTATTATTTGTTATCAGACTACATCCACCACAGATAATGTTCTTTGAGACACTGAAACCGAGTTCCCAACAAGGTCAACATTACTCATGTTTGGCAGATGAACAAGCAGACGTTTGAAGCCATGCTGTTTATAACTAGTGTCCACCAATGGGTGATAGGGAGCAGATTGATAAAATAAGCAATGTGCTCAGGTCAAAGTCACCCAAGAATGGAAGGGCTGGATTACAGAGGCTCTGTGATGGCAACTGCTTGTCAGGTGTCTTAGCAATTTTTCCACCAACTCAGACGCCACCTTCTCCATGAACCCTTCTCAGAGACCCCTAGACAGTTAGCTGCTTCTCCCTGGGAGTTAAGAGTATTTTCATACTATATAGTATATAATATTATGCTTGTTTATTTACGTGTCCTTCTTCTGCCCAGTTAGTGTGAATGTTCATCATGGTCTAGGGCTATAAGTGAATCAAAACTTGCTGAAACTCAGAAGGTGTCACTTAAGGATTTCTTTGCCCTCAGAAAAATTAGATGAACCTGGCTCGGGCCTCCCAATCACACCATCTTGGATGAGTCTCTTGTCCTCCCCACGAGAGCTGTGACATCCAACCCTATTCCTTTGAGAGACTCTTGTCTCTGCTCCTGCCTCTGCACAGGCAGTTCTACCCTGAGGCACCCTAAAAGCAAAATCCACACCTATCATTTTTCCCAGAAAGGAACTCAGACACACTGAGCATATCATGATTATGGTTGTTGGCTTGAAGATCAGAGGGTCCCTGGGGGTGGGGGCCCTTGTCACAGTACATCACAGGGCTCCCACCCTCACCTCTTGTCTTTTTCAGAGAACCAGCCCACGCCCATGCCCTGGTCTCCAGAAGCCCCAGCTCCAGCCACCCACCTGCATCCTACACATGGAGATTTGGAGAAATCCAGTTCAGCCGTGTCCTCCTGCCCGCTTCTCTCCTGGGAGCCAGCCCCTGTCATTCCTAGTTTCTCCCAAAATTCCAGTGAATAAAATGTATTCACATAAATGAATAACTGAGTGAGCATTTGGCCCATAGCTGACACTTAATAAATAGTGGTGGAATATATGTAAAGGAGTGAATGAACAAATGAATGAACGGAAGCTAGTCATGTGTACCTCTAAATCAAGCTGGATTCCAGGTTGAGGTGCAGAATACATGAAAATGGACAAGTCAGCACAAGGCATCTGGCTATCACTGAATTTCCTGATCAGACGGAATAAAAGCCTATATGGCATAGAGGTTACCTACAGGCTGGAATGTTTTCTATTTACTTATTTCTTTATATTTATTTTTATTTTTATTTTTTGGCTGCATTGGGTCTTCGTTGTGGCATGCGGGATCATCCTTGCAGCATGCAGGCTCTTTTTTTGTTGTTGCGGTACGCGGGCTCTTCGTTGCAGTGCGTGGGCTTCTCTCTAGTTGCAGTGCGCGGGCTTCTCTCTAGTTGTGGCACGTGGGCTCTCTCTAGTTCTGGCATGTGGGTTTTCTCTCTCTAGTAGAGGCACACAGGCTTAGTTGCCCTGCAGCATGTGAGATCTTAGTTCCCCAACCAGGGATTGAACCCACATCCCCTGCACTGGAAGGCAGATTCTTTACCACTGGACCGCCAGGGAAGTCCCTGGAATGTTTTCTAAAAAAAAGAATAAAGATATTATGCCTGAGAAGGAAAAGCAAAGCTGGAGCAAGGGAAGATTCCTTAGTAAAGAAACCCAGAGCACTTGCCTGTGACAAGAAGGCAGACAGTGAGAAGACTGGATTCCTGTCGCTGTTGATGAACCCAAGTTCACGTGCCCAACGCACAGTGAGGTCAAACAAACCAAAACCTCAGAGTTTGGAGCAGAGAAAGGTTTATTGCAGGGCCAAGCAAGGAGAATGGGTGGCTCATGTTCAAAAGACCCCCCCCAACTCCCCGATGGTTTTCAGGGAAGAGTTTTTAAAGGCAAAATTTGGGGGGAGGGCTGTAGGGTGTGTAACCCTCCTCTGATTGGTAACAAGGTGGTGTTTCAGGAATCTCAGTCATCAGCCTTCTGATTCTGACCACTCTGGGGTCTGTGTGCTTGGGCTCAGCCTGAAGTTACCATCCTCCACCCAGGTGGGGACTTAGTTCCTGAAGAAGAACCCAGAGATATATATCAGATTGTTCTGAAAAAGGACACAGAGATGCTTTTGTACCTGGAAGGGCCCTGTAGGGCCCTGCTTGGTTGCATCACCAGAGCAGTCCCCCTTCGCTGATTTACCAAACCCCCATGGCCAGTACTGGAGCAAGGCACAGAAATGTGGCTTTAGCTGTGAATCCTCATGGTCAGGGAACATCTGTCCCCAGCTCCAAAAAGGGCCTGATTGCCGGTCTTCACTGAACAGAAAATCCCTCCTTTCTCAGAGCCTTGGGGTGGACCTGCAAGCTGTCCTCACATCCCCATTTGCAGCCTCAGAAACCTCATCTCCAACTCTTGCCCCAGAGAGAAATGCCAGAAACATCCACATCATACTGTAAAAGACAGTTTTCCAGAGAGAACAGAGTTTTATCCACCCCTCCTTAAGTGGGCTTTCAAATGTTGTTCTTTCCTTCTCTGCTGGGTATGAATGAATCACATCCTCAGGAAATACAACAAGTTGAGTAAATCAGCACTCTGGAATGCCTTTAGAAATAAAGCTAGTTTGGTTGACTCATTGGACAAATGTAGCTGTAACCAAACACTTGAAGCCCTGAAACAGGTATCCTCTGGTACTGATTCAAGGTGGGTTACACTGGTGCCCAGGTATTTGTCGAACTAAAAGGGCAAGTTGGCTTAATGTAGAGCCCTTACTCAGTGGGGTTACTCATTTACCTGAAAAAATGAGGAGAATCAAAACAGCCTGGGAATCTAGCTTTAGGAGTAGCATGGCTAAAGTTCCTTTTAAAGGAACAATATTAGGGAGCTACCAAGGAGAGGCTGTATGTATTTAGAGCATCTTTTATCAATGTGCTGGAAAAATTAAAGAGATTTAGAACTTTGTGTCCAAAGATAAACTCTGAAAAAAAGAACAATATTATTAGTTTATGGTCACACAATTTGTCCCTGGGTTTCAGACTTGATGGAATAATCTAGCATTACTGGGGAATGTGAGTCAAGCTGGAGGCAGTTCAGGAAATCGGGTGAGGCCCATCTGTCCTACGCAAATAAATAATACTCCCAGACACAGGCAAGATTTTCATCTACCTTCCAAAATTAGAGTGAATTCTTAGGCCTAACAATGAAGGGCAGTGAAGTGCACTCACAATGCCATCTGAGGCAGATGACTTAAACCACTTAAACGAAGTTACTTCCCCCTGTCTTTTGTTCATCACAGCCAAAAGAGACCTGACTGCAAACCTGGCTGAAGGGGGTCATAGGTACCAGAACACAGGTGAGAGATCCTTGGCATCCCCTAGTTGATGGAAGGGAATCACAGGTGTCAGTACTCAACTGGGCACAGCACACCAAGTCACAAGAGAAAATTGTATTTCTCTTCTAAGCTAAAATAATACATACTTCCAGACCACAATCCCTCAAATTTCATTCCAGTCCATGTCCTTGCAGTCCAGTTCAAGCTGTGGCTAGGAATTCAAAATGAACTGTGCTGATCTTGAGAGCCACAGAGCTTTGCACAGAAAAACAAGAAAGCCAGTTGTTATTGTTAAGGGAAAAACTACACACATATTTGGCTCAAACCAGAGGAAAGGTGGGGTTAAAAGCCAAGTGGTATAAAATGCAGAAACTTCCTCTTTCCATGGATGGGTGGGTTCGTCTTAATAAGTTAATGCCTGATAAGCCAGTGCAAAATCCAGGGTGGAGGGCTGCCCCAGTTCTAACCAGGTCAAGTCATCCTTAACTCTGACTTGGAGAAATCCTTGACCTGGGTGGACCTTGCCCTTTAGAGATAATTCCCAACATCCCTCCTGTTTTCTGGCCTTTCTCCACCCACTCTAATGCTCCTTTATCTACCTGCTCTCTCTTCAGCAAGATGCTCCCTTACAGGGGAACTACCAGCCTATTCAGTCCCTTTGTGTGAGATATGGAAGCATACATCCCAGCCTGACTGACGGATGGCAACTCTAAGGGGCAGGGAGCAGCCCTTATAAAGCTGTCCAATATTCCCCTCACCCTCAGAGGGCACAGGTTCACACAGAGATACACCCCATGACTGTCTTCATTCTCCTCCCCAACTCTAACTCACAACCCAACATGGGAACCACCTCAAGCCAGGTCCCAGATCATCTGGCACTTTGTCACTTCCAAAGAGCCTCAGGTGACAATTTCCTAACCTCATCCTTGCTGGAATGCTAATTAAAAGTGGTTAAGAAGAAAGCCTTAACCAGGGCCCTTCTTTCTCAGACACTGTTTTTGATGTTTGTTTATAATTTAAAGTGATACTTGTTTATTGTAGAAAGTATAAGAGCCTATTCTAATTCTTTTCTTTCTTTTTTTTTTTTTTGCAAATTATTGAATAGGAATTTTTTGCATAAGGTATCATACTTATTCTCCTATGCCATCAAAAATTTTTTGAAACATTGTAATGGCTGCATAATATTCCCTTGCATGAAAGTACCTATTTTTTACCTTCAGCTTTATTGGGGTGTAATTGACAAATAAAAGTGTAAACTCTGCATTTTTACACCCCTCCCCACATTTTGTTTTTGATGTCACAATTTACACCTTTTCATATTGTGTATCCATTAACAAATTACTGTAGCTACTTTTAATACTTTTTGTCTTTTAATCTTCATACTAGAGTTATAAGTGATTTACCCATCACCATGACAACATTAGAGTATTCTGAATTTAACTATATATTTACTTTTACCAGTGAGTTTTATATTTTCATATTTTCCTGTTACTAATCAGTTTCCTTTCATTTCAGTTTGAAGAACTCCCTTTAACGTTTCTTGTAAGTCCTGTCTGGTGGTGATGAAGTCCTTCAGCTTTTGTTTGCCTGGAAAACTCCTTATCTTTCCTTCAATTCTGAAGGAAAACTTGGCCAGGTAGAGTATTTTTGATTGGGAGTTTTCCTTTTCTTTCAGCACTTTGAATATATCATCCCACTCCCTTCTGGCCTGCAAAACTTCTGCAGAAAATTCTGATGATAGTCTTATGGGGGTTCCCTTGTACATAACAAGTTACTTTTTTCTTGCTGCTTTTAAGATTCTCTCCTTGTCTTTAACTTTTGACAATTTAATCATAACGTGTCTCCATGTGAGTCTCTTTGGTTCATCTTATTTGGAACTCTCTGATCTTCTTGGATCTGGATGTCTCTTTCCTCCCCCAGGTTAGAGAAGTTTTCAGCCATTATTTCTTTGAATAAACTTTCTGCCTCTTTCTCTCTTTCTTCTCCTTCTGGGATCCCTATAATGCATATATTTGTCTGCTTGCTGATGTCCCATAAGTCCCTTAAATGATTGTCACTCTTTTTCATTCTTTTTTTCTTTTTGTTTCTCTGATTGGATGGATTTCACTGCCCTGTCTTCAAGTTTGTTGATCCTTTCTCCTGCTTGATCTAGTCTGATGTTGAACCCCCCTCTATTGAATTTTTCATTTCAGTTATTGTATTCCTCAGCTTTGTGATTTCTATTGGGTACTTTTAAAAATATTTTCTATATTCTTGTTGAAATACTCACTTTGTTCAGGCACTGCTCTCCTGACCTCAGGGAGCATCTTTATAACTTGTCATTTTGAACTCTCTATCAAGTAAATCACTTATCTCTGTTTCACGGTGCTTATGATGTGTCAATGTGGATTCATCAATTGTAACAAATATACCACATTGGTGGGGAATGTTGATAATGGGGAGGCTGTGGCGGGGCGGAGGGAGGGAAGAGCGTATGTAGAAATTCTGTACTTTACTCTCAATTTTGTTACAAATCTAAAACTGCTCTAAAAATAAAGTCGTTTAAAAATTAAAAACTAAAACAAAAACAAAACAAAAAAAATGTTTCTGGAGATTTATTTTGTTCTTTTGTTTGGGACATATTCCTTGCTTTCTTCATTTTCCTTGACTTTCAGTGTTGGTTTCTACACAAGTCCTGACAGCCTGGTCTTGTGTAGGAGATAAACCTCATCAATCACTCCTGCCTGAGCTCCTGTTTGTCTTTCAGACCTTTTGCTTGTCCAAGCCACCTTCTTTGTTCTTAGTGGCTTCCAGTAGTTGAATATGCCAAGACCCATCAGTGTCCCAAAGGAGAAGATTACATTCAATACCTAGATGCAGGCTGATTGGAAGCTGGACCCTCAGGCAGCAACTGGGAAAGTATGTAGTTAAGGTCCTTCCAGGGAGAAACTGGGAGATGGGTGTTTTAACCTGCTCTTTCTGTGCTGGGCCCACAGGAGATTGTTCTTGTGCCCATTAAGAACTGCTTATTTGTTTGCTACAACCTTGTAGGACTTGTGAATGCAAGCCCCATTGACTATGAGAGCCAGGTGATCTGGGGGCCCATCTCTCAGATAGCAGCTACAAAAAGCGGGGTGCCAGATGTTTGTAAAACTCCTTCCAAAGAGATACTGGCAACTTGGAGCCAGTTAAAGGGATAAGGCAAAGGAGGTGTTTGCCAGTTTCCCCAGCCTCTAGAGAGGACTTCAGGCAGCACCTAGATGTGTACAGATTAGATGCCTAACCCTCAGGAGCAGTTTCCAAAGTATGAAGATGGACCCCTTTCAGGTTAAGACTGAGAAATGGGTGGTTTTTGCTTGCTCCCTTTTTGCTAGTTTCTAGTTTTTTCTCAGAAGTAATTGCTCCCTGTGTACCTGTGTACTTAGTGTGTCCATGGGAGGAGGGGAGTTTGGAGCCTCCTACACTGCCATCTTGGTGAACCCCCTCTGGAAGTATGGGAATTGTTCCATTGGGCCTGACTGTGATATGTCCATTTATGCATTACCCATTATTGCCTGTGGTTTGGGTTTCTAACCATTGTAGGGAAGGCAAGGTGTGTATAAACAAACAGACTGGGCCCATCTCTTCTACCCCTAGTCACAGTTTAACTTGCTCTTTTGGAGATGACTAAATCTTCCAGGCAAGTTGGGAGAATGTCACTTGCTCTGGCAGGCCAATGGGGAAGGCAGTGTGCTAAGAGCACCTATTAGCACCTCCATATCCCTCTCCCCTTTTCCTCTCCTTCTCTGCTCAGGAGACTAGGTGATAGGCCACATCAAAGAGCCCCTCCAGCCCTCCAGCTTCTAGTGGGTTTGGTGGAAGGGGGATGACAAGAGATCAGAGAGATGGGAACAGGGAGGGAGAGGTATTTACTACCCTGGCTTCCTTCCTGCAGGATGGCCTCCACCAAAGAGAGGTCCCAGCTTCTCTCAAGGCAGCCTTTCCATATGACTCTCTGCCCTGGTAGCTGTACTCCCTCCCTGGCCCCTTCAAGCCTAGGCTATTTCTAGACCCACACTGAATTCCCCAGTAGTTCCCCCAAACCCTGCTCACACCTTTGTAAATAGTCCCTTAACTAAAACCTTCTTAAGTTATCCTATTTTGTTTCCTTCTGGGGCCCAGACTGATATAGCAGGGACGCACAAGTGCTCCTTTAATTAATGCAGGACTGTGTAATACACCTACAAGTAAGGCCAGCTCCAGGTTTCACAAACGATTTTGCTTTTTCAGGTCCTTTGAGTCCCTACCATGAAAGAATAAGGAACAAACTGGCAAAGCAAGTCATAAAATGTTTCAGCCCATGATACGTGCTGTGAAGATGGGGCAAATAATGTGCTGTACAAGCACACATGAGACGGACCCACTCAAGCTAGATCCCTGAGGGTGAGGAAGAATTTAATGGGGCAGGGAAGCCCTCACCTGGTTCAGAGAGCCTCCCTGCCTATGTTAAACTATGCCAGACACTGCCTGCAACTTGAAGCTTGTTCTGGCACCAAAAAACTCATGTCAAGGAGAGTTATATGACACCCAGCATATCATTCATTTATTTATTGAATGCCTCAATATGCCAGGCTGTGTTCTAAGTAATGACCTCACTTCCAAGCATGCCTTTTATCTCTATATTCTCCCATCATGAAACTAAAGGCAAGTCACACACCATCATCATCATCATCGTCGTCATCATCATCATCGTCATCATCATCATCATCGTCATCTCTTATCTGACATTAGACTTTGGTTTCTCACCTTTAGAACCACATCTTCAATTTTCCATCACGCAGAGCTCTTCCTCCTCTTAAGTTTTACATAAGATATGCTAATATCCTACTCTAGCAAACCCTTAGCTGTCTCATGTTCTCATTCCCACAGAACCTTCCCTTCCACCTCATATAGATATCTAGGACTTTAACCTTCCATTTATTTCCATTCATCTTTTCCCTCTTGGATCCCCTTCCTTCCTTACTATTACCCCAAGATTCTAACAGGTCTCCCTACGTTTAGTGTCTCCACCACTCAAATCATTTTCCACCCTGACATCAGGGAGATATTTCTAAAATTACTTCTACTCATGCCACCCCCCAAAATCTTAGCAGGGCATAACAATCCTGAACTACTCACTCTTCTTCAAACTTGACATGATCTCTTAAGGTTTGGAAAATTTGGCTTGTATTGTGTTCTACCCAGAATGTTCTTTCCTCTTCCTGCCTCAGTGAGCCCTTATGTAACCACAGAATTCCAGTCTGTCATCATCTCCTCACCCTGGTAGATGAAGTTGAGAAAGAACTTAGAAGAAACAAAATATTCAGTAGAAATTTCATGGTTCTGCAATAGGGTGATCAGTGAAACCCTTTCTCACAGCTCACTGCATTGTGTTATATTGCTTTTGTGGGCATAGAGTCTTCTAGGAATAATCATGATAGATGTAGGATTCTACCTCTGGTTGACATGGCACGTTCCAGGGACAAAACAAGTCACCTCTGTTGCCTCTGCTACATCCCTGATCCCACTGCCCTGGTTCATAAGCCCACCATTGCTTCCACATACTAGGGCAGCCCCTCTACCTGAAAATGCTTCATGTATTTGATTGCTTGTTAACTGTCAGCTTTGCCCACTAGAGCAGAGATTTTATCTACCATTTATTTATTTACAACACCTACAACATTCCAGGATTCTAGTAGTTCAATAAATATTATCCGAATGAAGGCAGGAAGAAAGCCTCCTAACAATTCTTATAATTGCTAAGTCATGTGTGCCTCCAGGTTGGAGAGGCCAGAGACTTTGGGATTACAGCTAAAACTCAAATTTATCCATGTCACTTTGCTTCTCAGAAGTTACAAATGCTTCTGTGCTTCTAACTGGCTGTGGTATAAATGCTATAAAATTCAACTTCCTAACATGGTGGGAGGAAATATCCCTAATCTGGCGCCTGCTTGCATGCTGATCTCATCTTTCACCATTCCTGGTGCCATATTTCACCCTCCAGAGCCACTTAGGAGTTTGCTGCTTCCCCCACACATCATGATGTGCTTCCCTCCATGCCTCTGCTCACACAGTCCCCTCCACACCGGTCCCCATTCTTCTCATCTCTCTCAGATCTACTTATCCTTTGAGAATTTACTCAGCTCTTATGTCTTCTATCAATTCTCCCTCTCACCCCAGGCCCCATCAGGTTTGGGAACGTGCTCCAGGTCTTGGAACAAGGTCTAGGGGAACTTGAATAACTGGGCAGGTTGTAAGGACAGATATTCAGGTATGAGAAATAAGGTAGAAGGCTTAGAAGCCTTCACTGAGAAGGCTCACTGAGAAGAAGTGGAGTTCCAGGTCAAAGAGATCCCAGCCTCAGGGCTAGTTTCATCTTTATGGTGAATATTTACTGAGCATTTACATGACATACTCTTTGCAAAATGCTTTACAAATTTCAATTAACTTAATCTTCACAATGATGCTATAAAATGGGGACTACTATTGTTCTTATTTTACAGATGAGAAAGCTGAGCCGTAGAGAAGTTTTTCAATATCTGGTTTCATAACCTCTCCTAGGTCCCTCAACAAGTAGGTGGTGAAACTGCTGCCTGGTTCCAAAGTCAAGCACTTAGCCAAGCCTGCATAGCTTCCTGCACAATGATTTACAGTCATGAAGCTGGTCGAAGTTTGGACGTGACAGCACCTAGACTCCTCAGGTCAGCCAAGAGATGGACTTTATCCCATAAGACTATGAAAATTTCTTTGCCCTGAGATCGAAACTCATCAAGCAACTTTTAAATTAATGTTAATACCAAAAGGCACCAGGACTAGGGGGAGGCCTGGATCACAGATATAAATATTCATGTAAAAGAATTATATGCTTTATCTATTGTAAATAGATAAAGTGACTTTCTGATTTACAGACAGTCTCTCTTGTACCTAACTCAGCTTAAGATCAACTCTGAGTATAATAAATTCACCCAGATAGACCATATTCTGGATCATAAAACACACCTTAATAATATAAAAGAATAGAAATTATATAATGACTGCTCTCAAACCACAAAGGAATTAAACTAGAAATTAATAACAGAAAGGTAGTTGGAAAATCACCAAATACTTGAAGACTAAATGATATACTTCTAAATAATACATAGGCCAAAAAAGAAATCTCAAGAGAAATTTAAAATATTTTGAACTCAATGAAAATGAAAGCACAACTTACCAAAATTTATGGGATGCTGTGAAAGCAGTGCTTACAGGGAAATTTATAGCATTGAATGTATATATTAGAAAAGAAGAAAGAGTCAAAATAAATTATCTAAGCTTCCACCGTAAGAAACCAGAAAAAGAAGAGCAAATTAAATCCAAAGTAAACATAAAGAAATAAATAATAAAAATTTTAGCAGAAATCAATCAAACTGACAATAGGAAATCAACAGAGAAAAATCAATACACCAAAAGTTGATTCTCTAGAAGATCAACAAAATCAATAAGGCTTTAGCCAGGCTAACTGAGAAAAAAAAAGAGAGAGAGGTCACAAATTACTAATATCAGAAATGAAAGAGGGGACATCACTACAGATCTCATGAGCAAGGACAATAAAGAATACCATGAACAACTCTATGCCAACAAATTTGATAACCTAGATGAAAAAGAACAATTCTTTGAAAGACACAATCTGCTAAAACTCACACAACAAGAAATAGATAATATGGATAGGCCTATATCTATTAGATAAATTAAATTAGTAATTAATAATCTTCCAAAAGAGAAAACACTGGGTCCAAATGGGTTCACTGGTGAATTCTACCAAGCATTTAAAGAAGAAATTATACCCATTCTCTACAATCTTTCTTTAGAATCAGAGAGAATACTTCTTAACTAATTCTATGAGACCAGCATAATCCTAATACCAAAACCAAAGACATTATAAGAAAAGAAAACTATAGACCAACATCGCTCGTGAAGATAAATGCAAAAATCCTCAACAAAATATCAGCCAATCAAATCCAACAATGTATAAAAAGAATTGTACACCACTACCAAATGGGATTTCTCCCAGGAAAGCAAGGCTGTTTCAACGTTAGAAAATGAATTAGTGTAGCAGGACCTTCAAGATGGTGGAGGAGTAAGACGTGGAGATCACCTTCCTCCCCACAAATACATCAAAAATGCATCTACATGTGGAGCAACTCCTTCAGAACACCTACTGAACACTGGCAGACCTCAGACTTCCCAAAAGGCAAGAAAATCACCATGTACCTGGGTAGGGCAAAAGAAAAAAGAAAAAACAGAGACAAAAGAATAGGGATGGGATCTGCACCTCTGGGAGGGAGCTGTGAAGGAGGAAAAGTTTCCACATACTAGGAAGACCCTTCACTGGCAGAGACAGGGGGTGGGCAGGGGGGAAGCTTCGGAGCCACAGAGGAGAGCGCAGCAACAGGGGTGCAGAGGGCAAAGCAGAGAGATTCCCACACAGAGGATCGGTGCCAACCAGCACTCACCAGCCTGAGAGGCTTGTCTGCTCACCGGTCGGGGCGGGTGGGGGCTGGGAGCTGAGGGTTGGGCTTCGGAAGTCAGATCCCAGGGAGAAGATTGGGGTTGGCTGCGTGAACACAGCCTGAAGGGGGCTAGTGTGCCACGGCTAGCCAGGAGGAAGTCCAGGAAAAAGTCTGGACCTGCCTAAGAGGCAAGAGACCATTGTTTCAGGGTGTGCAAGGAGAGGAGATTCCTTCCCTGTGTGCCCACAGAAGGCAGAGCACTGCCTAAGCAAGCTCCAGAGACGGGCATGAGCCACAGCTAACAGCGTGGACCCCAGAGACAGGCATGAAACACTAACGCTGCTGGACCAAGAATCCTATGTGCAAGCACAGGTCACTATCCACACCCTCCCCTATGAGCCTATGCAGCCCGCCACTGCCAGGGTCCCGTGATCCAGGGACAACTTCCCTGGGAGAACACATGGCACACCTCAGGCTGTTGTAACGTCACACCAGCCAAGAGTGCCCTAAGCAGCCATTGCTTTAACCCCCCTCCTGTCTGAGCAGGAACAGATGCCTCAGGCGACCTACACGCAGAGGTGGGGCCAAATCCGAAGCTGAACCCTGGGAGCTGTGCGAACAAAGAAGAGAAAGGGAAATCTCTCCCAGCAGCCTCAGGAGCAGCGGATTAAATCTCCACAATCAACTTGACGTACCCTGCATCTGTGGAATACCTGAAGAGACAAGGAATCATCCCAAAATTGAGGTGTGGATTTTGGGAGCAACTGTAGACTTGGGGTTTGCTGTCTGCAACTGATTTGTTTCTGATTGTTATCTTAGTTTAGTTTTTAGCACTTGTTATCATTGGTGGATTTGTTTATTGGTTTCGTTGCTCTCTTTTTTTATTATTATTATTTTTTAAATAATATTTTTATTTTTATTTATTTTTTTCTCCCTTTTATTCTGAGCCGTGCGGCTGACAGGCTCTTGGTGCTCCAGCCTGGTGTCAGGCCTGAGCCTCTGAGGTGGGAGAGCCAAGTTCAGGACATTGGACCACCAGAGACATCATAGCCCCACAAAATAACAATCGGCAAGAGCTCTCCCAGAGATCTCCATCTCAACGCTAAGACCCAGCTATAACCAACAGCCAGCAAGCTCCAGTGCTGGATGCCCCATGCCAAACAACAAGCAAGACAGGAACACGACCCCACCCATTAGCAGAGAGACTGCCTAAAATTATAATAAGGTCACAGACACCCAAAAACACACCACAGGATGCGGTCCTGCCCACCAGAAAGACAACATCCAGCCTCAACCACCAGGACACAGGCACTAGTCCCCTCCACCAGGAAGCCTACACAACCCACTGAACCAGCCTTACCCACTGGGGGCAGACACCAAAAACAATGGGAACTACGAACATGCAGCCTGCAGAGAGGAGACCACAAACACATAAAGTTAAGCAAAATGAGAGGCAGAGAAACACACAGCTGATGAAGGAACAAGGTAAAAACCCTCCAGACCAAACAAATGAAGAGGAAATAGGCACTCTACCTGAAAAAGAATTCAGCGTAATGATAGTAAAGATGATCCAAAATCTTGGAAAGAGAACGGAGAAAATACAAGAAACGTTTAACAAGGACCTAGAAGAACTAAAGAGCAAACAAACAATGATGAACAACACAATAAATGAAATTAAAATTTCTCTAGAAGAAATCAATAGCAGAATAATGGAGGCAGAAGAACAGATAAGTGACCTGGAAAATAAAATAGTGGAAATAACTACCACAGAGCAGAATAAAGAAAAAAGAATGAAAAGAATTGAGGACAGTCTCAGACACCTCTGGGACAACATTAAATGCACCAACATTTGAATTATACAGGTCCCAGAAGAAGAAGAGAAAAAGAAAGGGTCTGAGAAAATATTTGAAGACAGTGTAGTTGAAAACTTCCATAACATGTGAAAAATAGTCAAGTCCAGGGAGCGCAGAGAGTCACATACAGGATAAATCCAAGGAGAAACACGGCAAGACACATATTAATCAAACTATCAAAAATCAAATACAAAGAAAAAATATTAAAAGCAGCAAGGGAAAAACAACAAATAACATACAAGGGAATCCCCATAAGGGTACAGCTTATGATCTTTCAGAAGAAACTTTGCAACCCAGAAGGGAGTGGCAGGACATATTTAAAGTGATGAAAGGGAAAAACCTATAACCAAGATTACTCAACCCAGCAAGGATCTCAGTCAGATTCAATGGAGAAATTAAAACAAGCAAAAGCTAAGAGAATTCAGCACCACCAAATCAGCTTTACAACAAATGCGAAAGGAACTTCTCTAGGCAGGAAACACAAGAGAAGGAAAAGACTTAAAAAAACAAACCCAAAACAATTAACAAAATGGTAACAGGAACATACATATCGATAATTACTTTAAAAGCAAATGGATTAATGCCCCAACCAAAAGACATAGACTGGCCGAACGGATACAAAAACAACATCTGTATATATGCTGTCTACCTGACACCCACTTCAGACCTAGGGTCACATACAGACTGCAGGTGAGGGGATGGAAAAAGATATTCCATGCAAATGGAAATTAAAAGAAAGCTGGAGTAGCAATTCTCATATCAGACAAAATAGACTTTACAATAAACATTACTACAAGAGACAAAGAAAGAAACTACATAATGATCAAGGGATCAATCCAAGAAGAAGATATAACAATTGTAAATATTTATGCACCCAACATAGGAGCACCTCAACACATAAGGCAAGTGCTAAGAGCCATAAAAGGGGAAATTGACAGTAACACAATCATAGTAGGGGACTTTAACACCCCACTTACACCAATGTACAGATCATTCAAACTGAAAATAAATAAGGAAACACAAGCTTTAAATGACACATTAGACAAAATGGACTTAATTGAAATTTATATGACATTCCATCCAAAAACAACAGAATACGGTTTCTTCTCAAGTGCTCATGGAACATTCTCCAGGATAGATCATATCTTGGGTCACAAATCAAGCCTTGATAAATTTAAGAAAACTGAAATCATATCAAGCATCTTTTCCAACCACAACACTATGAGACTAGATATCAATTATAGGAAAAAAATGTAAAAAATACAAATACATGGAGGCTACACAATACGCTACTGAATAACCAAGAGATCACTGAAGAAATCAAAGAGGAAATCAAAAAATACCTCGAAACAAATGACAATGAAAACACGATGACCCAAAACCTATGAGATGCAGCAAAAGCAGTTCTAAGAAGGAACTTTATAGCAATACAATCTTACCTCAAGAAACAAGAAAAATTTCAAATAACCTAATCTTACACCTAAAGCAATTAGAGACAGAAGTACAAAAAACCCCCTAAGTTAGTAGAAGGAGAGAAATTATAAAGATCAGATCAGAAATAAATGAAAAAGAAATGAAGGAAACAATAGCAAAGATCAATAAAACTAAAAGCTGGTTTTTGAGAAGATAAACAAAATTGTTAAACCATTAGCCAGATTCATCAAGAAAAAAGGGAGGAGACTCAAATCAACAGAATTAGAAATGTAAAGGGAGGAGTAACAACGGACACTGCAGAAATACAAAGGATCATGAGAGATTACTACAAGCAACTCTATGCCAATAAAATGGACAACCTGGAAGAAAAGCACAAATTCTTAGAAAAGCACAACCTTCCGAGACTGAATCAGGAAGAAATAGAAAATATAAACAGACTAATCACAAGCACTGAAATTGAAACTGTGATTAAAAATCTTCCAACAAACAAAAGTCCAGGACCAGATGGATTCACAGGTGAATTCTATCAAACATTTAGAGAAGAGCTAACACCTATCCTTCTCAAACTCTTCCAAAATATAGCAGAGGGAGGAACACTTCCAAACTCATTCTACGAGGCCACCATCACCCTGATACCAAAAACAGACAAAGATTCCACAAAAAAAGAAAACTACAGGCCAATATCACTGATGAACATAGATGCAAAAATCCTCAACAAAATACTAGCAAACAGAATCCAACAGCACATTAAAAGGATCATACACCATGATCAAGTGGGGTTTATCACAGGAATGCAAGTAATCTTCACTATATGCAAATCAATCAATGTGATACACCATATTAACAAATTGAAGAATAAAAACCATATGATAATCTCAAGAGATGCAGAAAAACCTTTTGACAAAATTCAACACACATTTATGACAAAAACTCTCCAGAAAGTAGGCATAGAGGGAACCTAACTCAACATAATAAAGGCCATATATGACAAACCCACAGCCAACATCATTCTCAATGGTGAAAAACTGAAAACATTTCCTCTAAGATCAGGAACAAGACAAGGTTGCCCACTCTCACCACTATTATTCCACATAGTTTTGGAAGTTCTAGCCTCAGCAATCAGAGAAGAAAAAGAAATAAAACGAATACAAATCAGAAAAGAAGACATAAAGCTGTCACTGTTTGCAGATGACATGATACTATACATAGGGAATCCTAAAGATGTTACCAGAAAACTACTGGAGCTAATCAGTGAATTCGGTAAAGTAGCAGGATACAAAATTAATGCACAGAAATCTCTTGCATTCCTATACAATAGTGAAGAAAAATTTGAAAGAGAAATTAAGGAAACACTTCCATTTACCACTGCAACAAAAAGAATAAAATACCTTGGAATAAACCTACCTGAGGAGACAAAAGACCTGTGTGCAGAAAACTATAAGCCACTGATGAAAGAAATTAAAGATGATACAAACAGATGGAGAGATATACCATGTTCTTGGATTGGAAGAATCAACATTGTGAAAATGACTATACTACCCAAAGCAATCTACAGATTCAATGCAATCCCTATCAATCTATCAACAGCATTTTTCACAGAACTAGAACAAAAAATTTCACAATTTGTATGGAAACACAAAAGACTCAGAATAGCCGAAGCAAACTTGAGAAAGAAAAATGGAGCTGGAGGAATCAGGCTCCCTGACTTCAGACTATACTACAAGGCTACAGTAATCAAGACAGTATGGTACTGGCACAAAAACAGAAATATACATCAATGGAACAGGATAGAAAGCCCACAGATAAACCCACACACATATGATCACCTTATTTTTGATAAAGGAGGCAAGAATATGCAATGGAGAAAAGACAGCCTCTTCAATAAGTGGCGCTGGGAAAACTGGACAGCTACATATAAAAGAATGAAATTAGAACACTTCCTAACACCATACACAAAAATAAACTCAAAATGGATTAAAGACCTAAATGTAAGTCCAGACACTATAAAACTCTTAGAGGAAAACATACGCAGAACACTCTATGACATAAATCACAGCAAGATCCTTTTTAACCCACCTCCTAGAGAATTGGAAGTAAAAACAAAAATAAATAAATGGGACCTACCTAATGAAACTTAAAAGCATTCGCACAGCAAAGGAAACCATAAACAAGACGAAAAGAAAACCCTCATAATGGGAGAAAATATTTGCAAACAAAGCAACTGACAAAGGATTAATCTCCAAAATATACAAGCAGCTCATGCAGCTCAATATCAAAAAAACAAACAACCCAATCTAAAAATGGGCAGAAGATCTAAATAGACATTTCTCCAAAGAAGATATATAGATTGCCAACAAACACAGGAAAGGATGCTCAACATCACTAATCATTAGAGAAATGGAAATCAAAATGACAATGAAGTATCACCTCACACCAGTCAGAATGGCCATCATCAAAAAATGTACAAACAATAAATGCTGAAGAGGGTGTGGAGAAAAGGGAAACCTCTTGCACTGTTGGTGGGAATGTAAATTGATACAGCCACTATGGAAAACAGTATGGAGGTTCCTTAAAAAACTAAAAACAGAACTACCATATGACCCAGCAATCCCACTACTGGGCATATACCCTGAGAAAACCATAATTCAAAAAGATACATGGGGCTTCCCTGGTGGTGCAGTGGTTGAGAATCCACCTGCCAATGCAGGGGACACGGGTTCAAGCTCTGGTCTGGGAAGATCCCACATGCCGCAGAGCAACTAGGCCTGTGAGCCAAAACTACTGAGCCTGCGCGTCTGGAGCCTGTGCTCCGCAACAAGAGAGGCCGTGATAGTGAGAGGCCCACGCACCGCGATGAAGAGTGGCCCCCGCTTGCTGCAACTAGAGAAAGCCCTTGCACAGAAACGAAGACCCAACACAGCCAAAAATTAATTAATTAATTAATTAATTAATTAATTAATTAATTAAAAAGATACATGTACCACAATGTTCATTGCAGCACTACTTACAATAGCCAGGACATGGAAGCAACCTAAGTGTCCATTGACAGATGAACGGATAAAGAAGATGTGGCACATATATACAATGGAATATTACTCAGCCATAAAAAGATATGAATTTGAACTATTTGTAGTGAGGTGGATGGACCTAGAGCCTGTCATACAGAGTGAAGTAAGTCACAAAGAGAAAAACAAATACCGTATGCTAACACATATATATGGAATCTAAAAAAAAAATGGTTCTGATGAACCAGGGGCAGGACAGGAATAAAGACGCAGACGTAGAGAATGGACTTGAGGACATGGGGAGTGGGAAGGGTAAGCTGGGACAAAGTGAGAGAGTAGCATGGACAGATATACACTACCAAATGTAAAACAGATAGCTAGTGGGAAGCAGCTGCATAGCACAGGAAGATCAGCTTGATGCTTTGTGACCACCTAGAGGGGTGGGATAGGGAGGGTGGGAGGGAGACACAAGAGGGAGCGGATATTGGGGATATATGTATACATATAGCTGATTCACTTTGTTATACAACAGAAAATAAAACACCATTGTAAAGCAATTATACTCCAATAAAGATGCTAAAATAAAAGGTATACAGATGGCTAGTAAGCATATGAAAAGATGCTCCACATGATATGTCATTATGGAAATGCAAATTAAAACAACCATGAGATACCACTACACACCTATTAGAATGGTCAAAATCCAGAACTCTGACAACAGCAAGTGTTGCTGAGGATGTAGAGCAACAGGAACTCTCAGTCACAGTTGCCAGGAATGCAAAATGATAAAGCCACTGTGGAAGACAGCTTGGTGATTTTTTACAAAACTTCACATACTCTCACCATAAGATCCAGCAATCACACACTCCTTGGTATTCACCCAAATGACTTGAAAACGTCTGTCCACACAAAAACCTACATCTTTATTTATAGCATCTTTATTCATAATTGCCAAAACTCGGAAGCAATCAAAATGCCCTTCATTAGCTGAATGAATAAATAAACTGTGGTACATCCAGACAATGGAATATTATTCAGAGTTAAAAAGAAATGAGCTGGGCTTCCCTGGTGGCACAGTGGTTAAGAATCCGCCTGCCAATGCAGGGGACACGGGTTCGAGCCCTGGTCCAGGAAGATCCCACATGCTGTGGAGCAACTAAGCCCGTGTGCCACAACTACTGAGCCTGCGCTTTAGAGCCCGTGAGCCACAACTACTGAGCCCGTGTGCTACAACTGCTGAGGCCCGTGCGCCTAGAGTCCGTGCTCTGCAACCCCCCGCTCACAGCAACTAGAGAGGGCCCGAGTGCAGCAACGAAGACCCAATGCAGCCAAAAATAAATAAATAAAATAAATTTAAAAAAAAAAAAAGAAATGAGCTATCAAGTCATGAAAAGACATGAAGGAAACTTAAATGCATATTACTGAGTAAAGAAGCCAATCTGAAAAGCCTACATACTGTATGATTCTAACTATATGACATTCTGGAAAAGGCAAAACTATGGAGACAGTAAAAAGATCAGTGGTTATTAGGAATTGGAAGAGGAAGGGAAGGATGAAAAGGCAGAGCACAGAGTATTTTTAGGGCAGTGAAAATACACTGTATAATACTATAATGATGGATTCATGTCATTATACATTTGTCCAAATGCACAGAATGTACAACACCAAGAGTGAACCCCAATGTAAACTATGGACCTTGGGTGAGTACAATGAGTCAATGTAGATTCATTGATTGTAAAAAAAATGTACCACTCTGGTAAGGGGGAGTTATGCATGTGTGGGGACAAGGGGTATATGGGAAATCTCTGTACTTTCTGTTCAATTTTGATGTGAACCTAAAACTGCTCTAAAAAACTGTCTATTTGGGTTTCCCTGGTGGCGCAGTGGTTGAGAATCTGCCTGCCAATGCAGGGGACACGGATTCGAGCCCTGGTCTGGGAAGATCCCACATGCCACGGAGCAACCAGGCCCGTGAGCCACAACTACTGAGCCTGCACGTCTGGAGCCTGTGCTCCACAACAAGAGAGGCCACAACAGTGAGAGGCCCGCGCACTGTGATGAAGAGTAGCCCCCGCTCACCTCAACTAGAGATAGCCCTCGCACGGAAACGAAGACCCAACACAGCCAAAAATTAATTAATTAATTAATTAATTAATTAATTTTTTAAAAAACCTGTCTATTTAAAAATATCTAGGTTCTGGATCTGCTAAGCTGAGAAATATATAGTACATATCTTAGGATGGGAAATGTAACCTACCTACTTAATACATAGGAATAAACACAGAGAATTAGGCAAAATGAGAAGACAGAGGAATATGTTCCAAAAAACCACAGAAGAACTAAGTGAAGTGGAGATACTTCATAGAATTTTATTTTATTTTATTTTATTTTTACTTTATTTTTTTATTGAAACATAGTTGATTTAAAATGTTGTGTCAATCTCTGCTGTACAGCAAAGTGACTCAGTTATACACATATAGACATTCTTTTTTTTAATCTTCTTTTCCATTATGGTTTATCAATAGGACCTTGTTGTTTATCCATCCTATATATAATTGTTTACATCTGCTAATCCCAAACTCCCAGTCCTTCCCTCCCCCACCCCCCTCCCCCTTGGCAACCACAAATCTGTTCTGTTCTCTATGTCTGTGAATCTGTTTCTGTTTTGTAGATAGGTTCATTTGTACCATATTTTAGATTCCACATATAAGCAATATCATATGGTATTTGTCTTTCTCCTTCTGACCTACTTCACTTAGTATGATCATCTCTAGCTGCATCCATGTTGCTGCAAATGGCATTATTTCATTCTTTTTTATGACTGAGTAGTAATCCACTGTATATATGTACCACATCTTCTTTATCCATTCATCCACTGATGGACATTTAGGTTGCTTCCATGTTTTGGCTATTGTGAATAGTGCTGCTATGAACCTAGGGGTGCATGTGTCTTTTTGAATTATAGTTTTGTCCTGGTATATGCCCAGGAGTGGGATTGCTGGATCATATGGTAATTCTATTTTTAGTTTTCTGAGGAACCTCCACACTGTTTTCCATAGTGGCTGCACCAACTTACATTCCCACCAACAGTGTAGGAGGGTTCCCTTTTCTCCTCACCCTCTCCAGCATTTTTTATTTGTAGACTTTTAATGATGGCCATCCTGACCAGTGTGAGGTGGTACCTCATTGTAGTTTTGATTTGCATTTCTCTAATAATTAGTGATGTTGAGCATCTTTTCATGTGCCTACTGGCCATCTGTATGTCTTCTTTGGAGAAATGTGTATTAAGGTCTTCTGCCCATTTTTTGATTGGGTTGTTCTTTTGTTGTTGAGTTGTATGAGCTGTTTGTGTATTTTGGAGATTAAGCCCTTGTCTGTTGCATCTTTGGCAAATATTTTCTCCCATGCCATAGGTTCTCTTTGTTTTATGGTTTCCTTTGCTGTGTAAAAGCCTGCAAGTTTGATTAAGTCCCACTTGTTTACTTTTGTTTTTATTTCTATTGCCTTGGAAGACTGACCTAAGAAAACATCGGCACAATTTATGTCAGAGAATGTTTTGCCTATGTTCTCTTCTAGGAGTTTTAAGGTGTCATGTCTTATAAGTCTTTAAGCCATTTTGAGTTTATTTTTGTGCATGGTGTGAGGGTGTGTTCTAACTTCATTGATTTACATGCAGCTGTCCAACTTTCCCAGCACCACTTGCTGAAGAGACTGTCTTTTTCCCATTTTATATTCTTGGCTTCTTTGTCGAAGATTAATTGACCGTAGGCGTGTGGGTTTATTTCTGGGCTCTCTATTCCGTTCCATTGATCTGTATGTCTGCTTTTTACCAACACCACACTGTTTTGACTACTGTAGCTTTGTAGTATTGTCTGAAGTCTGGGAGAGTTATGCTTCCTGCTTTGTTTTTTTCCCTCAGGATTGCTTTGGAAATTCTGGGTTTTTTATGGTTCCATATAAATTTTGGATTATTTGTGCTAGTTCTGTCATGGGTATGTTGATAGGGATCACATTAAATCTGCAGATTGCTTTGGGCAGTATTGCCATTTTAACAATATTAATTCTTCCAATCCAAAAGCATGAGATATCTTTTCAATTCTTTGAATCCTCTTTAATTTCCTTTATTAATGTTTTATAGTTTACAGCGTATAAGTCTTTCACCTCTTCGGTCAGGTTTATTCCTAGGTATTTTATTTTTCTGGTGCTATGTTAAAAGGTATTGTTATTTTACTTTCCCCTTTTGATATTTCATTGTTAGGGTAAAGAAATGCAACTAATTTTTGAATGTTAATCTTGTATCCTGCTACTTTGCTGAATTCACTTATTAGATCTAGTAGTTTTTGTGTGGAGTCCTTAGGGTTTTCTATATGTAGTATCATGTCATCTGCATATAGTGACAATTTTACCTCTTCCCTTCCAATTTGGATATGTTTTATTTCTTTTCCTTGTCTGATTGCTGTGGCTAGGACTTCCAATACTATGTTGAATAGACATGGTGAGAGTGGGCATCCTTGTCGTGTTTCAGATTTTAGTGGGAATAGATTTTTAATTCTTTTAAATTTGTTAAGGCTTGATTTATGATCCAGGATATGGTCTCTCTTGGAAAATATTCTATGTGAACTTAAAAAGAATGTGTGCTCTGCTGTTGGATGGAGTTTTCTATAAATATCAGCTAGATTCAGTTGGTTAATGGTGTTTTTCAGCTTTCTAACCTCACTAACATTTTGTCTATTGTTTCTATTACTGAGAGACAAGTGTTTATCTTTCCAACTATATTTTCATGTATTTTGAAGCTCGTTGTTAGGTATATACACATTAGGAATTTTTTTTAATTAATAAATTTATTCATTTATTTATTTATTTTTGGCTGCGTTGGGTCTTCATTGCTGTGCGCGGGCTTTCTCTAGTGGCGGCAAGCGGGGGCTACTCTTCGTTGCAGTGCGTGGGCTTCTCATTGTGGTGGCTTCTCTTGTTGCAGAGCACGGGCTCTAGAGTGTGAGGGCTCAGTAGTTGTGGCTCGTGGGCTCTAGAGAGCAGGCTCAGTAGTCGTGGCACACGGGCTTAGTTGCTCCGCGGCATGTGGGATCTTCCCGGACCAGGGCTCAAACCCGTGTCCCCTCCATTGGCAGGTGGATTCTTAACCACTGTGCCACCAGGGAAGTCCACACATTAGGAATTTTTATGTTTTCTTGGCAAATTAGTCTTTTTATTCTTATGTAATCAATGTGTAATGTTCCTTTTTATCCCTGAATTTTCTTTCCTCTGAGGTATGCTTTGACATTAATATAATCATTCCAGCCTCCTTTTTATTTAGTTTTTGCATGGTATATCTTTTCCCAATCTTTAACTTTTAGCCCACCTGTATCACTGTATTTGAAGTACTTTGTTTACATACAGCATATAGTTTAGACTTGCTTTTTTAAATCCATTCTAACAATCTTTGTTTATTAATTGGTGTATTGAAAGTATTTACATTTAGTGAAATTAATGATATGTTTGGATTTGTTTACCATTTTATTATTGTCTTCTCTTTGTCCTCTCATTTTGCATTTCTCTGTTTCCCCTTTCTTGCCTTTTTTTGTGGGGCATTATTTGAGCACTTTTTAATATTACTCTATTCTAATTTATCTATTATGATTTTTAACAGTATCTCTCTGTATAGTTTTTTAGTGGTTGCTCTAGGGACTGCAAAATACATACATAACTTTTTACAATCTTTTTGGAATCAATATTTTGTCACTTCCATTGGAATACAGAAATTTTAACATCATAAAGTTCCCCTTACCCTGCCCTTCTTATTGTTAGAGGTATTGTCTTAAATATCACATATACTGAAAACTCCATCAGACCATGTTATACTTTTTGCTTTCAACCATAAAACGTATTTTAAAGAACTCAAGAGGAGAAGAGTCTATTACATCTACCCAAATATTAACCAGTTCTGTTCCTCTTTCTCACTTTGATGTTCCCTGCTTCTTTCGGGTATCATTTCCCTTCCATCTGTAGAATTCCCTTTAGCAATTCTTTTCTATTTATTTATTTATTTATTTATGTATTTATGTATTTATTTATTTATTTTTGGCTGTGTTGGGTCTTCGTTTCTGTGCGAGGGCTTTCTCTAGTTGCGGCAAGTGGGGGCCACTCTTCATCGAGGTGCGCGGGCCTCTCACTATCGCAGCCTCTCTTGTTGCAGAGCACAGGCTCCAGATGTGCAGGCTCAGTAATTGTGGCTCACGGGCCCAGTTGCTCCGCAGCATGTGGGATCCTCCCAGACCAGGGCTCGAACCCATGTCCCCTGCATTGGCAGGCAGACTCTCAACCACTGCGCCACCGGGGAAGCCCAGCAATTTTTTTAAAGCATCTGAGTATGCCTTTATTTTACTTTCATTCCTGTAAGATATTTTTGTTGTACATAGAACTCTGAGTTGACAATTCTTTTCTTTCAGCACTTGAAAAATGTACTACTTCCTTTTGATATCTACAATTTCTGATGAAAGAATCATTGTCATCAAATCACTGCTTTTTAGGGAGGGATAAATCAGAAGCTTGGGATGAACATACACATACTCCTATATATAAGATAGATAACCAACAAAGACCTACTGTATAGCACAGGGAACTCTACTCAGTATGCTGTGATAACCTACAAGAGAAAAGAATCTAAAATAGAATGAATATATGTATATGTATAACTGAATCATTTTGCTGTACACCTGAAACTAACACAACATTGTAAATCAACTATACTCCAATAAAATTAAAATTTTAAAAAAGTCACTGTTTCTCTCTAGCTGTTTCTAGAATTTTTCTTTGTCTTTGATGTTTCAGAAATTTGTGATGTGTTTAGCCATAAATTCCTCTGATTTTGTCCTATTTGGAGTTTGCTCCACTTCTTAACTTTGTAGGTATGTGTCTTTCTCAAAATGTGTTAAGTTTTTAAACATTCTTTCTTCAAACATTTTTTCAGCACCACATTTTCTTGTCTCCTTCTGGGAGTCTGATGACATAAATACTAGACCTTTTGCTGTTGTTCCATTGGACTCTGAGGTTTTGTTCTTTATTTTGTTTCAATCTTTTTTCTTCTCTGTTGTTCAGATTGGATAATTTCCATTGATCTGGCATCAGATTCACTATTTCTTTGCCCTGTTCTTCATTCTGTTATTGAGTCCTTTCAGTGGATTTTTAATTTTGGTTATTGTGTTTTTCAGTTCTAATATTTTCACTTGGTTCTTTTTTATGTCTTCTATTTCTATTTTTAACTTTCCATTTTAACTTTGTTTCAAAAAGCACTCATGATTGCTCCTTTGAGCATATTTATAATACCTGTTTTAAAGTCTTTGTCAAATAATTCCACCATTTGTATTATCTCATCATTGGCATCTGTTGATTGTCCTTTCCAAAACAAGTTGAGAATTTCATAGTTCTCCATATACCAAGTAATTTGGATTGTATCCAGGACATTCCTTTTTTTTTTTTTTTAACATCTTTATTGGAGTATAATTGCTTTACAATGGTGTGTTAGTTTCTGCTTTATAACAAAGTGAATCAGCTATACATATACATATATCCCCATAGCTCTTCCCTCTTGGAGACGCAAGAGGGAAGAGCTATGGGGATATATGTGTATGTATAGCTGATTCACTTTGTTATAAAGCAGAAACTAACACACCATTGTAAATACTTTATAAGACTCTGGGTCTTGTTTAAATCATATGAGAGAATGTTGATGGTTCTGTTTTAGCAGCATTTGACCTGGTTAATTTCAAGTCATAAGTTCCAGCTCACTTTCTGTGTGTTGTGGTTACAACATCAATTCAGATTTCAAAGGCTTTACTTGCTATTCAGATGTGTCCTGTAAGTATGTCACCCAGTGATTAATCTGGGACAAGGGAAGAGGTCTGTTAGCTCAGTTCTCATAGTCTTTGGAAGGCTAATTAGGAGCAGAGGTTGCACATGTTGGAGACCAGCACAGGTTGGAGACCAGCCCAGAAAGACAAACAATTTTATGGAATCCATTTCCTGACCTCTTCCTTCTCCGCTATCTCCCCAGCACTGTCTGGTTCCCTGAGTCTCCTTTTTTCAGTCCATCAGCCAAATGTCACTCGCTTCTGTGACTGAGTCACATCTGGGGTCCAAATGACAAGAGGTCAGAGAGAGAAAGTAAAGAAAAAAAAGAAAAAAAAAAGGAAGGGAGAGGTGGCTTGGCCCCACCGCTTATAACTGCAGCTCCACTGTCCCCCCGCTCAGAAGTCTGGCTTCTGCAGTTTTCCACAGGGGCTGCTTTGCTACCACTGCTCCCACCACAAAACTGCCTGGGGCCTGGGGTGAAAGTGAATGGAGAAAAAGGGGAGGGAAAAAAAGAGTGATTTCCTCAATCTCTGAGTTTTAGGAGTTCTTTTCTGCTCCTCAAGCCAGAACTAAAAGGATTTTCCTGGGTCTCTCTGTCTATTCCGTAATGCTTACTTTTGCATTTTGACTGGATGAGATCAGGCTGGCGATACTTGAGGAAAAAAATATAGTTAACTCCCTGCTAATTTGGTGGTACTCCAAATTCTGATATTCTTTCCCAACCTGACTACTACTGCAGATGGAAGTGAAGGGCAGTAGGGCAATCCTTTGAAGAAACTAACCAGCCACTTGTTGGCAAGTTGACTTAATTCAACCCCTTCAACCCTCAAAGGGGCAGCAATTCATGCTGACTGGTAACCTTCCTTTTATAAGTTCCCTGGCAACACAGACTAATCAGAATCCTGAAGGAGCTATTCCCAGAACATATTATACCAAAAAGGTGCATCCAAGTGGTTCAAGAGCTGAAGTATAACGTATGCTGTGCTGTGCTATCCAGATCCCCCCTGCGGGGCTGAAACGCTCATCCTCCCAGCCGCTAGGTGTGCTGGGAATTGATGGCTCTCGGCCGAGTCCTTCTCTGGTCATTGCCCTGGAAAGGCAAGCCAAAGAAAGCCACTCTCCCCAAGGCCACATGCTATGGATATGAGTCAGCTCACATCCAGGGACTGGTCACGGTGTTAAGTATAAAGCCAGGCAGTCTTAATGCAAGGAAGGAGAACTCTGCAGGGCTGCCTCAGCTCAACAGTTCCCCATGGAGTTGGCTGAGTTTTTTGTTTAACCCCTTCCTTTGCCCAATCCTACTTCCTTCACTCCCCAACAAGTGTTCATTGGAGGACACACTCCAGTAAACCTCCTGCACACAAACTGTCTCAGAGTTTGCTTCCTGGGGAACCCACCATACGACATGTACTAGGTCTAAGCATGATGCTCCCCTTGTGATGAGAATTGGTTCAGAAATGGGCACATGACTCAAATCAGGTTACTATGAAATGAAGGGACTTGTTCTGGGATCTTCTGGGAAATCTTCCTGCCACTAGAGAGAAGCATAGGAAAAGATGATCACTCTTTCAAACTAAACCTGAACAAGGACTCTTATACCTCCAATTGCAACTGACAAGTATATTTTGATCCCCAGAACATCCAGCCTTAGAACGAAGTTTATACTGTGATTGGCAGAATGGTGAGATGGGAGGAGCCTGAGTCCCTAATGACATCATTGAGTCACAAAGTCAACGCACCCTGAAGGCCACCCCATTTTTAGATTTCTCATTATATAAGCCATAGATTTTATTATTTAAGGCAGTCTGAAGGCTTATTTTTTGTCTCTTTCTGCTACTTGCTGCCGAAACATCTAACTGATACAGATGTGCATTTTACTAACTCTCCCTTCCTTTACTGCTTCAGGAGGAGGTTTTCATGTTCATTGAAAAAAGCTTGAAAAATCCTTAGCCAAGACAATGGACGAAAAAAGTTGAACTGTGACCAAACGCTAGTGGCTGATGATAAATTTTCTTTTCCTTCCTCCTTTCCTCCCTTCCTCCCTTCCTTTCTTCCTTCCTTCCTCCCTCTCTCCCTCCCTTCCTCTCTTTCTTTCTTCCTTTCTTTCTTTCTTCCATCCTTTCTTTCTCTTTCTTTTCCTCCCTCCCTTCCTTTCTATAGGGAACTGAAGATACTTTTATTTTAAGAATGAAAAAAGGAGACCTAGTTGAACAAATATATTTTGTGCACAAAAAACAAAAACACAGCAATACGTGCAACTTGGTTGAGAAAATTTACCTTAAATTCTGTTTTTAAGATCAAAGTACAATCTAGGCCATGATCTGAAATTTGGTATATAATTGGAACTTCTGAAAACTCTCTCTGCAATAGGCATGTGAAGACAGACACCTGGTAATTGCGAAGAGTATTTATACGCCTGTGGAGGAGGAAGAGAGAGATTTTTGCAAAATTACTTCAGAAGGAAAATGCCTATAAAAAAAGACGTGATTCCAAAAGTGATTCAGTTTTCAATCTGAAAGACAAACAATCCATTATGACAACCCAAGAAAAAGTTACTTACCCCCAAACACATAGTATCTTGAGTCAAACTCTGAAGGTTAAAAGAGTATGATTTTGGCAGACGAAAGAGGAAAGAGTTTTCAAGAAGCACAGGGCTCTGCCTTTTCTTAGAGAATGTCACACTTGCCCTGTTTCAAGATTCAAGGATATGACAGTGGAACACTGTGGTCTGATTGCAAAAGTTATGAGAGTCTCTCACGTCTGCTTAATTAATCATGTGCTCTTCTTCCCTAGCACTTGCCGTTTCAAAACTGTTTCCTCGAGCATCTGAAAACAAAATCTAACGACTCCATCATTATAGATAACAGACAAAGCATAGGGCTGGACTTGAAAGACAGGCTTTAATCCCGGGTCTGCCCATGAGCAAGCTGGGTGTCATCGGTCACATCACTTTTCTCTCTGGGCCTCCATTTCCTCATCTGCAAAATGATCCTTCGGTCTCCATAATTATAGATTCTTGGGGAAATGAGGATCTGTATAAATATTGGAGTGGCATGTGGCAGTGATAACCCACTTTTCCATCCACTCCATTCACCTGACATGTCACAACTCAAAGTCTTAGCCCAATTTACAACCTATGGTATGTCAGTCTGTTATGGGCAAATACCCAAGACAGAAAAAACAAATCCTCTTCTTCCAAATCTGCATTCAACATCCACTTTACTTTTGATGCCTTGAGAGTGAGTCCACATCATCACTGCAGAGGAAAAATGAATCAAACACCCCTGTTCCTTTTCTGCTTCACATTTTAGAAATGATCCCAGAGGTCGCAGTATGTCAAGTATGACTGATTTTGTGGAAACATAGGTTAAGATGGTGATGAGTAGGAACTGGATGAACCTGGAGTCCTTCGGAGGCATATTAATGAGGTTGGGTCTTCAAATGTGTATAAAAATAAACTCAGTTCTCTAAGTGCTTACCCTAAACATCCAGTCAGGTTCTCAGGCTAAAACATCAAAGGCAACCCCATGACTCATAAGACCAGGCCTAGAAGGACTGACTCAGAAATACAACCTAACACGGAAACAGTGATAGGAACCCATGGAGCGCTTTGCAGAACATCTGGCCTGGACACTTCCAAGATTCAATACAAAAGAACAGAGGGAAAAGGGGAGGCTGCTCTAGACTGACGTCTACTAAAGAAACACAGCAGGCAAATGCAAGGCATTAACCTTGACTCTAATGACATTCTAGAAACGATTTAAGAAATTTGATAATTGATTATGTGTTGCATATTACTGAATTAACGTTTCCTTAGATGTGGAAATATTATGATTATTGGCTAGGGAAGTGAAAATGTCTTTGTTTACGAGAAATCCATTATTTGGAATCATATAGGAGTGAAATGTCATGATACCTGCACACTACCTTTGGATGGCTTACAAAAGGAAAGGAAAGTGTGTGTGTGTGTGTGTGTGTGTGTGTGTGTGTGTGTGTGTGTGTGAAGATGTTAACAACTGGTGAATCTAGAAGACCAGTATATGGGTGTTAATAATTCTGTTCTTTCAATTTGCCTCGGATTGTTTTTTTTAAAGATTTCTTATTTATTTTATTTATTTTTGGCTGTGTCAGGTCTTAGTTGCAGCACGTGGGATCTTCATTGAGGCATGTAGGATCTTTCATTGCAGCACGCAGGCTTCTCTCTAGTTGTGGTGTGTGGGTTTTCTCTCTTTGGTTGTGGTGCGCAGGCTCCAGGGCACATGGGCTCTGTAATTTATGGCACACGGGCTCTAGCTGATTCTTTACCACTGGACCACCAGGGAAGTCCCAGGATTTGATATTTTACCTTAAGAAAGGTATACAACCCAACCCAACCTAACATGGCCAGAGAGCATGTGGGCGTTCCAGGGGGTCTCATGGCTGCAGGACCCCAGGATGTTTCCCTTTCCCAGGAGTCACTTTGCTTCCCGGGCTCCTAGTAAAAATCATACTGACACTTGTCACGGCCAAACACATAACTTACAATTGCTAGCAAAAGATACAGGGGAAAATATTATAATCACCACTTTACAGAGGAGCAAACTGAAGCATGACCAAGTCAGTTGCCTTGCGAGGCCTCTTTGCAGGAGGCATGCTGATGTCCTGCCTGGTTCCCCTGGAGTCTCTTTGAACAGTTCTGTGGGCCTGTCTCCCAACTTCTCTCTCCTTCACTCCCCATGGCTCTCACCTCCAACCTTCTTCGAAGGACGTACCTTGGGCTACCAGAACCTCTGCATCCGGATTCCAAGCTCCAGAGAGCCCAAAGAACTAGGAAGTTGATGTCTCTCTGGAGTAACTTGCAGCTACTGCTGCCCTATCAGTTTCAGGAGACTAGGGATTCCTTCCATTTCAGTTTTATCCCAGAAAATAAATCCTCCCTTCATTGTCATCATTGTACTTACGAAGCTCAACTGCTTATTCCCCAAATCAAACCACTTCCCTCCTAAACATCCTGGTATCCCACACACAGCCTTGTCGTTTCATCCCACGCTCTCTGGCCATTTCATCCTGCGGCCATGGATGAGCCACGCTCCAAGATCAAGTCCCATAATTGCAGACTTACACTGTATTCTCTTGACTCTTGCGGCCACCATATGTCTAAACCCAGGACAGGCAAACAGAGGCCTTAAGGTAGCACCTGGTTCTTCATTTACTTAGTGCCTATGAATCTCATGTAACATGCGAGGTATGCACTTTGTGAAAGAGCTCGCAAGGTTTATGATTTTTTAAATATCGTTTGTTTGGAAGGGGCCTTGGAGGACATTCAAGTCTGCTTCTCGTGACAGGAAGCTCACACTTCAGCAAGATAGCTGGGTCTGGATTGTGACCATCTAATTTATCATAAAGTTCTTCCTTATGAGGAAAGTGTGTGATCATTAGTGCCTAGACTTTGAGGGATCTATCCTCAATGTTCAGGGATTTCTTGAGCTTCCTTCACAAATCTTGGCTAAATTCCAGGACTGGGACTTCCCTGTTGGCACAGTGGTTAAGAATCCTCCTGCCAATGCAGGGGACACGGGTTCAAGCCCTGGTCCGGGGAGATCCCACATGCCACAGAGCAACTAAGCCCGTGCGCCACAACTACTGAGCCTGTGCTCTAGGGCCCACAAGCCACAACTACTGAAGCCCACATGCCACAGCTACTGAAGCGTGTATGCCTAGAGCCCGTGCTCCGCAACAAGAGAAACCACCTCAAGGGGAAGTCCGCGCACCGCAGCAAAGAGTAGGCCCCGCTCGCCGCAGCTAGAGAAAAGCCTGCGTGCAGCAATGAAGACCCAACGCAGCCAAAAATAAATAAATAAATAAATAAACTTTTAAAAAGTAAACAAATAAATTCCAGGACTAAGACTGAGTGGATAACCATGCACTGTCTAGGTTAAGTTCAGTTATTTTCAGGAGGCGATAACCCAATATGTAATACCTGGTTTAGCATAGACGGCACCAACTAAGCAGAGTGGATGCAGGCAGGGGTACACTGCCCTAGGGCCCCAGGGGATCCTGCCCCGCCTATGCCAGAGGTGAACCTCCCAGTAGCTGGACTGTGTGGAGGCTGGGGGACCCCCTGGCAGCAGAGGAGCATTCGGGTGGTGGTGGCGGGTGGAGCGGATTTGTGGCAACAGTTATTTGCCATCAGGTCCAAAAGCATTTCCACATTTGACAGGCATCATAGCCATACCACTGTGCACTGTGTGAACATCAGTTCTGGTTTTGTTTTAATGGTAGGAGTAATAGGAAAAAAAAAAATACTTTGAAACCATAAAAAAAGAGGTGAGAATGAATGAATGAACGCAACTTGGACGTAAAAGACAGCCCTACACACAGACACTTACAGTCTCTCTCTCTCTCTCTCTCTCTCACACACACACACACACACACACACACACACACACAATTAGAAAAACAAGTGAAGCTCCACATCCATGGCAACCAGAATTTGTGGTCAACCTCAGTTCTCCCTCAGCTTTAGAACTTCAGTCCCCTCAAGCTGTGTTTTAAGGCCGCTTAGAAAAAAGGCTGTTTTGGTGCTTTCTGCCACTGAGTTTCCTGGCCAGCCAGCCAGGTGCTGACCTCAGGAAAATGTGAAACATTATTCAGCAAACAGGGAGGAAACTGGTCAAAGCAGGGGGGAGAGCACTAAAGATAAACAATAATATTATTCAAGAGAACTCAAAAGGGGAAAAAGCAACCCTGAGCAAGATAAGCAAGGAGGGACACACAGGCCCAGGAGAACAGAGCTTTCCCTCCCGGCTATCTAGAAAATGTTCCCAGTCCTCGGGCCCTAAAACTCGTCCTTGGTCAGCAGAGTCCACGATGGCCAACCCTGACGCCTTACCCCTTAGTCAGCAGCTACCATGGATAAAGCAGCACCGCGGCAGCAAAAGGAAAAAGAGCGTTGACTTGAAAGACTAATTTAATCACGTTTCCCAATTAAAATGAATATAAGGAGTTTTACTTTGTTACTCACAGACCATTTAAAATCCATACAGAAAACAAACTTACAATTACCAGTGGGGGAAAAGGGGGGAGGGATGAACTGGGAGATTGGGATTGACATAACACACACTGCTATATATAAAATAGATAACTAATAGGGACCTACTGTATAGCACAGGGAACTCTACTCAATACTCTGTAATAGCCTATATGGGAAAAGAATCTAAAAAAGAGTGCATATATGTATATGTATAACTGATTCACTTTACTGTACACCTGAAACTAACACAACGTTGTAAATCAACTCTACTCCAATAAAAAATTTTTTGAAATAAAAAAAATAAAATCCATACACAGTGAGAGATTAGGTTAACTAAACAAAGAATGGTCTATTGGCCTGGAGGTAGGAAATTGCTGCAAATTCCAGGTGGGGATTTCCAACCATCCAGTCAACATAGAATGCAAACCCACACCAGGAGAGCCCACAAACTTCACATGAGGGGAAAGTTCACTTTTTTCTTTGTGACTCTCCATCACACCAAATATTCGCATGGATCTAAGTTTTATCTCCAACAGAACTGTCACCAGAAAGGATTTTCCTCATTTCAGGATGATGTTACTAAGACAAGAAAAATGAAATGACTGTTACAAAAGATGTTTGCTTTTCTTGATGATGTCAAAGACAGGAATAATACCAGGTGCAGCTGTCAAAATGTGTACTTAGGGCGATCGCATTAACAGGGTAACCTAAACAAATTTAACTGAGCCAGTGGTTGTGTGTCAGTAATTAGATAACTCGGAGAGGACGAGTGTAGGAAAAATAGCCTATGACAAAAAGTGGGAGTGCTTGACCCTCTAGCCTCAAAATCTGTTCCAGAAATTCAATATTTCACTTTGGACTATAGAGAACTTAAAAAAAATATAGGTTCAGAAGGAACTAGTCCAAGGCACAACAATATTTGTTTTTCTTTAAGAATCATCAGTAAGACTATCTTAGCTATTGATTCCTGACTATTCTTCAAGTCCCAACTGCCCTGGAAAGTCTTTTCCCCTGACCATCTGAGACAATGGTGATGTCTCCCTGTTCTGAATTTATCCTATAGTATTTATATACCCAGTATAGTATGCACTATGTGAGGTCATCTTTATGTGTGAATATTCTCGTTACTCTAGCTAAGGTGTAAGTTCATCAAGGACAAACACAGGTTGTGGTCATCTCTGCATCCTCCACAGTGCCCAGCACCGTGCATGGTGCATCGTAGAGGTCTATTGGAGAGTTGATTTATTGGTGCTACTGGGGCTCCCAGCATAGTCCAGAGAGGAATGGAAAGTAGCGAGAGAGGTGGAAGACAAGAGAGGGAAAGAGGAAGGGGAAGGGGAGAGAGGAGGAAGAAAGCTCTATGTGGAGGGCCTGATCTAGAATCTGGAACGCTGTCACAGGAGTCCATTTAGTGACCTCAATGGTACAGGTGACCTAATTCAGTCTAAGGCAACCCCGTGATTTCAGAAAGGTATGACTATAAAACAATCCAAGAAACACTTGTCTAGTTGATAAGAACTTAAAGGGGTTACATTAGTCAAAACCTACTTTCAGAACATTTCAGATGACTGTGGAACAAGGCATTGCCAATTTCTCAAATGCATCAATTAAGTAGATTTTTCATGCCAAGCTTTATCCATATGAGAATTCAGGCTCATCCAGGCTATTGATTAGACCAATAATCAGCATTTTCTTCTGAGATAAACGAGAGTTACACCTTTGCAGAAGTGCTTCTGACCCTGTACATGATGATGCTGCTGGACTGGGTAACTGGACAGGCCCTGTAAGAATGGGCTGCCGTGGTCTATCCCCTCCTTGCTTGGTTTGAAATTCTCCTCTGCCAGAGATATCCCGAGAGTTAGTTCCACAAAAACGAAATGCAATAGCCTAGGAAACCTAGAACTCTTGCCCTGTTTTAGACATTGGACAATTCCCTTAAGAAAAGTCCTTGAGGCCTGGCATGATGAGGATGTAACAACTTCTGATGAATTACATCTGAAAGGCCCTAATTCCTGAGATGCCTAGCACTACTGGCTTGACTTGGGCCCAGTCTTAAGCCTTTAAGCTCCTCGGTGGTTCCCAGGTTGCTGGTCGTTCCTTGCCCCCCACTTCTTAAGGTTTCCTGGGGTTGCTGGGCTGCAGGGAGAAAAGAATGTGCTTCTTGTTTCTTTCTGTTGCTGCTAGAACTTGGCATGAGGTCTGGCACTGCTGCCTGGTGGCTTGAGCTCAAGCCTGAACTTCCCAGAAAAACATACAGACAAAAACATTGTTCTTACACTTGATTTTGCATCGTGGGTGTGACCATGTCACCCACATCTGCAGAGCCAAAATCCTTGGGTCCTAATCAGTTCCCCAGCAATGGGAGGGAGGATGAGGACGGCAGGGCGTATGGAAGAAAGGATGATGTCAGAACATGGCCAGGGGCCAGCCTCAGCTATAATTATATCCTATCCAGTGCCTTACAAAACTTACTTTTTGTTAGATTTTAATAATAGATTCAATTCATTTTAAAAGGGCAACATTAAAAATAAAAAAATAAAAAGGGCAACATTGATAAATAACAAATTTGGAGTATGTTCATTTTAAGTGTTTTATATGAAGTATGAAATGCTCTAGAACTTTAATGTGAACACAGATGACCAGTGGATCTTGTTAAAATGGAGCTTGATTCATTAAATCTGGGATAGGGCTTGAGATTCTGCACTTCTGACAAGTTCCCCGGCCAAGTGGGTGCTGATGATCTTGGGACCATATTTTAAGCTAGACTACATTGGTTAGAAAGTGTGTGGACTTGAAAGAATGTGGCCTGCTCCCAAAAACATTAAGCTGATTTAATGGCAAAAAGGAATATCCTATAGCAAAGAGTTTAAATCATTTGCCCCTGAAATATTTACAAAAATCAGTCCTATACTGGCACAGAGAAGAAGTCAATAAATTCCAGAAGTAGAAAGAGTACAGATAACGTTCTCTGATATCAATGTAATAAAATTGTAAATTAAAAGTACAAATACACAAAATTAAGAATGAGAAAGTACTGTATAGCACAGGGAACTATATTCAATATCTGTGATAAACCATAATGGAAAAGAATATGAAAACAAATGTATATATGTATAACTGAGTCACTTTGCTGTACAGCAGTAATTAACACAACATTGTAAATCAACTAAACTTCAATAAAAAAAGAAAAGAAAAAAAAAAAGAATGAGAAAGTAAAAATAACTACCAAGAGTAAGGTAATTTAAACTTCTTATTAAGAAGTCTGGAAATCCAGAAGAAATTCATGACTTTTGAGAAAGATGCAAATTACCAAAAATAACTCAAGAAAAGAGAGATAATCTAAAGAAACTTATAACCCTGGAAAATGTTTTTAAAGTTGCCTAAGGCTAAACATCCCCCAAAACACAAAGACTAGAGAGTTTTACAGACGAAGTCTTTCCAGTCTTCATGGAACAAATATTTAAATGTTTGTTAACATTTCCAGGGGAAAAAGTGGAAAACTTTCTAATTATTTGTACAAAACCATGTAACACTGATTTCAAAATTTAACAGAAAACTGTATCCCAATTTGTCTCATAAATATTAATACAAAAATCCTAAATAAAGTATTAGAAAATAAAATCAAACAATATTTGAAAAGACCACAACCCCAAGATCAAGGGCATTTCAGTCTGGCAATGCAAAGTTACTTCAATATCAGCAAATCATCATGTTTAAAGGTCAAAGGAGAAATACAGTTCATCGCCTCAATAAATGATGAAAAGACATTTGTAAAATCCAATATCAATTGTTTTTTTAATTAGAAAAGTGGGAATCAAAAGGTACTTTCTTAACGTGATCAAATATGTTATTCAAATAAAAATCTAACATTGTGCATGAGACTAACATTCTGGATTTCAGCCTGGGGGGCTCTTCCTTGGGCATCTCTCTGAGCCATAGGAGTAGTGGCTGCTCCTTATATCTGCTATTTCTAAATTTCTTTGAGTTCTATTCACTTCTTACTAGCCAATTCCTTATTACTCCAATCCTCTGTTGTAGGTAATAGCTATTTATATTAAACTTTCCCCATTCACATTATTGTGTGGTTTCCTTCCATTGACTGATGCACTAACCAAAATACCAAATAAGATTCCTGTGACTTGGATAAAATTATTCTAAAGCTTTTATGAAGAAATAAACAAATGAGAACAGCTTGGAGATTTATGGAAAAGGAGAGTAATGTACAGAGACAGACCTGCTATGAAGCTAATAGGCTTAAACTTCAGAGCCCCACCCTTGCATGGATACTTTCAAGGTCCTGGGAGGGGTCTAGCAATGTATCCATATGGTCATATGTTTTTGTGAAAACTTCAAATGTACGGTATTTTAACCACCATCAGTTAGGACCTCTGTCTCTTTTCATTCCAACTTCCTCTTCATCCCACTTTCTCTTGTGATGAATGGTACCAGAGCAGACATAATGGTTTTTGGGAGCCAAGTAAGAGGAACTTGACTTGAAGATTCATTTAGTTTAGGTTTATTTGGATATATTTTTGTGGTATTCAGTCATTTTGATGTATAGTTAAACTCACTGTTAGCCATCTCAGTATAGGAATGGCTGCTAAGAATATTTCTACTGTCTACTATGCCAGCTCCCTCAGATTCAGGACGTGGAGGTGCAAGGTGACTACAACAACATCAGAAACCAATTAGTTGGGCTTCCCTGGTGGCGCAGTGGTTAAGAATCCGCCTGCCAATGCAGGGGACACGGGTTCAAGCCCTGGTCCGGGAAGATCCCACATGCCACAGAGCAACTAAGCCCGTGCGCCACAACTACTGAGCCTGTGCTCTAGAGCCTGCGAGCCACAACTACTGAGCCCACGTGCCACAACTAGTGAAGCCTGCGTGCCTAGAGCCCGTGCTCCGCAACAAGAGAAGCCACCACAATGAGAAGCCTGCACACCACAACGAAGAGTAGCCCCCGCTCGCCACAACTAGAAAAAGCCCGTGTGCAGCAACGAAGACCCAATGCAGCCAAAATAAATAAAATAAATTTAAAAAAAAAACATTTCAAAGAATATATTAGTCACTGAAAAAAAAAACACACCTTAAAATGCCCTGAGCTCTTACAGCTCATATATTACAGAAACTTTATAGAGGTTTATGGACATTGAAAAGCCAAACTTGAAGCTTCCCCCAATTTACATGACATTACTAATGACAAGCTGTGAAGCTGAAAGAAATTTCATTTCAATCATAAAAAATTATGAACTTCAACACTATGGAGATTCCTCAAAAATCTCAGAACAGAATTACCCCAAATGATCCAGCTAACCCACTTCTGGACATTAACCAGAGAATACAGAAACACTACTTCAAAAAGATATATGCACCCCTATGTTCATTGCAGCATTATTTACAGTAGCCAAGATATGGAAACAACCTAAGTGCCCATCAGTGGATATGTGGATAAAGAAGATGTGGTAATAAATACAATGGAATACTACTCAGCCATAAAAAGATGAAATCTTGCCATCTGCAACAATATTGATGGACATTGAGGTTATTATGCTAAGTGAAATAAGTCAGATGGAGAAAGACAAATACTGTATGATTTCACTCATATGTGGAATATAAAAAAAGAATAAACAAACAAACAATAAATAAAGCACGTAGATACAAAGAACATAGTAGTGGTTACCAGAGTGGGGAGGTGGAGTAGGTGAAATGGGTAAAGGGGATCAACTGTACGTCAATGATGGAAACTAAATTTTTGGTAGTGAGCACACTGTAGTGTATACAGAAGTAGAAATATAATGTTGTACACATGAACCCTATATAATGTTATAAATCACTGTTACCTCAATAAAATAAATTTTAAAATAAATTCCTAAAAAATTATAAACTTCAATCATAAAAATGTTTCAATCATAAAAAATAAATTTCATCTAAACATGATAGAAAAAAACTGATTTTTTCCTTCTCTCTACAGAAAATTATATTATAAAATTGTTTGATATGAAGAGACAATCAGAGGATGCAGCCAAAAAAGCAGGGGAAATATAGAAAGATCAGAGGCAATGATTAGAAATAATGCTTTTTCCAGATATTATGATGTTTGCAGCATTTATCATCTTTTAAAACTCTGTAACTTGTGATGATTTTTTTCTCTTTCTAAATAAATATTCTCTTTTGTACTAATTTTCATAATTTTGCATTCTTTTTCTTAAAACTTCAGGTCACACAAAACCTGGGTCAAGCTCAGTAATGAACTGGTAGTTCTACTAGATTTTAGTAGCAACAGTAATTCATAACTCTGTCAAAATAGACTGATAAATAAAACATAACCAAGACTAAAGTACATAAGGAAATTTCTTTTAATAAAAAGTTGCATTATCTATAAATTGGGAAAAGGTAAAACTATTTAATGATAGGAGTGAGTCACCTGGCAAATCATTTGGGAAAACAGTAAAAGTGAATCCCTACCTCACTCCTTAGACTAAGATAAATTTTAGTTGGGACAATTATTAAAAATGAAACTATTAAGACTCTGGAAGAAAATACATGAAGAAAACTTGACTTTTTCAGAGTATAACATGAAACCCAGAGACCAAATTGAAAAATAAACTAGACTACATTAAAATGTAAAACTTTTATATGCCTAAAAACACCAGAAACAGAAGTCAAAGACAAGAACCGACATGTGAAAAAATATTTTCAATCTATATTATTTAATAAACAAATAATCCTAGATAAGGTACATAAATAGTCATTTCACATAAGATACACAAAAGACCAATGAATTTATGAAAGATGCCCAATCTCCGTAATAATTAAAAGAAATCTAAACTAAACCACAATAAGACATTATTTTCTCATTATGAAACTGGAAAACATTTTCTAAAATACTCAGCGTTTGATTAAGATAGGGGGATATAGCTTCTCTCTCATGTTACTGGTAATAGTGTAAATTGATATAACATGATGTGGGTGGCACTTGGAGGTAGCTAAACACCAAAATCTGTTCTGACCCAGATGCATAGACATTCATGTATAGGTTGTAAAGGTCGATAGAAACATTGTTTGCAACAGTGAAAAACTGTAAACAACCCAAGGATCTATTAAGATAATTAAATAAATTAGGACTTTTGTATAATATGGAATACTAAACAACTGTTTGGGTTTTTTAACGTAAAATCTCTATGTATTCATATGGAAAAAATGATCAGGATACATTAAGTTAAAAATGTAACTTGATATTTTATATATGTATATATATATATATATATATATATATATATATATATATATATATATATTACATATGGGGGAAAATCAAGAGGAGTATACACCAAAATGTTAAGAGTGGTTATCTCTGAAAGATGGGACAACAGGTAGATTTCATCATCTGTGTTATACATTTCTGAGTCCCACACCTAACATAACTGCAAGTCTGTACCTCTTAATCTCCATTACCTATATCACTCCTCTTCCCATCCCTCTCCCCTCTGGCAACCACCTGTTTGTTCTCTGTATCTATGACTATTTCTGTGTGTTATGTTTGTTAATTTGTTCTGTTTTTGAGATTCCACATATAAGTGAAATCATACAGTATTTGTCTTTGTCTGACTTATTTCTCTTAACATAATACCCTCCAGGTCCATCCATGTTGTCATAAATGGCTGAGTGAAAAAAGAATTTCATTCTTTTTTATGGCGGAATAATATTCCATTATATATGTATGTGTGTGTGTATATAAAATTATCACATCTCCTTTATCCATTTATCTATTGATGGGCACTTAGGTTACTTCCATATCATGGCTATTTTTGTTTGTTTGTTTTGACCATGCTGCATGGTTTGTGGGATCTTAGTTCCCTGAACAGGGATGGAACCCGTGCCCTCGGCGGTGACGGTGCAGAGTCCTAACCACTGGACCACCAGGGAATTCCTGTCACGGCTATGGAATTGCTGGATTGTATGGTAGCTCTATTTTCAATTCTTTGAGGAATCTCCATACTGTTCTCCATAGTGGCTGCACCAATTTACATTCCCACCAGCAGTGCACGAGGGTTCCCTTCTCTCCACACCCTCTCCAGCACTTGGTATTTGTGGTCTTTTTGATAATAACCCTGGTGGGCAGGGTCGGTTCCCAACATAGCTCGCCGTGGGCTCCTGAATTTTCTGGAGCTGGTGTCGGCCTGCTGGTGGGTAGGGCTGGATCCCAGGGTGGCTAGCTGAGGGGCCCAAAGTGTCGAGGGCTGGTGTTGGTAGGCTGGTGGGTTAGGTCAGGGCCCAGGTGCTCCTGGGGCTGGTGCCTGCCCACTGGTGGGTGTGGCAGAGTCCTGGGGCTAGTGTTGGCCCACTGGTGGGTGGAGCTGGGTCCTGGGGTCTCTGGTGGGTGGGGCTGAGTCCCTGGCGGCTTGAGGCTCAAGAGGGTCCTGTGGTAGCCTGCCTGCTGGTGGGCGAGGCTGTGTTTCCACCTGGTTAGCTGTTTGGCCTGGGGCATCCCAGGACTGGTGTCCACTGAGCAGTGGGAGGGTCTGGGTTCGGGTTCTAATAAGCTAGAGGGAGGAGTCCAAAATGGGGCTTACCAGCACCAGTGTCCTCACGGTTAGAATGAGCTCCCCAACATGGCTATGGCCAGTGCCTGTGTCCCCAGGGTGGCTCCCAGTTGTCTCCTGCGTCTCCAGGAGGCTCTCCAAAATTAGCAAATGGGTCTGACCCAGACTCATTTCCAATTACTGCTTCTGCCCTGGTTCTTGGAGCAGGTGAGATTTTGTGTGCATCCTTTAGGAGCGGAGTGGCTGTTTCCTATAGTTCTCTGGCTCTCTTGAAAGTCAGCCTCTCTGGCCTGTTGCATGCATGCATGCAATTTCGAAACGTTGGAGTCCTTCTCTTTGAAATCATGGCAAAAACAACCACTTCTTATTGCCCCAGAATTGACTTCTGACTGTGTGTGCTGTGTCTTTGTTGTCTCTTTCCACACTGGAAGGAGAAAATTCTTTTTAATAGCTCTTGAGTCTAGGGGTTTGGTTTTGGTTAGAAAAGAACAATTTGCAGACAGAGTATAGTTTGAACAAGACTCATAATCCAGAAGACATCAACTCTGGGACATTTCCTGTGCATCGTTATCAGATACTTTCTACTCTACCCCATCCACGCTCTATAATAATGTCATGCCCTCCAAGAAACATGCTTGATTCAGTGGAGAAGATGGAAAAGAGTAAGAGAAAACCCAGAAGTTATGCTGCCAGGTTTGGATGTGTGATTGAGGGCAATTTCTACAGTCTGGGAGGCTGGAAAGAAAGGGGAAAAAAAGAGAAGAGGTGTGAACTCACAGGAAGCCTCAGAGCTGAAAATGCTAACATGGTAAGTAAGAGGCGTAAAAGAACTTAAAATACTCTAGTGTTTGGTCTAACATTGACTGCTCCTTCACCATGAGTTTTCAACTCATTCTTTTTCCTTAACATATAAATCAAATGGTTAAAAAGAAGTCAATGGGAATTCATTACTCAGAGGTTTCTCCCTTGTTCAACTTGGCTATGAGACATCCATTCATCAAAGGAAGTGATCGTGTATTAACTTGCTCTGTGCAATCGTTACATATTAGTAAACTCAAGGAGGGGGAGTTAGATTTAGAAGTTTCTAAGAAAAATGAATGATACACAATAATGCTCTAAAATCCAAACTGACGAAATGGAAAAATTATTAAATCCTTAATTATCAAACCTAAGGGGACATTTACACTTCAAACCCCTTTCTCTTTAAGAGTTAAGGGATTGGATGAAGGATCAGAAAACCATGTGACTTTTATCAAAGGCAATTATAGTGATCAAAATTGAACAACAGACCTGTGGGGTGGGGCAACGAACAAGGAACTGGGAAATTTCTGTTTCTCTCCTGGACAAGTTTCAATATAATTGCTTTAAAAAAAAAAAAGGACCTCCCAAATTCACTTCTTTATAAAAAACAATAACAGTACTGGCAAAAATTGTCAAAATTAACTTTTGCATTATTCTGGAAATTAATCAAAGGCTTGCAACAATCCGATTTTTCCTATTTCCTCGAGAAAAATGGCTGGATCTCTGTAAGAAAAGAAAATCGTGTGGAATTTTAATTTGCCCTATTCCCATCCCCATGGTAATCTTGAAATGCAACAGTCTTGCAATCAGCAGCTGTTAACACAAGCAACCTAGTAGTCACTGGGGGATGCAGAACAGGTTTGACACTCCCTGAAAATCTCCATTCCCAAAGAACTGTCATTCTATAACCTGTCAGGTAGCTCCCTAGAAACCCGCACTCACAGGGCTGGTTTTTATTTGACCTAACTCAGCACCTGCTCAGTGGAATAGCCTTTCCCCCACAAGCCTTGTCACAAACGATCCATGGGTGGCCAAGATGGTGGAGATGCAAGGCACTGAGCTCATCTCCTCCCACAGGTGCACCAATATTACAACTATCCACAGAGCAACTATCTATGAGAACAGCCTGAAGACTAGAAGAAAAGCTTTTCCACAACTAAAGGTATAAAGAAGGAACCACAACTAGATGAGTAGGAGGGGTGCAGAACAGTATAGATAGTCAAGACACATACCCCTAGGTCGGCGACCCACAAATGGGAGGAAAATTGCAGAGGTTCTTCCAAGAAGCAAGGGGTCTGAGCCCCACATTGGGTTCCCCAGCCTAGGGGCCCTGCACAGGGGAAATGCTCCCCCAGAACATTTGACTTTGAAGGCCAGAGAGGCTGACTTTCAAGAGAGCCAGAGAACTATAGGAAACAGCCACTCCGCTCCTAAAGGATGCACACAAAATCTCACCTGCTCCAAGAACCAGGGCAGAAGCAGTAATTGGAAATGAGTCTGGGTCAGACCCATTTGCTAATTTTGGAGAGCCTCCTGGAGACGCAGGAGACAACTGGGAGCCACCCTGGGGACATAGGCACTGGCCATAGCCATGTTGGGGCGCTCATTCTAACCGTGAGGACACTGGTGCTGGTAAGCCCCATTTTGGACTCCTCCCTCTAGCTTATTAGAACCCGAACCCAGACCCTCCCACTGCTCAGTGGACACCAGTCCTGGGATGCCCCAGGCCAAACAGCTAACCAGGTGGAAACACAGCCTTGCCCACCAGCAGGCAGGCTACCACAGGACCCTCTTGAGCCTCAAGCCGCCAGGGACTCAGCCCCACCCACCAGAGACCCCAGGACCCAGCTCCACCCACCAGTGGGCCAACACTAGCCCCAGGACTCTGCCACACCCACCAGTGGGCAGGCACCAGCCCCAGGAGCACCTGGGCCCTGACCTAACCCACCAGCCTACCAACACCAGCCCTCGACACTTTGGGCCCCTCAGCTAGCCACCCTGGGATCCAGCCCTACCCACCAGCAGGCCGACACCAGCTCCAGAAAATTCAGGAGCCCACGGCGAGCTATGTTGGGAACCGACCCTGCCCACCAGGGTTATTATCAAAAAGGCCACAAATACCAAGTGCTGGAGAGGGTGTGGAGAGAAGGGAACCCTCGTGCACTGCTGGTGGGAATGTAAATTGGTGCAGCCACTATGGAGAACAGTATGGAGATTCCTCAAAGAATTGAAAATAGAGCTACCATACAATCCAGCAATTCCATAGCCGTGACAGGAATTCCCTGGTGGTCCAGTGGTTAGGACTCTGCACCGTCACCGCCGAGGGCACGGGTTCCATCCCTGTTCAGGGAACTAAGATCCCACAAACCATGCAGCATGGTCAAAACAAACAAACAAAAATAGCCATGATATGGAAGTAACCTAAGTGCCCATCAATAGATAAAAGGAGATGTGATAATTTTATACACACACACACACATATATATATAATGGAATATTATTCCGCCATAAAAAAGAATGAAATTCTTTTTTCACTCAGCCATTTGTGACAACATGGATGGACCTGGAGGGTATTATGCTAAGTGAAATAAGTCAGACAAAGACAAATACTGTATGATTTCACTTATATGTGGAATCTCAAAAACAGGACAAATTAACAAAGATAACACACAAAAATCATCATAGATACAGAGAACAAACAGGTGGTTGCCAGAGGGGAGAGGGATGGGAAGAGGAGTGATATAGGTGATGGAGATTAAGAGGTACAGACTTACAGTTATAAAATAAAGAAGTCACAGGGATCTAACATACAGCATAGGGAATATAGTTAATAATAATATTGTTTTTGTATAGTGACAGATGGTAACTAGACTTGTGATCATTTTATAATGTATAAAAATAACAAATCACTATTACACACCTAAAACTAATATACGATTGTAAGTCAATTATACTTCAATTTTTAAAAATCACAAATACTCGTTGGCAGAAAAGAATAAAACCAAACAAAACCCAAAGACAATCCATGGCAATTCTTTAACATCACAGGTGCCTATCCTAGCAATAACATTTGGGCAAATAAGAGACTGAACAAAATATTTTAAGAGGCAAATCTGGTGAATAAGAAGTTTTTAGGGGGTTTTGAAAAGCTCAACATATTCCTGGGAATCTACAAGGCCACCTGCATGTCCTGGGCTGTGAGTATGCCCAGGGAAGATCTGAGAAGGTCCTAATTTTCCCCCCTCTGGCTAGCCTCGAGATTCTGCACAAGCAGAAAGTGAAGGCTAAGGGAGAGTTGTGAATTGTCTGTGAGAACCTTGAAAGTAAGTCCCAACATGCACAGAGAACCGCCCCGGCAAAGGCTGGGAGACATACTGGGTCAAGGAATTTCAGGACAAGTATGTCCAATCGTTAACTAATCACGAAGTTAACTGAGCAAAGACTTCAGTGACCGTACACAACAGAGAATACTGACTCTAACTAATCCAGGAAAGTCACTAAACAAACAAACAGCAACAACAGTGACACCCACAATCCCAAACAGCAACAACAGGTGGGAAGGGAGGGTATGGTCTGATTTTCAGCGTTTTCACAATGTATTATTTTAAATGCAGTATTTAATTTTTTTAAAAAAACTATAAGCTGTGCAAAGAAACAGGAAAGTATGGTCCATACTCAGTGGTATTTTGAAGCACATCACTGAAGAATTGACAACCTCAGGTTTCCCTTCGGCATGCAGCTGATGGGAACGACAGGCCATCTCCTTAAAATAGGCATCTCCGGGCTTCCCTGGTGGTGCAGCGGTTGAGAATCCGCCTGCCAATGCAGGGGACACGGGTTCGAGCCCTGGTCTGGGAAGATCCCACATGCCGCGGAGTAACGGGGCCCGTGAGCCAAAACGACTGAGCCTGCGCGACTGGAGCCTGTGCTCCGCAACAAGAGAGGCCGCGATAGTGAGAGGCCCACGCACCGCGATGAAGAGTGGCCCCCGCTTGCCGCAACTAGAGAAACCCCTCGCACAGAAACGAAGACCCAACACAGCCAAAAATAAATTAATTTATTTATTAAAAAAATAGGCATCTCCTTGTTTTGTTCACTATGTGTTTGCTGGTGCTATTGAAGAAAATTTCTTTTTTTTTTTTTAGTCCATTTTAAGAATTACAATGACTGAATGTTTTCAAAATGACTTTTTTTAAGAAAAGAAAGAAAAAGGAAAAATAATGCCAAACACAAGTTTGTCTGAAAAGAAGCACTTCATACTCTTTGCACAGGTAAATCTCCTGCCACACTCCGTCATATAGCTTGTTCTGCTACTTCCACGAGAAAGGGACCTCCTCAGGTCATCATCAGTCATTACCCACTACACAGACAGGCGCTGATAACAAAGACTCCTCATGTTACCCTGAAGATGATTTTTAGTCATAGAGGCAAGCCCATTATCAGAAGCAGATCTCTGAATCACCACATATTTTTTTAAGATTTTCTCAAGAAATGGGAACATGGTGGAGGTCATTTCTCTACCACTCAGAAGAGGGAAATCTTTAAAAGCACTTGAACTATGAGCAGAAGTTTCCCTTTTTCTAAGAGAAAAAGAAAACCCATTCTTGTTTGGCTTTGGGGAAAAAAACATATCCTTTAGTTGCATTACCTGCCAGTTAGTTACACTTACATGAATAAAATAAATCTTTCCATTTATATTTCTACAGTCACCATCATGGATACTACTGAAAAATAATATGCTTTCTCAGCTAAGCTGCTGAGATGAAAAAGGAGAACAGGACTGGCATCGTTCCAACTTTTTTTGAAAACAGACTTTACTCTTTAGAGCAGTTTTAGGTTCACAGCAAAACTGAGTAGAAGGTACAGAGATTCTCATATGTCCCTTGGCTCCACACACACACAGTCTCCCCACCTGCCAACATCCTGTACAGAGCGGTACAGTGGTTATAATCTATGAACCCGCACTGATACATGATTATCACCCAAAGTCCATACTCTACATAAAGGTTCACTCTTGGTGTTGCACATTCTATGCATTTTCACAAGTGTATAATAACAAATACCCACCATTACAGTATCGTATGTAGTAGTTTCATTGCCCTAATAATACTCTGTGCTTCACCTCTTTATCCTTCCCTCCACTCTAACCCATGGCAACCACTGACCGTCTTCCTGTCTCCAGAATTTTACCTTTTCCAAAATGTCATATAGTTGGAATCTTCCAGCATGTAGCCTTTTCGGATTAGCTTGTTTCACTTAGTGATATACATTTAAGGTTTCATAACTCATTTCTTTTTAGCACTGAATAACATTCCATTGGTTATGGAATGGAGCTGGTTTCATAGTTCCACATCTTTTCATGGTTTCATAGTTCATTTCTTTTTAGCATGGAATAATATTCCATTGTCTGAATGTATCACAGTTTATCTGTTCACCTACTGAAGGACATCTTGGTTGCTTCCAAGTTTTGGCAATTCTGAATAAAGCTACTATGTGCAGGTTTTTGTGTGGACATAAATTTTCAACTCATTTGGGTAAATTACCAAGTAATGAGATTGCTGGATTATATGGTAAGAGTATGTTTAGTTTTGTAAGAAACTACCAAACTGTCTTCCAGAGTGACTATACCATCTTGCATTCCCACCAACAATGAATGAGAGTTCCTGTTGCTACTCATCCTTGCCAGCATTTGCTCTTACAGCGTCCTAGATTTTGGCCATTCTAATAGGTGTGTAGTGGTATCTCATTGTTGTTTTAATTTGCATTTCCCTAATGACATGTGATGTGGGGCATCTTTTCATATGCTTATTTGGGTTTTGTTTTTGTTTTTTGTCTGCGTTGGGTCTTTGTTGCTGTGCGTGGGCTTTCTCTAGTTGCAGCGAGCAGGGGCTACTCTTTGTTGTGGTGCGCAGGCTTCTCATTGCGGTGGCTTCTCTTGTTGCAGAGCGTGGGCTCTAGGAGCACGGCTTCAGTAGTTGCAGCACGTGGGCTCAGTAGTTGCGGTGCCCACGGGATCTAGAGCGCAGGCCCAGTAGTTGTGGCGCACGGGCTTACTTGCTCCGTGGCGTGTGGGATCATCCCAGACCAGGGATCGAACCCGTGTCCCCTGCATTGGCAGGCAGATTCTTGACCACTGCTCCACCACAGAAGTCCCCATATGCTTATCTGTTATCTGTATATCTTCCTTGATGAAGTATCTGTTTAGATCTTTTGCCCATTTTTTAATAGAATCGTTTGTTTTCTTATGGTTGAGCTTCAAGAGTTCTTGGTATATTTTGGATAACAGTCCTTTATCAGATAGGTCTTTTGCAAATATTTTTTTCCCAGTCTGTGGTGTCTACTTATTCTCCTGAGAGTTTTCACAGAGCAGAGGTTTTTAATTTGAATGAAGTCTAGCTTATCAATTATTTCTTTCATGAATCATGTCTTTGGTGTTGTAGCTAAAAAGGCATCACCATACCCAAAGTCACATGGATTTTCCCCTGTTATCTTCTTGGAGTTTTATAGTTTTGTGTTTTACAGTTAGGTTTATGACTAATTTTGAGTTAACTTTTGTGATCGATGTAAGTCTGTTTCTAGATTTTTTTTTTTTTTTTGCATGTGGATGACCAGTTGTTCCAGCAGGAATTGTTGAAAAGGCTACTTTTTCTCCATTGCATAGTCTTTGCTCTTCTGTCAAAGATCAGTTTACTGACCAGTTTGTAATTTTGTGAGTCATTTCTGAGCTCTCTATTCTCTTCCATTGATCTATGTATCTACTCTTTCACCAATACCACACTGTCTTGAGTACTGTAGCTTTATAGTAAGTTTTGAAGCTGGGTAGTGTCAGTCCTCTAACTTTCTTATTCTCTTTTAATATTGTTTTGGCTGTTCTATGTCTTTTGCCTCTCCATACATACTTTAGAATCAGTTTGTCCAAATCCTTATAATAACTCACTGGGATTTTGACTGGGATTGCATTGAATCTATAGATCAAGTTGGGAATTACTGACATGTGGACAACAGTGAGTCTTCCTATCCATGGATATGCAACACCTCTCCACTTATATAGTTCTTCTTTGATTTCTTTCATATAGATCTTACACATATTTTGTTAGATTTATACCTGAGTATTTCATTTATGGAGGTCCTAATGTAAGTGGTATTGTGTTTTTATTTCAAATTCCACTTGTTCATTGCTGGTATATAGGAAAGCAATTTACTTTTTTTTCTTTTTTTATTGAGGTATAATTGACATATAACATTATATTAGTGTCTGATGTACAACATAATGATTCAATATTTGTATAAATTGTGAAATGACCACCACAATTAGTTACCATCCATCACCATACATAGTTACAATTTTTTTCCTTTTTCTTCTTGTGATGAGGACTTCTAAGATTGACTCTCTTAGCATCTTTCAAATATGCAATACAGTGTTATTAACTATAGTTGCCATGCTGTACATTACATCCCCAGGGCTTATTTATTTTATAGCTGGAAGTTTGTACCTTTTGACCCCCTTCACCCATTTCCTCCCCCACCCCACCTCCCTCCCCTCTGGCAACCATCACTCTGTTCTCTGTATCTATGGGGTTGATTTTGTTTTGTTTTGTTTGTTTTTTAGATTCTATATATACGTGAAATCATACAGTATTTGAATTTCTCTGTCTGACTTATTTCACTTAACATAATGCCCTTCAGGTCCATCCATGTTGTCGTGAATGGCAAAATTACATTCTTCCTTATGGCTGAATAGTTTTCTATTGTGTGTGTGTGTGTGTGTGTGTGTCTGTCTGTCTGTCTGTCTGTCTGTGTATCTCACATCTTCTTTATCCATTCATCTGTTGATGGACACTTAAGTTATTTCCGTATATTGGCTTTTGTAAATAATGCTGAAATGAACATTGGGGTGCATATATCTTTTTGAATTAGTATTTTTGTTTTCTTTGGGTAAATATCTAGAAGTTACTGAATCATATAGTAGTTCTAATTTTAATTTTTTGAGAAACTTCCATACTGTTTTCCATAGTGGCTGCACCAATTTACATTCCCACCAACAGTGCACCAGGGTTCCCTTTTCTCCACATCCTCACCAACAGTTGATATTCGTGGTCTTTTTTTTTTTTTAGTTTTAATATTTTTTATTGAAATATAATTGATTTACAATGCTGTACTATTCATGGCCTTTTTGATAATAGCCATTCTGACAGGTGTGAGGTCATATCTTGTTATGGTTTTGATCTGCATTTATTTCCCTGATTAGTGATGTTGAGCATCTTATGTGTCTGTTCGCCATCTGTATGTCTTCTTTCGAAAATGCTCTGCCAATTCTTTAATCAGACTGTTTGACTTTTTTGCTATTGACTTGTATGAGTTCTTTATATTTTATGTATTAACCCTTATCAGATATATGATTTGCAAATATTTTCTCCCATTCAGTAGGTTGCTTTTTCATTTTGTTGATGATTTCCTTTGCTGTGTAAAAGCTTTTTAATTTGATGTAGTCCCAGTTGTCTATTTCTGTTTTTGTTGACTTTGCTTTTAGAGTCAGAGCCAAAATATCATCGCCAAGACCAATGTCAAGGAGCTTACCACCTATGTTTTCTCCAGGAGTTTTATGGTTTCAGGTCTTACATTCAAGTCATACTCCATTTTGAGTTAATATTGTTGTATGGTGTAAGATAGTAGTCTAGTTTAATTCTTTTGCATGCAAATGACTTTTGAATATTGACCTTGAATCTTGCAATCTTGCTATAATTGCATTTAGTTCCAGGAATTTCTTCAGGCTTTCTACATAGATAATCATGTCATCTGTGAACAAAGACAGTTTTATTTATTCCTTCCTAATCTGCTTACCTTATTTCTTTTTCTTACCTTATTAAAGTAGCTATGACTTTCCAAAAAATGGTTAAAAGCAAAGGTGAGAGGGGACATCCTCTTCTTATTCCTGATCTTAGTCAGAAAACTTCAAGTTTTTCACCATTAAGTATAATGTTAGCTTTAGATTTTTTGTCAATATTCTTTATCAAGTTGATTAAGCTCCCTTCTAGTCCTAGTTTAGAGTTTCTATCATGAATGGGTGTTAGATTTCGTCAAACGCTTTTTCTGCATTTATTGATAGGATCATGTGATATTTCTTATTTAGCCTGTTGATGTGATTGTTTACATTAATTGATTTTTGAATGATGAATCAGCCTTGCATACCTGGGATAAATCTCACTTTGTCATGGTATATAATTCTTTTCATATATTGCTGGATTTGATTTGCGAATATTTTGCTGATCCTTTCAACTTTTAAATGCTGGAGGACACAGTTAATATCAGAAAGGAAAGAACTGTGAATCCGTCATTCAACTTTAATGTCATCTAAATAGATATAATTTTTGATAGGCCTCTGAAATGACCCAGGTGTTCTCAGATTTCTCTTTTCAAAGAAATCAACATGACCAAAACTCCTCAACAAGATGAAAATAGAAGGGATTGTTTTTAGTCTGATAAAGTTACATAAAAAACCCTACAGAAAACCATCATACTTTATGGTGAAAACAGTGAATGATTTCCACCTCAATTTTAGAAGAACATAAGGGTGTCTACTATCACCATTTCTATTTACTTTTATACTGAAGATCTTCTGTTGAAGAAATATTTGCCTACTCCAGGTCATCTACAGGATGCAAAAAGTACTAAACATAAAAGAAAGATTGAGAATCTATGTTGAAAATAATGACCTAGCCAAAGAAGAACTCACTGATTTCTGGACAAAAATTTGACTACAATTGGCATTTAATTTTTAAAGTTGTGATGTTCTTTGAAATACGTCTGCCAATCTTGGCCTTATAAAGTGAACTATGGAAGCCTTAATTCTAATCACAACTATATTTTGAGAACTGGGATTTTCAACACCGTGACCATCCAAACAAAGATCAAAATTGACTGGCTTCCCAACACACATGCATGTTGCCTTGACAAAGGCCCTCCCCATAGTTTAATTCTCTTATTCAAGCTATGCAACTACTGCCTTCACACTAATGTCTTCAAAAAATAAAACCTAGTTTATCTTGCCAATATTTTAAATGTTTTTTGTCATTTAATGTGTTAATAAAGAATACATGTTTTACTATATCACAATTTTTAAAATATTTTGATAACTATATTTCACTATAGTTAGTTTATTTTGTAATCCAATTTATTTTATGCATTTAAAACATTATTAGGAGAAGAGTCCATAGGCTTTGCCAGACTGGCAAAAGGTCCACTGCACAGATAACCTTAAGAACCTCTTGATGCTGAAAGCTCAGCCTCTGTGCACCGGTGCTGAATCAAATCTCAGAGACAGAGTTTTGGGTGAAGTAGAAAAGAATAGCTCTATTGCTTTGCCAGGCAAAAGGGGACACAGCGGGCTCCTACCCTGAAAAACTGTATATCCCAACCCAGGAGAATTTGATGAGGAGTTTTATAGCAACAGTTCAAGGGTGGGGTTGCTGAGATTAGGGTGTGTGCAGGGCCTGCACTCCTCTAATCTGGTCTCAGGTAATCTTCTGGATGAGTTTCTCTGGTTCCTTTAATGTAGCCTCAGGTGGTCTTCCTCTGGTGTGAAAAATGCTGACATCTTAAAGAGCTTAAAGACATTGCTGTGTGTATCCCTTGAGGGGGAACCAGGACCCTGCCCCAAGGCTGCACTACTGTTTCCTGGCTGCCTCTCCCCCATCCCTGCATCCCCTCCCTTCCCAGATTAGCAACCGTTGGAATCTGTCCCTTAGAACCCAGGGAAGGTCGTGGAGGCCGGAGTCCTACAAGAAACGGGGGACAGAAAGGCTTCCCTGCCCAGGAGCCCCAAAGGGTCCCGCTCAGTTTCACTCTGAGCTGGAAAGGTTGCATTGGTGTGGAAATAAGTGTGGCCTGGCAGCTCACGGTTTTTCTGAAAGGAAGTTGGAATAGACTGCCTTTAATGAAGACAGCAGTATGCCCTCCAGTTATTGGAACCATCATGGGCAATCTCATGAGATTACTTACGATGTGAGTCTCCCATCACAGCAATTGGAAGACCACTTGCTGCTTCTTATAAAGTCAATGATCTCATCTACTAGCACTGATTTGGGCCATACAGCTACCTAGATTCTTTTTTTTTTTCTTTCTTTCTTTCTTTCTTTTTTTTTTTTTTTTTTTTGACCCTGATAGGATGCCTAGAACCCTATTTACAGTTGTTAGAACAATGATTTCACACCATCAAGGACAGGGCGATCACCTTGGCCACTTCCCCAGATTCATGTTACACACATTGCCTAATTCTTATGTTTACTTGTACCTTTTAGCCCCAGACATGGAATCAGTTGTTTGTTTTAGAGGAAAATAGCACTAGAGACAATAGTACTGGACATTAGCATGTGTCATGGGGTGATATTGCTCCTGGGCGATTTTAGTGGAAGAGCTAAACAGGTTTTTCTTTTAAAGGAATGATTTCATATTGATATTTCCAATCCAGTTGTAACAGGTGGGTGCTCCTATTAAAATTTTTGATTTCCTCTAAACTGAATATCTTGTACTTATCTTTTTCCTGATAAAATTAATATAATTATTTACTTTATTCCACAATTTAAGTTAAAAAAATACAGTATCAGTACAAATCTCAATTCTGAATATAATTCAGAACTTTCTAGTAATTCCTTTTGGTTTTAGATGGTAGCTGGTTTTAGCTACTAATAGAAGGATGTCCTCTATTTTGAAATAATGGGAAAACCCTAGCACATAAACAATAGTTTATTTGTCATCATCCTCTGGTCCATCTATAATGACTTAATATTTATAAATACAAGATTCATATGATTTCTAACTAAATAAACCAATTTTAACTCCTACTGTTTAATTTCTAGTAACATCAAAATTCTTATGTTCAAGTATATATTTTTTTAACTTTGTTACATCCTGGCCTTATCTCCAAAGATCTTAAATTTTGCACACTTTTCATACCTATAAACGTCTGTCGTTTTAAACGTACAACATTCTCTTATAAATTTAAAATATAATACTTATTCTAAAGTGTGTAGCATATACATCCAAATGATTCTCCCAGTTAGTATTATTAGTATTATTTTAACCAATGCCCATCAAAGTTTTTAATTTTCCTGCAGAGAAGGTACCTACTACCAATTAGCAAGAAACGATGCAATACAGGCTTTTGAGGTTTTGTTCAAAAGATTCCTGGGTGAAATTCACATTATCAGGATCCTTATTTTAATTACAGATAAACATAGTGTAGAATTGCAAATTCTCAGAAGTCACTGAATAAATACAAATATCGGTTACTTTAAAATTATAAGAGTTCAAATTCCCCCAAGCCAATTTAAAATATTATAATATTTTAAAGCATATGAAAGGAAAAACCAAAAACAAAAAATAAACACTGACTGTAAAGTGAATCTTACTCAGAATGTTCAAGAGGAAAATTATATAGGTTCATATAAGTCCAGGGTCCTGCTAGAACTATTTTCTTCTTAAAAGACACTATTTTTTCCCATTATAATACACTTTAATTGCAATTGAAATCCCATGTTTTATCACATTTGCATAGTATTTAGCATTTTTGGTTTTAGTGTAAAAATCCAAATACTTGCTGTACACCAAATTTCCAACTTTGCACTCTGTAAAAACTGCATGTATCACTACAGAATGAAACACAAAATTATATTCTTTAAAATCAAGGTAAATCTATAGATTTTTCCAGTTTTATTGCAATGTTTAAAAAAAAAAAAAACTTTTGAAATTTAAAGGGCATTCGATACAAAAATCCCCAAATTTGGAAACAACAGTTTTGGCAGAAAAAGAAATATTATTTCAAAATGAGCATATTGCCAAAGAATGGCAATTCCCTGCTCCTTTTTAGAATCTAGTTTTTTGCCTTTGGAAGATTGGAAGACCTTGGTCTCATGCCAAGCTTCTTATCAATTCTTTGGTTTCTTCTTATTGGCTCAAATATAAATTCTCTTCTTGAGCTTTAAACTCTGCTGCGGGGGGGGAAAAAGGATCATTGCTTTAAAAACAGTTTAATTCACCTAATTGTTATAATTTCATTCACAGACATTCTGGCTAAAAATCATCAAGTACATGAAATCAAAATGGCCCCATCCACGGTCTTCTTCCCACAGCAGCTCGGCGTGGCCTGGGTGGCACCTGGAGCAACACGGATCGGGGGGCAGCCGGACCAGGGCATGCACTCCAGTGTAAGACCCTTCGAGGACTACTTTTACATCTTCCTTATTTGCCCTCTGCTGCCAAGGATCCTGGGGCTTTGCTCCATCTCTTAGCTGTTTCCAGTTGAGGAAGCCTCCATCCTGCCAGAAGAAAAGAGTTCAGGTGGGGAAGAATATGTCCTCTTCTGTGGTTTAAAAAACTAAAAATAAAATCCCTATGTGCCTTCTGCCAGCTGGCATGGACCTCCTGGCTTGTCTCTCCACTGTCTTCCCTCCTTTGACCCAAGGGCAAATCTAAACCCCTTACATTGGCCGTCAAGGACTGTATGACTTGGCTTCTGCTCCCCCTGAGGGGTCACATGTATGCCCTGTGCATCATGTCACACAGTTCTGTGATTGCTTCGTTCTGCTTTCATGTATAGTTTCCTAGGGCCACCATAACAAAGTACCACAAACTGAGTGGCTTAAACGACAGAAATTTACTGGCTCACTTTTCTGGAGGCTAGAACGAGATCAAGGTGTCAGCAGAGTTGGTTCTCTCTGAGGACTGTGATGGAAGGATTTGTTCCATGCCTTTCTTCTAGCTTCTGAGGGTTTGCAGGCAATCTTTGGCGTTCCTTGGCTTGTAGAAGCATCACCTTGCTATCTGCCTTCAAGTTTATGTAGTGTTCTCCCTGTGTGTGTCTTGATTAAAAAACAAATTCAACTGAGTAAATTTTAAAGATCTTATTGGCTCTGTTCAAAGATTCATGAATCAAGCAGCATCCAATCTAGTAGATGGAAAAGCTCCCTGAAGAGTTATACAAGGCAAGAGATTTTATAGGCAGAAGGGAGCAGGAATAAAGAAGTTGCACGAGGCAAAACAGCAGATTGGTTATTGCAAGATTACTTTCCTTACAGGGATGGCAGGGGCCTGCCAGGCAGATTACCTGACTGGTGCTGGTCAGGCTATTCCTGATTGACTGGTGTAAGATTCCATTTCTGGGAGAGCCGAAACTGTAATTAAGTCTTGGTTTCGTGACTTGGGGCTCAGCATAACTGGCTCCACTTAGGGCCTGTTGTCTGTTTTCAACAGTCTTCACTATGTCTTCCTTCTATGTGCACCTGTCTCTGTGTCCAAATTTCCCTAATAAGTACACCAGTCATACTGGATCAGGGCCCAGTCTAATGACCTCATTTTCTCTTGATACCTCTATAAAGACTGTATTTCCAAATATGGTCACATTCTGAGGTCCTGGAGGTCACAGTTGGTGGGACACAATTCAACCCATAACACTTTGGTCTCCTCTGACACCTGTCATATGGTAAGTGTTCAGTAAATATTTGCTGAATAAATGAACAAATAGTTTCCAATCCCAATTCCTATGGACTTCTCTCAAACCAAGTAAAATATGAACTGAGTACACACTACAGGCAAAGCACTGGATACAATTTTACTTGTTATTGAAGATATTAACAATTCTGCTTGGAATTCTCCCTAATTCTAAAGCATGAGTGCCTACACACTTGGGGAACAGACACCAAGTTATGTTACAAGAATTTGGAAGAAAAGTTAAATTTTGCCCCAGCACATTAAGGACTTCAAATGGACATAAACATCCGGAAGATTTTCTGAAGAGCTAGGAAATACATATCTAGGGCTCATGGGAAATGGAAACTGCTAAGCAAGAGCAGTTCTTAAGGTGTTCCCTGCTAAACGGAGAACAAGGCTCCCAGAGTTTTCCCTTTAAGAACTGCAATAGCTCTTGGACTTCCCTGGTGGTCCAGTGGCTAAGACTCCACGTTTCCAGTGTAGGCAGCCCGGGGTTTGATCCCTGGTCAGGGAATTAGATCCCGAGTGCCGCAACTAAGACCCGACACAGCCGAATAAATAAATAAATGTTCAAAAAAAAAAAAAAAAAAGAATTGCAGTAGCTCTCAAGTTGATCCTCTGATATAAAATGGAGTAAGGATTTACATTTTTCTGTGCACCTTTCTTTTTCTTCCTGGTGATTTGGTAGGATCGAACAGAAGGATGTACTTGAATTCTCTGGACTCTGAATCCAGCAACATGGCACTACATACTGTAGAAGCAGAAGGGGCCTAGAGGCAACAGTGATATTCAAACCTGTCCACTCAGGGCCACAGAGGATTCTGTCCCAGGAGTGTCACAGGTCCTCCTGCCTGTGGTAAAAGCATTACAATCCCACCTGGAGGAAGAAAGGCCCACATTCCATGCGGCTTCTGATGGAGGCTGAGGGGAGGGAGGAAGTCCACTGTGTGGAGGGGGCGGGGTCTGATGGGGGGAGATGTTACTGCTGCTACATCTTCAGGGGTTGGGGGGAGTGGGCTGTGACAGAGAGGCTGCACATCGAACATCTGTCTGCCTCCAGGATGCTGGAGAGGGAGGTGGGTCTGCGCTGAGGTACCAGAGTGGGTGTGCGGGCACAAGAGCCTGTGTCCTCAGGCTCTGTAAATTCTATGTGTCCCGGACTGACTCGGACCCAACCCATTCTATTCCTTGTGGTTTATGAAAGGGGCAGCTATACACTGACCATCCTGCTGTGGCCACAAAGAGACCATGGCAAAAGCTGCAGGAGATGATCCCAAGCTTCTTGAGGGACCTCAGAAATCCCCAAGAACTGCTCCCTGGGTATCAGAGATGCCGGGATGAAGGTCAGTAGGAAATAAACATTGTGAGTGGACAGAGAACTTGTGTGAAATATAGTTACATACATAAAAGATAAAAGTCCACCTGTGGGGGACTTCCCTGGTGGTCCAGTGGTTAAGTCTCCGCGCTTCCAACGCAGGGGGGCACAGGTTCGATCCCTGGTCAGGGAACTAAGATCCCACATGCCCCTCCGTGTGGCCAAAAAAAAAAAGTCCACCTGTGGAACCTTGGGCAATCCATTTAACATGCAGAACCTAAATTTTATTACCTATAAAAGAGAAGTGATAATGTCTACTCCTTAACACTTAAGGACCATACAATGCAATCTGAGTGCTGCAACTCAATTCTATTCAAAATCTGTCTGCCACCTACTAACTGAATGATGTCTAAGTAGATTTTAGGTGGGTGCTACTTGAATCACACTACTGAAGCAGCTACTTTGTATTTAGCACTTGGAGGAAAGACAAGACACACATTAAACACCTAGGGAAAAAGGCAAAACCACAAGTGAGATTGTAAGAATAGATCAGGAATTTAGAGAAAAGAAAGCTCACTGTTGTCTGGAGTAGTCAAAGAAGTTTCACAGGGACTTGAACTAGGCCCTCAAGGAAACTTGGGCCTTGGCCTGAGGGCAGGCTGAGAATGGTGGGGAGGGAAGGAAAGAGGAAGCATGGACCGGTGAGGGACAGTGGAAAGTAAAGTTAGATGGATGAAGTGACTGTTTAAAAGGCCAGGTTGGGAAGTTTGAATTTGATCCAATAAGCAATCAAAGCCGTTTTAGATCTTGTGTGCAAACAAATGACAGAGGAATGATGTTGGAGCAGAAGTCTGGTGGCATCCCCAGGACAGGAATTTTGAAGGGTATTTCAATGGCCCAGGTTTAAAAAGCAAGAAACAACAAAGCATCAGTCCTCCAGTGGTCAGTGGTAAGCTGTGCTGATATCATGTACCCCAGATATGACGTGATGAAAAGGCACCTCACCTCTGCAGTATTCTCCCCCCAAATCCATAACCTCGGCCTCACCAAGAGAAAACATCAGACAAACCCAATCTGAGGGACAGTATACAAAAACCAGTGCTCTTCAAAAGTGTCAAGGTCATGAAAGACAAAAGACGAAGAAACTGTCACAGATTAGAGGAGACAAGATTAAGGTCTAAGTCGGGTACCCTGGATCGGCTGCTAGAACCGAAAAGTCATGGTGGAATAACTGGTGAGATCCAAACAAAGTCAGCAACATAGTTCATAGTTTTGTCTCAGTATTATTTGTTTAGTTTTGATGGTTATATATGCTGTTTGCATTAGGGGAAGATGAGTGAAGGGTGTGTGAGAATTCTCTGTACTACCTCTGTAAGTCTTCTGTAAGTCTAAAATTAATTTTAATTAAAAAATAACTACCAGTTCCCCTACCTTCAGCCAGGTGGGCAAATACTGCAAAGCATGAATTTCAGGATTAAGGGGTCTTGTATGGCCTCAGGCTCTGCTGCTCCTAACCTGTACAGCTTTTTCCTGGGCAAATGATTTACACTCTCCATGCTGGCTAATTTTATGTGTCAACTTGACTGGGCCACAGGATGCCCAGATAGCTGGTTAAACAGTATTTCTGGGTGTGTCTGTCAGGATATTTCCAGAAGAGATTAGCATCTGAGGTGGGGGACTAAGGAAAGCAGATGGCCCTCCCCAGTGTGGGTGGGTACCATCCAATCTACTGAGGGCCTGAATACAACAAAAAGACAGAGGAAGGTTGAATTCCCTCTCTGCCTGACTGCTGAGCTGGAACATCCATCTTCTCCTGTCCTGGTGCTCCTGGTTCTCAGGCCATTACACTCAGACTGGAATCTACACCTTGGCTCTCCAGCTCTTAGGACTTTGGGCTACATCAATGGCTTTCCTGGGCCTCCAGCCGGCACATGGCAGATGGTGGGACTTTGCCATATCCCATGAGCCAATACCTTATGATAAATAAATATTTAAAAGCCAGGAAGACTTAAAATAAATAAATAAATAAATATCCATCCTACTGGTGTTGGGAAAACTGGATATCTACACGCAAAAGAACAACTTTGCACTCATCTTACACCATTAACAAAAATTAACTCAAAATGGATTGAAGATTTAAAGCTATGAGCTAAAACTATAAAACTCTTAGAAAAAAACATGGGAGAAAGCTTCATAACATCAGATCAGGCAATGATTTCTTGGACATGATACTAAAAACACAGGCAACAAAAGAAAAAAGTAGATAAATCTGACATCATCAAAATATAAAAATCTGTGCAGCAATGGTATCAACCGAGTGAAAAGACAATCCATAGAATGGAAGAAAATATTCGTAAATCATATATCTCAGCGGTCGGTCCCCAACCTTTTTGGCACCAGGGACTGGTTTCGTGGAAGACAGTTTTTCCACAGACTGGGGTGGGGGTCAGGGGGGATGGCTGTGGGATGATTCAAGTGTGTTATGTTTATTGTGCCCTTTATTTCTATTATTATTACACTGTAATATATAATGAAATAATTATACACCTCACCATAATGCTGACAGGAGGCGGAGCTCAGGCGGTAATGCGAGCAATGTGGAGCGGCTGTAAATACAGATGAAGCTTCACTCTCTGGCCTGCCACTCACCTCCCGCTGTGCAGCCCGGTTCCTAACAGGCCACGGACTGGTACTGGTCCGGGGGTTGGGGACCCCTGATATATCTGATAAGGAGTTAACACCCTGAATATATAAAGACTGCTACAACTCAACAACAAAAAAAACGCAAGTAATCCTATTAAAACATAGGCAAAGGACTTGAATAGACATTTCTCCAAGTAAGATATACAAATGGCCAATAAGCACATGAAAAGATATTCAACATCATCCATTATTAAGGAAATGCAAATCAAACCACAATGAGATACTACTTCAAACCTTTTAGGATAGCTATTAGCAAAAGCAGAAAATAAGTGTTGGCAAGGTGTAGAGAAATTGGAGCCCTTGTGCATTGCTTATGGAAATGTAAAATGGGGCAACCATTATAGAAGAAAGTATGCAGTTCCTCAAAAAATTAAACATAGAACTACCGTACGTACAATCCAGCAATTCCACTGCTGGGTGTATAACCAAAAGAATTGAAAGCAGAGACTTGAACAGATATTGTACCCCACGTTCATAACAGCATTATTCACAATAGCCAAAAAGTGGAAACAACCCGTGTCCACCAATGGATGAATGGATAAATAAAATGTGGTATATACATACAATGGAATATTATTCAGCCTTAATAAGAAAGAAAGTTCTGACACATGCTACAACCTTGAACAGCCATGTTTGAACCGCTATACTAAGTGAAATGAGTCACAAAAGGACAAATTGTTTGATTCCACTTATATGAGATACCTAGAGTATTCAAATTCATAGAGACAGAAGGTGGAATGGTGGTTGCCAAGGGCTGAGGGAAGAGGGGAATGGGAAGTTATTTTTTAATGTCTATGGAGTTTCAGTTTGGGAAGATGAAAAAGTTCTGGAGATGGATGGTAGTGATGGTTGCACAACAATGTGAACATACTTAATGCCACTCAGCTGCACATTTAAAACGGTTAAAATGGTAAATTATGTTATGTATTTTTCGTTCCCCAAAGCTTTAAAAAATACAGCAGGACTGGCTTGATGCATTTTGGAGAATTGTGAGGACAACATAGGCTGTTCTTTAAAGCATAAATAATGGGACACCTAGTAGGGGCTCCTTCCCTTCCCAAATTAGATTATCAGCTGTACCCAGGAATCAATCTCTTAAACAGAGGGAAACTCTGCAGCAATATTAAACTAGATTATAATGATGATTTGTTTCCTGTATGCATTCCTATTAGCCTTGCCTTCCTTGCCGAAAGTTTTGCCTTAGACACACACACACACACACCACACCATCCTTAAAACATTAAAACCTCAAAAAGAGGACAGAAAAAAAAAAAAAAGCCTAGAAAAGCAACAGGAGGCAGCATCACACCCTCAGAGCTACTGGTTTCACTCGGGATGGTCCGTTTTAGCTTCCAAGAGCTACCGCGCACCGCTGCTGTTGTGTCGCTAAGCTTATAATCATCCACAAACGCGCGACTGGATTAGAATGATTTCTAGCTTCTGAGATTCTACGTCTAAGCAACGCAGACTTGGTGTGTCCTTCAACTGGCAAGGGAGCAGTCACAGCTCACGACCCGTCTTTGGCTCCCAAGGCCCCAAAAGCACAGCGCTCCCGTCTCCCTCGTCTCGCCCTTCTTCCCTTCCACCTCCTCTCTCTTTCCTCTTTCGTTCTTTCAAGTGATGAGCTCGCGCAACCACAAACCCACTCACACAAACAAGGCATCCCTCTTTAGAAAACTTTTAAAGAGGCGAGAATCAGGGAGGACCTGGAAGCGGGGTGGACCCTCCAACTCCTCCCTCGCAACCCGTTAAGAACAGCCCACCGCCGGCGCCCGGGCTCCCCGGACGGGCCGGGACCGCGGCCGGTGCCCCGTCCCCAGCGGGAACAACCTCCCCACTGTTCCCGCCCGGAGCGGGTGCCAGCCGCCAGCCGCGCCCCGGCAGCCCGGCGGGCCGGGGTCGTATCGGGTCACCGCGCGGGCGTGCGCCTGGCCGTGGGGCCGGCCTTTGGGCCACAGGAGAGCCCGCCCAGGCCCGGCCCCGCCTCGCCTCGCCCGCCCGCCCGCTCGCCGGCCCGGGCCCTTGACTCCGGCGCCCGCCGCGCTCGCCACCGCACGCCTCCACCCGCGCGGCTCGCTAGCACTCACCGTACTCGCGCCCTCGCCGGCAGCTGCAGCCATGGGTCCCCGAGGCGCACGCGCCTCAGCGCTGAGGCTGCTCGCGCTGGGCGCGCTGCTGTGGCCCGCGGCAGGCGGCTGGGAGCTCACCATACTGCACACCAACGACGTGCACAGCCGGCTGGAGCAGACGAGCGAGGACTCGAGCAAGTGCGTCAACGCCAGCCGCTGCGTGGGCGGCGTGGCACGGCTCGCCACCAAGGTGCGCCAGATTCGCCGCGCCGAGCCCCACGTGCTGCTGCTCGACGCCGGCGACCAGTACCAGGGTACCATCTGGTTCACCGTGTACAAGGGCGTCGAGGTGGCGCACTTCATGAACGCCCTGGGCTACGATGCCATGGTAAGACGGCGAGCCCGGGAAGCTCGGGAGCCCCCTGGGTAGAGTCCCCGGACCGAGAGAGAGAAGCCGGGGTGGAGGAGCCGCCGACGGCGAGGCACGGGTGGCGAGCTGGAACCGGGGCGCAGAGCGCTGTGGGGAGAAAGCGAGACTCCCCGTAAGTGTGCCAGGTGGACGCAGACATAGACGTCCCTTGGCCGATTCGTCTTAAACGGACTAATGTTGCAGCACCCTCACCGTGAGATGGGGCATTTCGAGGAGCGGGTCCCAGCCCTGCCAGTGAGGGCGTTCCGCTGGGGTGCGTGGGACCCCAGTTATCCAGTGCCTGGGACCGAGGCAGACTCGTCACGAACCTCTCATTTACTGCTCGGTCTTTCGAAGAATGCTTTATCTCGATTTACCAATAATTGGAAGTGAAACTAACTCAGGGTCAAAGAGGTTGAGTGCATTATCCAGGTCACCCAGCTCCAGAATAGGGAGACAGATTAAGAATGGACTCCAGAGCCCTTTGACCCCGCAGCTTAAGCATATTTAAGCTGGCAGCCTTGGGGAAAAGGCTGGGCACCTTCTGTGTGCAATTGACTTTCTCTCTGCCTCAGTTCCTGCCTCTATAATACGGGGGTAATAATTCTATCTACTTCAAAGGATTGCCTGGCACATAGTATGGCCTCTTTAAATGTTAGTTCTTATTATTACCAGACCCTGCTGTAGAGGTTTAAACACAGAAAGAAACTTCCAGAGGAGGCCAAAATGCTGAAAACACTGGGTTTCAAAGGATTGCAGTAAAACCAGTTTAGCAGAAGAGATTTAGGAAGAGAGTCCAACTTAAGAGATGAGAGGCTCTTAAAACATGTGCAAGAGTTTAAGTCCAAGTTCCCCAGTGCTCTGTTAAAGGTGATGCCTTATTTGTTAGACTGAATTCTAGAAAAGGAGCAGAGAGGAGTTACACAGTAATAAATAGGTATGACTTTTGTAAGTCAAACCAGCACCAAGTTTAACCCTGTGTAAAATCCTAGAGTAAAGGGATTCCGTGGAGAAACTGGGGGCAAGAAATCCTAGGAGCTTTAGAAGAAGAACAGAGCAGGGGTCCAGGGAAATCTGTGAAGTCCATGTGTGTGCATCTGGAAGGCAGGGAGAGGTATGGTACAGGCTGGAATACAGAGGGCTAATGGCACACTTTGTATCAGAAGAGCACAGAGGTCAGCAAAGCACAGTGCTGTATTTCCCCCCCCCCCCCTGGAAACTTGGAGAGAGGAGGACAGGAAAAGATAAGAGGGTAGAGTTGTTTTGTTTGGGGAGTTTTTTCCAAGAAAGCCCATTGTAGAGAGATGAGAGAAGGGCAGAGAGCTCTCCTCTCCATTCTGATCGTTGGTTTTAAGGTTATCAGGGATGCTCAAAGCAGCAGCAATACAAAGGGACCCCTGAGCCCCAGAGTTTATCTGGGGAGCTCGCCAGCATCTGGACTCCACCAAAGAATCGTGGGTCTCAATAATTCCGTATGTGGCCTCTTAGCGTTCTTATCTCCGCAGCTCAACCTGCCTGATGCTTTGCCCTAAGGTAACAACAGAATAAATATTTATAAAATTGACTTGTTACTAGCCTACGTTGCCATTTCCTCTGAGGAAGAATAAACCTTACGTAAGTTTGTTTTGATTTCATGTATAAACCACAACTTTCTAAACTTTTCTTTTTGTGACACTCTTTTCTCCACAGTTGTGTAGACTCTTTTTGGTGAAAAAAAGATGGATAATTCTTAGTTTTCCTGAATAATAATGTTTTTCTCTTTAAGTCAAATTAAGCTCACGGTGTTAGTCATCATATCAAGTGTTTGTGACAGGATGCTGGGTAAAGCCGAAGCAGTCTGCTGCAAGTTACAGCCCATCACCACCGGGACCTTTTAGAATACTTTCTATTGGATGGAATTACTTTCTTTTCAATTTCACTAAGAATAATTGGACTGGGGCCTGAGGAAAACTGGGCAGCTTATATAATGTTGGCAGGGGGTAAGGAGGGGGAGGAGGGTCAACAGCCGGGGTCCTGATAGCATCTTATTAGACTTACTCTGTGCAGTTCTGGGGTTTGACAAACATGATTTGACCTGCATAAAATCCTAGTTCTCGTGTTGCTTTAACAAAGCTCTGCCGTGTTCTGGGTTTACAGAGGTTTTTCACTGTCATTTTGCTTATACTGCTCTTGGGGAATTTATCGCTGTTCTGCTGTTAATGTTCCTCCCACGCCCACCCACCTGCCGCTACATCTTGACTCCCAGGAAGCTGGAGATTTAGATCAGGGTGGAAAACAGTTGTGCAGGGGCATCTCCAGTTTTCTAGAAACTGGACCTGGTTCGAGGAGCCACATCTAAGGATGCGTGGGTCTGGAGGGCAAAGAGGAAGCTACTAGAATCTAGCTTAACCTCAGGAGTTCCCTAGACCTCTGGACCCGCGTGTCCCAGGGAGAGAGCTGGAGGGGTTCTGATAGCTCTGGAGCCTAGGGCAAGCCTGGGGGAGACCCCTGGACCCAGCTGCCAGGCAGAAAACTCTAGAGGGAGAATGTCACAAGTCGCTAGTTGGTGTCGCTGTATTGGCAGAGGGACAGGAAGACAGCTCAGATACGCATCCGATGTGCATCACCATGTGAGTTTAGCACGTTGCTTTCTCTGAGCGTCCTGTTTCCAACTGCAAAACAGGAGGGACCACCCCTACCCAACGGTGTAGGAGTTTTGCAAGCGATACATGAGATAATAAATGTACTCAAAGAACCCGCTTTTAGTTTCATTGATTTTTGCTATTGTTTCCTTCATTTCTTTTTCATTTATTTCTGACCTGATCTTTATAATTTCTTTCCTTCTGCTGGCTTTGGGGTTTTTTTGTTCTTCTTTCTCTAATTGCTTTAGGTGCAAGGTTAGGTTGTTTATTCGAGATGTTTCCTGTTTCTTGAGGTAGGCTTGTATTGCTATAAACTTCCCTCTTAGCACTGCTTATGCTGCGTCCCATAGGTTTTGGGTCGTCGTATCTCCATTGTCATTTGTTTCTAGGTATTTTTTGATTTCCCCTTTGATTTCTTCAGTGATCACTTCGTTATTAAGTAGTGTATTGTGTAGCCTCCATGTGTTTGTATTGATAAACCATTAGCCAGACTCATCAAGAGAAACAGGGAGAAGACTCAAATCAATAGAATTAGAAATGAAAAAGGAGAAGTAACCACTGACACTGCAGAAATACAAAAGATCATGAGAGATTACTACAAGCAACTCTATGCCAATAAAATGGACAACCTGGAAGAAATGGACAGATTCTTAGAAATGCACAAACTGCCAAGACTGAACCAGGAAGAAATAGAAAATATGAACAGACCAATCACAAGCACTGAAATTGAAACTGTGATTAAAAACCTTCCAACAAACAAAAGCCCAGGACCAGATGGTTTCACAGGTGAATTCTATCAAACATTTAGAGAAGAGCTAACACCTATCCTTCTCAAACTCTTCCAAAATATTGCAGAGGGAGGAACACTCCCAAACTCATTCTACGAGGCCACCATCACCCTGATACCAAAACCAGACAAAGATGTCACAAAGAAAGAAAACTACAGGCCAATATCACTGATGAACATAGATGCAAAAATCCTCAACAAAATACTAGCAAACAGAATCCAACAGCACATTAAAAGGGTCATACACCATGATCAAGTGGGGTTTATCCCAGGAATGCAAGGATTCTTCAATATACGCAAATCAATCAATGTGATACACCATATTAACAAATTGAAGGAGAAAAACCATATGATCATCTCAATAGATGCAGAGAAAGCTTTCAACAAAATTCAACACCCATTTATGATAAAAGCCCTGCAGAAAGTAGGCATAGAGGGAACTTTCCTCAACATAATAAAGGCCATATATGACAAACCCACAGCCAACATTGTCCTCAATGGTGAAAAACTGAAACCATTTCCACTAAGATCAGGAACAAGACAAGGTTGCCCACTCTCACCACTATTATTCAACATAGTTTTGGAAGTGTTAGCCACAGCAATCAGAGAAGACAAAGAAATAAAAGGAATCCAAATCGGAAAAGAAGAAGTAAAGCTGTCACTATTTGCAGATGACATGATACTATACATAGAGAATCCTAAAGATGCTACCAGAAAACTCCTAGAGCTAATCAATGAATTTGGTAAAGTAGCAGGATACAAAATTAATGCACAGAAATCTCTTGCATTCCTATACACTAATGACGAAAAATCTGAAAGTGAAATTAAGAAAACACTCCCGTTTACCATTGCAACAAAAAGAATAAAATATCTAGGAATAAACCTACCTAAGGAGACAAAAGACCTGTATGCAGAAAATTATAAGACACTGATGAAAGAAATTAAAGATGATACAAATAGATGGAGAGATATACCATGTTCCTGGATTGGAAGAATCAACATTGTGAAAATGACTCTACTACCCAAAGCAATCTACAGATTCAATGCAATCCCTATCAAACTACCACTGGCATTTTTCACAGAACTAGAACAAAAAATCTCACAATTTGTATGGAAACACAAAAGACCCCGAATAGCCAAAGCAATCTTGAGAACGAAAAATGGAGCTGGAGGAATCAGACTCCCTGACTTCAGACTATATTACAAAGCTTCAGTAATCAAGACAGTTTGGTACTGGCACAAAAACAGAAATATAGATCAATGGAACAGGATAGAAAGCCCAGAGATAAACCCACGCACATATGGTCACCTTATCTTTGATAAAGGAGGCAAGAATATACAGTGGAGAAAAGACAGCCTCTTCAATAAGTGGTGCTGGGAAAATTGGACAGATAACATGTACAAGTATGAAATTAGAACACTCCCTGACACCATGCACAAAAATAAACTCAAAATGGATTAAAGACCTAAGTGTAAGGCCAGACACTATCAAACTCTTAGAGGAAAACATAGGCAGAACACTCTATGACATACATCACAGCAAGATTCTTTTTGACCCAGCTCCCAGAGAAATGGAAATAAGAACACAAATAAACAAATGGGACCTAATGAAACTTAAAAGCTTTTGCACAGCAAAGGAAACCATAAACAAGACCAAAAGACAACCCTCAGAATGGGAGAAAATATTTGCAAATGAAGCAACCGACAAAGGATTAATCTCCAAGATTTACAAGCAGCTCATGCAGCTCAATAACAAAAAAACGAACAACCCAATCCAAAAATGGGCAGAAGACCTAAATAGACATTTCTCCAAAGAAGATATACAGATGGCCTACAGACACATGAAAGAATGCTCAACATCATTAATCATTAGAGAAATGCAAATCAAAACTACAATGAGATATCATCTCACACCGGTCAGAATGGCCATCATCAAAAAATCTAGAAACAATAAATGCTGGAGAGGGTGTGGAGGAAAGGGAACACTCTTGCACTGTTGGTGGGAATGTAAACTGATACAGCCACTATGGAGAACAGTATGGAGGTTCCTTAAAAAACTACAAATAGAACTACCATACGACCCAGCAATCCCACTACTGGGCATATACCCTGAGAAAACCATAGGTCAAAAAGAGTCATGTACCAAAATGTTCATTGCAGCTCTATTTACAATAACCAGGACATGGAAGCAACCTAAATGTCCATCGACAGATGAATGGATAAAGAAGATGTGGCACATATATACAATGGAATATTACTCAGCCATAAAAAGAAATGAAATGGAGGTATTTGTAATGAGGTGGATGGAGTTAGAGTCTGTCATACAGAGTGAAGTAAGTCAGAAAGAGAAAAACAAATACAGTATGCTAACACATATATACGGAATCTAAGGGAAAAAAAAAAAAAGCCATGAAGAACCTAGTGGCAAGACGGGAATAAAGACACAGACCTACTAGAGAATGGACTTGAGGATATGGGGAGGGGGTGGGGTGAGATGTGACAGGGTAAGAGAGTGTCATGGACATATATACACTACCAAATGTAAAATAGATAGCTAGTGGGAAGCAGCCACATAACACAGGGAGATCAGCTCGGTGCTTTGTGACCACCTAGAGGGGTGGGATGGGGAGGGTGGGAGGGAGGGAGATGCAAGAGGGAAGAGATATGGGAACATATTGTATGTGTATAACTGATTCACTTTGTTATAAAGCAGAAGCTAACACACCATTGTAAGGCAATTATACTTCAATAAAGATGTTTAAAAAATAAATAAATAAATAAATAAAATAAATGTAAAAATCCCTAGCACCCTCCTGGCTCAGAGTACTCAGTAAAGGTTAGCTCCATGTGCCCTGCCAAAAAAAGCAAAAGTTGTGAGGAATGGAGGTTTGAGTTTTCAGCTCTCAGTTTATCTGATTCTGACTGCCCCGCACAACCTACCACCCTCCTCCAGCCCCTCCACCATCTCTTCTAAGTCCCATTGTCTGAACTAATTTTTTTTTACCTTTTTAAAAAAATTTGTATTTAAAAAAATTATTTTTAAATGCTAATCACGTAACACCATGTAGCAGTTTGTATTTGCAAGGCTCACCCGAGGTTTGATTATTATTTTTTTTGGACTGAGCTATTCTTTTTTTTTTTTTTTTTTAAACATCTTTATTGGAGTATAATTGCTTTACAATGGTGTGTTAGTTTCTGCTTTATAACAAAGTGAATCAGTTATACATATGTTCCCATATCTCTTCCCTCTTGCGTCTCCCTCCCTCCCACCCTCCCGATCCCACCCCTCTAGGTGGTCACAAAGCACCGAGCTGATCTCCCTGTGCTATGTGGCTGCTTCCCACTAGCTATCTATTTTACATTTGGTAGTGTATATATGTCCATGCCACTCTCTCACTTTGTCACAGCTTACCCCTCCCCCTCCCCATGAGCTATTCTTAATGTTTCCTCATCGAGCGGTGTCACTCCGTATCTACCCCATACGTACACTGTGCATTGTGCTCCATGGAGACCTCCACACATTTTAGCATCTGCTCCCCCAGGATGGGTTTGGAGATCGCACACATCGTGCTGCAGTTCCACAAATGTGCTGCCCCAAACAGCCTCCTGCAGGTCCCGCCTGGGAGGATTTCTTTGGGATCCATACCCAAGGGCAGCATTGCTGGCCACAGCGACTGTACTGTAAGGACCGCCAGATTGCTTTCCTGGAGCCCTCTACTCACCACACCCACCCCCAGGCAGATGCGACCCCCGCATCCTTACCCCCGCTTTGCATCATTCTCCAGCTTTCCAGGAGGTGTAAAATGACATCTCATTGTTTGATCTTGTATTTTTCTAATAACTAGTGAATTTGATATGTTTGTTAACTTTGAGGGTTTCCTCTTCCCTAATTGCATGTTCACATACTTTGCTCTTTTTTTAAAAATTAGGTTTGCTCTATTTTTCCTGATTTTCAGGAATTCTAAGTGTTGATCTGTAATCAATTTTAGACATTGCAAATATCTTCTATTTAGGTTTAGTAATTTTGTCCGTAGTGTCTTTTCATTGATCAGAAATCCTCCACTTGGTATATATCAAATTAATTTTTGTTTTGTGTGTGTGTGTGTGTGTGTGTGTGTGTGTGTGTGTGGTTTGTGCTTTTGAAAGTTTACACAAGACTTTGTTCATTTGGAGCTTGTCATCCCCAGCGCTCGTCCCCGGAATTCAGAGATGGGTACCGTTCTCTCTGCCTTTGAGAGATAATGAATCTATAATCTGGGGCTATGCCATTCAGCAGTCTGGGTCATCAGTTCCTCATCTGTAAAATCTGAGATTCCTCACATCTCTAAACCAATGGTGTCCTAAGAAATGTTTTGATTCCATTTTTTAAAATTTATTTTATTTATTTATTTTTTTGTTTATTTATTTATTTTTGGCTGTGTTGGGTCTTCATTGACCCGCGTGAGCTTCTCTCTATTTATTTTCTTTTTTAAACAAATTTTTTTTGGCTGCGTCGGGTCTTTGTCACGGTGCACAGGCTTCTCTGTAGTTGTGGTGCACGGGCTTCTCTCTAGTTGTGGCGTGTGGGATTTCTCTTTCTAGTTGTGGCGCACGGGCTCCAGGGTGCATGGACTCTGTAGTTTGTGGCACACAGGCTCTCTAGTTGAGGCGTGCAGGCTCAGAAGTTGTGGTGCGCAGGCTTCGTTGCCCCGCGGCACATGGGATCTTAGTTCCCTGCCCAGGGATCGAACCCGCGACCCCTGCATTGGAAAGCAGATTCTTTATCACTGGACCACCAGGGAAGTCCCTTGATTCCATTTTGATTTAGTGAAGGGGCAGGAGGATGAGGCACAGGTGCAGAGGCAGGAATCTGCAAGATGGATCAGCCCGGACCAGAGCAAGGTGGCAGGAATCAGGGGAGATGAGATTGTGTATGGTTTACAGGCCACCCTGAAAAGTGTGGGCTCTGCTTTGTTGTCATGGGGAGCCACTGGAGGTTTCCGAGTAGAGGGACTGTGGTTAATAAAAAATAAATATTTTGTCTTTGTCTGCAGTTCCTGGCACATAGCTCCCCAAACTCTTGAGGATGAGTGATGAGTGTCCTTTGTATGCTAATGAGGTGATTGATAGCTGGGAACCCCTAGGCAGCTTCAGAATGAGGGCTGGTGGCCAGAAAGACCAAGCCAGGATTAGAGGGTAGGAACTTTCAACCTCTGGGGAGGGGAGGGGGCCCGGAGATTGAACTAATCACCAGTTGTCAGTGATTTAATCAATCATGTCAGTGTGATGAAAGCTCCATAAAAATTCCTAAATGGTGAACACATTGAGGTGCCGGGAGTGTGGTGTGCTCAAAGAGGCCGCGTGCACCCCTCTACTTGTACATCTTGTACCATGCATGTCTTCCATTTGGCTGTTCTTGAGTTGTATCCTTTAAAATACACCAGTAACAGTAACCAAAGCACTTTCCTGTGTTCTGTGAGTGGTTCTAGCAAATTATCAAGCCTGTGGAGGGGCTTGTGGGAATCCCTGACTTATAGCTGATGGGTCAGAAGTACAAGTGACCCAAGACTTGCAGCTGGCATCTGAAGGGGCAGGCTTGTGACTCTGAGCCCGGGATTTGTGATCTGATGCTCACTCCAGGTAGACAGTGTCAAAATGGAATTGAATTGTTGGACACCCAGTTGGTAACCGTAGAGAACTAGAGAACTGGTTGATGTGAGAAGACACCTCCCGGCAACAGAAGGAAATCCTAGTTTTGGAAGATGAGCAGAAATGGATGGGAGGGCGAAGATTCCAGAGAAGAGGAGGGGAGAAGGGGCTGGGCAGTGGTCTAGGTGGGAGATGATGGGGCCTGAATGCAACCGGGCAAAGTGCTCATGTGCCCACGGCACAGAAAGCCAAACTCTGACAGCAGGAGTTTGCGTCAAAGTCAGGGTTTATTGCAGGGCGCCAAGCAAGGGACTGGGAAATGAGCCTCAGATCCACTCCAGATTAGTCTTTGAGTTAGGGGTGTTTTTAAAGGGGATGAACAAAGAAGCTGGGATTATTCATTGTCTTGTGACATGTCTTGTGACATTTCTTAATTGCGGTTTCTGGAGTCAGAATGTCTCCGGTTTAGGATTCTCTGCCCAGGTGGTCCATGGCTCCAGGGCCTGTTAGGAGAACAACCTGAGTTTGTACGTTAATGATGAAATCTACAACGGGCAATCTTCCTCCTCTGACTCTGGTTGATTACTGTTCAGTTAGCACGTGGTTGAGGTCACAGGGGACAAGAAAGGGAATAAAGTTTTGAACAGAGAGATTAATCATAAACTCAGTAAGGGAACTCGGTTTTAGGGGGACTCCGGTTCGGAACTACGGTGACGGGGAAAGAAAGGCTGAAGCCACCGGGACCAGTGTCAGTAGGCAGGCAGTGTGGCACAGGGCTGTGAGGGTGAACTCGGGGTGACTGTCTGGGATCAGGTCCCCCTTCTACCACTTAAAATCTATGGGCTGTGAGCAGGTTCTTGGATCTCGTGGAGCCTTCCTTTCTGCAGGAGTAAGGTGGGTGTGATGGCGGTCTTCCCCCCATAGATTGCTGTGGGGTTTAAAGGAGATGATAATGCATGGAAAGTTCTTTGCACGGTGCTGGCCACGGTCACCTTCTGTCGGCAGCAGTGGCTCAGGAGAGGTTATAATCAAAAGGTGACTAAGAGGGTTCAAGCCGCGGACACGGGGAGAGTCAGCAGTGTTTAACACTGCACCTCAGGAGTACAGAGGTGTAGTAAGCTTACCCCCTAACAGCTGAAGCCTGTTATTTCCAGCTAAAGGCGTTTCCTGAACTTACTGGACATGCTTGTCCCCTGTAGGGCTGTGGCAGACAGAAGCGGTGGAAAGAGATCTGGGCAGGACCTCAGGACACCCAGGTTTTACTTCTTGGCTTTTGCAGGTCATTATCTATGTGGGTGTGGGCAGCAGATTCCTCCACTATGAAACAGGGCATTTGGAGAGGGTGGTCTGCCCATGTCATTTCTCAGCGCCTCAGCCCCTGCCCGGCGTCTGTCTTGCTTCTAATCTGCCAACATAGCCCGGTTTGTGCTGGGACTGAATTTTACACACAAGTCTAAGTTTGCCTGACAACGCTCTTACTTCCCCTTCACAGTCCCTTTCATGGCAGCTGTTTCCTTGTGGAGGGATGGCTTGGGTCTTCTCCCAGGTACCTGCAGGTGGCCCCTGCTTCCAGACAAACAGGTTCCCAGGATTTTGGATGGAGGGTTACCTTCTTCGTAATAGAAAGTGGTGGCCAAAATGGGAGAATGATGAGCCCAGGTTCAAGGCCTGTTGTCTTTGAGGTTCTTTTATTCATTCGGTCCACAAACATTCACTAGGCACTAGCCTGTGCCAGGCTCTGTGCTAAGTGCTTCGGGCAGTGAACAAGACCTGCCAGGGTGAAACTTACTGTTCAGTGGAGGGGACCATGCCCGTCTGAGCCCTTCTTAACCACATAAAGAGGCTAGGTAGGACCTATGAAGGGGGTGAGGGGGGAGGAGCAAAGCAAAGCAAAAATGACTGAAATTCTAATACCTGTGCAAAGGGATTCTCCAACTAAACATCTTGTCTGCAGAAGACAATGCTCGGGTACCATATATGCCCAAATCAACAGTGGGCATGTTTCCCCTCCTCCCCAGAAAACCAATCCCTAAGCAAAGAGAAGTCACCTTCTATTCAAGTGCTTCATTACAAAGCCTCTCGTATCGAGGAAACTAAATGACTTTATCTTCAATAACAAAGCAGATGTTCTGGGAAGACAGACTAGCCTTGCTGGTTTGGGAAGCTTGGAAGAGATATCTAATGGCAGTGGGGTTTTTGTTGTTCTCTTTTTAAAAGCAAAGAAAGTTGGTAGTTATTCCTAGAGCTCAGACCTCAGAAGTTGTGCGTGTGTAGTGGGTTGTGGATCCTCGGGCCTCAGTGATGTGAACAGTCACCCCCCGACCCCAACCCTGTCCTGTGGCTGTGGTCCCGGACGTTATGCTTCCTCTGTTCCAGTCTGAGTTTCCACACCAGAGCTGGGCTGGGTGAGACCAGCCTCAGGCACGGAGAGGAGGAAGCAAAGGCAGCTTCTTAGCTCATCTTGTCCTAGCCATCTGTGTTTTCTTAACTGAAAAGGGGAAGGAACCAAACAAATCCCACAGCAGATTGACAGCTTTCCCCACTTCACTCACAGATACCTCTGAATGCTGTGTCAGCTCCCTCCCTGGCTGTGTTCTTCAGCTGTGAAACCAGAACCTGAAAATGCTCTTGACACTTCTTTTCCCTCACCTGAATAGTTGGTTCTACGTAGAATCCAAACATTGGCTGGAGCCTTCTAGCTGCTCCGAGATGTAGTTAAACCTGCCTGGAACCCAATTAGTTGAGCAGGTAATTCTAAAGGTAACAATGGTATGGGTATTTTGCATGTACAGAGAGCTTCTATGGCAAATGTGAAATGCTGTCTGTTCAGTACTTGTTTGTTCAGTCATTCATTCAGCAAACATTGAGGTGCAGGTAAGCTGGATTAAGCCCGGGGATCTTTTCTGCTATTCAATCAGATGCCACATTCACCTGCCAGGGCCTAAAACTGGGGGTGTGGAGTGCAACCCAACCCCAGAAGTGGCCACAGCGCCAGAAATGTACCACCCAAAGCAGACCTATCTTGTGATCCTCCCCACTTACGGTTGTTGCTGAGTCTCCCTGAGTGATTGGCAGCTGAGCCCTGTTGTGTGATAGACCAGATTCTCCCCTAACCCTTAAATGAGAGGGTTTCCTGCAGACTCCTTCATGGGACGAGCTAGTGTCTAAATGACTAACTAAATTCACGTGTTGCAAATTTCTGACATATGGCTTCTTGACCTTATCACAATTGAGTTCTGCGGATTAACACAGAAATTCTTTTCTTCTGTGTAATGCATCCTGCACTGCTCTTAAATCAATGCTTCTTTCCTTCGTCTTTCTTCCACCTGGATTTAAGCCTCTTGTCTTCACTTGGAACATTTTTGACTATCTCAGCCCTCATGTCTTCATCCCCTCATTTGTTAATATAGCTGACGTCATTTGCCTGGGAGCGTCCCCTGACCAGGTGAAGCTCACACCTAGAGCCCTGTCCATCTTTAACTGGCAGGGCGGGCCTGCGTCTTTGCCAGGCTCTCTCACACACGTCCCCGTCTGTGGTTCCCACTTGCTTTATGGATGCATGGATGGATGTGTTTATGTCACGCTCTCTCCCTGTCTGCCCTACCCTTCCTGAGGACAAGGACCAGGGCCGTGTTGCTTGGCACTGTAGAAACCTGGAAGAAACCAGCGGGTTGTTGAATGATACTCATCCCTTCCAGATGCTTGTATTTTTTTTTTTTATAGTTTTATTTATTTATTTATTTATTTCATTTTTGGTTGCATTGAGTCTTCGTTTCTCTGCGAGGGCTTTCTCTAGTTGCAGCAAGTAGAGGCCACTCTTCATCGCGGTGCGCGGGCCTCTCGCTATCGCGGCCTCTCTTGTTGCGGAGCACAGGCTCCAGACACGCAGGCTCAGTAATTGTGGCTCACGGGCCTAGTTGCTCCGCGGTGTGTGGGATCTTCCCAGACCAGGGCTCGAACCCATGTCCCCTGCACTGGCAGGCAGATTCTCAACCACTGCGCCACCAGGGAATCCTGCTTGTATTTTTTTATATTCTTTTCCATTATGGTTTTTCATAGGATACTGAACATAGTTCTCTGTGCCATATAGTAGGACCTTGCTGCTTAGCCATTCTGTATATAATAACTGTATTTTTTATTTCTTTATAATTTTTATTGAAGTATAGTTGATTTACAATGTAGTGTTCATTACTGCTGTACAACAAAGGGATTCAGTTGTACATGTATATATACATTCTTTTCTTTATATATTCTTTTCTAATTTTTTTTAAATTTTTTTTTTTGCTGCCCCGTGTAGCATGTGGGATCCTAGTTCCCCGACCAGGGATCAAACCCGCGCCCCCTGCATTGGAAGCACGGAGTGCTAACCACTGGACCACCAGGGAAGTCCCTATATATTCTTTCACATCATGGTTTACAGGCGCTTGTATTAGCGGCAGTTTGGCAGAATAGTTAAGGTCCCGGATGCTAAAGCCTCGCTTTGTTCAGACCCCAGCTCTGCTGCTTGCTAGCTGTGGAAGCCCCGTGCCTTAGTTTTCCCATCTCTATAAAGGACAAATAATAGCACCTACCTCATAGCATTGTAAGAATTGAATGAGTTCATGTGTGAACAGGGCTTGGCCATGTGGCATGAAAGTCTTAACTATTAGTATTTCTTTTTGTCATTTTTTTGTTTTTAACATTTTTTCTCTTTCTTGAAATTTCCTCATGTCAAATTCACTGGTAATTTTCAGTTCTTTGTAGACAAAACTGGGGCTATGAAATGTCCCCTTTCTAATTCAGATACCCTATAGGTATCCTTTGATAGACCAAAGAGTTGATCCCCTTGGTAGATTTCCAATAGAAAGAGACTTCAAAAAGTTCCATTTTCTTGCCAACTGCCATCATGAAATCTGTACAACGTTCACATGTGCACGCACAAGACACTGAACAGTTCAGAAAACTTTGTTTAAAAATCTATTCACCAACAAGTGCCAATAAGATATTAGTGGAAATATAAATTAAAACACAGGAGGGACTTCCCTGGTGGCACGGTGGTGGGAAGCAGCCGCATAGCACAGGGAGATCAGCTCGGTGATTTGTGACCACCTAGAGGGGTGGGATAGGGAGGGTGGGAGAGAGACGCAAGAGGGAGGAGATATGGGGATATATGTATATGTATAGCTGATTCACTTTGTTATAAAGCAGAAACTAATTGTAAAGCACACAATTGTAAAGCAATTATACTCCAATAAAGATGTTAAAAGAAAAAAAAAGAATCCGCATGCTAATGCAGGGGACATGGGTTCGATCCCTGGTCCGGGAAGATCCCACATGCCGCGGAGCAACTAAGCCTGTGCGTCACAACTACTGAGCCTGTGCTCTAGAGCCCACGAGCCACAACTACTGAGCCTGTACGCCACAACTACTGAGCCCACGACTACTGAGCCTGGGCTCCGCATCAAGAGAAGCCACCGCAAGGAGAAGCCGGCATCACAACGAAGAGTAGCCCCCCCTCGCCGCAACTAGAGAAAGCCCGCGCGCAGGAACGAAGATCCAACACAGCCCAAAATTAATTAATTAATTAATTAAAAAAGAACATACACAGGAAATGAAATAAGAGGACCAGGCGGTGAATTGTGAAGCAGTTGGCTAAGCTTCCAAGCTTACTGTCTGGTTCACCTGCTTCCAAGCAATTTGGTTTCTCTTGTTTTAAAACTAAGTATCACTTAACTACTATTTACCAAGTGTTTTTATATCCTGCCTTCTTCTGAAAAGTTTCAGCGGCTCACTTACCAAATCATAGGTGAAAATGGAGCCCATTTGAAAGAAGCAGGTGGTTTTACTATCCGTTCAGTAAACACCTGCTGGGCGCTGTTGCCAGGCGCTCATCTGACATCACCAAGGACGCTGGGACAGTCAACACCACTCCTGCCTCCGGGAGAAAGATGTGTGAACAGGCAGCGGCAGCGAGGCGTGACGGATGTGGCAGGAGGGCTATCTGCGGTCATGGCGCCACGGAAGGCTTCTCACGGAGCTCACACTTGAGCTGCATCTAAGGCAGCTCATTGCATGCAGGTGGATTAGTGTTCCTGGAACTGAGGGCACCTGGTCTGGCAGAAAAAACACGACAGCTCAGGGAGATCAGGGAGGGGCTCGCTCATAAGGCGTCCGAGGAGGCAGGACTGGGATTTCGGCGGGCAGTGGGGAGTCTCGCAGAGACTCACAGCGGCGCTGGAAGCAGTCGGGTGGGTGTTTGGGGACGCGCGTTCTGGGGGCCCGCGGGGTGTGGTCGAGAGGTGTGTGAGCCTGGCGACCAGAGACCGGCTCAGAGACTCTGGAAAGGTCTGGGTGAAGAGCGAAGAGGCAGAGTGGGGCATTGGGAGCGCAGAGAGGAGGGGACCCCTGGAGGGGGCGGTGCAGGAGCAACGGGGCTTGGTGGCTGGTTGGTCGTGAGGGGAAGGGAGGGTTGCAGTGCTTCTCCAGGAGTTTCTCTGAGGTTGTGGAGACTCTTTCCCAACACCTGGGATCACAGGCATCCTCACAAGTGTCTCCTTCACTTGTTTACTGAGGGTAAGTGTCCTGCTGGAGGTCCAGGGCCGGATAGGGGGGAGCGGGGAGCCATGGGGAGGGTGGGAAGGAGGGCAGTGAGCGCCAGGTCACTCCCAGGCAACTCCGTGGCGCGTCTGCTGCCTTGATTTTTGTAGGAAGAGTCAGCTGTGTGTAGGAGAAGGACATTTGATGGAGATTTTTCTGCTCATTCATTTATTCATGCTCTGCTCCAGGGACAGTGCTGGGTGATACGGGGACTCAGTGGGCAGTTGTGGGGTCTGCTAGGGCTGCCTGAGGGGACCATCGGAGCAGAGAAGGACAGCTAACTCAGGGAGGACCATGAGCGTTTGGGGAAGTCTTTCTTCCAGAAGGACCATCAGACTTCAGGAGCTAAGGCCATTAGTTGAATAAGGTAGTAAAGGCCTGGCATGGGAAAGGAATGTTCTATCTCCCTATCTATGTATCAATCGATCATCTTTTATCTATCGTATACAGAGAGACAAAGATCAGCGAGAGCATGGAAAAGTACGAGTAGTCAGGATTTTCTTTCGAGCGCTCACTCTGTACTAGGCCTTATGCGAAACCCATTACATCCAAGCATAGAGGTGAAGAAGGTTGGAGTCAAACAAAAGTGGCTCTGGTCCCAGCTCCACCGCTTACTAATCGTGTGACCTTGAACGACTGATTTAATGTCTGTAGAGCTCAGTTCTCCTCTGTAACATGAGGATAGTAATAATACCAACGTCACAGCACGAAACCAGGTTTGCTCTGCAAACTCACCTTGCATGGTGTGTGGCGAGTGCTTAGTAAATGCGGGCTCATTTTCATTACGACCTTTGTTTTATTCATTGACTGCTCTTCCGGAGGAAGCTGCAGTTTAGAAATGTGCCTGAATCACAGCTCGTTAGTGATGGCGCCAGGCCTGACTGCTGCCTGGGGGTGGGTGTCAGAGGGAGGCTGGACCAGACCTCAAAGAGCTCAGGACATTGAACTTTATCACAAAGGCAGTGGGGAGCCTCTGCGGGACCTTAAGGTAGGACCAACAAGTTCAGATTTGCATTTTAGAAAGATGATTCTGGCAGCAAGATGCATGCAGGATGGTTCAGAGAAGGCGATGGCGGCAGCTGGAGGCCCGGCTGGGAAGCTGTTGCAGTTCCCAGGAGGAGTGGCCAGGGCGCAGGCAGGTGGGAGCAATGGGGTGGGCTGAACCAGAGCATTTAGCCAAAGGGGAGGGATGCTGCTGGGAGGTGTGGGAGAGGGAGCGAGGGGGAGGGATTCAGCTGCCCTGGGGCTTCTGGCTGTACTGACTTGGGAGATGGTGGCACCTGGACCAAGATGGGAATCCCAGAGGCAGGGGCTTTGAACCGGGTGAGCTTGGGGTGCCTGTGAGACCCTGGAGGGCAATGTCCACGTGGCAGCCGGACAGACAGATGCAGAGTCAGGAGAAAAGACAGGGCAGCAGATGTTCAGTTTGGAGTGGAAGGTGTGAGTGCCAGGGAGATCGTTCAGGCACCCGTGCACCGCTCCAAGCATCCGGATCAGGGCTCCTCTCCCCGCGGGGCAGAGAGGGGAAAAGGCAGCCAAGGTCACCACTTTCAGGGCATTACACTCAAGTCCAAGGAGGAGACACCAAGCAAGACAAATAAAGGAAAACTAACTTCAGCTGTTGCTGAGTGCTAGCAATATAATGGTAAAGTGTAAGGCGGCTGACTTATTGGATAATCTCTCATGAAGAGCTGTAGGAACATTCATTTTTTAAAAAAACTTTACAGCTAAGCAAGATAGTTATTGTAACCTCATAAGGCAGACTTATTTCACCATAGAAAAAAAACATAATGTTCTAAGAATAGAAGAGAAAAAGGCAATTACCCAAGATTGGGAGAACCTTTAACTCGGTCAGCCTTTAAGAAGGAAGCAATTAGGTTAGAGGAAGAAGTAAAAATGAGCAGATACTCAGAGATGGAGGAAAAGGCAAGTTCAGAAATTCTGAGTTCGGTCGGGGAGACAGGCACATGGGAACATGAAGACACTGTGCTGCTTTCTCCGTGGAAACACAGTGCACGTGAGGACACGACGCGCATGGCCCTTTGAGCCCAGGTACCCAGGGGGCACCTGCCAGGCAGGTGAGGGGCTCCAGGGCTGAGCAGGGTGGAGGTGGTAGGACGCAGTGGCTCAGGGAGCCCTGCACGCGGGGAGGACCCCACGGGCATGCAGAGCGCGCCGCTGCAGAGGGGAGCGTGGAGGAAGGAGAAGGGCGGGGCAGTAAGAGAATATGGGGGGGGTTCATTTACACAGAGGGGTCACCAGCCAGCACTTCCAGGCCTGTTCCCAGATGACCCTCAAAGTGGAGCAAAATCGGGTGTGGTGTTGAGAAAGTTTGAGACTCACTGGTTTAAGTACTAAGTTAGCAAATCAGCCTTGGCAGCCAGAGCAGGTGGGTGCTTGCCCCCAGGAGGTGGGCTTCTTCCGGGAGGCCCGTGGACAAGGGGGCGGAAGGCCTTTGAGGAGGTGGCTGGCATGTTGTGTTTTGTTAGCATCACCCCAGGGGAAGCTGCCAGACGTCAAAGTGGTCATCTTGCCCCCTATAGCCAGTCCCAGAACAGTGAGGAAAGGGAACGAGGGAAGCAGGTGGGAGCAAGGGTTGTGTTAAACTGTGCCAGGCCCTCCCAAAGCCCCGGCTCTGAGCCCATACAGACTCTTGACCTGTGCCAGATCTGGGAGTGGCAGGACAGTGGACGCCCAGCCAGGTCTCTAGGTGACTCCTACGCATGTTGATGCCACCTTCAGCAGGTGGTGCGGGCCCTGGGGAGCAGTTTTCAAACCAGCCTGATGATCTGGATGCCCCTGGGCCCTACCCCGGGGCCCCAGAATAAAGTCTCTGAGCCTTAGGAGGGCAGCGGTCATGCAGGCGGCTTCCTAGGGCTCTGCCAGGTTTGGGAGCCCTGTGCCAGGGTAACTGTTCTTTGGCCACACCGCGTGGCTCGCAGGGTCTTAGTTCCCCGACCAGGGATTGAACCCTCATCCTCAGCAGTGAAAGCACGGAGTCCTAACCACTGGACCGCCAGGGAATTCCCCAAGGTAATGTTCTTTAAAGTATGCTTTTACTGGCAATTCCAGAGTACCTGATTCTTTTTCTCTTTTCCTTTTCTACCAGGCACTGGGAAATCACGAATTTGATAATGGTGTAGAAGGCCTGATTGATCCACTCCTCAAAGAGGCCAAATTTCCAATTCTGAGTGCAAACATTAAAGCCAAGGGGCCGCTGGCGTCTCAAATATCAGGACTTTATTCGCCGTATAAAATTCTTCCTGTTGGTAATGAAGTTGTAGGGATTGTTGGATACACTTCAAAAGAAACCCCCTTTCTCTCCAATCCAGGTATTTTCTTCTTTTACAGCACTTGTTGCTTGAAAATAGATGCACTAAATCAGAGCTTGGCATTATTTTTCTGGACCATTGGTTAAAGTAGGAAGGTGTGGTATTGGACACGTGTGTTCTTAGGATGACACTGAAAAACCAGTCTAGTGGCTTCCAGTTGCCCTGAGTTACTTCTTAAAGACATTCGCTCTCCTGCTCAATGAACTTATTTGTTGACATAAACAGTATCTTTGTTTAATTCAGTGCATTCAGAATTGGACGAGAGGGCCGTTGATATCCAGAGCTGAACAGTACAGAGTCACTCACTGGAGGATGAGAGCCACGTGACTCATGCCCTTCTTCCTGTGGAGGCAGGGAGCCCAGAGCCAGGGTTTTACCTCAATTTACCTCATCTTTCCTTTTCTAATATGATTATTACATGTCCAGTTAACTCTGCTTTCTCTGTTTTTAGTTATTTATCTCTTGCAGTTTTAATGACTTTGTTGTATCTGGCTTTCTGGGAAATATATATACATTTTTGAATGGTCTTGTGTTTGTGTGTGTGTATATATATGTGTATATATTATACAGGAGATATATATATATATATATATCTGCTATATCTATTTATACACACACACACACACACACACACATATATATATATATATATGTATAACCCTAAGACCATTCAGAAAACATTTTTGAGCCACTTTTAGAGGACCACTTTGGCAGTAAAAACAAAAAGATGTTTTTTTCTAAATTATCCAAATCAGTGTTCTTTCCGTGTTTGAAGAAAAAAGGGAAATAAGGGTTTTCGTTCAGAATGAACTGATAAAGGACATCTAATTAACAATTAGAGAAGTCGCATGTTTGTTGCTGCTGTTTAAAATAGTCGCAGGCCATCGGAAACAACGAAAAGGTCAATGGTTGGCCCTGAGCAGCTCTGGGGGCCAGAGGGTCCTGCAGGGCTTGGAGGCAGGGCTGGGCCGCTCCCCACGGCTGGGGACCTGGGGCTTGTCAGGCACCCCAGGCGGCAGGTGGACGTCTATCCCACGGTGACCAAGCCTTTGCACACGGTCACCGGCTGTTGCTGAGGTCATTGTGAAGCCACAGAGGGCAGCCACGGACGTGATGAGTCACTGGCTTTTTTTTTTTTTTTTTTTTTATATTTTTATTGGAGTATAATTGCTTTACAATGGTGTGTTAGTTTCTGCTGAGTCACTGGCTTTTGAAGTGTTTTAGGAGTGCTCTTCTGCCTCAAAGGGATGTGGTCCCACCGGAGGGACCTGGTGTACAGTCTCGGGCCGCTCTCCACCACCCAGCCTGACCTCCTCCTCTCCCCACCCCTGCAGACATCGCTGTGCGGGCTGATCAGACCTTCCCCGGGGCTCAGGGGATGCTGCCTCTCTGAACCACCTGGGGCTTTCCTGCCAAGAGGCCAGGGTGGCGATTACAGAGTGGACCAATCACCGACATGGGTAGAGCTGGAGTAATGTGGCCCAGTTGCCGCAGGGCGCCCTCGGGTGGGGCGCTTCTGCTGTGGGTCCCCGTCACCCCCAGAAAACGCCTCCCCCTCGTCACATTTGTCCTCGCTCTGGGCTTCCTGCATGACTGGAGCAGCCTGAGGACGGAGCTGGGTCTCCTCTCAGTGAACATCTGGAACCCAGTAGAGTGGCCGGCTGAGGATCTTGGGCTAAAGATGCGGACGTGTTGAATAGCTGAATAATTATGTGTCTCCATAATGTCTATTCCATCCAGGGGGTTTTGAGTTCATTTAAGGCGGCATGTAATTAATGCCATAGGAGAGTCATAAACAAAGTCAGGGAGGGAGAGGGAGGGGTTCCGGTGAGCGAAGGACGTGACGGCCGGCTTGGGGGTGAGGTACACACAATGAAGACCTTGCTTGGCCTCTCCAGGGTGTGCGAAGCATCTGGGGCAAAAGGCATTCCAGGAGTGAGGTCAGAGTCACCTGCTAGGACACAAGCTCCTGAGGACAGGGACCTGCTGGGTGCCAGCACAGGGGAGGTTCCCAGTGAAAGTTGCTGGAATGAACTCATGAGAGCAGGCAGGTGTGGGACCACAGTCCCAAAGTGGCTGGGTGTTCAGTTTTCTGGAACATGGGTTCTAAGCAGAGAAAGCTAGAAAGGGGGGTGAGGACTGGATTGTCAGGCTGAGGAGTTCAGCATGATTTGGAGAAAAGCATTACCCCTCCTTTAATAGTCACCAGTAAAGGGACTTCCCTGGTGGTCCAGTGGTTAAGACTTTGCCTTCCAATGCAGGGGGTGAGGGTTCGATCCCTGATCTGGGAGTTAAGATCCCACGTGCCTCGCAGCCAAAAAACCAAGACATAAAACAGAAGCAGTATTGTAACAAATTCAATAAAGACTTAAAAAAAAATTTTTTTTTAAATTGTCACCAATAAAAAGGTAGAAGGGGAGTGGGGTGGTGGAGAGACAGAGGGCTCCAGAACTCAGCCCACCCTGTCTGGGACTCTGACAGCGCCCCGTCTTAGTTCTTTACCAGGTTACAACAGACAGGGGCTCCGAAGGGGCCGTGCTCTTTCCAGCAGCTCTCAGGAGAGAAAGGCTGCACCGTGCAGGGACCAGAGCAGGAGCTGGGCAGGGGTGGAGCAGGACACTTGCTTCTCCCAAGACCACAGCCCAGCAGCCCGGCTCCTCCTACAGATCTCTGACCCCGAATCCAGCCTCATTCCTCCCGTGCTGGTGACCCACAGGTATAATTTGTATTTCTAGCACATTTAATTTATTTTAGCTAGATAATGGACTTCCTCTCACTCCCCTCATGATATCCTGAAATATATCCCATGCTTTCTGTATGTTGAGATGACCGATCCTGTGAGGTTTCTGATGTGTTAGGAGAACACATTCCTTTGTCCTCAGAGGCCTTTCTCTCAACTTTTTTCTTTCTTCTTGCCAGCCACACTGAAGTAGAGGACGGTAGCGTTGTCTGAAAGTCTCAGCAAACATTTATGCAGTTATTCATTGATTCATTCCCCCTGAGAGCTTGCCTCTGTGCCAGGCACTGTTCTAGGCATCGGAGATACTGACCCCAAAAAAGCCCTGCCCACTGGAGCTTCACGTTTAGTGGGAGAAGAAATAAATGAGGAAAATGTTTGATGCATCAGAAGGTGATAAATGATATAGAGAGAAATTAAGCAGGAGACGGGGTGGCAAGTGGGGCGTAGGGGTGAGCGCACCTTGTCGTTTTAAGGAGAGACTCAGTGAGCAGCTCACAGAGATGGTGACATGGCACTGAGGGTGACCGGGGAGCCCTGAGCTTCTTGGGGTGACTGGCAAGAAGCAGATTATTCTTGATGGCCTCATGGCAGACAATGGTGGCCAAGCTGTTACACCTCTTGATTTTTTTTTTGAAAAAAATCAATATTTATTTACTTTTTAAAAGTAAAGTAGGATTGGCTAGATGATTTCTTTTTTTTTTTAATTGGGGTATAGTTGCTTTACAATGTTGTGTTAGTTTCTGCTGTACAGCAAAATGAATCAGCTATATGTATACACATATCCCCTCCTTTTCAGATTTCCTTCCCGTTTAGGTCACCACAGAGCACTGAGTAGAGTTCCCTGTGCTCTACAGCAGGTTCTCATTAGTTATCTGTTTTATGCATGTTAGTGTATATATATCAATCCCAATCTCCCAGTTCATCCCACCCTCCCTTTCCCCCCTTGGTGTCCATACGTTTGTTCTCTACGTCTGTGTCTCTGTTTCTGCCCTGCAAACATCACCTCTTGATTTGTAAATGTTGCCTGTGAGTTACTGACAGCACTGCGGGTCCCGTGCCACATCTGTGAGCCACTCGTTTTCAGGCCGTCCGTCTGGGGTGCCCCCGGCTTTGCCATGAGCCATGCTGTTTATTTTATGTGCTCATTGGCACATGTTGGCTTGACTGATTCGAGAGACTCCAGAGTTCCCCACTGGAGCACACGGAGACCCCCAAACCCCACGGCATCACAAGGGATGAGTTTTAACAGTCCTGTAGCTCCTTAGAGAGTTGAATCCTTTTCACACTGGAGATGGCAGACTCCTGGGTTTCGAAAGATCGTTACGAGACTGATTCATGTTTCGGCATTTTCATTTGAGAGATGGCTCTGAGATATTTGCATAAGGGAATCTGGATCCTCTAGAGGATCCCGAGTCACAGGCGGCTGGATGTGACTTCAGGGCAGCGTGTCTGTGTTTGCAGTCACCTGTGTGCCAGTCAGAGCCATAAGCCCTCAAGCCGCGCTGGGGTTTGGCCACAGGGGTAGCACGTGCCTGCGACACACAGAGCGCCCAGCTGGGCAGTCACACCCACACTCACCAGCTGCACCAGCGGGCAAGCTTCCGCTTCCACTGCGTGCGGGGCGAGCCTCCAGGGAAAGATGCGCATGCTCCCCAGGGCCGGCAGTCCTTGGATGAGACACCCCCCGCCCGCTGCCGTCTAATCAGAGCTCCGTGATGCTCTAATGCTGACCTTAGCCAGTGGACAAGACAGAGTTGTCAACGGTGTCGTACGATTGGCATTCAAGGGCTAATTGCTGCCAGAGTTTCAAGTGTGAAGACTGATTATGTTGAACTTGCAAACAAAGCCGTGGAGTAGCTAATCTGGTTGGTTGGTTTTTTTCAGCTTTATTGAGGTATGATTGACACCCAGCACCTGTATGGGTTTAAGGTGTGCAGCACAGTGACTTGGCGTAGATACAGTCCATCATGCTTATGTGCTCAGCCATGCTTTGCACTGGCCTGATGGAAGTCTAAATATACAAATAGATGTAAGAAACTAGAGACATTCCAAATCTGAAGCCTCCTCACAGTTGGAATTTGAGTAACATAATATCATCCACAACCTTAAACCAGTGCAACATTAAGCGAATGCAAATGAGCATATTGATGTGAATTTTTATTGGCTTTGTAGAGATTTTATACTGAATTTATAAATAAGTTTTGGTCTTAGTAATTTAAGAGCTTTAGGAGGTTAAGGTGTTTGTACTTGGTATGCTTGTATAATAAGCAATATAATAAAAATTGTTGTCAATAAATGTCCATATTTATTTTCTTCCTTAGGAACGAATTTAGTATTCGAAGATGAAATTGCTGCATTGCAACCTGAAGTAGATAAGCTAAAAACTCTAAATGTGAACAAAATTATTGCACTGGGACATTCTGGTTTTGAAACGGATAAACTCATCGCTCAGAAAGTGAAGGGCGTGGACGTAGTGGTGGGAGGACATTCCAACACCTTTCTTTACACAGGTAATGGCAGCAGGAGGGCTAGATAATGTACGTTACATATATAGTATAATATATACATGTAATAATGTACATAGGTGATGCACACTGAGTGGTAACATGTATAAATCTTACTCAAAGAGACTTTTTAAAAAATTTTATTGAAATACAGTTGATTTACAATGTTGTGTTAGTTTCAGGTTTACAGCAACGTGATTCAGTTATATGTATATGTACATTCTTTTTTAGATTCTTTTCCATTATAGGTTATTACAAGATATTGAGTAGAGTTCCCTGTGCTCTTCAGTAGGTCCTTGTTGGTTATCTATTTTATACATAGTAGTGTGTATGTTAATCCCAAACTCCTAATTTGTCCCTCCCCTGCTTTCCCCTTTGGTAACCATAAGTTTGTTTTCCATGTCTGTGAGTCTATTTCTGTTTTGTAAATAAGTTCATTTATATCATTTTAAATTAGATTCCACGTATGAGTGATATCATATGATATTTGTCTTTCTCTGTCTGACTTGCTTCACTTAGTATGATAATCTCTAGGTCCATCCATGTTGCTGCAATTGGCATTATTTCATCCTTTTTGATGGCTGAATAGTATTCCAATGTATATATGTACCACATCTTCTTTATCCATTCATCTGTTGATGGACATTTAGGTTGCCTCCATGCAAAGAGACATTACTAAGAGTAATTTATTAGTTTCATGAGTATGTCAATTCCATTCATTTATGTAAATTATAAATATATTTAACATACACATTCAAATATAAAAAAGGTTACTGAGACCCAACTAAAAGTCATTGTACATCAAAAAGCAACATGCCATATAAAAATTTTAAGCATAAACAACATAATGTAAATAAGGCCTTCACAGCTCAAGGTGACAGGGCTTGATTGGTAGGTTCACAGGTGGCAGAAGCTGGGCTCAAGCCCTAACCCTGCAGCATCCCAGGACTGTGGTACCCTAGAAGCCACAGGCCCCCGTGCTCTTGCGAGCACTCTCTCCTCCCTCGATTTCTTCCCCCCTCCTCTCCCTTCCCCTCCCTCCCCTCTCTCCTCCTCCATCCCCTCTCTCCATCCCTCCCTCCTCCTCTCCCTCTTTCCCTTCCCTCTCTCTTTTCTTCCTTCCCATCTTCCCTCCATTCCTTCCACATGTCTCTCTCTCTCTCTCTCTTCCCTTGGTGCCAGGTAGTTTTAGTTAGAAAAAGTCTAACTTTTTTTTTTCCCATTTGAACCTATACTGTCACAAAACTTTTGGGTCCGGCTCAATGAGTCTTTCCCACCATGCCCTCTCCCTGCCCAACCACTGCTTCATGGGGCTTTAAAGTATTTTCAAGAAAAGGAAGACGAGCAGGAGAGCCTGCTGGAACTGGCTTCTATCAGCTCTGGGAAGGATGACTTCGGTGTCGCTTTTACAATGAGAAAAAGAGAGACAAATTATAAAAAAAAAGAAAGAAACACAATATTGGGTCAGAAGTCCTCATTCCTGGTTCACTTGAAGGACCTTGAGTAGTCACCCTCTCTGAACCTGTTAGCTTCGCTTCAGAATGTCAGTGACAATGCTCCAATGAAATCCTGCAAAAGAGAATGTGCCTTTTGGTAAGGAGATGAATTTAGTGAATGATGAATGACTGGATGAAAGAAAGATTTGAGGATAAAAATTACAATTTGCTTATCCATAAACCTTAAAGTAGATAATTACAGTCTCTGGAAAAAACTGCCTGTAGAGTCTTAGTCATTTATCTCACATTTCATGATTGCTTACCAAGATTAAACTTGTTCTCCTGAAAATATTCAATTTGGATATTCATCATTGTGAGGAATGAACTTAACAATTAAAGGTAATTCCAGGACACAGTAGAGGATGAGGCGTATTTGCTTGTTTAAATGAATTTTCCCAGCCTTGAAAAACAAACAAACGAAACAACAACAAAAAACAACCCTCCGCTGAATTGCCTCTGGAATTAGCACGAAGTTAAATATGATTGGTTAATCAAATTAGGGTTAAAATAATACATCTTTTGGAATTTTAGCAAGTCCTCCTTGCTGAGGACCATTTCAGCACACACACACAAATACACTCACCTGAAAGAGAATTTCACAAAGTGTCGGGATTGCACCTGATATTTTCTATTCTGTTATTTAATTTTTTTTAAATGCTGGTGACTACCTGTTAAATAAGGTTCATTGTCTTGTAACCAGTCCATATTTTTAAAACCTCAGCTTTAAGTGGGGCACGACCAAAATAGCACATGGACGGTTCCCCTCCAAATAGTGAAGCCCCTGCAGGTTCTCTGGATTACAGCCACCGTGCACATGCAGACCAGACAACCCTGGTATTGCCTGACCATTCTCACATTGGGATGAAGAGGAGAGGACTTCCCCGTCCAGGCTTGCAAAATGTCAGAGCTGCAAGGATGAGGGCTAGAATGCAGACTTCTAAAGGATTTAAATCCTAGAGTTAAGGAACTGGTCCATGCTGTTGCCTTTGGACAAAAAAGTAGTAAATTGTGTGCAGGTTGGAAGATGTGGCAGGTGTGCCAGGGGACTCTCCTCGGTGTGTGACCCTTGAAGGCAGACAGGCTCCTGAGACGCCGTCGCTCTGTTTGCCTCCCACTATTTTAACTGAATTTTGGATCATGCAAGCCCATCGGTTAGCTGTGGCCTTGGTGAGTGTAGACGTCCGTTCCTCCATCTGCACAGTTAAGGAGTTACAAGTGTGAAGTCTATGATCCCATCTATTCAAACACCCTGCTCCCTAGAAAGGCATCCATGCCAAGAGCCTGATTGCTTACTTTCGGGAATTTGGGGAAGTAAAACATTTCTTGGTAGAATACTCTCTAACTTCCTTAGGTTACTGCAGTGACTTTCTTTATACCTCCAGCTCCTTTGAGGCTCATACCTCCTGGTTGCCCTGTCTCCCCCCTTATCACTGTCACCTAAGCCCCTCCCCAGTGTCACCAAGAATTTAGCACCCAACGTCCTGTCTTCCTCTGCACTCAAGCTGCTGCCTGCATCCTGGCTGAGTGTCTATATGGATGGTGGAGCCAATACCCAAGTTCAGAGTCCCTTGATCCTATCAACTCGTGACTGTCGCCTCCTTTTCAGCAACCTCACTTCTGGGACCACAGACTGAGACCTAGTCATCGTCCTGAATTGCGGCATGCCCACAGCCCCACTGCCCACCTCCCTCCTCTCCTTAAGGCTCTCTCACCCTTATTCCTCTGCGAGGCGGCCTGCAGCCTCACGGAAACCTCGGTCTGGTGAACCCTCCTCCCCTCCCAGCCCAGCAGGTGTCACTTCTCCTCCTTAGCCTGGGAGCGTCCATTACAGACTCACCACCACATCTCTGGCTGACACCTGGAAGGCGGGTGCCCAGGATTGTTGAGTGAATGCCAACAGATGTAGCTCCTTTAAAAGTAAGATCTTTTGGGACTTCCCAGGTGGTCCAGTGGTTAGGGCTTTCCTGCTTCCACTGCTGGAGGCACGGGTTTGATTCCTGGTCAGGGAACTAAGATCTCACATGCCGCATGGCGTGACCAAAAAAAAAAAAAATTTTTTTTTTAAGTAAGATTTCTTTATTTGAACAGCTTTTTGTATTAAGTACCTCATTTGTATTGCTTCTGGATTTTGGCACACATTTCTTGAATATGAAATTCAAGCCTTTTCATTGACTTAGAGAACATAAATGATTTTAATGACCACTGTATTTTGTTCTCAAAACAAATGGAGTTCACAGTTTAAGTATAAATAAAACCAGGAAACCTTAGTGTTTGTTCTTCCCACGGCAGCCAGAGGCTGGTACTCGAGTGCAGGGGTGGACCCATCCCTGCTTTGATAGAATAAGTGAGAGAGGACAAAAGACTTGTTTGTGGTTTGCAATCATTGTTCATCTCGCCATTGATTTGCACTCTTGTAGTTTAGATAATCTTGTCTTTCAGAACAAGAAAGTGGTCTTATTATTTACTACATCCACAGGACAGGGAAACACTCTGCAACAAAGATCCGCTTCCTTTGGGCATCCATAGGATTGCTGACGTGTGGTTTTATTGAGTGAGCTGGGAGAACCAGCCAAAGGGCAGAGGTGTGGCCGGTAACTTCAAAGATGATGTCCTTGGTGGCAAAGGGACTCACTTGTCCCAGAGGTCACTACTCAGGACCCCTCGGTCAGCTTCCAGCCATAGCCCAGCCTCAGCACCAGCTTCCTTCACAGAGCAAAGCCAGAGCCTTCTGGTTAACGATTTTTGCAGCCACATAACACTGATCAGTTTTAATTACGTCTCATGAAACTGCTTTCCAGGGTGAAGTGGGGTGAGCCAAACCCCAAATGATCTGTAAAACAGGGTCATATCCTTTGGCAGGGTTGAGTTGTCAGGCAAGCTGATGACCGACTACATACTGTGAAATCCAAAGCCTGCTCCTACCACAGGGCAGATCTCTTCCCAGAACTGCCATTCGTGTTGCCCTAATTTTGCCCCTTGATGGTCTTCAAGAAGGACCTCATTTTTCCAGCCTCACTGTGACAAGCAGCACGGGGTCATGGAGAGGGCTTTGGACTCTGACGGCCACAGTCTCCCCCCGGGGTTGGTCACTACTGGCTGCCCGACCTCACACATGTTACTTAACCACTCTGAGCTTCAGCTTTTTATTTTAAAAAACCGCTACAGTGATACAGTGATTCTCTGACTACCTCAGAGAATGTTGTAGGGATTAAATGAGGTGGTATAGGAACAGAGCATAGTGGGTCCAAGAAAAATATGTCAGTTCTCCAATATTCTGCAACATGGGAAAAATGTATACAATTTCATTTTAAATGAAAAAGAGGAAGATACAATTTTTTTTCTTTTACAACTATACAAACATTTATTACCCAGACTGTAGTCACTTGACACAACTCCAAACTAATTTATGAGGTCACTCCTCCCTTGAATAAATAAAAAGACTGTTTATCCTACAACACTCGGGAAACACTGGAGCTCTTCTCCCCCCCCTTCCCCCAAAATCTGATCATTCCTTGGGGAGCCTATATTTTTCCTGATCCCCTAGGTCCTGATTCTTACTTGTGTCCCCTCTGTTCTTGCCTCTTCTTGTCCACGCAGCAGAGACCCAAATATGCAAGAGTGCCCTTTCTTCTTGATCTCCCTGAATTCCATCCACACGAGGCAGCTTCCCTCCAAGTCGGCCAGGCACAGCAGGGGACCCGCCGCTGTGCGGTCTGGGATGACCCTGCCTTCCGAGTCTCTGCCATCCCAGGGCGTGCCTCACTGGCTGACTTTCTTCCGCAGCCCGCCCTCCTCCCATTCCGGGTTCTCCTCTTGTTACTTCTGTCCGCACCCCCTTGATCCAAGGCTACCCCTGAAATTCAAGTTTTCTCCCACTATATTTTTTTTAATTTTTATTTATTTATTTATTTATTTATTTATTTATTTATTTATTTATTTATTTTTAGCTGTGTTGGGTCTTCGTTTCTGTGCCAGGGCTTTCTCCAGTTGCGGCAAGTGGGGGCCACTCTTCATCGCGGTGCACGGGCCTCTCACTGTCGCGGCCTCTCTTGTTGCGGAGCACAGGCTCCAGACGCGCAGGCTCAGCAATTGTGGCTCACGGGCCCAGTTGCTCCACGGCACGTGGGATCTTCCCAGACCAGGGCTCGAACCCGTGTCCCCTGCATTAGCAGGCAGATTCTCAACCACTGCGCCACCAGGGAAGCCCTCTCCCACTACTTTTATGCAAAAAATTAAGGTCTTTGTGTGCACCCCTGCTCCACCATCCCCATCGTTGTCGGGGACCCGTCCTTCCAGGCAGGTCTGCCTCACCTCCCCCAGGGGAGGAGGAGAGGTGTGGGGACCCAAGACCATCATTAGGAAAGGCTGGCGGACCCTGGTCCTCTCACAGGTGTTTACTAGACAGAAAATGATTTTCTCCCTAGAATGGATTCTGCCACCCATTTCCCCCTCTTTGCTATCCATGCATACATATTTTATTTATTTGTTTGTTTGTTTGTTTATTTATTTTTGGCTGCGTTGGGTCTTCGTTGCTGCGCCCGGGCTTTCTTTAGTTGCAGAGAGCGGGGGCTACTCTTCGTTGTGGTGCGCGGGCTTCTCATTGCGGTGGCTTCTCTTGTTGTGGAGCATGGGCTCTAGGCATGTGGGCTTCAGTAGTTGTGGCATGTGGGCTCAGTATTTGTGGCTCGCGGGCTCTAGAGCGCAGGCTCAGTAGTTGTGGCACACGGGCTTAGTTGCCCCACGGCATGTGGGATCTTCCCAGAACAGGGCTCGAACCTGTGTCCCCTGCATTGGCAGGCGGATTCTTAACTACTGCGCCACTAGGGAAGCCCTACATATATTTTTTTTAATTGAAGTATACTTGATGTACAATGTTGTGTTAATTTCTGCTGTACAGCAAAGTGGTTCAGTTATACATATATCTACACTCTTTTTTATATTCTTTTCCATTTTGGTGTATCACAAGATATTGAATATAGTTCCCTGTGCTCTACAGTAGGACCTCGTTTATCTATTCTATATATACTAGTTTGCATCTGCTAATCCCAAATTCCCAATCCTTCCCTCACACACCCTCCCTCCCCCCCCCTTAGCAACCACAAGTCTGTTCTCTTCATACATATATATTTTTTTTAATTCACAGAAATTATATTGGTTATTGCCATGGCGGAGTGGGACTGCAATTAAATTTTTCTTCTCCATTTGCCAAATATTGTCATGCTAGTTTTACTTTGATAAAAAAATATTTTAACCTCTCTAAACCCTAGAAACTGAACCATTAATCCTAAAGTTTGTTAAAAGAAAATTTTCCACAGACAACTTACTGATCAGTAGGCTTCTATTCGGCAATTCATGGGTGCAGCAGCGTCCCATCTGGCAGAGAAAAGGGGGCTCGGAAGAGCTATAGGAGGCCGGAGGGTCTTAGAGACCAAAGGGAGCAGGAACGAGGAAGTCGCCCTGGGCATTGCTGACGGTTAACTTCCCTTCTGTGGAGCAGACGGAGGTCTTGGAGCCTGTGCGGCTTGGGCCTGAGGGGCTGGGAGCGCTGGGCCTGCCTGTTCTGGGAGAGCCACGCAGAAGCGCAGTTGAGTTCTGGTTTGCTGATGGGAATCTTAGCATGAGTGGCTCCATCTTGGGCCTGATCTGGTTACTTTCACAACTTGAACTCTTATAAATATATGTGTTAAATTTTTTAAAAAGGAGAGGTGTATACTCAGTTTGAGAATCTGAGCGAAATACACAAATGACCAAATGTATCTTCTTACCTTTAAAAGGTAAGAAACCGGGAGTGCGGTGCTTTGTCCCAAGCAGCCTGGCTCTGCCTCACTCAGATCTCTTGTCCTCAGTTTATTAATTTCCCCCAAGCCTAGAAACTCATACGGTTGTCAGTTTTGACGTCTCACGTGAAAGGAAATTTACAAATCATCTGTCATGTTGTGAAACAGAGCTTCGAGCTTCCCCACCAGAAGTCCTGCAGGTTCTGAGATAAGCCCATTTGAATTGTGCATCGTGTGCTCACCACTGTGGCCGAAGCTAATGCTTTGTGGAAATCAGCAGCTCAGACCCGCACTGAATACAAACACCTAGCATTTCCCAGGGTACAGAACCACTCTGGAATGCCCTGTCCAGCTAAATGCTGATTTTCCCTAAAAAAAAAATATCAGGTTTACATCAGTTCATGGTCCTGTGGACCTCCTTTTTAATTTCAAATGGAACTACAAAGCATGTTAAGATGAAAATCAGTCTCTCTCTCTCCAGCCAGTTCCTTTGGACTTTGCATTTTAACAGGCCATAGTGATGGAGCCAGAGGATGGCTGCATTGTTATGATTTTGTTTTTAATTTTTATATAAAACCATGTTCTATAATGTAAAAAGCGAATGGGAAGTCTGGTGTCTGGAAGGATAGTCACCCTGGCTTAGATCCTCCGTGAAGAAAAGAGGGTGATGGACAGCGGGGGTATCACTCCATCCCCTGCTCTTTCCCCATTGAGTGGCCTCTCCAGGCCTCACAAAGATGAAGCGAAGCCCTCAGGCCTGGCTCCACGGGACAGTGGAGTCCCACACCCTGGGCACTTGTTGGAGCTTGGAGGTGTTTGTTGAGTGAGGGAAATGTGTGTGAACCCGTTCCCACCCTGCCGGGGTCTCTTATTTACCCCAGCCGGTCAGGACCCGGTACAGGCAGACAACCCGGATTGGACTTCATGAGAGTTTGTGCCCACTCTGGGTACCACTTGAAGATACATCATCACTTTTAGACCTTCCGGTCATCACTGAATGTCCAAGAGCCAGAATGTGGGCAGTATACCAAAGCATGTACAAAACAGAGGAACACAGTCCCAATATGGAGAATGTCAGTGGCCCCTTGAGTTCCCTGGAGGAGACATGACAGCCTGTGTATCAGGGTCGGGTACAGAGATGGCTGAGGAGACAGTGACTCACCCCTCTGGTTGCAGAACACCTTTTGACAGCGGCTGGCCTGACTGCCCGGGGGGAAAAGGGCATCTTGGCCAGCCTACTTCATGGCTTGCAATGCCACAAGACTTCCTGCATGTGAAAGATGCTCATAACTTAAAAATTAAACCACTTTTGGTGTCAAACACTATCAAATCTCTTGTTTTACAAGTACAGGAAATAAATTTAGGTCCCAGGAGTTAAAAGTCTCTCCCAAGGTTGTGAAACCAGATTAAAAGGGAGCTGGCACCAAAACCTATTCTCTCGACAAGCAGGTCATTCAGCTTTATGAGCCCCACCCAGCTCATTAGTTGAGGAAATTGAATGGAGGGGAGTTGGGGATGGGGCATGACTCCTCTTAACCTATGGATTCCTCCACAGGAAGGGCATGTAAATCTTGTCTGATCTCTGGAAAACTGTTGGCTAAACCACTTAAAATCAGTCATTCAACATTTATTGACCACCTACTATGTGCTGGGCCAGCCCCAGAGACACAGCAGCCTCTGCCCTCATGGAACTTACTGGCTTGAAAGGGATCCTGATGCTGATCAGATTTTTTTTTTTTTTTTTTTTTATGGCTGTTTTTTTGGGTCTTCCTTTCTGTGCGAGGGCTTTCTCCAGTTGCAGCAAGTGGGGGCCACTCTTCATCGCGGTGCGCGGGCCTCTCACTGTCGCGGCCTCTCTTGTTGCAGAGCACAGGCTCCAGACGCGCAGGCTCAGCAATTGTGGCTCACGGGCCTAGCCGCTCCGCGGCATGTGGGATCCTCCCAGACCAGGGCTCGAACCCGTGTCCCCTGCATTGGCAGGCGGACTCTCAACCACTGCGCCACCAGGGAAGCCCCAGATTTTTTTTTTTAAGTATGCAAAGAAATCAATCATATTATATGTAATTACAAAGCATGCTGTGAAGGAAGAAGTCCACAATGCTGGGAGAGCAGGTATAGGAGGGCCTGACCACGTCTGGGGAATCATCAGAGAGTGTTCTGCTGAGGAACTGACGTTTGGCTAAGATCAGAAAGACGTCCAGGAGGTAACTTGGTAAATAATTATCGCTAACCTTTACTGAGCATTTACCTGAGTCAGGCTTCACGTGCTGCATTAACTTCTTTAATTCTCGAAACAACCTCTAAGGCAGGTATTGTTATTTTCTCCTTTTATAGATGAATACACTGAAGCAAAAAGATGTAAATAATTTGCCTGTGGGCCTCTGGTTCCAGGTCTTACTCTATATTCATGACTCTGGAGGCGGGTGTGGTCTAGGAATGGGAGAAACTAAGATTGCTGAAGTGCAGGGTGGAGGGTCTAGATGAAGCTGGGCCACATCATGTAGGTCTGATAGGCTATGATGTTCTCGTCAAAAATTGTAGTGTTGCTATCCAACCGAGCACAGGTCTGCTCACCCGCCATGCCGAAAAGCCAATCCTCTGACACCAGGTTGTAGTGAAGGAAAGTACAGCGTTTGTTTGCCAGGTGCCAAGCCAGGAGTCTTGTGCCCAGGAGTTCCACAGGGCCCTGCTCCGTATCAGCGGGGCAGGCACTTGCCCGGGCCTGCGCTGGGATCGCCCGCATTCCTGAAGGGCTGCTGTTCGGTTCCCTCAGACACCCTCGCTGTTCTAGGGAATGCCCAGTTACCAGCTCTAAATGTCAGCCCACAGCTCCTGGCTCCTCCAAGGCTTGCTTCCAAGATGATTTATTTGCCGAAAGGCTGGAATAGAGTTCTGGTAAACAATTTTCCCCCTGCCAAGAGGACAGGCTGTGTTTCTAAAGACAGATATGTGGCTCTGTGTGGAGAGGCGATCTGGGCCGTGAGCCTCTGTGGCTGAATAGAGTGCTGTGGGAACTCTGAAGCCCTGGATTGCTTTCTCTGCCGGTGGTTTTCTGGGGTTGCCGAGTGGACGGGAAGCAGAGAGGGCCCAGCCGTGGGGAACGCAGACTGGAGCCAAACTAGACTGGCTATTGCCTCAGCCACGTGGGAAACGTCCTCCTTGTCCCCGATTAAGTCCATCCGAGATGAACATGACACATCTTTTGTTCTAACAAACGGCATATCAAGGCCTTTCAGCATTGGAGAAAGTCCCCTGTCCTACAGGAGCTGGGGTTGGTAGCTCCTATTTGTAAAGAGCAAGCTTATCTGATGAGGCATCTGACCCCATAGTTAGATTCTGAATTTTTATGTTCTGTTTAAACTCAGATATATTCATGGAAGGCAGAAAAAATAAAGGCTAAAAAAGTCAGGCTTGCCCTTCTCTTGGGTTTCCAGGAATCTGCCAGACCCCTTTCTGAAACAGATGTAGGGCCTGTTCCTCCTGGATGAGGTGTTGTGCGCCACCTTGTGGACATAGTGGGAACTGCACGTTGCCAGGCTTCTCTGGGCTCAGAGGAGGAACCACCTTGCCTAACCGTGCCCAGCTGAGAGGGTGAGGGGGCTGCCACATCCCCGTCCCCTGAAGTAAAGGCCAGGCTCCAAGTTTGTCCAAGAAGGACCACCACAAAACGGAATGCTACTCTGCAATGCATCAGACCATCTATGACAGTCACAGCCACCATCTGCCGGCCACCCGTAAGCCTGTGCAAATGGAGATAGGACACAGCCTGCACTGGATCTCAAGTCCATGCTTTTGTAAAAATAAAATTCCAAGGCTTGCTTCTTTATCCAGAGGAAGCAAGACAATGGGAAATTAAGATTGGCCACAGCCATGAATATTTCCTGCTGGTGAAATGTTGGTATTTGCAGCACTTCTGCTCTGTGGTTACTGAGCTAAAGGGGCTGCTTTCGGCTCAGGAGCAAGGCAGGACTGGGTTTTTCATAAATCCAGGTGTACAACATAATGTCTTCAGTGAAAAGGGAAGCCCAGACACAGCTTGGGGCACAAAGGTGCAGCCCCTGGGCTTGTACCTGCTTTGGTGAGTGCCCTTTGGAAACCAGCTCTTGCAGGCTCTCTGAGAACAGCACGTCGCAGGCTGTGTTGGGTGGTGGAGAGAACATAAGCTCCGGTGCCTCACAGCCCTGCTTTTCAACCCGCCCTCCTTCACATACCAGCTGCGTGACCATGGACACATGCCTGTGACAACTGGTCTTCCGGTCTACAGTGTGGGGATAATAATAGGAGCTGCCTCGTGGGATGCCTGGAGGATTAAGTGAGATCTAGCCCGGGGCTGGCTCCTGGCTGACTCTCATAACTGGTCCAATGAGGAACCAACACAAGCTGAAGTTCCCCAGGCTCTCAGTGGACATCTAATAGGAAGCGCTGGTAGTGGGTGTGCAGAGGGAGGTAATAGAAATAGTAGTGGGTCAAGGGTATCTGTACTATAGTCTCTGACTCAGAACAGCCCAGATGAGATCCCGCTCTCGCTGGAGGTGAGACAGGAAGTACAGGGCACCCATAGGAGGGGTGCAGCTGCAGAACTGGAACGTGCCAGGTGATGAGAGCCCAGGGCTCATGCTCCGAGTGCCGGGCTCCCACCCTCTCACGGCGTGTGTCCAGGAGGCCGTGCTGGGGTGGGTCTCAGCCTCTGGCTCCCCTTTGAGATAAGTGGCTCCCAGGCTCTCGCCAGGGCTCCCCTTTGAGACAGAGCTCAGCAGAACCCGGCAGGTCTGCAGTCTGGCTGGGGCGGGCGGTGTGTGTGCCGGTCGGCCGCCCCGGTGAATGTGGCTCTTCCTCAAGGGGACACAGAACTCAGCAACCAAACCTAAGGATGGCCTTTTGTCATTCTATTTTTTATTGAGTATAGTTGATTTACAATGTTGTGTTAATTTCTTGTCATTTCTGCTGATCTTCCATGAAAGAGTCTAAGCTCTGGAGCGTGTGTCTAGGGTTTCTAGAGGTTGCCATTCCCTCATGGGGGAAAGAAATACACATTTATTGAGTATCTATTATGTGCCAGGCACTCTACAAGAGAGTTTGTTTTGTTTTGTTTTAATTTGGCTGTGCCGGGTCTTAGTTGCGGCATACGGGATCTTCAGTTGTGACATGCGAACACTTAGTTGTGGCACGTGGGATCTAGTTCCTTGACCCAGGGATCAGACCCGGGCACTCTGCATTGGGAGCACGGAGTCTTAGCCACTGGACCACCAGGGAAGTCCCAGCAAGAGAGTTTAAATGTTTAATCCTCTCAACATTGCTGTGAAATAGGAATTGTTATTTTGCCCTTTGTTTTTTCTTTTTTACTTTTATTTGCATTTTTTTTTTTTTTTTGCAGCATTTATTCCCGGGCAGTAAGTTTTTGTTTCTTCAGTTTTTTCTGGGGTATCTTTTTCTTCTGTGCAACCTCCTCTTCTGGTTTAGTAACAGTCTGTTCTTTTTCACTAAGGATCATCTCAATGTGGCAGGGAGAGCTCGTGTTGATCCGACCACAAGCTCTGTAAATCCTGCATTGCATCTTGGGGGCTTTGTTCACTTGAATGTGCTCAATGACCAGAGAATCTACATCTAAGCCCTTAAGTTCAGCATTACCCTCTGCATTTTTGAGCATGTGCAGTAACAATTCAGCACCTTTTGGGGGCCACCGACCCTGCGTCCGGCCCCACTGTTTGGCCTGGGCGCACCTACCAACTCCACCATTGAAATGACGGAATGGCACACATTGCTTTTGTAAAGTGACATCCTTCAGATACTTGGTGGCTTTTGTCCTGGGCAGTTTCAGGAGTGTCCTTAAAGTGAACACGAAGATTTGAACGGCTTGATTTGCATGATTGTATGGGGTTTTCTGGGCCCAGTGAAGAGCGGACCCTTTCTAGAGGTCACAGTGAGACACTGGACCTCAGGCGTCAGCACTGCCCACAGCCTGCCTGTGCACCCGCCATCCCCCCCGCCACTCTCACCCGGAGCACCCCTCTGCACGTCGCAGAGCCCCAACACCACCAGAGCGACAAACCGGGGACTGCGACACGTTCCCCCCACACAGAAGGACTCCGCCACCAGGGAGGACTCAGTAGCCACGAGAGTCCGCTGCCCGAGAGCTTTGAAATTGGCACTGCCAAGCCCAGGATGGCAGCAATAACCCGTTAATTTTGCCCATTTTACAGATGGGGAAACTGAAGCACAGTGAAGTGAAGTGGCTTGGTTGCTCCACCTGGCTGGTGAGATTGGAGCCGGGGTCAGGATGGAGGCGGGACAGTCTTAGCAGTGTCGCATCTTTGTATGCCACATAGCACCAGGCACGGTGCCCAGGACTTAGCAAGAGCTTAGCAACCCCTGCTGGGTTGAGAATGGAAGGATTCACGTGCCAAAAGGGCATTCGGAAACAGGGACAGATGCCCAAGCCGGGCTCTGAAAGACCAGCTGTGTAGAGCAGCAGCTGGCAAATCGTCAGTTCAGAATTCGCAGTCACCTGGCCGGCGGCCTGCAGGCTCCCGGCCGTCAGTGAACAAGGGCCTACTTGATCAACTTCGGATCTTTCATTGCAGGCACTCCACCTTCCAAAGAGGTGCCAGAGGGGCAGTACCCATTCATAGTCACGTCCGATGACGGACGGCAGGTTCCCGTGGTCCAGGCCTATGCTTTTGGCAAATACCTAGGCTATTTGAAGGTTGAGTTTGATGAAAAAGGAAATGTCGTCACTTCACATGGAAATCCCATCCTTCTCAACAGCAGCATTCTGGAAGGTACGTGAAATTCAGGGCAGTGATCCACCAATGCAAAGATTTGGTGGCTGGATTGTTTTTTCTTTTTTTTTTCCTTTTTTTTTTTGGTTAATGTTTCAGGACAATGTTTTTGAAGACCTGAGCTTCTCCCTTGAGTTTACTCTACCCTCTTCCTGGATAAGGAGATTTAAAACACACACGAATTGCAAAAGCCCCAAGCCCTCTCAGCATCAGACACTGTGTCGCTGCCTCTCGTGTCTTTTCCAGCTTCACCCTGGCGCAGGAGAGCCACTCTCGGCCCATGTCCAGAGGAGAGCTGATTGTTGGGGCAAAGGGGTTCAGGCTGGGTGAGCGGGGCTCCACCCAGCCCCACCACCAGGAGCAGTGTGCCTGGGCAAGCGGCCCAGTCTCCATGGGCTTCAGGTCATCAGATGCGTGTGTGTCTTTCTTACTTTTTGAGCTGGGAATCAAAATGAAAATACATTTCACATCATGCATTTCATACAGTGTACATGAACACCTTCCTGTGTTTCTCTCTCTCGCCTGCCCTTTCCTGCTTACCGTGATCAGACAGGGAAGGACGGGTGACCAGGGGCCCTGGAGAGCCAGAGCTCCCGACAGCCAGAGGGAGGGGCCGGGACCCTGTAGCCGGACGTCTCAGCCCTTTATACCAGCCCTTGGGCCTCTCATTGTCTCCCCACCACTAATGCCCTCCCCGGTGGGCCAGCAGACACTCATTCAGATGTGACGAGTTGATGCTGGTTTACTTGGCACGTCTTTAAGATCCAAGCTGGGTCTTACTCCCAGGAAACGGAATAGAGGTTCCTAAGGAAATTTCCCAGTCAAAATCAAAATGTACACAAATACGGTAAAGAACTGTATACTCACGCCAGGTGAGCTGAATGACGTTTGAGCCTTTCTCCACCATTTAGGCTTTAACTGCAGGCTGATTTGTTTGTTTTCTTCTAGATCCAAGCATAAAAGCAGACATTAACAAATGGCGGATAAAATTAGATAATTACTCATCCCAGGAACTGGGGAAAACAATTGTCTATCTGGATGGCACCACTCAGTCATGCCGCTTTCGAGAATGCAACATGGGCAACCTGATTTGTGATGCTGTGGTGAGTGGTCCACAGGAGAGCAGGGCCCGTGCCTAGGGAGGGAGGAAGGGAGACGGAAGGAGGGAGGGAGGATGCGAGGACGGACAACCTGATAGTTACAGAATTGAGGACTTTTAAAAATTAGTGCCCAGACAAAAGCTTGGCATGTAATCACACTGAGTACCTTGGGAAGGTGCCCGAAGCAGACCAGTGGGCCATCCCTTTATTGCTTTACAAGAACGGCAGCCTTGGACTTCTCTGGCGGTCCGGTGGTTAAGATTCCATGCTTCCGCTGCAGGGGGTGAGGGTTCGATCCCTGGTCAGGTGAGTTCTGCATGCTGCGCAGTGCAGCCAAAAAAAAAAAAACAAAAAAAAGGACAGAAGCCTTTATTTCAAGGTGCTCATCTTAGGCGTCTGAATACTGGATGTTGCTTTCCTTTTGTAAGATGGCCTGAATCCACAAACTCTGCTCCTCCCGAGAAGTAGACATAGAATAAAATGCATCTGCCTGGCCCTAACTAGGCCAGAGTGTGTTTCACTGATCTGTGTCCTCTTGGCCCCAGAGAACTCGGCCTTGTGTGAACCACCTTCACAAGCAAAGCAGTCATCACAAGAATAATAAGTCCCATGTTGGAGCAAGATCCCACACCAAAAACACCCCTCTGTCCACCCGTCTGCGGGCAGCGCCCCGGGAGGGCCGTGCCGAGCCGAGGTCTCCAGCTGAGACTCACCACGCCCAGGGGCACCCAGGAGGCCGTTCCTTTGTCTGGGCTCAGCTCGGTGCCGGGTGCCCGGTACCTGGGATGCAGCCGCACTCAATAAATGTCTGCCAAGTAAATGACGACACTCACGCTTTCCAAGGTGGGGCCAGTGCTGGCTCCTCAGTATCACACGGTCAGCGCGAGACAAGTAGCTGAAGAGAAGCCGGAGTGTGAATGTGCAGAGGCAGGTCTGGAAGGAAACACCCCAGGCTCTAGCAGGGCTTACCTAACATAGAGAGAATGAGCCCCTTCTCCCCCTAAGCGTCAGGAACACTGCAGCTGTGCTGCCCTAATAGCCGCCCTGTGGCCCTGTGTCTCCCTCACCTCCTCCACCATCATATTTTTTCAAATGAGAATGTAATTCATTTTATTTCTTGTAACTAAACATGATGTTTTGTAAAAGAAAAGGAAGAATGAAACTGACTCACCCCCGTTTCAGGGGCTCCCCCGTCTCTCTGTCTCCAAAATTGCCAACTTGGGAACTGGCTAGGGACCTAGACATGGATGCCAGGGTCCTTTGTGGCCTGAGGTCTGGAGTTGAAAGGCTTTTGGGCTCCGCCCTCAGGAGCAAATGTGGGTCCTGCCCTGGAGGAGGTCCCTGGCGGAGCAGCCCCGTGGGTCAGTCTGCACAGAAGCCCCTTCCTCCTCCTTCAAGTGCTGGCTTTGCTAAGGGCCCCTGGCCTGGCGGGTGCAGGGGTCTTAGGAGAGGGGCTCAGAGCTACTGGCTACTCAGAGTCTGACCTGGGACTGGCCACAGTATCTTAGGTTTGCTTCTCTGATGCAATTCTGATGAATTACACTTGAGAAAGCTCTGGACACACAGGAGCCAGGAGAGCAGCAGCTTTATTTGCCCGGTACAGCTAACCAAGTTCCAGGAACTGATCCTAAGGAGGAGGACCCAGAATAACGAGTGTAAATTCATGCTGCTGTTGCAGATTAACAACAACCTGAGACACCCGGATGAGATGTCCTGGAACCACGTGTCCATGTGCATTTTAAACGGAGGTGGCATCCGGTCGCCCATTGACGAGCGGAACAACGGTATGCTCCCAGCCCCCGGCCTCAGCTCGTCGTGCTCTCTGTCTGACCAGTCCCCCAAGACCCCCCCCCCCACCGTGCCAGGCCCTTCGGCCACTCGAGTCAGTGCCCCACCTGAAGGGCGCACACAGGCTTGTGTGTTCTTGGATGCATTTGCTCACAGAGGGAGCAGCTAGCCTTACTGGCACCAAGGTTTAGCTAAACTTCTGATTCACACAGCAAAACGCAAATTGTTGCTGGTGTATGCAAAATAGTGACGGCCTCCACCTTGATATCTGGAAAGGGGAGGACAAAATTGCCAATCTTGGGACTTCCCTGGCGGTCCAGTGGTTAGGACTCCGCGCTTCCCCTGCAGGGGGCACAGGTTCCATCCCTGGTCAAGGAACTAAGAGCCCACATGAGGCATGGCCAAAAAAAAAAAAAAATTGCCCATCTTAGGTGCTGGGAAGAAACAGCTGGATAAATTCCTTTAGTGCATTTACAGGTATCCAGGATTATAGCATATGGTAAAACAAACCAACCAGACAGATATTCAAGACACTGTTGTAGTCTTCCCTGATAATGCTGTCAAAAACCGTCAGCCTCAGTGGTGGAGGGCACAGCCAGAGGCCTCTTGATTCCATTCTCCCCCTAAGTGTCAGGAACACTCAGACCCAGCTGTGCTGTCCTCAGAGCCTCCCTGTGCCCCGTGCCTCCTTCCCCTGCTCCGCCAGTCCTAAAGGACACTGGTCGTGGGGTGTGCTAGCTCTCCAGCCATTTTCCTTCTCACCTCATCTGTGACTACCCTCAGGCACGATTACCTGGGAGACCCTGGCTGCTGTGCTGCCCTTTGGAGGCACCTTTGACCTGGTCCAATTAAAAGGCTCCACCCTGAAGAAGGCCTTCGAGCACAGCGTGTACCGCTATGGCCAGTCCACGGGGGAGTTCCTGCAGGTGGGCGGTAAGTCACCTTGCAAGGTGAGGTGGGCTTTCCTGCTGGTTGGCTTAGCTCCCCCCTTACCAGGACCTCCTGGTCAGGCCTGTTCGGGTTTTCGCACACCCAACACCAACGCATATAGTCTTTCAATTGCCAGACCACTGGAGTAGGTCAGGGTCAAAGCCCCAAGGCCCCGAAAATGAGCACATTTGCCAAGTCTGATTCGGACATCGGATGATCTTCTCTGCAGGAGCTGGCCCCCCAAACTCTAAGCAGGTCAGCCGCCTTGAGGTCTAGTTTCTATTAAAATCTTAGTTGCTTAAACATTCACTATTCTTCATAAAAAAAACAGAAAAAACAAAACCTTTTCTGTTCTATTGCCTGGTGATTGCCTGGAACCATACAGAAGTTCAAAGGAATGCAGTGTCCGATAAGTATTAACAAGGATGATTTCTGGGCGGGGCAGCCTGGACAAGACGTAGGAACTTGGCTCTGGTTCCAGCGGGACCTGGGGCAAGCCCTCAGCCTCTCGGAGCACGGTGAGAAAATGTGCCTGCTTATCTCATGGATTGCAGTGAAAATGGAAGGAAAACAAATGCTTCCCAAATTGTCAAGGACTTCTGAAATGCTTTCGCCAATAATTAAGTCCACAGGCCAATGAATTCAACTTTAAATTAATATGAATAATCTTGTTTGACTCTGACACCACATTCTGGCCTGTAGATAGTGGGCCGCACCTGAGGGCTGTGATTGCTTTGTGAAGTCTTCCCTCTGCAGAGCACTCCGCTGCTGGGATCGAGGGGCTGCAGAGGGTGGTGGGGTCCAGGCTGCTGCCTGTGGCGTAGCCCAGATATTCTGCGTTTTCCAGGACAGAGTGGAGGGAACACTGGGGCACTAGTGCCCCAGCACAGTGCTGGGTAGTCGTATGTTTTGTGAAAGTCACCCAAGCCCAAATTATTAACATCTCTTAGTCATCAAGATGGTACAAGGTTCTGTGCCTGTCATCTGTTCCTCATTTTCCAGAGCCACTGAACCAAGCTGCTGGACCAATTAACTCAGGATTTTAAAAAGGTCTGTTTTCTCCCTGCAGAGTCACCTCTCACCCACTCTGGGCCAGAGCCAGTTTTCCTCCCGGGGGTTCTCAGACCTCCCAGAAGGACTCAAGATTGAACCTAACCAGATAGGGTAGCTGCAATGTCACCCTCAGCTCTCTTGCTGAAATATCACTCAAGCTCAAACTAAAGGAAAACTAAGCCCAGTGCCCCAATTCCAGATTTGGCCCTTTCTTAGAAAACAGAAATTTCCCTTTGGATCCAGTGAAAACATACAGGCTCATTTCTTTTCTAGGAATTCACGTGGTGTACGATCTTTCCCGAAACCCTGGGGACAGAGTGGTCAGATTAGAGGTTCTCTGCACCCAGTGTCGCGTGCCCAGTTACGAGCCCCTCAGGATGGATGAGGTGTACAAGGTGATCCTCCCGAGCTTCCTTGCCAGCGGTGGGGATGGATTCCGGATGATAAAGGACGAAGTGTTAAAACATGACTCTGGTGAGCACAAGTGTCTCCTCCCCTCCCTAACCCAGAGGTCCCCGAGAACAGAACTGGTCCCAAGACGGGAGCTATGCATGAAGCTCAGAGGGCAAAGCCAGAAATCTAGATCCGTCCCCACATTGCCGACTACTTCCTGCTTTGTTTGTTGGGAAACAGCAGCACAGCCTGGGGGAATATTGCCCTGCCTCTCCCCAGCACACGTAACCCATCCACCCAAGCCCAGGGAAAAACATTTTTACATAAAAAGTGTTTTAAAACTCTTTTAAGTACATATAAGCAGCTATTTAAATTGTGAAATATCAATCAGTGTGGCACTTATAGAAAAACCACACTGCTAGAACTTTAGGCTGGATGTGGGAAACCATATTAAATCATCTAAATTTTCTTGAAGAAGCTTTAAGTGTAAACAGGTCAGGTAGGAGTGGATGGGATATGTCCCTTGCCCCGTTCTGCACAGTGGGTTGGAGCAAATTATAGGAACCACCACACTTGACCCTAAGTGATATTTCCAGCAGCAGTGAGGGTCATTATACCCCCTGCTCATTTTTAAAAATCCAACTGAGAACCACCTCCTATGCATAGAGTCCACTGCCAATACACTACCCCTTCCGGTTCTCCAGGGCAGAAACTAGTGTGTTTACAAGACACATGCACAGCTTCCCTGCATCTGTCTCCAGCAAGGAGCTCAGCCAGGTTCCTCTTCAGCCTTATCATAGGGGACTGCCATTTTCGCTGTGTATCCCAAGGAGGGTGAAGGACAGATCCAGGGCAAAGGAGACAGCCCTTCCTGGGAGGAAAGGCGCCAGGCACTTCCACCCATCCCATGATAGGAAATGGAAAGGCAGGCTTAAAAGGTGTCCTCTCGAGCCCTGCATGAAACAAAGAAGTTGATGACTGTGCATCACCCAAGACCAGGCTGATGGGTGTTGGAGAGAAGGACCTTACATAGAAGAAGGCTGAGGAAGCCTTGGCCCTAAGGCTTCTCAACCCTGGCTATTCATTAGAATCACTTGGGGAGCATTTTAAATTAAATACCAATGCACTGGTCCCAAATTTTAAGAGATTCTGATTTACTTGGGTGGGGCAAAAGTCTCTTCCAGTGATTCTACTGTACACCCAGGGGTGAGAACCACTGCAGAGAGAAGAGTTCTTTTTTTTAAGTATTATATTGATCATAATATATTGTTTTTATTGAGGTATAATTGACATATAACATTATATTAGTTTCAGGTGTACAACATAATGATTCAACATTTGTATACATTGCGAAATGCTCACCACAAGAAGTCTAGTTAACATGTCACCTCACATAATTACAAAAAAAAATTTTTTTTCTTGTAATAAGGATTTTTAAGATCTACTCTCGTAGCATCTTTCAGATATGCAATACAGTATTAGTAACTATATTCACTATACTGTACATTATATCCCCAGGACTTATTTTTTTTATAACTGGAAGTTTGTAATAACTTTTGACCCCTTTCACCCATTTTGCATCCTCACCCACCCCTGACTCCCCCCACCTCTGGCAACCACCAGTCCGTTCTCTGTATCTGAGCTTGCTTTTATTGTTGAATTCCACATAAATGAGATCATATGGTATTCCTCTTTCTCTGTCTGAATTACTTCACTTAGCATAATGTCCTCAAGGTCCATCCATGTTGTTAAAAATGGCAAGAGGCCATTTTTTTAATAGCTGAAGAGTATTCCATTGTGTGTGTGTGTGTGTGTGTGTGTGTGTGTGTATATATATATATATATATATATATATATATCACATCTTCTTTATCCATTCTTCCACTGATGGACACTCATTTCCTTATCTTGGCTATTGTAAATAATGCTGCAATGAACATGGCGGGGGAGGCATATATCTTATCTTTTCAAATTACTATTTTCATTTTCTTTAGATAAATACCCAGGAGCGGAATTGCTGGATCATACGGTAGTTCTATTTTTAATGTCTTGAGGAGCCTCCTACTATTTTCCATAGTGGCTGCACAAATTTACATTTCTGCACACAATGCACTAGAGTTCCTTTTCTCCACATCCTCACCAACACTTATTTATTTCTTGTCATTTTGATAACAGTCGTTCTAACAGGTGTGAGGTGATATCTCACTGTGGTTTTATTTGCATTTCCCTGATGATTAGTGATGTTGAGCATCTTTCCATGTGCTTGTTGGTCATCTGTATTTGAGTTGTATACATTCTTTATATATTTTGGATATTAACCGCCCTATTAGATATATGATTTGTAGTGTGGCATTTTTAAAATAAAAGTCTGTCAGGTCCCTAGGGGTTTGTTGCAGTTACAGGCGATTAGTATTTCTTTGTCAGTTCTCCTCTCTTTTGCAAGTGAAGACTCCATTGTCTCACCATCAGTTATGTGAAAATGATTCCTGAGCAGGCAAGCCAAAAACAACAAGCCACTTTTATGTCTCAGCTAACTGATATTGACCCAGTTCCCTAATGCCCTCGGTCCGGAGTGGTTCAGAGGCATTGATGACAAGAGCCTCTATCTTGAGTCATCTCAGAGCTTAGACGATTTATTCCCCCCAATTATCCAATATTGGACAATGGGCACATTTCACATCTGGAACATGAAAAAGCAATCAGATTCTTTGCACTTATGATCGCCATTGTTCTTGTCTTCTGTGACACTTTATCCCTGCTTATGAAAGGAATATCTTCCCTCTTATATCTAATTACAAAGGACTTTCGAGAAGTACATTAGCTTTCCCCTTCTTACTGATAATTATTTTTTCTGTAGTTAAAGTAATGTATGTATTTTTCTAGGTGACCAAGATATCAACGTGGTTTCCGGATACATCTCAAAAATGAGAGTAATTTATCCAGCAGTTGAAGGTCGGATCCAGTTTTCTGCAGGAAGTCATTGCCATGGAAGCTTTTCTCTAATACTTCTTTCAGTTTTGGCAGTGATCATTGTTTTATACCAATAGCCAAAAATTCTCCTTGCCATTAATGGAACTGTATTTTTTTCTCAAGTGAGATTCAAGTCTACCTTTTAGGAACTGGCTTTGTGATGGTGCAGACCATCCTTGCAGTCTCCTAGAAGCTGAGCTTAGAAGGGCTGTAAATGAAGACTCTGGCATCATCACTCAGGATCAGCAACTTAATGAACACACAGGAAAAGAAATGAAAATGGGCCCTATGAGGAGAAAGCCAACCATCTTTAGTTGACATATGCAAATTTTAATAACACTTTATAAACAATTTTAAACCATACACATCATTTTTCTCCTTTATATCCATTCTAATCCACCAAACAACTTATGTTTACATAGAACTTTATCATTTACAAGGGAGTTTTAAGCACATTATCTTATTTGATGCCCATAACTTTCGTTGGTGGGCAAGACAGGTATTGTTTTTCCCATTTGACAGATGAGGAAACTAAAGCTCAGAAAGCACTGACATGTTTAAGGCCATACAGCTAAAAGTGACAGATCCCAGACCTGCACCTGGGCCTTCTGCCCTCAGTCCCACACTCTTTCAATTATATCCAGTTAGTTACTGTTCAGGAAGATACTTAATGGTCTCCTCTCTTTTTAACTATCATCAGTCAGTAGCCCCAGACTCATGTAGAACAAGTCTCTGCTTTATTTCTGGTCTCTGTTTTTTTTTTTTTCCTTTTTAGCGCGTGTTGCTATAGGGTGTTTAACGGACTAAACACAGGGTGGCGTTCTCTCCCGCACCACCGTGTGCCTTTGAGGAGCTGGGAGAAGAGGTGCAGCAGATAATGGGAAAGGCCAGGAGCTGCAGAACGCAGTCAAGGGGCAGGGAGAAAGGGAAGGAAAGACCAGGACGCCCAGGACCAACAACATTATAGAAGAGAAAGAGCTAAAAGGCCGTTTACACTTGTTAAATACGTATTTGCTAATGAGTAGTAGCACAGTGCCTGACACATAGCATTAGCTACTAATAATTTTATGAGATTCTATCAGTTCTCCCTCTGCTTCTTTCCTTCTTCTTCCTAATGGGAAGGTGTCATGAGAAGAGAACCTTCTTAGAGAAGGTGTAGCTCTAAACCTGCACCTGTCTCTCCCGAGCAAGATAACAGCACTGATTCTAGTCTCACACACACACACTCCACCCCCTTTCCCCACTTATGGGAAATCCAGAGCGGAGCCAAGGTTGATTTTTTTAAGTGGTATACCTAAATCTAAAGTCAGCTCTGCCTCCAAATCTGAACAGTCATTCTCAGTCATTCTCAGGCACAGATATGAGAACTCCTGCCTGAGAGTGTGCCCCTCTGAGTGGGTGCTCAGGAAATACCCAGACCGACGAAATAAATGATTTATGCACAAAGAACAAATACTTGCTTAAGGGGGTGGTGGGACCACGTGAGCCTGCTCGTTACCATAGAAATGATTCAGTGAGAAGTGGGAGCCCTCACCTTACACAAAGAGTCAGTGAACAGCAGCTAAAGGATTGAAGAGTGAGGATGTTTCTTGATGTTTACAAATATTAGGTATTCTTGATACAAAACATACTTTTAAATTTCATAACCTCTTCATAAATGTTGCAGTAAAATAATGCCCTAGCTTCTATGCATATACAGACTGGCCATAAGTAAACAAATGTCGATAGACTAAGAGGAAAATGTCAGTAAGGCTGCATTTGGGGTATATTTGCTTATGCTTGGCCAGTAAAATACGGTAAATCCTATTGGAGCACAAATTTTTAAAAAACATTTTGTAAGTTTTCTAAGTATGTGTACATGTATTATTCAGTGGTTTAAGAAATGACCTAAAAACACTTTGCAATTGTAGGTTCCAAACAATAAAATTGAAGATACACTCCTTGTCTCCGGTAGTTACTTCTTCTCTCAAGCAAACACCTATAACCCAAGACAATATGACCGATGGAAAACTCTTTGCCAGTTCATCACTGGTATCACTTCCCTTGATTATAAGCCCCTTGCCATCTAATAACCCTCCCTATCCCCCTTCTTACCTCCAAAACAAGAAAAATACATGCAGTTTTTAGGTAGGAAAGAACAGTAAATAAAGGATATTTTAAGTAAGACTACTAAATTTTATGGCTTTTACGTACAGAATTTAAGACCAGTAGTGGTTTCCTAAAAATAAAAATGTTCAAGTCATACAGTGTTAGGGATTTTAATTAATTTATCTGAACTGGTTGTACATCAAGAATTTTCCTCAATTAATGCCGATGATAGAGCAGACCAGCTGGTACACCGTGATCAGACACATTAAATGCAGTTGGTGGCAGAGCTGCCCTCAGCAGTTTTCAGCAGAGTAAGCGCCCTCAGAGAGTATGTAGCCCTGTGGATACATGACTAGGCTTGCCTAAATTAGTAACGGTCTCTGATTTAGTTTCCTGGGGCTGCTGTAACCAAGTACCACAAACTGGGTGGCTGTTAAACAACAGAAATTCATCATCTCACTGTCTGGAGGCTAAAAGTCTAAGATCAATTTGGCAAGGTTGGTTCCTTCTGAGGGTTGGGAGGGAGAATCTGTTCCAGGCGTCTTCCCAGCTCTGGTTAGCCTCAGACATTCCTTGCCTTATAGATGGTATTCTCCCCATGCTTTTACATCCTTTTCCCTCTGTACATGTCTGTCACTGGGTCCAAATTTCCCCTTATACTGTATAAAGACATAGTCATACTGGATCAGGCCCACTCTAATGACTTCATTTTAATCATGTGCAAAAACCCTATTTCTAAATAAGCTCACATTCACGGGCACACGGGATTGGGACTAAAGTCCTGCCACAAGACCTCAGCATCTTTTCAGGGGACACAATTCAACCCATAACCGTCCCCTGGATGATCTACGTAATCAGCCAGGGCAGCCCTGAGGCAACCTTACAAATGAAGGGTTACAATTAATGTTATTTTTGTGCTGGTAAAATAGGACACATTTTAGAAGTTGATTTGACTCAACCCAAGCAAATCAAAAGGAACGAGTTTTCCTAACTAATGCAGTCAAAAGCAGGAGCTTTAAACTTTTATAGCAAGCTGGGAGATCTCCAATCTCTAGTAAGGCGTACTGAGCCCTCTAAGAACCTGAATGAAATACTTTATGAAAATATTCGGTTAACAATTCGGCCCTCTAAGAACCTGAATGAAATGCTTTTTGAAAATATTCGGTTAACAAGTAAGCTAGTTAGGGTATGAAGACAATTTAACTCTGACCTATGACATGGATACTGGCGTATTAAAAGCAACAACGGAGGGAATTCCCTCGCAGTCCAGCAGTTAAAAGACTCGGGCTTTAACTGCCGTGGACCCGGGTTCGATCCCTGGTCACGGAACTAAAATCCCAAAAGCCATGTGTTGCAGCCAAAATAAATTAATAAATAAAACTGAAAAACTTCAAAAATAATAATAAAATAAAAGCAACACTGGAAATTACAGACTCATTATTCACTGGGATTTTTGGTTGCAAAAACAAAAAGTCTATCAGCAGAGACATACCAGAAGAATATTAGCTAGTCCCCAGAATCATCCAGAAGCGTGGAGAGCCAGGCCTAGAAATGGAGAGCAAGCAAGGAAAGTGAGGCATGGCTAAAATCCTGCCACGGGAAGAGCCCTCATACACCGGCCTGGTGCTGCTGGGTTCACCTCCACCACAGCTACACCCGCCAGGGCCACTGGCTGTCCTGGTGCCTCCACTCAGATGGGAGCAAATATCAAGCTGAGCCTGGTTCAGGCCCAAGCTGTCTTTCATAAAGATAAAAGAAGGCTGAGTGAGGACTCAACTCCAGCCTTTTGGCTTCCTTCAATGCCCCTTCCCCCAATTACCTTGGAATTCCTCCAAATAAAAATGTTCCAGTTTCGGACAATCAAAAGTGAGAAATGGCCCCTATGAGTACTCTGAGAATCTCCTAGTACAACAAATATATATGAAATGATGTTAAAAATAAAAACGCTACCTTCTGAGTATGTCTTGAAAACTATGTTGAGTTCTTAACTTCCTCTCCAACAATGTACATTCACATGTATGATATCCAGATTTTTATGAAAGCCAAAATCACTCTAAAAGTAAACAACACTAAACTTTTTCTGGTACTTTAATCATTAAATAATAAGCATATTAGTAATGAAATCAGTCCCTAAGATATATTATTATTTTTTATAAAGAAAAAATAAATATGGCTAATCAAATTTCTAATTGAGCTTGAGTTTTTAATTTGATGTTGACTTTTTTTCAGATCTATACTCTACAGATGAAGTAAGGAAATCCATACACTTAAAAAATAAACAAGTCTTATCTTTCTGGTGAAATCACAATGTATTGACTTTATATGTTAACATTTATATAGCATTCCTAAAAATTTCACTAATTTATCATGTTGTGAAACTGATTTTGTGATAACTCTTGTGTCATAACTAAGAAATGCTTACAGCATCATTCCTGCTCATCTACCACACAGGTGTATTATTATCCTGCTCAAGTTTTCTTCACGTAGCCTTGCCTTATTCCTTACTGAGTTATCTTATCTTTGGGTAAAAGTGGAAAGAAAAGATGTGACTATAAAACAAGAGACCCCAGACACTACTGTAGAACAAGTCATGATGAACAAACTAGTAACGTAACCTCAGTCATAACTGTTCTCTAGAATAACACCACAGATAAGGAGGCTGTTGGCTCCTTGACTATCTGATCACTGCTTCATCTACCCCTCCCTAACCCATTCAAGAAAGCCCACAATGCAAGTGAATGGGAGTAGCATTACAGGGCTAATGAGGAAGCCAATACAATTCACATTTAAAATATAAATAGAAAAAATAAATCACACAGTGACTTAAGTACTTTAAATATTATTCACTGTAATAAATTACTAGTCATCCCCTTCAAATCTAGATCAAGAGACACCAGTGGGCTCAATCCCAGAGCTGAGACAACTGCTAATCTCCACTAGATACCAGCCACAGCTTAATGCCAGAGGTCCCTTAACAGAGGGAGGAGAGTGTACAACTATTAGAAATATTAATAGACTGTAAAAATTAACACAAGTCCACGTCATTTACAAAAGATCATTAATCTATTTATTATAAGACCACATGAACATCTTTAAACTTTTCATCAATATAGAAAATTGAGGGAATTCCCTGGTGGTCCAGTGGTTAGGTCTCAGCACTCTCACTGCCGGGGCCCGGGTTCGATCCCTGGTCGGGGAACTAAGATCCTGCAAGCTGCACGGTGTGGCCAAAAAAAAAGAAAACTGAAAGAGTGAGCACTTGGTGCAGTTCAACAGAACGCAGTGCTTCAGCAGGGCTATTCTCCCTCCCTCTGGCGCTCAGCTCACCGGCCCTCCTCAACCTAAGTGTATCTGTCAGTGTCCACACAGCTGTATCTCTTATATACTTAACGTCCTTTAATTATTCAATACTTTGGCCGCATTCAGTATAACTTTTCTTGTTTTTGTGGCTATTTGGGGAAAAAAAATCAGTATCAGTCTTCGTGCTCCCTTATAACTTCTCAGCAGTTAGACCTCTATAGCAGCCCCTTTCCTCTTCTCTCCAACACCTCTCTCTGCTTCCTCCTTCTCTTGAAATGCCTTTTATCTGATTCAGAAATCTGTGAGTTTGCGCATGAGTCACCAGCGTCCTGAGGTTAGCTGACATGATCACCTTACCTGCGGCACTGGTTCAGGATCACAGAGAGAGAGGCATGTGCCCTGGTCTCAACACGTCTTTCACTCTGGCAACAGTCATAAGAGAGGTGAGGGACCTAGATCACAGGCCACACCCCTGCCTCTTAAACTCCTTGCAGGTACGTTCCACCTCAACTCACCTAGTCTTTTTGTGTCCATCCCCCCACAAACTAGTCTTTTTGTGCCCATCACCTTCTTAGTGCCAGGTGCTGCTGGACTATGCACAGGTGATACAGGGGTGAGAAAGACACATCCTGGCACCTGGACTGTTCACAGCTGAGTGGAAGTGACAGCTAAAATTAACATCTGAAAACAGAAACGCATGCATGTATTTGCCTATCTACCATCTCTTCCCACTCCTGGAAAGAGCCCCCATTTTGGGGAGACACTGAACCTCTTCTACCCCAGGTAGTTCTGGTGGGACAGTTAACTACAGAAGCAATCTCTTGGCTCTGGTAGAAGCACATGACCTAAGCCTCACAGTTATAGTGCCTGATCATCTTGGTCTGAGTTACGGTCTAGGCAAGCCAAGACAGTAAGAATCCTTCCACAAGGTTTTATATGGGTAGAGATGTAGAGAGAGACAAGCTCCCTCTTTGCCCCTCTGTATCATCACGTGATTCCACAGTTTGTTTAACCGTCCTCTCCCACATGAAGGCATCCACAAGAATAACAGCTAACAGGACAGAAGCTGAGACAAGAAATGGACATATGTCCACAGAGAGTCCTGAGACTATTCAAGTGCTGGATAAGTCATACTAAGGGCAACTCCATTATTGCCTTTCTGTAGTTGGGTTACATGAACAAATATGTTATTTCTCTTTTCTTTTTCTAAAGCAAAGTTGAGTTGAGTTCCATCACTTACAATCAAGAGATTAAACTAGCCCACACTAGGAGAAAATGTCAGAAAGTTCCCCTGAGCACCTGTGTGTGTGGTGAGGAGGGAGGGAAGTTAAATAGGAAGAAGGGTTCAGACATTAAGTAACATGAATAAAATCCCTCAGGGAAAAAAAAAAAAAAAAAAAAAATCCCTCAGGGAAAATTATGCAGTTTTCATTCTTGTATGATGAAAATGGATCTGACAAACTTTAGAAAATTACCTAAAACACACTTCCTCATAAAGAAATTTCAATGTCACCCATTTTTTCAGACATTTGAGCCACTTTTAAAAAATTAAGTCTCCAGGCCGTACCCATTTTCTCCGCCATGCATTGTCCCCAAATATGGATACAGTACTCCCTTCACTCCCAAGAGCAGCTAGCATAATGTTGAAGTGTTAAGTGGGCACAAATGGAGGGAGTTACAATGAAGAAGAAAACTTACAACTCAGTGTGAGATATCAATGCTCCTAAAAAGCATCGACCAAACCCATCAGTTGGAGTCCTTTCTGGGGCTCCTTCTCAGCTCTCTTCGTGTTAAGCACTGAAGAGCCCCAGGGCACAGTCCTTGGACTGCTTCTCTCTTCTATTTACACTTAATCTCTCAGTGCTGTCATCCAGTTTTACATCTTGATTCTGGTGACTCTCAAATTTATAACCCCTCCCATGGACTCCAGACTCATAAATACAACTGCCTCCTTGGCATCTCTGAGACGGTTAATAGGCCCCCCCAAACTTTACGTGTCCAAAAATGAATTCCTGATCTTCCCCTCAAAACACGTGCCAGTCGCAATCTCCCTCAGCTCATTTAATAGACCCTTCATCGTTCCTATTGCTCAGGCAGAACCTTGGGGTCATCCTTGGCTGCTCCATTTTTCTCAAACTCACAACCTGTCCATCAGTAAATTCTGTTGCCTAACTTAAAAACAAAAGACTTCAACTTCACGAAAACTCCACAAGTACTGCCCTGATCCAAATCACTGTCATTTCAACTGAATTACTTCACCAGCCTGCTAAACGAGCTCCTTGTCTCTACTTTTACTCTTTAGTCTGTTCTCAACACTCCCAATGCAGTAACCAAAGTAATTCTATCACAATATAGTTGCTCGCCTGCTCAAAATCTTTCCCTCATACACCAGGTAAAAGTGAGTTAACACAATGGCTTCCAAGGCCCTTTGTGATCTTGTCTCCCATCATTTCTCTGACATTATCTCCCCTCACTCACCATGATGTAGCCACACTGATCTCCTTGCTACTCTTTCTACAAAACAGGCACACTCCCACTCAAACCTTCGCACTTGCTATTTCCAAATATTTGGAATATGGGCTCCCAAATATTTGCATGGCTTGATATCTCACCTCCTTCCGGTCTTTTCTACAATGTCCCGGACACATTATTTTAAACTGCAAACCTCTACCCATACCATTCTATTTTCCTTTTCAGTTTATTTTTCTTCCGAGCACTTGTTACTTTCTAACATACTATATACTATTTCCTTATTTATATTGTTTATATTGTCTGTCTCCCTGGGTTCGAATGTAAGCTTATAAATGCACAAATATATCCCTGGCATCTCAAACTGCCTGGCAGATAGTGAGCGCTCAATACACACATGTAGAATAAGGTGGATAAATCATGCATTATTCCTTCTCTCCTGCCTCTCTGCCACCCTCCTGACTCAGTCCAAAAGCCACACAGTCCTTTTTCTCTGGTATCAGCCCCTCCAGAGAAAATAAGCAATTAAGAAAATAACTTCTCTACCTAAACACCCTTTTCATTATGCAGAGCAGTCAGACTCTTCTTTAACCCCTCTGCAACCAAAAGGCCAATTAAGTCTTCCCCAAGAAGGACAGGTGCCTTTCTCCAAAGAGTAAATTTTGTAGCCTCCCCCTTGCCACTCCCTAATATGAAGGTGATTACAATTTTTCTAATAGCATCCCTTTCCCCTCCTTGCTTTTGTTCTTCCACATCAGGAATTAGCAAACTACAGCCTAAGGGCCAAATCCTGCCTGCCACTGCTTTATGGAAGTAAGGTTTTATTGGAATACAGCCACATCCATTACTTGGAATAATACTTTAATATAATTTGATAGAAAAAAAATCATAAACATCAAATTAACAAAAAATAGTGAAATAAAAAAAACATTTTTCACTGGATTTGACGATCTTCTAGGGGCCATAGGCCTCAGGTTAAGGATTTCTCCTTACGTATCTAGCAACACTGAAGACACTACTGGATACATAAAAGAGAACATAGTCTTTGAAATGGAAGTGGAGTAGACTAGCAAGATGTTTGCTCATTCATTTAGTCAGTCGGTCATTTTTATTCTAATGTTAACCATATCTGAAGTTACAACTTGTATATATATCATTATACAGTCTGCAAAGAACAGTGGCAAATTAGACTTCTGATATTTTTATTGTAAAATCTAACGGTTTTTAGGAAGTCAATAAATATGTTTGCTTTCAACCATTTCTCAGAATCTTCTGCTATCTACAGCTAAATGATTATACTTATAACACAAACTTATAATGTCCTTTATAAATTTCAGTGTCTTCCCATCTATTTAATTTCATATTATCCCCCAACCAGAAACAGAGAGTTATTTCTAAAAACACATTTCAAGGGCTTCCCTGGTGGCGCAGTGGTTGAGAATCTGCCTGCCAATGCAGGGGACACGGGTTCGAGCCCTGGTCTGGGAAGATCCCACATGCCGCGGAGCAACTAGGCCCGTGAGCCACAAATACTGAGCCTGCGCGTCTGGAGCCTGTGCTCCGCAACGAGAGAGGCCACGATAGTGAGAGGCCCGCGCACAGCGATGAAGAGTGGCCCCCGCTTGCCGCAACTAGAGAAAGCCCTAGCACAGAAACGAAGACCCAGCATAGCAATCAATCAATCAATAAATAAATCTTTAAAAAAAAAAAAAAAAAAAAACACATTTCAAAATGTGAAACTCATGCACTACAAGACACCATAGAGATGGATAGAAAGGAATGTGCAAAGTAAAATATTTGAAATGCACCAGGGGAACTTACTTTTTAAAGGGATCCAGAGTGACCGCTTTGGGAAATAAAGCCTCCTTTCATGGGTCAACAATGACAAGAACACGAAGACTAGAGACAGACCTAAGTTTGAATTCCAACTTCACTGTTCTCTCTGGCTTCATTATCCTCATCTATAAAACAGGAATAATACCATCTCATAGTTATTGGATGGTGAAATGTGATATAAAATGCCTGGCCAACAGAGAATGCATCTAGTTCCTTTCATTATGCGAATGATTTTGTATTTGTAGATTTTTATACAGCACATTTTCTTTAAATAGAGCTCACTCACTGCTATAGATTTAAATGTGTCCTCCTAAAATTCACATGCTGAAACCCTAAACTCCAGTATGACGATAGTTGGAAATGAGGTCTTCAGGAGGTAATTAAGGTTGAATTAGGTCATAAAACCTAACCCAATAGCATTTGTGGCCTTATAAGAAGAAGCAGAGAGAGAAAGATCTCTTTCTTTCTTCCCACAGGCTCCCACAAAGAGGTCATGTGAGCACACAGTGAAAAAAGGCAGCCGTCTACAACCAAGGGAAGAGGTCTCAGAATGAAACCTACCTTGCAGGCACCTTGATCTTGGACTTACCAGCCTCCAGAATTGTGAGAAATAAATTTCTGTTAAGTCACCCCATTTATGGTATTTTATCATGGTAGCCCAGGCCATTTGATACACTCATAAGAATTTTTTTCTCATCTAAATAAACAAAATACCACAATTTATAGGAAAGTAGGTGAGGATGGCATAAAAGGGCTGTACATATTTTATTCCTCCAGTTCACCATGACACTTTAAATAATAATATGCAAAATGCTATGGATTTTTAAATGTGAAGAATTAGACTGATTAATTTCCCACCTGTCCCTGAGAAACTAGTAAATGTTTAAGGCTTGGTAGTAAAGCACCAATTCAAAGAAACTCATATATAGTCTAGAACTTTTAAGCAATTAAAAAGATAATAGACCACACACCCTAGCAGCCAGTAGGTGAGCTGGGGGCCGCGGAGGTCACCGTGGGGAGGCGAGGCGGGGACAGCATGGTAGCCTCCTTACGGCTCCGTGGAGCTGCCTCTGGCCTCCCGTACTGGAGCTGCCGGCAGCAACCGGCGGTGGCCAGGCTTGCAGCGGTGTGTTCTAGGTCAATGGCTTCTAAGACTCCAGTTGGATTCACTGGAGTAGGCAACATGGGGAATCCAATGGCAAAAAAATCTCATGAAACATGGCTATCCACTCATTATTTATGATGTGTTCTCTGATGCATGCAAAGAGTTTCTAGACGCAGGTGAACAGGTAGTGTCTTCCCCAGCAGATGTAGCCAAAAAAAGCTGACAGAATTATTACAATGTTGCCCACCAGCATCGATGCGATAGAAGCTTACTCTGGAGCAAATGAAATTCTAAAAAAAGTGAAGAAAGGCTCACTCTTAATAGATTCCAGTACTGTTGATCCTATGGTTTTGAACGAATTGGCCAAAGAAGTTGAGAAAATGGGAGTAGTTTTCATGGATGCCCCTGTTTCTGGTGGTGTGGGAGCTGCTTGGTCTGGGAGCCTCACGTTTATGGTGGGAGGAGTCAAAGAAGAATTTGCTGCTGCTGCCCAACAGCTGCTGGGGTGCGTGGGCTCCAATGTGGCGTGTTGTGGAGCTGCTGGGACTGGGCAGGCTGCGAAGATCTGCAACAACTTGCTGTTAGCTATTAGTATGACTGGAACTGCTGAAGCTATGCATCTGGGAATCAGGTTAGGGCTTGACCCAAAACTCTTGGCTAAAATCCTAAATATGTGCTCAGGACAACGTTGGTCAAGTGACACTTATAATCCTGTAGCTGGGGTGGTGGATGGAGTCCCCTTGGCTAATCACTATCAGGGTGGATTTGGAACAACACTCATGGCTAAGGATCTGGGATTAGCACAGGACTCTGCTGCCAGCACGAAGAGCCCAATCCTTCTGGGCAGTCAGGCCCATCAGATCTACAGGATGATGTGCTCGAAGGGCTACTCCAAAAGACTTCTCATCCATGTTCCAGTTTCTATGAGACAAGGAGACGTTCTGAGTTTGCCCTTTGGCTGTGGACACTGTTGGAAACCAAACTCTATCTTGGAGCCCCTCACAGCTCACTCCACAAGTAAATGGGCTTAATCAAAGGTCACCTGTCTGCTTCTGATTGTCTAGGTCACAATAAACCTTGGGATTTTCCACCCATTTTTAACTGCTTATTCTTTTTATCTATTTAGCAAACACATATTATCTGAATTATTTTTTTCTGCAAGCCACTGATGGTCTCTGCTAGCTAGCTGATTGACCTTCTTCCAAAAGTTTGATTCCTGAGCACCGTCAGTTAAAACGTTGCCTACTTCAATCAGGATATTATTTACTCTACTTTACAAATAAAACCACATTTTTTTCCCATGGGATAAAACCTATCCTGGAGGAAAGAAAAGAAATCGGTGTGAGGCAAGGAGTTAGAGAAAGGGGAGGTATAGTGAATTACTCCCTGTGTCCCTCAGAAAGTTTGTCCTGCTAACCCAGTGGTTGTATTCTTGCATTCTGAGGTTACCGGTTTATTTTCCAGGAGTTGATAAAGCAAGAGAACTCCTTGCTGCATGCTATGTAACTTGAACTCTGTTACATTACCTTGGTGTGCCCCTCTTGTAACAACTCCCAATACTTAGCAAACTTATTTTTTATATTTTTGCTTCCTTGTACATTCTTACTACATTTTGACTTCAAAAGAATGACATCTTTAGAACAGTCTCAGAGCCAACGATGATATGTGCTTTAGATAATTATTATATTATCCTAAATGTAACCATATTCTTTTAATTCAAATAAATTTCTATGTTAATAATTTTTAAAAAAAGATAACAGAACTACTGGCAAAACCTTTAAAAAATTTACAATATCTAATGACCATTTTTACAAACTTTTGAAAAATATACATGAATAGTACCATTAAATGGGTTAGTTTTCCAAATTATATTTAGAGTTCCCACATTATCAGTGCCTGATACATGGCTGAAACTCAATAAATATATTCTGAATGAACACTGCATCCAATAACCAAACACAAAACACCCACTCTTGAAAGACAAATGTGGTTGAAGGAGAAAAGCATATCATGGGAAGAAATTATGAGTAGAATTCTCAACATTGAAACTTTAAAAATAATTATTTAACTTTCCTCAAAGAATGCAGTTAATTCATATTTTTCTTTTGGAGAGACAACATAAACCAAAAATCTACCTGACTAAATTGTTTATATAAGTTTTTGGAATACAGTTATATACATTCAATGAAATGCAATTTCAATCACACACTGAATCACACAAATATCTTTAAGTACTCAGTTTTCACACCCAAAAGGGCTATATATAACCTGTCAATCATCCAGCAAGAGTAAGAAGTCCCTTGTTTGCTATGAAAAACTCATAAAGGAGGCTGTGAGACCCAATCACTTTTCATCATTATTAAGTCCGTGTTAGTCTTTATTAAAACAAACAAAATCAAAATTTCAGACACTAAATTACATGATATATACAAGAATATACAAAAGTAAAAGAAAAAACAGCACATATCTACTACACTAGCATAGCAGACATTTCAACTGGTTATTCTATCCCAAATCCAAATGCTTACATCCAGGACGTCACAGAGGTAACCTCCTTTTGTACCTAAATTAAAAAGAAATCTATTTAATAGAAGAGAAAAAAACAAACCAGAGTTCATTTGTAAATTGCCTAACAGTTTCAGTGTATTAAAATCCTAACCTAAGATATTGTGTGTGTGTGTGTGTGTGTGTGTGTGTGTGTGTGTGTGTGTGTGTGTGTGTATCCACAAGAAATTAGCTGGCCTATGCCACAGATAATATTTACGTTTTAGAGAGAAGAAAAATGGCAAGGTATAGTGATAGACCTCATAAAGTCTCGAGCAGAGAGGTGGAGGTTTCCTGGTACTGATTCCCATGTAAACTGAACACAAACTATCCATAACTGCCACCCTGTTTTAATATACATTTAATACTGCCATAACTTGAAAACTTGTATTCAATAGGTAAATAGTCCAAATCTGGTTTCCTCTATGAAACTGACATTTCATTGCTGTATCACAACCTTGAATAGTTATTTCATCTGACCAAAGGGATTAGTCAAAAAATAAAAACAGTAAAAAGCAATGCTCAAAACTCAAAATCCTCAAGATTCAATATAATAATAATATTAGCATCCTCCAATTCCAATTCATTTTGTGTTCTTGGGTTCATATAAGCGCAACTGCTTCAAAAATGCTTAAGTCTGAGTTACACAGCATTCAGTGTTGCAGATGATAGCCTGCAGAGCTTGGCCCATCCTACTGCTAGGAGGCAAACTCACACCTTCCTCTGGAAAGGCCCTACAGGGTATAGTGTCCCTGTCTGATTGTAATTGGGAAGGGAGGAAGTCAAGGCAGAGGCTATTCAGCTCCTATCTCCCAAAATCCTCTCTATGTTTGAGCATGTTGAATGAAGAAAATAAGGGTGTTCATTTTTAAAATGATCAGAATCACAAGGGCTTCCTTAATTTTTATGTCTCTAATTAAAGTAAATGCCAACATACCATTAAAAACATAAAGAAAAATTGCTGCTTTTCAGTTACCTTATTGAGCTCTGGAAACAGTTCTTGTATCACAATGTCCAATAAAACATAAGTCAGCTAAAACGCCAAAAAAAAAAATTTTTTAAGGCATTAGACAAAAAAACCAAAACAAAAAAACCCCATAAAAACGATAAACACAAATTCAGGACTATGGTTACTGCTAAAGGGGAAGGCAGGGAATAAAACTGACAATATAAAACAAGCACAAAAGTAGTAGCTTCAATAGTATCCATAATGTTCTATTTTTAAGATGAGTTCTACATACACGAGTTCATTTTACTATTATTCCTCATAATTCATTTTATGTTAAACATTTTATATGTAACAACAAATTTAAAGAAAACAAGCAGGATACAAAATTGTAACTGTATTAAGATCTCAACGGGCTATGTAACAGACTATAAACAGTAAAATGTTAACTGTGGTTATTCTATGTAACCTGAATGAATGATGGAATTCTTGATATTTAAATTTTTACTTTTTTCATGAATTTTTAGTATATTCCAAATTTCTATAGTGAATATATATTTATTTTAAATCAAAACAGTTCATGTTATAAAGAAAAAAATGTAATCAGCAAAAGAGAGTTATTAACAAAGATACTTTTTCCTATCCGAATGTTTGAATTACACTGCCTTCATTTAGTATAGCATCACTTCACAGTTAATAATATACCAGACACCCTACTGTGTCATTCGCTAAACTAGCCAACACTAGTCAACCTGCTTTAATGAACTTTACCTGCTTGTTGAGAACTGGCTGCTGTAAACCGTCAAAAAGAAGTCTGATGCTTTCATACTTGGCTTCTTCACCAATACACTTGACTATCAGATCTAAACAAGAAAGCCACATGTGAAACAATTTTACATTATAAAGTGACTCATCATTTACTGGATCATAAGGTAAAATCTCCACTCTCTTTCCTGGGTATTATGCAAAAACTGTAAATTAGCATTTCCTAAATCAGTGTTCTGGCAAGAAGCTCTTGGAAAAAAGGGTTCTGTGGTCAAGTTGAGAAATGCAGTATCGGGAATCCTCCCTTTGGGAGATTCACAATGCACAATGCACACTGCAAGCTCTGGGAAATGTTGCAGTAAAGAAATCTGTTTATACTATTAAGTGATAAAAGACAGTTGGAAAATAATGCATATTTTATTATCCCATTCAAGTAAAACAAACAAAATAAAATGCTAAAATTATGCACGCACATTTGTACATACACGTATAGAGATACATAAAAACTGTCTGTGAGGATTAACACCAAATGGGAGCTCGTAGCTACTTCTGCACAGTGGGGACAGGATGGCTTCTACTTTTTACTCCCTATATTTTCATAATATTTGAATATCTTAATATTTTTAATAATTAATTTAATTTTATGGTGAACATAGACTCTCTTCAATGAATATGACCACTTTATTTCTGTAGTTTTTGCATAATTACTATTAACTATCTTACAGAACAATCTTTTGGGAAAATGTTTACACACTAGTTTAGGGTCCCAAAAGTTCCAATTCATGTTTGACTACACAGCTGTCATGTATCACTCCTATTACCACAGAGTCAGTCCTTATTAAAATCTGTGCTGTTTTTCACAGAACTAGAACAAAAAATTTCACAATTTGTATGGAGACACAAAAGACCCCGAATAGCCAAAGCAATCTTGAGAACGAAAAATGGAGCTGGAGGAATCAGGCTCCCTGACTTCAGACTATATTACAAAGCTACAGTAATCAAGACAGTTGGTACTGGCACAAAAACAGAAATATAGATCAATGGAACAGGATAGAAAGCCCAGAGATAAACCCACGCACATATGGTCACCTTATCTTTGATAAAGGAGGCAAGCATATACAGTGGAGAAAAGACAGCCTCTTCAATAAGTGGTGCTGGGAAAATTGGACAGGTACATGTAAAAGTATGAAATTAGAACACTCCCTGACACCATGCACAAAAATAAACTCAAAATGGATTAAAGACCTAAGTGTAAGGCCAGACACTATCAAACTCTTAGAGGAAAACATAGGCAGAACACTCTATGACATACATCACAGCAAGATCCTTTTTGACCCAGCTCCTAGAGAAATGGAAATAAGAACACAAATAAACAAATGGGACCTAATGAAACTTAAAAGCTTTTGCACAGCAAAGGAAACCATAAACAAGACCAAAAGACAACCCTCAGAATGGGAGAAAATATTTGCAAATGAAGCAACTGACAAAGGATTCATCTCTAAGATTTACAAGCAGCTCATGCAGCTCAATAACAAAAAAACAAACAACCCAATCCAAAAATGGGCAGAAGACCTAAATAGACATTTCTCCAAAGAAGATATACAGATGGCCAACAGACACATGAAAGAATGCTCAACATCATTAATCATTAGAGAAATGCAAATCAAAACTACAATGAGGTATCATCTCACACCAGTCAGAATGGCCATCATCAAAAAATCTACAAACAATAAATGCTGGAGAGGGTGTGGAGAAAATGGAACACTCTTGCACTGTTGGTGGGAATGTAAATTGATACAGCCACTATGGAGAACAGTATGGAGGTTCCTTAAAAAACTAAAAATAGAACTACCATACGACCCAGCAATCCCACTACTGGGCATATACCCTGAGAAAACCATAGGTCAAAAAGAGTCATGTACCAAAATGTTCATTGCAGCTCTATTTACCATAGCCAGGACATGGAAGCAACCTAAGTGTCCATCATCGGATGAATGGATAAAGAAGATGTGGCACATATATACAATGGAATATTACTCAGCCATAAAAAGAAATGAAATGGAGGTATTTGTAATGAGGTGGATGGAGTTAGAGTCTGTCACACAGAGTGAAGTAAGTCAGAAAGAGAAAAACAAATACAGTATGCTAACACATATATATGGAATCTAAGGAAAAAAAAAAAAAAAAAAGGTCATGAAGAACCTAGTGGCAAGATGGGAACAAAGACACAGACCTACTAAAGAATGGACTTGAGGCTATGGGGAGGGGGAGGGGTGAGATGTGACAGGATGAGAGAGCGTCATGGACATATATACACTACCAAATGTAAAATAGATAGCTAGTGGGAAGCAGCCGCATAGCACAGGGAGATCAGCACGGTGCTTTGTGACCGCCTGGGGGGGTGGGATGGGGAGGGTGGGAGGGAGGGAGTTGTGGGAGGGAGGAGATATGGGAACGTGTGTTTATCTGTAGCTGATTCACTTTGTTATAAAGCAGAAACTAATACACCATTGTGAAACAATTATACTTCAATAAAGATGTTTAAAAAAAAAAAAAAAATCTGTGCTGAATGTTTTCCTCCAAGCAGGAAAAGAAAATTATTCTTAAGTAAACAAGGTGCTCAAATATTTGTCCTTTCCACTCCGATCATAATGAAACTCTTAATGCTGTTCATGGGAAATTCTCATTTTATGTTGCTTTTATAAGGTAAATCTAACCTTGAGAGGCAAAAGCCAAATTCAATTTATAATAAGTTTAGTAGATCCTTGATATTTATGCGTCTTTGTGAATCCTTTAATTCACCGATACTACACAGAATTTCCCAATTAATATGCATGAAGCATAATGGACAAAAATAAATGATCCTTTCAGATTCTTCATCACTAAGGAAGAAATGAATAGAGGACAACAGAAAGCATGCTAAGCTTCCTCAGTAGCTAAATTACTTCTTCCCAAATGGAAGTCTTGAAGTAGATGTGATTCAAATTCGTGCCTGAGCAAAATAAGAAATTATTACATTCACTGGCTTTCCATGTTGTTAAAACTAAGACTGTAACTAAAACTAAGACTGTTAAAACCATAAATGCTAAAGGTCACTATTATACAAAAGAAGTAAGAAATTACTTCGTTATATACCTAGAGAAGATTCACTCAAAAACAGCTGTGGTTCACTTTCACCTTCAGACCAGGGATTTAACTTAACTGTCTTCACACAGAGCAGCAGGATCATTCTGAGACTCATGTTTCAATGATGAAAATTCTCTAAGGTACCTTCAATTCTTACTCTATATTTTCTCCCTGGGCATTACTACCCACTCACACATGACTCCCATATCTTTATCCTATATCATCATTCCTCCAATTTCCAAACCTGGATATTTAATTGCTTACTAGACATTTCCTCCTGAATAATGTATAGGCACTTCACATTCAAAATGCCCTAAACTAAATATCCTCTGCTTTGACCTCCTGACGTTTTTTCCTCATGTTTCCCATCTCAGTAAGAGGTTACTACCATTCATTCATTTAGTGGTCCAAGCCTACCTCCTTTATAAGAGAGGGGATCACCCTCCTCCTTTGAGATACTATGTAACTTGAACATGGCTCTACAATCACATGTATGTTTTGTTTGTATGTCTACCTTCCTGCCAGACTGAGCTACCCAAGTACGATTTTTATATCCCTTGCACTCTGCATAGTGCCTGGCACATGGAACGTGCTCAATAAACTTGGGATGAATGAATGAATTCTGACCTTTCACTCACACACACTAGTTTAGCTCTTCTCCTGGTGAAGTGCTTGAGCAGCAGGACTCCAGCTGTCCCACAAACCTATCACTTTGATCAGTCTGATTCTAAGTTATTGAAAGAATCCGACGATTGTGTTGAGTAGAAACAGCCCTACCTTAAAGTTCTTAGTGCTAACATCATAAAAACCAAATTTTATTTAACCAATTGAGTTAATTTTAATTGGTTTTGGTAACTATTTCTAAAATAAAAACTCACAGTAAAAATTAGCCTCAATAATTGCTATACATCATGACCTCAAAAGAGTGCTAATCTATATTAAACTACTTTTTAAATATTACATTACCTGGAATGTAATTCATCATTTCTTCAAAAGTCTGTTTTGCTCGTTTTTGTTTATCTTGGAGAGAGCGAGGTTCAGTGTTTTCACAAAATACAGCATCTAAAAAGAGACAAAAAGGAACATTTGCTGGAATTTTCACCTATTGCATACAAAGTATTTCCTCACGGTAGAAATACTAATAAAGCAAAGAAAAGCAAGACTTTTCGCTCTTTTAGGTCTAATTAAAATCCTTAAGAGTACTCAGAACATGAAACAAACACGTGAGAAAATACAAACCTCTGAGAAGTGTTATGAGTGAAACCAAACGGTGCTCCTGAAATAACTGTTCTAGTTTACAATGAAGATAGTAATCAGTGTACATTTCCAGGGTGTTTTTAAAGAGGATTCGAGTTCCCATTAAGAGATGATGAAGCCAGTCAGGAACCTGGAAAACCACCCGTCCTGAGAAGGGTCACACAGAACACTTCATTAAGGTAAACAGGCAATCTGAACATTTTCCAATGTGAAAAATACAAATGGTCAATATTTTATTTGCAAACACTATTAACTTTAATATGTTCAAGATCAATTATATACATTGAATTCTTATTTTAAAAAGTACCTTCAATTAAAACAAAATTATAATGGGGCAATACTCAAGAGCATTAATTTGCATCACAGAAAAAATATAATACATGAATGAAAAACAGGTTTTAACAGTAACCACAGATATCTTACCTACGTACATCAGGTAATCATAGACTCCTTCTAAAGTCATCATTTCCATAAAATAATTCTGATTTTGCTTTCTTTCTGTATTCTCAGCACGGTTTGCATTATTCTTAAACAGATCATTGAAAAGCTAAAGTAAAAGTTGAAATAATAAAAAATATAGTTTAGTACACCTGCTGATAATAATTACTAAGGGTAAAGTGATACAGAGCAAAGGCGTTTAAACTCTGTCCAATCAAAAGAGATTTTAAAAACCCCTACAATATCAGAGAGGTTAAGATCTGCCCCCAAAATTCCACATTTACACCCAAATTGAATTTAAAAATACAATATTTTGGGGAGGCCAAAATATTAAATAAAAATCTACTTTCATTTTAGACATAACAGAAAATTCATTATCCATAAAGAACCCCTTTGATTTGTTTACACCAAAAGGAGCAAATGAACATATCTATATAAAGATGTATAAAAACATCAGTAATAGCTAATTTTAATTCTAACATGATTTAAAGATTATAAATCACTATTTAATTAAAGGATGTTTAGAGGTGAACATTAAGCTTTAAGCAAAGTTTATTTGGACAATAATAGTCAAAGCTCAGAAAGGCCTAATATATGAGACAAAAACAAGATATGAAGAATTACTTATAGCAAAAATGTTAAAATGCAACTAAATCTCAGCCCTACTTACCCCAAAAATATGCCAAAAAAAAAAAGAGTCTATTATCATTAATAATAATCAAATAGCAGAAATTAAGGAACTAAAAAAAAAACTGATAGGGAATTCCCTGGGGGTCCAGTGGTTAGGATTCCGTGCTTTCATTGCCAAGGGCCCGGGTTCGATCCCTGGTCGGGGAACTAAGATCCTGCAAGCCGCGCTGTGTGGCCAAATAAATAAATAAATAAATAAATCTAAAACAATTTTTTTAAACTGATAGAAAAGACCAACAAAACCAAATGATAAAATGGACAAAGCCTTTGGCAAGATTGATCAAAAAAGAAAAAAGGAAAGAAAAAGACAAAAAATGTCAGGAATAAAAGGGGACATAACTATAGATGTCAGAGAAAACAAAAAGAAAAAATGATATTATTGACAACTTCAGGCCAAAATTTTTCAAATTTAGATAAGATGGAGAATTTTTTAAAAATATAACCTATCAAAATCTGACTCATGAAATAATAAACCTGAAGAATATTATAATCATAAAAGAAATTAAATTGGTTGTAAAAAAAAAAAAACTTCCCACAAACAAAACTTGAGGCCTAAATGACTATCAACAAGTTATCACTTATTTAAAGCACTAATAATTCCAATTATAATTCTACCAGCAAATAGAAAAAGGTTAATATAACCTTAATACCAAAACCTGACAAGGATACAATGAGAAAGAAAAATTATAGACTAAGTACACCCATAAACATGGACTTAAATTTCCTTAACCTCATAAGGGATTTCTACAAAAAAAGCTACACCATTTATTATTTAATGGTGAAACACTGCAATCATTCCCTTTGTATAGCAGGTCCTAGCCATGAATGAAAGAAAACTGCCATCATTTGCACGTGTAAACCTAAAAGAATTAATAGATATGTTACTAAAATTAATATAAGTCTAGCAAGATTATTGAATTAAAAATCAATACACAACCATCAACTGCATTTCTGTTTACCAACAATAAACCTATAAAGTGAAAAAAATTAAAGATACCCTTTAGAGTAATAAGCAAAATGAAGGGTTTTTTTTTTTGGCAGGGGAACTGTTCTTTGAGCTCACATAGCTCCCCATACTGGGTCCTACTCTGGCACTGAACTAAGCTTCTTGCAGACAGGTAATTTATCTTTATATTCCCAGTGCCTAGCACTCCGTAGCAGGCACACAATAAAGTACTTGTTTAATGAATGGATGAAATATTTTATAAGCCATTAAAATTACATAATACCAACAAATAAATATATTATAGTAATTAATTCCTTGATTACTGGAAGTTGGTGATTTACAACTTAAGAAAACCACTTTTAAAAATTCCCCAAAACACACAAATGATAGTTTACGAATACAGTTTCTCAAGAATCACTTACCCTGGGCTTCCCCGGTGGCGCAGTAGTTAAGAATCTGCCTGCCAATGCAGGGGACACAGGTTCGAGCCCTGGTCCGGGAAGATCCCACATGCCGCGGAGCAACTAAGCCCATGCACCACAACTACTGAGCCTGCGCTCTAGAGCCTGCGAGCCACAACTACTGAAGCCCACGTGCCTACAGCCCATGCTCCGCAACAAGAGAAGCCACCACAGTGAGAAGCTCGCACACCACAACGAAGAGTAGCCCCTGCTCGTCGCAACTAGAGAAAGCCTGCGCGCAGCAACGAAGACCCAACACAGCCAAAAATAAATGAATAAAATAAATAAATTTATAAAAAGAGAAAAGAAAAAAGAAACACCCCGTTTAAAGCAAAGAATGAAACAACTACATATACTCCTTATACTGTACAATTAATTTCCACATAAGGAATATATAAAGTCCCATCCATTTCATTAACACAGGATTCTCCCTATAATGGAAAAGTCATCTCAAGTAGGACAGCTTCAAACTTAATGGCTCTCTGAGGCAATGCACAGTACCTTCTTATTATTTTCTGAAGTAGGGCTGAGAATGGTCAGTTCTGGTTTACTTGGTTTAGGCTTTGGAGATTCACAAGAATTAATGAAATTCATGATGAAAGGTTCCAAATGCTGACCTTTCTGTGGAGATCATGGTATAAAAATCAAGATTATGATTTTCATTATCATATAACCCATTAAAATTTATTGCTATTTAAATATGCTTATAACTATCATTTTATAGAATGCACATAAATCAGTTATTCACCTCTTTTATTAGTTTTCCAGGAACAGACTTTATAATTTTCCCTGCAATTAAAAGTAAAATATTAATTTTAACAAGGCATAATATACCTCATAACTGCTCATATAAATACTTTACTAGGTAATTTAAAACACTAAACAGCCAAGTAAAAAGCAAAATGGTAAAAAAATATTTATAATTGACCATTTCACCCTTAACAAAAATTTACAATAAATTAGGTAGTCTTAACTATTTATAGATACAACATTTGGGATACTTTAAAGTAATCCAGTGGGGTGAGAGGCAGGTGAAGGGCTGGAACAAGTCAAGTGTCAATAACTATTGAAGGGATAAGGAGTTCACTATATAAATCTCTCTACTTTTGTGTATATCTGAAATTTTCCATTGAAATGTTTTCAAAACATTTTAAGCAATGGTGAATATATAAAGATATCTAAAAGTATGCAAAAGTTAGTCAAAAGGAAAAAGAAGTTCTAAAAATTGCTACACTATTTAAATTGGCTATTTGAATAGTTTGCATTCTCAGCTTTAGATTAAGAATATATATTCTAATCCTGTTTGCCAGAATTTTGTCTTGATCGTATCTCCAGGTTCCTTTATTATAAAATATCAAACATCATGAGATTTTCTCAAGCATTTAGAAATGACTGTAAAAATCAGTCAAAGTTGATTAATGTAACTTAAATTTCTTTCAGTCCGGTTTAGAAAAAAGTAGACTCTAATGGCAATAGCAAAAGGAATCTTAATGAAAAATAACATAGAGATTGTTTTATAACATGCAAACCTCCAACCCTCTCACCAGGCTACTTCTCCTTTGGTACCCCCATAAATTACTCCTCCCACCTCAGAATTTCCCAAGTTCTTTGAATTACAGTGTTGCATCCATGTGCTTCTCTCTTCTACATGCTCCTCCTGAGCCAAATGTTTTGCTCAATCTGATTTCAAGTAACATACAAATCTCTATTCTGTGCCTCTCTCCTGGCCTCTCCTAGCTTATAAAACTTCCTCAACTGGATTCTATAAACTCAACAAGTTCAGAACTACTCTAAATTTATTCCGTATCTCAGCAAGTAACAGCATTCATCCAGTTGTATAAACAGAAACCTGGATCATCATTTTTTTTTATTTTTGGAGACTTGATTAAATGTTTATTCATTTTAATTTTGCCTTTTTAAACATTTTGAAGCCAATATATTGTGTTTTCCATATCTGAAATTTTTTTTTTTAATTTTATTATTTTTTGATCATTTCTTCTTCAGTCAAACCTAGTCAATAACCAGGTCTACCCAATTCTATCTCCTAAACATTATGTATAACCAAATACAAAATGTTCTCACACTTTCCCTCAATAAGACACACACCAAATATTCTGGCTCAACTATATGTATTAATTTGGAGAGCTATACAGATGAAAGCCAAATGCCCACTTGTAATATTTATTCATTTAGTTCTATATATACTTAAGATGACATTAATATAAAATATATTTAGAAATACTGCTTCTCTTCCATTATGATATTTAACAATTTTATTCAAACTTTTCCAGCTTATCTTATTGCTTAGTCTATACTGAACTTTATATAAAAGGAATCATGCTGCATACCTTCTTCTGCCTCTTGCTTCTTTCATTCAACATCATGTTTTTAAGATTATCAACACTGTTCCAAGCAGCTATGTGTCATGGGTATTCATTGCTCTAAGTATTCATTTTGTGAAACTACTATAATTTATATGTCTACTCTATTGCTGATGAACATTTGCATTATTTCCAGTTTAGGCTACTATAAGCAGTGCTGCTAAGAACATTCTTAAATATGAATACAAGATTCTCTAGAGTGTATATCTCAGAGAGGAACTGCTGGGTCATTCAGTTTTATACCAAACTGTTTTTCCGAGTGGTTTTCCTTTTTTTCTTAATTGAAGTATAGTTGATTTACAATATTATATTACTTGCAGGTGTACAACACAGTGATTCAATATTTTTATAGATTATACTCCATTAAAGTTACAAGTGGTTTTCAAATTTATATTCCCATTAACAGTGTATAAGAAGTCCTTCAGAGTTTTGATACATGGCTTCACTCTATAAATTATTTTTCTAAATTAATCTGAAAATACTGCTTCTTTTCTTTTCAGTTTATCCTCTTCTATATGATTATTTAAATTGACTTACCAAGATTTACGTCTGGTAGTATCTTATCAAGAAATTGTGTTTCCCCACCATTGGGGGAGAGAAAATCTGCCAGAAGTTGACTATTACTCAATTCTGGATGCTGCAGAAGTTTCTTGATGAACAAAAACAGAAAAAAAGGGGAAAAGAAACAGTTTTAACAATCTAGAAGAGTGATGAAAACTACATTAAAATGATTTTTTTGACCAAGAAAACAATTTTAAATCCTCAAAAGCTATTTTATATTCAGAATAATAACAAAGCACATTTATAGAAAGAATAGCATCATATAACAGGGTAAGACCTCTGTAGTCAGACATGAATGGGTTTGAATTCTGCTCTTCCATTTGCTAGCTAGGTGTCCCCAGAAAAGTTCGTATATTGCCTAAGAGTCAGTTTCCTCATGTGTAGAATGAAGATAACACTACCTACTTATAGTGTTGTTAGATAAGGCACAGTATCTGATACACAGGAAGGAAGATTAAACATTAGCTAATATTATTTCTCAGTTTCTCAACTATAAAATAAGTATTACAATATCATACATCTATCTTGATAATTAAAGGAAGCTGGTATAAAGGGTTTTGCAGAGAACTAAACATGGAAATGTGAAATAACTTGGAGACTCTGTTGCCTGATCTGCTTGCAACACTATTTTTTCTTACAAGACAAACTGACGTTTTAAAGCGAGATTTAACCCAGTCTTACCTAATATTCAGTTTTGTAACTATGAAAGAGTTAAAAATGAAATACCAGTACTGCAACATTTAACTCCATATTACCAAAAAATATTTCTTCTAGAATGAGGTTCTCTAGTTCTTAGAAAGAATTAGTCGGTTCAAATAATGGGTTTAATGGTATCAACAAAACCACAGGTTAACACTAGCATATGCTGTGTTCAAATATCCTTGCAATAGTTAATGTTTATATCATATGTCAATTTTCATACCACCAAAAAGTTATGAAACAAATACTTTCTGGGTTGAGGCTCAAATACAGAAAATATAATGTAAACATCCCTTTACACTGTTGAATATTTTTAATTTAAAAAGTACTTATTGTTGGCTAAAAGGCATCCAAATTTAACTGAATTAACAATTAAAACTACAAAATTCCATGTCCAAATAAAGGAGATTTTAAATTTTTTTTATTTTTTTATTTTTGGCTGCGTTGGGTCTTCATTGCTATGCACAGGTTTCCTCCAGTTGTGGCGAGCAGGGGCTACTCTTCATTGCAGAGCGCAGGCTTCTCATTGTGGTTGCTTCTCTTGTTGTGAAGCAAGGGCTCTAGGCATGCAGGTTTCAGTAGTTGTGGTACGTGGGCTCAGTAGTTGTGGCACGTGGGCTTAGCTGCTCCACGGCATGTGGGATCTTCCCAGACGAGGGATCAAACCCATGTCCCCTGCACTGGCAGGCAGATTCTTAACCAGTGCACCACCAGGGAAGTCCAGGAGATTTTTAAAAAATAAAACAAAAAAGATTATCCAGTTTTTGGTCTTATTCACTTGATTAAAGAAAAATGGTCATTAATTTTAGAGGAGTCTCAAGTAGGTAACTTTTAAGCAGACTGCACCAACAATGGAAATAGCAATTACATTGTTTACACAACACAATGTGCACACACTGAGAAAAACGGAATTCAATTCCAAGTGGTGAATGGTAGAGAGTCAGGAGATCCCAAGTAATTTAAAAAAAATGTACAATTGCAAAAAAAAAAAAAAAAATTAATAAAACAAGAGGGAAAAATTCCAGAGTTCAGAAAGGGCTAAACACAAAATCAAACAAAAAATAAGAAAAAAATCCCCAAAAAACCCAGTATTCTTAGAATGCATTTAATGTTTCACATCAAAAGTTTTTTCTTCCTCTCTCTCTCACTCTCTTTTTCTCTCTCTAACTTCCCACATCAAAAGTTTTAAACTATGCCCAATACAAGACTTTTTTCCTCCGAGAAAATATATGGTATTTCACTGGTTATCAAATTATTTTTAAAAAAGTACTCTTAATAATTCATTTCCACATGGGAAAAAATTTTTTTAATAAAGGAATTCTAGAAATCCACATTGACAGGTATTGTAAGACACAGCACATGTGTATGTACAAGAGAAAAAGAGACAAATCAGAGGATGTTTTAAATTAAGTTGGAGCTGTACCTGTAGATATTCCTGAAACTCTTCTCTCTTAGACTTTAAGAACTCATAATTTTTGGGGCCAATGATCCTCTTGGAAGGAAGCTGGGCATCAGGAAATGTGCCTGGAATTAATAATATGAAAGTTTTTACTATGTTCTGCTATTATTTTTAAAACCTAATTTATAATTTACTATGGCAACTTCAGATTCCCAGTGCTGCCTTGTAGAGATGTGGCATTATCCTTTATATAATTTTGACAAAATCAGAGCGCTTCAAAAGTCAGAAGACCAGACCAAAGAACTTGAGTCTACTGATATCCAAAATACCACCACCCTTCGTTGACACAGATTTATTTAGCTCTCTATACTAGTAAAAAAGCTTCAAAAACTTATCATGAGATTATTTTGAAATTGGTGGGATTCTATTAGACAAAATCTTACTGAAGAAATACCTACTCTCTCAGGGAGAAAATGGCAGCATTTTGCCAATGCTATATAAGCTTAAAAACAAAATTTAAAAACCATGGACATGTTTTCTCAGATAGGGTCAACTTTGGACATTTTAGTACCAAAAAGGAAAAATATTGTTGGGAATCCAACCAACTTTGATTGGTCCAGGATTTTAAATTACGGAGATAAATGATCTTTTCTCAACTCTAAATCAAAAGGAAAAGTCTGAGAGAAAGACCAAGACAAGGATGGCATTGTACCAGACTGGCAAAGGCAAAGAGAAAACCATTTAAGGACAAGTACAAACTCAAAATCTAGACAAAAAAGTATGGAGTGGGACCTTGTATTTTTTATCTTTCTAAAATCTCCTTATTGTGGGTTTTGTTCTTATAGCAGAGTAGAGAAGTTTCCCTGCCCTTTACAATTCAGAACCAACCTGAATTTGGATCAGGGGACACTCCACAGAACTTTTCTAAAATCAAAAGATTCAGAATACACAATTCAAGCTCAGCAATTTACATACAAAATGACTAGAAATGCTTCATGACTAGAAACCTAATATTAACTAAAATAAATGGACAGATAAGAGAGAGACTGAGAGGTGAGAGGAAGACTGAAAAGAAAGAGTGCTCTGCTTTTCCGATTGATCTACCCTTAAAAGAAACACACAACTACAAGGTTTTTTTTCCATATCAAAATCTAAGAGCTAAATCAAAACATTTGTCATGTTGCATAGAAACATGTTTACCACAGAAGATGATGGCAAAAGAAAAGAGCAACTCAAATGCCTGGTTTAAATTCTCTGCCACTGTCTTTTAAATTTTAATATCATTATTGCTTGAAAAGCAATAAATTTGCATTGTAAAAACTTTAAAAATATAAATAAGCAGAAATGAGATAAAAACAGTATATTCCTATTATCACTAGTAGTGTACACAAGTGTCACTGTTACATTTCCTTAGTACAGTTACTTAAAATTAGAAAGTAATTTCAGAAAGCTGGTTCAACAGCTTTCAAGAAGGCTAATGCTGAAATATAATGTTTTATACAAAAAGGACAACATACCATGAAATTCTGTTAGTTTTGACTCAAGTACATAGAATTCAAGGTATCTTCTATAGACAGACCAATGTTCAGGCTCATGCCCAACTGTAAAATGAATGAATACACACTGAGAAATAAACAATTTTACAAACTACTACTAAAAGAATGCACTATTTATAACATTAAGTATACAAAGCTGGAAATTATTCCAGTCTTAATAATTTATTATTTCTTGGGAATTCCCTGGAGGTCCAGTGGTTACGACTCCACACTTCCACTGCAGCGGGCATAGGTTCGATCCCTGGTCAGGGAACTAAGATCCCACATGCCGCGTGGCACAGCCAAAAATAATAATAATAATAATTTATTATTTAGTGGCATCAAATCATTAACATATTTTACCCCATACTTTAATTTGAAGTTACTTAGAAGAGATTGATAAATTTCACCTATTTATGAGGTTACTGCAATAATATACATATTTTTTCCTACAACAGAATCAGAGGGCTTACAGAAACTTCAAAAAAGTATGTAATTACACTTAATTTTTAAAGGTCACAAAAATAATGCATTTAATAAAAATTTGTACTCCATTTTGGAGGTCTCAAATACTTAACAACTGTCCTGATCTAATGCAGTACAGAACAGCGCTATCCAAGAGAACTTCCTGCAATTCTGAAAATGTTCTATATTATCTGAACTAACATGGTAGCTATTAGCCACACATTGCTACTGATCACTTGAAATGTGGCTAGTGTAAGGAACTGAAATTTTAATATTAATTTAATTTTAACTGCCAAACGTAGCTAGTGACTAGAAAGTTGGACAGCACAAAGCAAAGGTTTAAAGAATGAGTCGGGTCACGTTGCCTATTTCGATCCCAGCTCCCCCATTCACTAACTATGTGAATTTGAACAAACATCTAACCTCACTGTGCTTTAGTTTGCTTATAATAAAAATAATTGTACCTCTTACATTAAATAATCTACCTTGAGTACTTTTTGTACAGTGCACAGCACAGAGTAAGCACCCCAAAAATGTTAATGCCTATTATTAGCAACTCATGTCATCCTAGCATAAATTTGGAAATGGAGTGGATCGAGTTTACTAAACCCACAACAACCCAAAAACAACACCTGTATTCAGGAAAACCAACCTGATATAGTTACAGCCTACAAAAAGAAAATCCTATTTTTCTTCTTCAACACTGATCTTAAAAGATCTATATTATATTTAGTTTTGGTTTTTAAAATCCTGAAATTGCTATTCTGCTATACATATAAGATCAATGTAGTATTTAAATGATACACTTTTTTTTCCCTCTCATATGGCACGGCTTCCTGAGAGCACATTACATTGACAGTAAAAGTCTGCAAGCACTGCTGACAAAAATTATCTTAGAATACAAGTTTTAAGATATTTTCATTTTCATTTTATGTTAAATTAAGCCAAACTTTTAAAAATAAAAGCAGAAAAATTAAAGACAGTTGTCCAAAAAGCAAAAACAAAGGTATACTCCCAAAATATTTTAAAGTATATCATATATAAAACTTTCAAAAGGTGATAAACATTACTACATCTCTACATAAATTTTATATGGGGGGGGGGTCCCAAGATGGCAGTGCAGGAAGATGCTAGACTCAGTACCTCCAGCAGACACACCATATTTACAGCTACATATGGATCATTTCCCTCTGAAAAAGGTCTAAAAATTAGATGAACCACTTCTCCACAACAAAGGATAAAAGCACCACATCGAGACAGGTAAGAAAGGCAGAGACACAATCTTGGCAAAAACCTTACCCCCAGCACAGCAACACACAATAGAGAGGGATCTCACCAGTTTGGTGCTTCTCCCAGAGGAGTGAGGGAGTTGGTGCCCACAACAGGCACCCCAATCCCTGGGATCTACACTGGAGAGGTGAGCCCCCAAAATGCCTGGCTTAGAAAACCAATGGGGGACTTCCCTGGTGGCGCAGTGGATAAGAATCCGCCTGCCAATGCAGGGGACACAGGTTCGAGCCCTGGTCCAGGAAGATCCCACACGCCGCCGAGCAGCTAAGCCCGTGAGCCACAGCTACTGAGCCCACGCGCCATAACTACTGAAGCCCACGCGCCTAGAGCCCGTGCTCCGCAACAAGAGAAGCCACGGCAATGAGAAGCCCTCGCACCACAACGAAGAGCAGCCCCCACTCGCCGCAACTAGAGAAAGCCCGCGTGCAGCAACGAAGATCCAACGCAGCCAAAAATAAATAAAATTAAAAAAAAAAAAAAAGAAAACCAATGGGACTGACATTCAAGGGACCCAAAGTGCTATAGGAAACTGAGATTCCCCTTTTAAAAGGCTCTTGTGGGGTCTCACTCGCCCCAAGCCCCAGCAAAAAACGGCAGTTTGAAAAGTGCCTAGACTAGGGACTTCCCTGGCGGTCCAGTGGTTAGGACTCCTCGCTTCCACTGCAGGGGGCCCAGGTTCGATCCCTGGTCAGGGAACTAAGATCCCGCAAGCCGCACAGTACGGCCAAAAAAAAAAGAAAAGAAAAGAAAGTGCCTAGACTACACGTAAGAAGACTCGTTTGCTAATCTAAAAGCATGCTGGAGGGGCAGGGGACAGCTGAAACTCTCCCAAGACACAGGCAGGGGCAGATGCCATTGCTGCCCCCCCACCTACCCTGCTGGCACAAGCAGACAAGCTTGGAGATGGCACCCCCCAGCCTTGCTCGGAGAGGCAGGGGTAAGTGGTCGCAGCACTACCCCACTGCCTTGCTGAAGCCAGAGTGGTTGCAGCTCCCTGGCTCCCGGGCTGTGGCTGGCAAGCACGAGCAGCTGCAGCATTCTTCCTCTCCCCGCCTGAAGCCAGCTCACTCACGTAGGCAAGGCACTCCCCCACCGCACTGCTGAGAGCGGTAGGCACACGCCGCCTTGCTGACACTGGCCAGCATGCCCTGCCCCCACGCTCACCAGCCGCCTTGCTGAAGCCAGCAGTGTGTGCAATCCACACAGGGGACACCCCTCGATCACCTGGCCCCGGTGGCTAAGGGAGCTGGCAATACTGAGCTCCACAGGACTGTACCAGTTGGAAAGACAGTTCCTGGAAAGGCACACCGCCCCCCAGGGACAGCACAGACAGCACACTAAATAAAACCCCAGTCTTCTTGTGAAAGAGGCCTATTTACTTAGCTTGGAGCTTCAGCCTGAGGGACAGGCTTCAGATTTTCCACACATCTAGGAGCTAAGGAGGAGCACCCAGAGAACATAAGCAGGGAGACACCATCCCTGCACACCCCCTTGGCCTCACTACAGCTCAATAAGAACTCTCAGGAGCTCATACACTCGTCTAAGCAACTATGCACCCAGAGGACACCTCCAGATCTCCTGGAACGGAGGCAGGTAGGGATTTTGACTGTGGCCCTGCAGGACTGTATATATCTGCCTACTTTAAAGGCTGCTGCCTAAGTGTCTGGCTTCCCATCAGCCTGAAACGAGGTGATAAATGGGATTCCTCCCCTTGGAACACTAATAGGTCTTGGCACACGTTCCGTAACAGGGACATATCAAGAATAAATCAGGCAGTTTAGACAATCACAAAGGTTCAAAAGACAAAGAAGACCTAGGGCAAGGTTGAATTAGAGGGCTAATCACCTACACAGGCCACTCTTCAAGACTGAGAGAGGTAGCTGTTTCCCCTAATACACAGAAACAAGCACAGAGTCAAGTAAAATGAGGAAATAGAGAAATAAGTTCCAAACAGAAGCACAAGACAAAAATCTCAGATTGATACAGAGATAAGTAATCTACCCGATAAAAACTTAAAGTAATGGTCATAAAAATGCTAACCAAACTTGGGAGAAGAATAGATGAACAGTGAGAACTTCAACAAAGAGACAGAAAATATAAGAAAGTACCAAACAGAAGTCACAGAGCTGAAGAATACGATAACTAAACTGAAAAATATCCTAGAGGGATTCAACATCAGATGGGATGAAGCAAAGAACAGATCAGCAAGCAGAAAGACAAAGCAATGAAACTCACCCAGACAGAGCAGCAAAAAGAAAAAGGAATTTAAAAAAATGAAGATAACTTATGGGACCTATAGGATAATATCAAGTGAAATAACACTCGCATTATAGGGGTCCCAAAAGGAGAAGAGAAAAAGGGGCAGAAAAGTTATCTGAAGAAATAATGGCTGAAAACTTCCTTAACCTGGGGAAGGAAACAGACGTCCAGGTCCAAGAAGCCCAGAGAGTTCCAAATAAGAGGGTCCTCCACAGATCTTTCCTGGATAGCCACAGCGCTATTCCTGGCTTCTGCTGAGATGATTGATCCATGAGTCACATGCCTGATCTCTTCAGCAAACCATTGTTCAGCCACACCCTTGGCTTTTTTCCAGAGCATGATATATGGATAGTCTGAGAATTTTCCAAACCTTCAAGTTCTATTTTTTTTTTTTTTGACTATCCCTATGTCTATTGTTTTTTTTAACACCTTTATTGGAGTATAATTGCTTTACAATGGTGTGTTAGTTTCTGCTTTATAACAAAGTGAATCAGCTATACATATACATATATCCCCATATCTCCTCCCTCTTGCATCTCCCTCCTACCTTCCCTATCCCACCCCTCTAGGTGGTCACAAAGCACTGAGGTGATCTCCCTGTGCTATGCGGCTGCTTCCTACTAGCTATCTATTTTACATTTGGTAGTATATATAAGTCCATGCCACTCTCTCACTTCGTCCCAGCTTACCCTTCCCCCTCCCCGTGTCCTCAAGTCCATTCTCTACGTCTGCGTCTTTATTCCTGTCCTGCCCCTAGGTTCTTCATAACCACTTTTTTTTTTTTTTTTAGATTCCATATATGTATGTGTTAGCATATGGTATTTGTTTTTCTCTTTCTGACTTACTTCACTCTGTATGACAGACTCTAGGTCCATCCACCTCACTACAAATAACTCAATTTCATTTCTTTTTATGGCTGAGTAATATTCCATTGTATATATGTGCCACATCTTCTTTATCCATTCATCTGTCGATGGACACTTAGGTTGCTTCCATATCCTGCCTATTGTAAATAGAGCTGCAATGATCATTGTGTTACATGACTCTTTTTGAATTATGGTTTTCTCAGGGTATATGCCCAGCAGTGGGATTGCTGGGTCATATGGTAGTTCTATTTTTAGTTTTTTAAGGAACCTCGATACTGTTCTCCATAATGGCTGTATCAATTTACGTTCCCACCAACAGTGCAAGAGGGTTCCCTTTTCTCCACACCCCCTCCAGCATTTATTGTTTGTAGATTTTTTGATGATAGCCATTCTGATTGGTGTGAGGTGACACCTCATTGTAGTTTTGATTAGCCAAAACAATCTTGAGAAAAAAGAACAAAGCTAGAGGTATCATGCTCCCTGATTTTAAACTGTACTACAAAGCTATAATAATCAAACCAGTATGGTACTGGCATAAAAACAGACACATAGATCAATGGAACAGAAGACAGAGCCCAGAAATAAACCCACACATATATGGTCAATTAATTTATGACAATGGAGGCAAGAATATACAGTGGGGAAAGGAGAGCCTCTTCTGTCCTTTAATAAGTAAACATTGTTGAGCAGCAAACTCAAGTGGAGGAACAAACTCAAGTGTTTTCTACAAATAACTAGTCAGGACTCTTTAAAAAAGTGTCAAGTTCATTAAAGACAAGGGAAGACTGAGAAACTATCACAGAACATAGGAGACTAAGGAGACATGACTAAATTCAGTGTGGGATCCTGGGCTGGATCCTGAACCAGAAAGAGGGTATTAGTGGGAAAACTGGTGAAATTCAAATGAATATCCCATCAATGCTAATTTCCTGGTTTCAATCATTGTACTATGGTTTTATAAGATGTCAATACAAGGGGAAGCTGGGTAAAGGGTGTATGACAACTTTCTGTACTATTTTTTGCAACCTTTCTGTAACTGTCTTAGTCTGCTCAGGCTGCTATAACAAAACACCATAAACTGGGTGGCTTATTTTATTTTATTTTTTAAATTTATTTATTTTATTTAGTTATTTTTGGCTGCATTGGATCTTCATTGCTGTGCACGGGCTTTCTCTAGCTGTGTCGAGCAGGGGCTACTCTTCGTTGCGGTGCGCGGGCTTCTCATTGCGGTGGCTTCTCTTGTTGTGCAGCACGGGCTCTAGGCGCATGGGCGTCAGTAGTTGTGGAGCACAGGCTCAGTAGTTGTGGCTCGCAGGGTCAGTAATTGTGGAGCATGGGCTTAGTTGCTCCGCGGCATGTGGGATCTTCCCGGACCAGGGATCGAACCCGTGTCCCCTGCATTGGCAGGCAGATTCTTAAACACTGCGCCACCAGTGTGGCTTATTTTTAAAAATTAAAATAAAAATAGGGATGTCCCTGGTGGTCCAGCGGTTAAGATTCCACGCTTCCAATGCAGGGGGCCTGGGTTCGATCCCTGGTCAGGGAACTAGAGCCCACATGCAGCAACTAAGAGCCCACATGCCACAACTAAAGATCCCACATGCTGCAACTAAAGATCCCGCATGCGGCAATGAAGATCCCACACACGGCAGTGAAGATCTCGTGTGCCGCAACTAAGATCCGGCGCAGTCAAATAAGTAAATAAATAAATAAAATTAGGGCTTCCCTGGTGGCTCAGTGGTTAAGAATCCGCCTGCCAATGCAGGGGACATGGGTTTGATCCCTGGTCTGGGAAGATCCCACATGTAGCGGAGCAACTAAGCCCATGTGCCACAACTACTGAGCCTGCGCTCTAGAGCCTGTGAGCCACAACTACTGAGCCTGTGCACCACAACTACTGAAGCTTGTGCTCTTAGAGCCCGTGTTCCACAACAAGAAAAGCCACCGCAATGAGAAGCCTGCACACCGCAACAAAGAGTAGCCCCTGGTTGCTGCAACTAGAGAAAGCCCGTGTGCAGCAACAAAGACCCAATGCAGCCAAAAATTAATAAATAAAAATAAATTTAAAAAAATTTTTTAAAAACTAAAATTAAAATTAATAAATGGTGTTGGGAGAACTGAACAGCTACATGCAAAAGAATGAAACTGGACCACTATCTTACACCATGTAAAAAAATTAACTGAAAATAAATTAAAGATTTGCATGAAAGACTTGAAACCATAAAACTCCTAGAAGAAAACACAGGTGGCAAGCTCCTTGGCATTGGTTTTAGAGATTTTTTTTTTCATCTGACTCTAAAGGCAAGGGAAACAAAGCAAAAATAAACAAATGGGACTACAGCAAACAAAAAGCTTTTGCACAGTGAAGGAAACCATCAACAATACAAAAAGGCAATCTAATGAATGGGAGAAGGTACTTGCAAAGCATATATCTGATAAGGGCTTGATATCCCATATACATAAAGAACTCACACAATTCAATAACAAAAAAACCTATTAAAAAATGGACAGATGATCTGAATAGACATTTTTCCAAAGAATACATATAGATGGCTAACAGACACATGATAAGACGCTCAACATCACTAATCATAAGGGAAATGCAAATCAAAACCACAATGAGATACCACCTCACACCTGTCAGAATGGCCACTGTGAAAAAGACAAGAAATAACAAGTGTTGATGAGGATGTGGTAAAAAGGGAACCCTTGTGTACTGTTGGTGGGAATGTAAATTGGTGCAGTCACTATGGAAAACAGTATGGAAGCTCCTCAAAAAATTACAAACAGATTTACCATATCATCCAACAATTCCACTGCTGGGTATCTATCCAAAAAAACGCTAATTCGAAAAGATATATGCACCCCTATATTCACTGCAGCATTATTTACAATAAACAAGACATGGAAACAACCTAAATGTCCATCAACAGATGAATGGATAGAGAAGATGTGGTATATGTATACAATGGAATACTACTCAGCCATTTAAAAAGAATGAAATCTTGCCATTTGTAACAATATGGATGGACCTTGAGGGTATTAAGCTGAATGAAATAAGTCAAAGAAAGACAAATAGCACATGATTTCACTTATACATGGAATCTAAAAAACAAAACAAACAAACCAAAACAAAATGCAGACTCATACAGAGATCAGATGGGTGGCTGCCAGAGGAGAAGGACAAAATGGGTGAAGGTGATCAAGTAGTACAAACTTCCAGTTATAAAATAAATAAGTCATAGGGATATAAAGTACAGCATGGGGAACACAGTCAATAATACTGTATTAACTTTGTATGGTGAAGGACGGTAACCAGACTTATTGTGGTGATCATTTTGCAGTGTATCCAAATGCAGAATCACTATATTGAATCACTATACTGTATCTAAAACTAATGTAATAATGTATGTCAATTATACCTCAATAAAAAGCAATTTATTTATATTGATAGGGATTTATATCTGAATAGTCAAACATTTTAAATAATTTTCTGAGAGCCAAGAACACTGAGAGAAGAGCCAGATTTTAAGTACTAGGCACAGCAAAGAATTGAATCCAGAAGTTAACTAGGGTATTCCTTTCCAAATTCTTTTTAACACTTAAAATTCCTATCAGCAGAAACAGCAGACAAAAGATGTAAGCGACTGTGTTTGAAACTGAAATGAAACTCTAATATCGACAAAGGTTTGTCTGTATACTTATTAAAATGCTGAGATAGAACAGCATCTAGCAAGACCGAACAGAAGTTACAGCAAAATCAAGTAGCAGTGACTCAGAACTGGACAGAACAAGATCCTGCCTGGTATTTAACTACAATAGGGAATATCATTGCTAGCTACTCTGAGCATTCTTCCTTCCCCATTCCTATACTTTATGTTCCTATGCATGAAACAGGATCAGCTTCTGAGAAAAATCAAACACCTAATACTCTTTGAAAAATAAATAAGGGGAATCATTAGCACTGACCTTTATATTATCACTTCATCACTCTTCTCTCGAAACCATTTCCTAACCCTGTCACTTTTTCCTTCTTTCCTCACAGACTGTCCCCTCTTCCTGAGGTCAACTTTATTTTTCTGCTCATCATTCCCAAAATGTGCACAACTTTGATGTGTTTTTGCTTATACAGACTGCCCGCTCTCTTGGACAAAGCCCAGGGTGGTGAATATTTATCCTGCTATGGATGCTGTTTACCCCTGTCTCTACTATAACACACGGATAAAAGAAATAACCAAAAGAAAAAAGACAGCAAAACATAAAGAAAACTTGTAAAGTTGTGTTTGATCATATTTTTACCAATTATTATTAGCCCACAACAATGGAGGAGGAGAAATGCTGTCTTAATTGTTTTAATATCTGATTAGTGCTATATGAATTAATAATATTAATACCTGCTCTTCTATCATTTCTTTCAACATCAATACAAAACACCGGTATTCTCTCCTTTTTCTCCTTCCTTTCAGAGGAGGTATCTTCAAAAAAGTCTACATATGGAATGCTAATTTTCCATGCAGCAAGGTTTCGAGGAGTATTAGGTGTGTTCACAGCTTCCACTGGAGAATCATCTTCCATTACAACAATACCTTCTTCAATCTGAAAAAAAATCATCAGAAAAAAAATTTAATACTTCCAGGACCTTTACACCTATAGCATATGAGATACAACTACAAAGTAATATGCCCATATAAAGTCTATCATTTTTTAATACTTTTGAAATTAAGTGATATAAAATTTTCTACTGAAAAGGTTAAGGATAAAAAACTAAAACTAACAAGTTACTAGCATCAACTCCAGGTTTTGTTGCATCACCAAGATAGGAAAATTCAACAGAAAATAAGACACTTCAGCAATTACTGGAAAAGATATTAAAAATATACAAATACAGAAAAATATTTAACTCTGGTAATAAGAAGTAGAAATTACTGTACTGATATCTTTCATTTAGGAATGTAAAATTTTATGATAACAGCCACTGATGGAAACTGCACAGATAAACTGGATGTGCACTATATTGTTGGTTACAAGATACACCTGTACAATCCTTTTAGAAAGCGTTTTGGCAATATACATTTATCAATATAAGAAGCCATAAAACAGTTTCAACCAAGTTAATTCCATTTCTGGCAACTTATTCTAACACAAGCATTTATTTTAGACAAATTTTTTTAAACTGTGAAAAAGGCACAAGTGTAAATATATTCACTGCAGCATTAAATAATATAAAATTAGAAAAAAGGTCTGAAAGGGACCCACCTCTATAGAATTAAGATTGTTTTTTCATCTCCTGGCTTCTAAAATTTTAATAATATAAATATTTAAATAAATATTCTTTAAAATATTACTTGAAGAACAATTATTTTTAAAAAGCAGTGTTAAACATGTTCTAGAAATAAACATGCAGAAAGAAGGGGAAAAAAATGTCTGTACTTCATTAAATCGGAAAAGAATCTCTGAACTGGCACATTATAACACCTGGTCACCTAGACATCTCTGATTCATGTTAAAGGGGGCAAAATTTTACAGATAAAACACAACCATCTTGAACACACATTTTTAAGGAAATGAGTCAAAGGTTGTAGCACTTAAGAGAACTCTGAACAGTCTAGTCAGAGCAAACCAGTAGAGAAGAGGTATTTCTTTCCAGAATTCTAGCACCCTACCTTCACTCTCCATTCTACTCTCTTCCCACACCTGGTAGCCAACTCTCTTCTAAGTGAATTCTTTTCCTCTCCCACTAAGTCCCTTGGCAATTATCCCTTTTTCTGTTCCTGTCCTAAAATGGCTTTCTGTCACCCCTAATAAGACTGTTAAGAATCTTAGGAAGACTTCTTAATGCTCTGTTGAAAACAAAAATGTCTTCCAGGCCTAAAACAATGAAACTGTAAAAACAGATGATAAGTGTTGGTTCTTGCCTTTTGGGGACAAGGCTATCTCCTTACAAACCTGGAAGAAAAACAGAGAAGCATGTGTGAGGGAAACACCCACTCCACTGCTTGGAATCTGAGGTACAGGGCAGCATTTTCCATGGTTATTACAACTGTAATTTTGTTAACAGACTTGGCTTTTGAAAAGAAATGGTAAAATGAATCATAAAATGATAGAAAATTTAACAAGCTGACTAAAAGCCAAGAAATGGGACATTCTTAAATAAAAATCAATCTATGAAACAAAATAGAAAAAAAATTCTTAGCAACATAAAAATATCAATAAAAGACAAAGGACAAAGTTTTATATTTTATTACTGCTACCATTTAAATGGTGTTTATATCAAAAAAAGTAAATGAAAAATCTCTAGGGCAATATTTCTCTAAGAATTTTCAGGGATTCCTTTAATATTATTTAAAAGTATATAACCAAAATTTTATAAAAAGGAAAACCAAGTGCTTTCTCATTTTCAAACAGATGTTCCCTCTACAAAGAAGATGGGGAATAAAACAGGCAGAGGATAAAAGGCAAAGAGATGTCCCCCTATTTCCTTGAGAAATACTATAATTTAACTCATTATTAGCTTTTCCTATGTGGGGATAACTGCCAATATACCAATGGGCATATTACGTTCCAGAAGTTTATTTGTGAATCAGTTCTGAACTTGGACAGAAATGCATTTTCAGACTGACCCAACCTTACATAGAAGACTTTGGTTCCCAGGCCAGTATACATATGCCAATTTAACCTATAATTTATCTGATAGTATTAGAACACTGTATAGTATTTACTGCACTTACTGTGTGCTGGGCACTGTCCCAAGTGCTTCATATATATCACTTATTAATCCTCACAACACCCATATACAAGCTAGATACTATTATCCCCATTTCACATGTGAGGAAATTAAATCAAAATAAAATTAAGCAATTTACGCAAGGTCACATAGCAAGGAGGCACTGCTACCAAATGATCACATCAAGTGGATCCTTTTTCTAAAAAAATAAAAATCTTCCAGGTCTCAATTTTGGATCACATACCACTTTAGCCCTGGCAGTGAGACTGGCAATTTCCCTTTCCCATACACTTCCTAAACAAGGCAAAGGAGATTTCCCCGAGGTCCCACAGTTTAGAACTAGCACAGCACCCCCAAATCCTAAGTGGGACTATCTTGGTCTGGGTTAACACCCTAGCCACCTCCTGTCTTTTCTCTTCAGAGTACTAACGATTAGTTTGCCCTCTTACCCTACTTTCCATCATTACTATCTTTGCTGCCAATCAAGAATTTCCAAGACAACCCTCAGAATGGGAGAAAATATTTGCAAATGAAGCAACTGACAAGGGATTAATCTCCAAAATATACAAACAGCTCATGCAGCTCAATATCAAAAAAATAAATAACCCAATCAAAAAATGGGCAGAAGATCTAAATAGACATTTCTCCAAAGAAGACATACAGATGGGGCTTCCCTGGTGGCGCTGTGGTTGAGAGTCTGCCTGCCAATGCAGGAGACACGGGTTCGGGCCCTGGTCTGGGAAGATCCCACATGCCACGGAGCAACTAAGAGCCCGTGAGCCACTATTACTGATAAATAAATTAAAAAAAAAAAAAAAAAAAAAAATGGGCAGAAGATCTAAATAGACATTTCTCCAAAGAAGACATACAGATGGGGCTTCCCTGGTGGCGCTGTGGTTGAGAGTCTGCCTGCCAATGCAGGGGACGTGGGTTCGAGCCCTGGTCTGGGAAGATCCCACATGCCACGGAGCAGCTGTGCCCGTGAGCCACAACTACTGAGCCTGTGCATCTGGAGCCTGTGCTCTGCAACAAGAGAGGCCGCGACAGTGAGAGGCCCACACAGAGCGATGAAGAGTGGTCCCCGGCTTGCTGCAACTAGAGAAAGCCCTCGCACAGAAACGAAGACCCAACACCACAAAAAATAAATAAATAAATAAATAGATTTTTTTGTTTTAAAAAAAGAAGACATACAGATGGCCAAAAAGCAAATAAAAAGATGCTCAACATCACTAACTATTAGAGAAATGTAAATCAAAACTACAATGAGGTATCACCTCACACCAGTGAGAATGGCCATCATCAAAAAATCTACAGGGTTTCCCTGGTGGCGCAGTGGTTAAGAATCTGCCTGCCAATGCAGGGGACACGAGTTCGAGCCCTGGTCTGGGAAGATCCCACATGCCGCGGAGCGACTAAGCCCGTGAGCCACAACTACTGAGCCTGTGCGTCTGGAGCCTGTGCTCCACAACGGGAGAGGCCCGTGCACCACGATGAAGACTGGCCCCCGCTCTCCGCAAATGGGGAAAGCCCTCGCACAGAAACGAAGACCCAACACAGACAAAAATAAATATAAATAAATAAATTAATTAAAAAAAAAAAAAATCTACAAACAAGACTTCCCTGGTGGCCCAGTGGCTAAGAATCTGCCTGCCAATGCAGGGGACACAGGTTCGATCCCTGGTCCAGGAAGATCCCACATGCCATGGAGCAACTAAGCCCGTGTGCCGCAACTACTGAGCCTGTGCTCTAGAGACCGCGAGCCACAACTACTGAAGCCCGCATGCCTAGAGCCTGTGCTCTGCAACAAAAGAAGCCACTGCAGTGAGAAACCCGCACACTGCAATGAAGAGCAGCCCCTGCTTGCTGCAACTAGAGGAAGCCCGCACACAGCAACGAAGACCCAATGCAGACAAAAATAAATTTAAAAATTAAAAATAAAAAATCTACAAACAATAAATGCTGGAGAGGGTGTGGAGAAAAGGGAACCCTCCTACGCTGTTGGTAGGAATGTAAATTGGTACAGCCACTATGGAGAACAGTATGGAGGTTCCTTAAAAAACTAAAAATAGAACTACCATATGACCCAGCAATCCCACTCTTAGGCATATACCTGGAGGAAACTATAATTCAAAAAGATACATGCACCCCAATGTTCACTGCAGCACTATTTACAATAGCCAGGACATGGAAGCAACCTAAATGTCCATCAACAGAGGAATGGATAAAGAAGATGTGGTACGTATATACAATGGAATATTACTCAGCCATAAAAAAGAAAAAAATAATGCCATTTGCAACAACATGGATGGACCCAGAGATTGTCATACTGAGTGAAGTAAGTCAGACACAGAAAGACAAATATCATATGATATCGCTTATATGTGGAATCTAAAAAAAAAAAGCATACAAATGAACTTATTTACAAAACAGAAGTAGAGTCACAGATGTAGAAAACAAACTTATGGTTAACGGGATAAGGTGGGGGATAAACTGGGAGACAGACTGACATATACACACTACTATATATAAAATAAATAACTAATAAGAACCTGCTGTATAGCACAGGGAACTCTATTCAACACCATGTAATGGCCTATATGGGAAAAGAATCTAAAAAAAAAAAAAGAGTGTGTATGTGTATATGTATAACTCATTCGCTTTGCTGTACACCTGAAACTAACACAACATTGTAAATCAACTATACTCCAATAAAAATTAAACAAAAAACTATACTTCAATAAAAAATAAGTAAATAAAGACCAATAAAGAATTTCCTTCCTCCTTGGGCCACTATAAAACAGAACAAACTTTCTCAGCTTTTTAAAGATAGCCTCCTGGATTTGCCTGGTGGCGCAGTGGTTAAGAATTCACCTGCCAATGCAGGGGACAAGGGTTCGACCCCTGGTCCAGAAGATCCCACATGCCACAGAGCAACTAAGCCCGTGTGCCATGACTACTGAGCCTGCACTTTAGAGCCCGCGAGCCACAACTACTGAAGCCCACGAGCCTAGAGCCCGTGCAGACAAAAAAAAAAAAAAAGCCTCCTATTCCTGAAGCAAAACTATAGCTTGTATTTCAAGCAATTGGGAAGAACAAAAAAGAAAAAAGTACATCTTTCCCCATAAAAATTATGTTTCGAGTTCACAATAACATGCATAAATGCTTTTGTTATATTGTTATATTTAAGTTATATTTTGTTATATTAAGTGGGCAGAGATCAGGATAGCAATCTATATATAGCCTAATTTATGGGGGTGGGAAGGGGAAAGATATTTTTAAAAAACAGAATCACAGGAATGTTAATAGAAGTAGTTATTGGGTGGCAGAATTATGGGTGGTATTTTAAATTTTTTTCTACTTTTCTATACTATTAAAAAATTGAGATGCTTAAAATCTAAAAACATAAACATTGTTTTTTTAAAAGACTCCCTCCTCTGGTCTACTGTCTCTCTTCTACCCATACTTTTAAGGAAAAATATGGGCATAAAGATAAAAAGAATGCTGTATTTGGATTATCTAAAAAGAAAAAAAATTAAATAAGTTTTTCTTCCATTAAAATTATTATGAAGAAGCAATGAATCTTTTTAACAATTTATCAGTGCAAAGGGACAAAGGTTGAAAGGAAGGGGTAAAGAGGAAAAATAGGTTTATTTACTCTTCTCTCCCCACTTCCTTCTTCTTGGTCATTACCAATCCAATCACTAATATTCATCCCTTTTATACTCAGGATACTAAATTTCTTAAGAGCAAAGTTTAGGTCTTAATCACCTTTTTATCTCCAGTGCTGAGATATTAAAAGGCAAAATGAAGATCCAGGATGTCTGTTCAATAAAGATTTTTTAAACAAGTGCAAAGTACAAATGAGACAATATCTGCCTTTATAGAACTCACTAATTGGTAGGAAAGACAATCATAAACATACTTTCAAATACATAAATTAAATCGTAATTTCAGTGAATTCCCTGGCAGTCCAGTGGTTAGGACTCGGAGCTTTCACTGCCAGGGCCCGGGTTCGATCCCTGGTGGGGGAACTAAGATCCCACAAGTCCTGCTGCGCAGCCAAAAACAAAAAAATCGTAATTTCAAACACAACGTGGTACATGTTTTAACATATGATCTAACAGAAGCAAAAAAAGGAGGGAATGTTCAGTTCTGCTTGGGGACTCAGGTAGGGGCTTATGGGAAGCAACTAGATTCTGAAAGATAAGTATGAATTTTCTAGGTAAATAAAGGGGAAAAAAAGGCATTTCAAGCAAAACAACATGTGAAAAGACAGAGAAATAAAATAGCATGGAGGGTGTAATGTGCTTATAAATCTGGGATCTTGTTAAAATGTAAATTATGATTCAGTAGGTCTAGGATGAAGCCTGAGATTCTGTATCGATAACAAGTTCCTAGCTAATGCTGATGCTGTTGATCCACAGATCACAGTTTGAATATCAAGGGGTCAGGCAGGACATCTATTAACACAACTCCGTATGCCTGGCCCATGTGGTTAGAAAGAGATAAGATCAGGATATGAAGTAAAAGCTTAATCAAAACGTGGTAAATTGTTTGACTATTAGAAGTATATCAGCTTAACAGAAACCATCTGGCCTTAGTAAGCAATAACTTAGTGCTCAGAAATTTAAAAAATTAGATTAGCACCATGAAACTATAATGACTACTGAAAGAATGGGAAACATAAACAAAATCTGAAGTGAGAAGTAAGATAAAAAAAAGGGAAAAAACAAGCATAACCAATTTTTTATGCCACTTCAAGCCTGAAATTATACATACATCAAACTGAAGAATTTTTACTTACAAAGTCATCTTCACCTTCAGCTAAGCCATAATTAGGCAACATAGCTCCCTCCATTGTGGTGCTCTTGAAGACTCCTTTAATTTTGCTACCTATTCGGCTGATTCCAAATGATTCTCCTCTCTTCTGTGTGCTCCTAAATATTAAACAAAAATGTATCAAGAACACAGTAAATTATTACATTATCACAACGGTCCAGTTTACTGTAAACAATAATAAAAATGGTTGCAAAAAAGGGTAAACTGAAGGTATAGCTGAACATAACTTTTTGGAGTTCTCAGTCATAGATTGTCTCAACATCTCGATAGCCAAAAGTGACAGAACATTTAAAGTTTAAATTTGAGGGGATGAATAAATGGGACAATACTTATTAACAAACATTTGAAATTTACCTACTATTTAACCTTAAAACATTAACTGAACTAAGAATAAAAGATGAGAGCCCCCTAGTGGTATATATTTCTTACTGCCATACATTTTTGAAATAAATTAAAAATGTGGTTAGACCAATGTTCAAAATAGACTATCCTATTCGAACTGTACTGTACTGCTAAAAAAGCACAGTGTAACAGAAAAAAACAAAACAAAACTATGACCTTCTCAGTACTTCATTTTTAGATGGAAAAACAAATTCTGAAAATTTTCTTCAACTTTATAATCATATAAATACTCAAAAGAAGAATGAAGTATAAAATACACCATATATAACTTCAAAATAATAACAAGAAAAGATAAAATGCCAAAGGGAAGGGTTAGCAATGAACATAAAGATAAAAGCAAATGTAGCCTAAGGAAGAAGCTTGCTCTGCCATATATATTAAATAATGGTTTTGTAATTTTTTTCAAAAGTGAATTTCTAAAAGCAGAAATAGCTGAAAAGCAACAACAAAAATATGCCAAAAAGCAGCAAAAATTTCTTGCAATACAGCCTACTTACTGCCCCATGTTTCAACAAATAAAAACATAACTTTTATCCAATTTAAAACTCACTATGTAATATTGCCCTTACAACAGATGTCCAAAGAAAAATGACCATTTTAAAATTCAAGGAGGTTGGTGTTGAAGGCCTAACTTAACGAATAGCTATTATTCCTATAAGAAAATGTATTTATAAAAATAATGCAACAGTTACAGAAATAAAAGTAAATTGATCAAGTGTCAAATGCACTAGGTATATTAGTGATATGTGCATTTTATACATGTAAATCAAACTTATTTTAAAACTGGAAAAACTCTAATAGTAAGTAGTAGTAGTAAAAAGGATACTTAAACTAGACTATTGTTTTATTTAAACAAGCATGCAGTTAGTGTTTTTTAAAAAATCCAGGATTGTAAATATAACTTTCTCTGAGAGAAGAAATGTTTCTGAAAACAAATATGAAAATGTTAACAAAATATTATTAAAATCTCTAGAATCTAGATAAATTATGCTAGTCTCTAAGACCTAGATAGATTATAAAACAGTTGGGCTTTTTGAAATGACATATTTTTTAAATATTTCACTTGTGATTACACCCAGAAATACTGAAATATTGCATTTCTTGCTTTAAAAAAAAGTTCTTTAAACACAAATAATTCTAAAAGAAATTTAGCAAGATCAATAACAACAACAACAAATGAGTCAATAGCCTTAAAAAGCTAAATACTGGATTTTTCACTTTATTTTTATGCTGACATTTTTATTTTCTGACGACATATATAATGCTATTTCAAAAAGGAGACCTCTAGAATAAAAGTAGAGGTTAATCTTAAAAGGATGCCCCACGGTGTTCCCTGGTGGCCTAGTGGTTAGGATTCTGGGCTTTCACTGCCCTGGCCCAGGTTCAATCCCTGGTCCAGGAACTAAGATCCCTCAAGCTGTGCGGCGTGGCCAAAAAAAAAAAGAAAAGGATATCCCAAATAGCTGATATAAAGGCAGTAATTGGAGTTAAACAGATAATTTATACAGAAAAGAATCACATGCTGTCTCAAGACTTACCGAAAATCATCCAAACTTAGGCTACTTCTGCAATAACAGATATGTGAAATTACACAAGGAAAAGAGAAAGAGAAAGCCCAGATATTAAACAAGTTTCACTTTAGAACATAAAACAAAATTTAAAACTTTAAAAGTTACACAGATGGATAGCATTCATCTTCACAAAGAAAGGAATTCTTATGAATAACTTGATAAAGGAAAGAGAAACGAACACAATGGCTATTTTGGGGGGATTGGGATCTGAATTCTAGATCATCTTAAAGAAAGTTTTTAAAAACTCAATATGTCAGAAAATAATTCTGGTTTTTTGCCCTCATTTAGGCAAACCATTTGTTTGATACAGTGGAAAATATTCAGAGACTAAGCCACCAAAAACTTGGCATAGAAAACAAACTTGTATTTTCTAATATGGAATTCATGTCTATATTAGATATAATTGTGCACGCTCCACACATTTTCAGTTTGAGTATTTTTTAAAGTTATGTCTTAAGCTAAGAAGCAAAGTTAACAAAAGACCCCTAAATATTTTTTAAGTTATGCTTTAAGTATGGAATGAAACAGAAGAGTAGGTTAACATTAACACGCATTAAAATTTTACTTTTAAAATGCAATTAAATAGAATGTAGACATAAAATATATGAATAAACATTTTACGTATTTTAAGTCATCTAACAGCAAATTAGCAATGCTACTCTAAATTTTCAATGAAAGAATGTTAAGAAAGGCTTTTACTTATTCTATTGATATATAGGTAAATCAATCAAGTATCACAGAAGCAGAGTCCTGACAAGACTGATAGCTAACGTTAGAGTCAGGTTAATATAAAGAAAAACATATTTTAAAAGACTATAAGCAGTACCCAGAATGAAAACAGCCCATATTTTCTTCCTATTAATTTTATATTCTAAAGGCAGCAAAATTAGTGCCTTAGTATGTTGAAGACAACTAGGTGTTCTCAAAGTGGCAAAGACAGCTTTCCATCTCTGAGGTTATGACCCTGACTTACATTTAGCTACTCAGCAGGCTAATAAGGTAAAAGAACCACTTCCTCTTAAGCAGTCCTATACAGGAGTTTCATTAAAATTAATAAATGGGAAAAAAACAAACTACTCTCTAAAACTGAGTTATCTGTGGATTTCAATTATGCATGCAGTCCATAGTCTCCAATAAAGCAGGTGATCAAGCAATAATAATTATGAGATTAACAAGGCAATGGTGTATATATCTTGTTAAATTTTTCTGAAAGAATGTCAGACATTTTCACATTATTATATGTAGTATAGCTCTACAATTCCTTAGTAATCTTGTCTACTTATGTAGCAAGGAAACCAGATTAATAAAGATAATGATGTTATCACAGAATGATTAGCATCAACAAGAACCGAAAAAAAGAAAAACATATATATGATTGAATATACCTACCTGTTGAATTTTGAATTGCGTGTTGGTGATTCTGCACCTCTTAAAAGTTGTCTGAAATACTTAAAAAATAATTATGATTTATTAAACCAATATTTGATATTGAAACTTGCTACTTCACCTTACTGATTTTGAGCTTAAAGGAAACATTACTTAAATCAAGTGAATACAACCACAGTCAAACAGAGTAAGGATTAAGATATTGCAAATGGAGGTATTCAAGCCACTTGACTTCTACAAGTCTGTAAATAACGTATATACAAGAAGAATGGGGGACTTCCCTGGTGGTCCAGCGGTTAAGACTCTGTGTTCCCAATGCAGGGTACCTGGGTTCGATCCCTGGTCAGGGAACTAGATCCTGCACGCTGCAACTAAAGATCCCGCATGCCGCAACTAAGACCCAGCTCAGGCATATAAATAAATAAATAAATATTTTAAAAAGAAGAAGAAGAATGAGGTTTCTGCATCACCACTACAAAGCCACTCAGGCATATGGCAAATCAGATAGACCAATTTGGTTGCAATCTTCTAGTCACATATATACAAACATGGTTTTGGTATTAAGAATTGTTTTTATAACCAGCTTCTAATCTCCATTAACTTATGTAGTGGAAAATAGTATTCATTTTCTTAATTAACCATGTTTTATTTTTCTGTTTATTTTGTTATTTGAATTACTCATGTAACGATATCAAAGCCACTAATAAATTTTGAGGAAAAATCTTCAAACAAGATTAATATTTTGACTAACCTCATCACTGTGGCAAAACATAGGAGTAAACACATTTTCCAAGAGAGAAAGTACATGTTCATATGCTTCAAAAAGACATCTCATAGTCTGAAGTTTCACAACATCTATATATGGGCCTTCAGCAACTGTTAAAAAAATTATATTGCAAAAATTGTTTATGAAAAGCACAAATACATTATATATTAGTTTAAAATTCATTACAGTAAAAAGAGCATACAAACAATACTAAGACTGTTTTGCAGAAAATCCACTGTAAGGTGCAGATCACACTAGAGAGGAATTAGAACAACCAAGCTCCAGTTCTGGCAAGTATTAGTTATGTGATTGTGAATAAGTTTCCTCATCAAAGCTTTCATCTTGTTAGTAAAATAGGATAATGCCTGCCTGTGTATCTCACACAGCTGTTGCAATAAGCAGGGAATACAAGAGAAAACTCTGAAAAGAGTAAAAGAGCTACAGAATTCATCCTCATCTTTTACTTACTTTTTTGAATCTCTTCTACAATGAAGGGATCAAATCGAATTTTGTCAATACTTTCATCCAAACAATATGTTTTATATATCTTTTGCAACTCTTCATGAAGAGATAGCATTTCATCATTTGATAACTCTGGTCGCAAAATTCTGTCATTGAATTCCTCTAGCAAATTCGGAAAGAATAAAAAAAAAAAAAGAATTATTTTCATAGAATAAAACTACTCAATGAAAACTTCATGTTCCCACTCTAATTGTAATCAATATTAACAGCAGCAAATATGAGCAATCTACTCATCATTTTAAGCTTTTTAAAAAGATTTAATTGGGAGTAAAACAACTACTGAGATGAAAGAGAAGCTCAATCAAATATTTTATATGCGAATATAAAATGCATAAATATTTCCACAGCAATACAAATTTTCTAAAATTTAGAATAATAAACACACTTGTAAAATGCTGTTTAAAGAACATATTGGATTAATTTCTTATACCAAGGGTCTTTAATATTTTGAAATCTGATTCCCTAAATAACAGTGAAAACTAAGGCTTTTTTTAGTCCCAATGTTTTTAAACAATATTTCTGTCCATCATGGAGGCTGTAGACTAGTGATGGAGCTCAGAGTCTGAACAAATTAATCTTTTTTTTCTAAAATGAGAAAGGACAGCATTAGGAAAGCCAAAATATTGACTGCCTTTTTTTTTTTTTTACTACAAGAGGTAATATGGAGCTTACCCCTTAATTCTTAATTATCCAAACTGAAACCCAGTGAGGTAAGGAAGGAGTTTTTAAAAAAAGAAAAAACTGGAACAGAACATATAAGATCTTTGGGATGACAGCAAATTCATATAATTGGAGTCTCAAAAAGAAAGGAGAGAGAAAACAAGGCAGAATACTTGAAGAGATAACAGCCAAGAATTTTCAAAAATGATGAAAAACACCAACATTCAAGTAAAATCCAAGCAGAATAAATTTTTTTAAAACCACACACTACAGTCAAATTGCTGAAACCCCAAAATAAAGAGAAAACTGCAAAACCAATCAGGGAGAAAAGGGACATACATACAGGGGAACAAACATAAGAATGGAAGCTAATTTCTCCTGAGAAACAATGGTGCTGTTCAAAAGGTAATGGAAGAATGACTTAGAATGTTGAATGAAAAAAACCCATCAACCTAAAATTTTATATTTGGTGAAAATATCCTTTTAAAATGAATATAAAATAACATCTTTTCAGACAAAAGTTAAGAGAATTTACCCCCAGCTGAATGGTACTATAAGAAATGCAAAAAAAAAAAAAAGAACTTCAGCAGAAGGAAAATGATATAGAAACCGGTTTTGGAGAAAAAAATAAAAACCACCGGAAAAGTAAATATGCCAATGACTATCAGGGCCAAAATATGTGTGTGTGCGCACGCGTGTGTGTAAGAATGTGCACAGCAGCTTTATTCAGAATAGCCCAAAAGTGGAAGCAGTCCAGATATCCATCTACAAGAAGAATGAATAAAGAAAGAGTGGTACCCTCATACAAAAGAATATTACACATAGCAATAAAAAAGAGCAAACCACTCATCTACACAACACCATGATTCAATCTTAAAAAGCATTATCCTCAGTCAATGAAGCCAGGCACAAAAGAGTACATACTATGAGATTCCATTTATATAAGGAAACTGTACAGGCAGAATTAATCTGTGGTGAGAGAAATGAGATCAGTGATCGCTTTGGCAGGAGTGGGAGCAGGGGTGGATCATTTGGGAAGGGCCCTAAGGGAACTTTCTAGGGTGATGGATATGGTCTTTATCTCAATAAAGGTGTAGGTTTGTAGGTTATACAGAGTGCAGATTTGTCAAAACTGATTCAACTGTATATTTAAGTTCTATGGGTTTCACTGTGTAAATTATACCTCAATTTTTAAAAAGTTATATTTAAAAAAGAAATTAGGTACATTAAAAAATTAGTCTGGGCTTCCCTGGTGGCGCAGTGGTTGAGAGTCTGCCTGCTAATGCAGGGGACGCGGGTTCGAGCCCTGGTCTGGGAAGATCCCACATGCCGCGGAGCGGCTGGGCCCGTGGGCCACGGCTGCTGAGCCTGCGCGTCTGGAGCCTGTGCCCCGCAACGGGAGGGGCCACGATAGTGAGAGGCCCGCGCACCGCGATGAAGAGCGGTCCCCGCACCGCAACGAGGAGTGGCCCCCGCTTGCCGCAACTGGAGAAAGCCCTCGCACGAACCGAAGACCCAGCACAGCCGAAAATAAGTAAATAAATAAAAATAAAAGTAGCTATAAAATTTAAAAAAAAAAAAAAAATTAGTCTGCTCACAGAGAGTCCATACAGTGTCTCTAAATCCAATAATGGAAGACGTTATAGAACTTCTAGCCAAAATAAAACATTTTTGTATTTGATTATTGAATCAAAATAATCCTTAATAAAAACTGTGACAAAGTGCTAATGACTGGGTCTTTAATATATTTTCATTATTCTGAATTTTTAGCAGTTATTTTTCTGCTAAGAGGATTTGGTTGAAGTCAGTTACAGATTATGTTCCAATGTGGAAAGAAGTGGACACTTGAGAGATAACTCACAGGTACTCTTATTAGAGTATCTAGCAAATGAAATTTAGTACAATAACAGATGACAGCTACAACATCTGATCTAAACAGTCAAACATATGACAAAGTTTAACAATGACTTTAGTAAAGTACACAGATAAGCCTCACCCACAGTCAGACAAATCTGCAACACGTGCACTGCTCCTTCTTGTTTCAGAAAGTTCATAAACCGAAATAAGAGATCTTGTTGCTCTCTGATTTGCTTCAATTCTAACTTCAACACCTTGATACAATATGGGAGAAAGAGTAAGTTAGAGCTATGTAAATACATGATAAAATTGTTTATATCAAAAGTAATATAAGTTATTGCTGAAAATACTTACAGATGGTTTTTTATTTCTAGGTTCTGCAAATTTCTGCAAGAATGGAACCAAAGGGGAAGGTGGTTCAGTCGCTTTTTCAGGCTTTGAAGAAAGAATTAATTAATTCAGTAACATGTCATTTGATTTTACAGATGTGAATCAAAACTCAATGCAATCTGAAGTATTTTCTAACATGTTCAATACTCACTGGACTGTCATCTATGAAGATGATAAGCAAATGATTCACAGTATCCTAATGGAAAATAATAAACAAAGATCAAAATAAATCCATTACTGCATTTTGCCCAGAATTCTCAAAGCTTTTATCATATTATGAAAGTTTCTGGAAAAATGAAGAAACAAATGGAGCAGTGGCAAAGCATCTGCACTTATGTAATACAGAGGGACTTTTTAAAAATCTACAATACAGGGTTCTTTGGACTTCCCTGGTGGTCCAGTGGTAAAGAATCCACCTTCCGATGCAGGGGACACAGGTTCAATCCCTGGTCCGGGAAGATCCCACATGCCACAGGGCAACTAAGTCCATGTACCACAACTACTGAGCTCGACCACCTCAACTAGAGAGCCTGCATACCGCAAACTACAGAGCCCACACGCCCTGGAGCCTGCGCGCCACAACTAGAGAGAGAAAACCCACATGCCACAACCAGAGAGAAGCCCACGCACCGCAATGAAGAGCCCACGCAGCCACACGCCTCAACAAAGATCCCGCGTGCCGCAACTAAGACCCGATGCAGCCAAAAATAAATTAAATAAATAATAAATAAATCTTTTTAAAAAAAATCTACGATACAGGGTTCTCAACTTTTGTGAAAATGGGAAAAGAAAATTTATTCTGACTTTGGCATTCAAAACATTTATCAATTATCCCTATTTCTTCAAAATCTTACTGGATCAAAAGTAAAAGCAACCCAAGTATCCATCAATAGATGAATGAATAAGCAAAATGTAACATATACTTAAAATGAAATATTACTCAGCCTTGAAAAGGAAGGCAATTCTGATATATGCTACAATGCAGATGAACACTGAGGATATTATGCTAAGTAAAATAAGCCAAATACTGCAAATACTGCATCATTCTACTAATATGTGGTAACTAGAGTAGTCAAATTCATTGAGACAGAAAGTACAGTCAGGAAGTAGAGTTGCCAGGGGCCAGGAGGAATAGAGAATTACTGTTTACATGGGTACAGAGTTTCAGTTTTACGAGATAAAAAGAGTTCTGGAGATAGGTAATGGTGGTGGTTGCTCAACAACATAAATGTATTTAATACCACTGAACTGTACATAGAAAAACATTTAAGATGGTAAATTTTATGTTTTATGTATCTGATCACAATGAAAGAAAAAAAATGTTTTTTACGTCTTACTGGATCAGCTAGGAAATCCAAAGAAGGGAGGAACACTGAACCAGAGAGAATCTCTCTTAAAAGTAAGGTCAGGGATCTGGAAAAAGGAACAACATTGTACATATTTAGTGATTTACATCAGGTCTTACCTGGGAATCTTGTTATTATGCGGACTATCATCAGTAGGTCTGGGGTATGCGCTGAGACTCTGCCATCTCTAACAAGCCCCCAAGTAACGCTCATGCTACTGGTTCACAGACCACACCCAGAGCCCTTACCTAGCTAAAAGAGAATACTATTTAAGAGGAAAAAAGCATTTCCTCTGCAGGAGGAACCTGAGTGAGCATTAGAAAAACACCACCTCAAATATTAAAATTTTACATATAATAAATTAATACATAAAACCTAATACTTGTAATAGCATAATTTTTATAATTAATTTAAATTAATATTATAAAACAATTTGTTTAAAGTAAAAATATTTTAATTAAAATATTTTTTTAATTTAATTAAAAATGTTAAATACAATAAAGTAATATTTAAAGTACATCACTAAAAATAAGCCATGGTTGTATGTATTTTACAGCACAGGGAAATACAGCCATCATTTTGTAATAACTCTAAATGGAGTATAATCTATAAAAATATTGAATTACTATGTTGTACACCTGAAACTAATTTAACATTATAAATTATACTTCCATTTAAATAAATAAATAAATAAATAAAAATAAGCCATGGTCTTTTTCCTCTAAGGATTATTAGGATAAGAGTAAAGAGGTAACTTTATGGAATAATCTAAACATGCTCTTGCAGAAATAAGGGAGGCTGGACTAAATGACCTCTAACTATACTTCCCAGGTGGATACCTTAAAACCCAAACTTGTCTGTATAATTTGTTCAAAGTGTTTCTGCCAGTGAATCATAATATGCATGTCTTTTAAAAGGAACACCAAGGAAGTAATAAAGTATAATGATCTCAAGTAAGAAAATTAATTTTTTACATTTGTCTTTGATTTCCTAAGATCAATTTCCAAGAAAAAATTCTTAGCAACACAACACATCATGAATGCTTAGTACCTAAAATGGCATTTTAAGACCTGATAAATTATATTTCTTAAATGAAAAATTATTCATATCATAGCCTAACCTCAAGTTTTAGTATATTCCTATTATGATCAAGAACAGCAATATACATACGGTATGGTATGCTATGACATTTTCCAGTCTATTTATACCTGCAGTCTGTTGCTTTCGGAGGCAAAATATAAGGAAAAAGTAGTTCAGTAAGTTTCCTTAAATAATGTAATTCATCTCTTCGACTCCTCAAAGCCACATGAAGCTCTGGACCATATTCTTCTAAAGCAGCTTGCTGTAAAAACTCTGTATTTTCTACTATAAATAGAGATAAAAAATAAATATTGGAAGAAGTTAACAATGTTAAATAACTTCAGCCATTTCCACTAACAAACAGAAATTAATTTAACACAGCCATTCCTTTCTTAGCCTTCCTTTCTTTCCAATATGTATTCTACTGGGAAATTTTTCACAAAAAGGATATAAAGAAAGTAAGTTTTCTCTTTGTGGGAAGTTTTTTAATTATTCAAAATTAACTGATAAAAAAGCCCTTTCACCCTTGGTAAACAAAACTTTAAACTCAGGTCATTACAAAGTATATTAAAGAAAAGCAAATTGTTTAAAGTGGAAAAAACTATAGAAAACATCTTCTAGCACACACAAAGCTTTTGTTATCAAACGTTACAGCCTGTTCATCCCCTGCAAATATTAAAAAAATCCCTCTTAAAGTTCAAATCAAAATCATTCAGGTAACCCTTTGAAGAAATTAGAGTATAGAAACTGGCGTCCTTGGTTCAGTTCTGCATCTTCTGCCCACAGTATAGGACACAAAAGGTACAGAACTGTATATGGTGGAAGTCCATGAAGTTAGATTACTTAATAAACGTTAACTGATGATAAAAGTTACACTAACAAAAAGTTTTCTTAAAAGGCCAAACACTAAACTAATACTTTAAAAAGGAGCAGGAGAAAAACAAGTCATGCTTTCCCCTATTTGCATTCTGAGCCAAGTTTTAAAATCATGGAGTCTGTGAAGGGAATCTTAACCCTAATTCAAATGGCATTTATTTTTTACAATTTATTTCTATTTTCATTGAGAGAATGCAAGCACATTTACCAAAGAAAAGCCAAAACATACATTCTAATGGTGTGAGAACTAAGAAAGTAAATAAAGGCTACCTGTGCCAGAGGTACAAAAGAAGGACTAGCAAACAAGGACATAGTTTTTATTAAGAATGTATTTTATTTTATCATTATACAATTGTTTACCATGCATTTTGCCCCAAGAATTTGGGGTACAGGTCTTTTAAAACTTTATATCATGCGCAGGGATTTAAAATAAGAAGACTAAGCTATGCTAAATCCCAGTTCTACTTCTTTATTAACTGATGATCTTTTTTTTTTTTTTTTTTTTTTTTTAATTTATTTATTTATTTATTTATTTTTGGCTGTGTTGGGTCTTCGTTTCTGTGCAAGGGCTTTCTCCAGTTGCAGCGAGCGGGGGCCACTCTTCATTGCGGTGCGTGGGCCTCTCACTGTCGTGGCCTCTCCCGTTGCGGAGCACAGGCTCCAGATGCGCAGGCTCAGTAGTTGTGGCTCACGGGCCTAGCCGCTCCGCGGCATGTGGGATCTTCCCAGACCAGGGCACGAACCCGTGTCCCCTGCATTGGCAGGCGGATTCCTAACCACTGCGCCACCAGGGAAGCCCCATTAACTGATGATCTTAAATGATATAATCCCTTTGAGTCTCAGTTTCCACCTCAGTAAACAGTCATTAAATAGTTAACACTGAAAAGCTGCCATGCAAAATGCACAAGTAATTATAATATCCGGTGCAATTAAGCATTCACACATAATATATAGATGCTGAAAAACAGGGCATGGATTAATCCCCACTAATCACCAGTATATCTCCTGTCTAATCAGTGGGCAGTTTTCAGACCACAAAAGGAAAAGTCCCCAGAATCCACAACAAAGAGATAACTTTAGGGTGAAAGACTGATATAAGGTCCTTCAATTACTACTGAATTTAAATTAAACCAATGCTTCTAATGTATATATTTTCAACATTTCTAAGGGTGATAGAAGGACTTACATAGAAAACCTCTTTGTAATTCCTACTCTCAAGAGGCAGGTTAAGGAGAGAACACCAAGAAAGTAAAAATGAATATGTATAAAGAGCTGAACCTTTAATTTCCTGAGTATACACAATTGTGAAGCCAAAGAATTTAGAAAACAAATTCATGCATGAAAGAGAAGAAAAATCAAAAACCTGAAAACCCTTTTTACAAGTCTAATTCACTGTTATAATATTTAGAACACCAGGACCTTTGGATAAAATGCAGTCCTCCTAATTCTCTGGCCTTTTAATTCTATGGATTTCATTAATTACAATGTCATTAATGAATCCAATCTAGCATTTTATGCTGATTTTGTAATTGAGGACCATTTTTTGCATGAATAGTAGCAATTTAGCAACCCCTCTCTTGCAAAGACTCAAGGATAAATTCCAGTCAAACTCGTCTATATATATGACACCACTTTCACAGAAACAAAATAAGTTGGATATTTTATTAAACTGATCGATTAAAAAATAAAAATAAAAGATGACTCAATTTACTCATACCCTGAGTTCAAAGTGTTTGTCTTTACAACAAAATTAAGACCATATTAAAAATAATTTTCCCACACAAAAACTTGCACATAAATGTTTATAGCAGCTTTATTCGTAATTGCCAAAATTTAGAAGCAACCAAGATATCCTGCAAAAGATGAATGTATAAACAAACTGTGGTACATCTGTACAATGGAATATAATTGAGCAATAAAAAGAAATGAGCTATCAACTCCACAAAAAGACATGGAGGAGCCTTAAATGATAGTTCTAAATGAAAGAAAAGGCTACAGTCTGAAAAGGCTACAGTATGATTCCAACTATATGACATCTGGAAAAGGCAAAACTGTAGAAAGAGTAAAAAGATCAGCGGTTGCTGGGGTTCATGAAGGAAGGAGGGAGGGATAAATAGGTGAAACACAGGGGGCTGGTGGGGGCAGTGAAACTATTCAGTATGATGTTGTGTTGATGGATACATGGCATTAAGCATTTGTCAGAATCCACAGAATGTACAATACAAAGAGTAAAACCCTAATAAAAACTATGGACTTTAGTTAATAATGATGTCTCAGTACTGGCATATCAATTGTAACAAATGTACCAACCAATGCAAGGTGTTAATAATAGGGAAAGGGGGAAATATATGGGAACTCTCTATAATTTCTGCTCAGTTTTTCTGTAAACTTAAAACTGCTCTAAAAAGTAAAGTTTACTAATAAAAAAAAAAAAACAACACTTTTCTATATTTTTATCTGACAGTACAGTAGCCTTAACAAAATGGCTACAACAAAGTTACTATCTTCTGGTGTGTTTTTGCCAGCGACAGGACAATTATTTTAAAAGTTAATTTTTTTAATTTAACAATTAAATTATACGTATTTAAACTCTTCCACTTTTTAACTATGTTGAAGGTAAAACTTTTGAATTGTTATAATATTATAAGATGAACACAGAAAAATTTAAAAATGTAATTTGAAATGCTTCTCATACCTGAGGAATTATTCATACCAAAGGACAAATAAACTAATAATTTAACTACCACTCTACAATTTCCCCAAATATACTGTGATTATACAAACTGATATTATGAGGGAGGGAAAATTGGTTCCATGCTCAAATGAGTTTGGGATGTGCTGGGTTAAAAAAAAGTTAAAGTTACTTCTTTGCTGCAGGACTACTGAGATACTTTGGAATGCTAGTACTTACTGGGTATTTCCAGAAGAGGAATACAATACATAGTAATTACCAGAAAATATGACCATGATACTTCTTCTACATAGTCATCTACATAGAGTAGTATTCTGCAGAACATACTTGGGGAAGCAATGACAAAGAAGAATACCAAATGCAGATACAAGGAAAATCTCAGTTTCACAAAGAACTAAGTACAGAGCATATAAGTAATTTTGTTTAAAAGGTATATTTCAGCTTGATCTAAGAGCAAGAAAAGCCCCCAAATGAAGGTTTCATCCAATCAGCAAACGTTTGATGAATGTATGCTATGTGTACATCATGACAGTATAAAGGCCAGGATACACATAAGAAACTGCAAACAGGTCATCCTGGCTAAAGTATCATACACAGTTAAGGACAAGAGTAGATCAAAATACTTGACTAAATAGGAAAGGGTTTAAAATATAGGACAGTTTCGACTCTGTAGCAGTTGCTAAGTTTTTTGGGTTTTTTTTGAGTAGGGAGGTAACAGAATTGTGGCATTGTGAAATTAACACAGTAGCAATAAATAGGATAGGCTCCATCAAAACTGTTGAAATCATTAAGAAAAAAGGAGGGAAGAGATGTGAGAGACACCTCAGAGGAAGTAATGAAGGCAACAGACTACCATTCAAAAAAAGACAAGATTCATCAATAATATGTCTAAAGATTATCCGAGTGTACCTTAATTTTCATAGATTCTTGAGTTCTCAAAATCACTTGTATGTTAACAAATTATTGAAAGGGATTTCAGTTTAAACTAATACTTTCACAGCATCTGTGAATATATCACTTAATTTATCAGTACTCAGACTTAGATATTTAAAGTGAAAGTTGGTGTATAAAAACAAACTCACTCAAACTTTGTAGCAGTGTAAGAAACGTAAAACTTTGTATTACCTTTCTGACTGGCTTTAACGATCACTTCTATGTGCTTCATTGCTGCTTTTAATAGTTTCTTGGTGATAATAGATGGAATATCCACCTAGAAAAATTCAACATTAAAATAAAACTTTTAAAATAATTATCACTAAGTTACAATGGCAGGAACAATGTATTTAAGGTATTGGAACATATGATCTTAAAAATCAGTGGTATTATTGGGAATCTTTCAAAAATATAATTTAAAAGCACTTTACATTCTTGGATCATACTAACTGTAAATTTAGACAGTTTTACTACAACAGTAATGAAAATACACCTTCATATGCATACCCTATATACTAAATTTTTCTCACAAAATAGTATCTTTATTCTTGACTTATTTCTTTAATGTGTTCATTCTAAATGCATTCAAGAAAAAAAATCTCAAGTAACTTTATCGTCCCTTTGAGGTTATAAACTTGTGTTTACTAAGGTCACTTGAAAATAAACTTTTCATTCAGCTTACAAGGTAAATCCTGGTTTCAAGATATATGGAAGCATTCTATTTTTGAATAATATTAAGTTTCATCATTCCCCACAGGCATTGTTCAACTTAAAGGTTGGAAACTGTAGTGACTAGGGTAGGTTAGTAAGAGAGGACTGGGGGCTTACAAGTACACACATAAAAGAGACATAAAATAAAATAACTTAAAAAAAAGCCCTGCAAATTAAGTAAATCACCAAAAAGCATGTTTACTGGAGTTCAACAGGCTTATCTTCCATCACAAAGCTCAACACATCATATTCTCCCTTTATCAAAGGCATGAGAAAATTGCATCACAATAGTGTTGTTTTGTGTTAACTTTTCAGTTCTTTTTAAATTCCTCATTAAGAAAGAGGAAAAACATCACAGGCTGATAAATCTAGTAAGTGTAATGGATCATAAACCCCCAAATTTTAGTGATTTACTAGTAAAACCCAGAGCAGATTACAGATATCTTTTGGCTGTATAAGATCAAACATGTTCAATAAGAGGGGATGTTTTTGCTAGCAGCACACCTTTTTGCACAATAACATTACTCTGCATTTATCCCTGCTCTCTTGGTACTCAGTGATTATAAATTCGTCTCATATACATTTATCAAATAAACAAGATGTTTTCATTTTTAAATATTTTATGGAATTTTGTCTTCTGAGAATACGCATGAAAATTTTCCCTTGTAAGTTCCATTTTAGAGACTTCAGGTCAAAATCAAAACGATAAAATAGTGAGTTTGTCACTAAACTTTGATTAAAAAAAGAAAAAAAACCAAAACACTGTGGACCTTAAATGATTGTTTTCATTATCCCCAAACTCCCAATTTACATTAGTCAGGCCATGTTATCAAGGATATAACATTGTACTAGGAATGACATGACCCAGGCCTAATCTTTTGCCCATCAACTACCTCTGACACTCTGACAAAGAATATTACTAACTTTCTATAAAATGGGTATGAAAATAACCCACTTATCTCCCAGGACAGTATACAGATAATATGAAATGTACCATAACAATCCAGAAAGTGGAAAAAAATATTTGAAAATCATATATCTGATGAAGGAAGTATACCCAGAATAGATAATAAACTCTTACATCTCAATAATTAAAAGACAAATAACTCAGTTTAAAAAAATGGGTAAAGAATTTGAATACACATTTCTTCCCCAAAAAAGATACACAAATGGCAAATAAGCATCTGAAAGGATGCTCGACAACATTAGTCATAGGGAAAGGCAAATCAAAGCCACAGTGAGATACCACTTCACACCCACTAGCATGGTTAGAATCAAAAAGTGAGATAATAACTAGTTCTGGCAAGGATGTGGAGAAATCAGAACCCTCATACACTGCTGGTGGGAAGACAAAATGGTACAGCCACTTAGGAAAACAGTCTGACAGTTCCTCAAAAGTTAAACACAGAGTTACCACTTGACCCAGCAATTACACTCCTAGGTAAACCCAAAAGAAATGAAAGCAAATATTCCACCCCCTCCTCCCACAAAAAACCTGTACACAAACACTATGGCAGCATTATTCATAATAGCCAACTGATGGATGGATGGATGGATGAACAAAATGTGGCATAGCCATACAACAGAATATTACTCAGACATAAAAAAGAATAAGTACTGATACAGCTACAACATGACAACATGAATAAACCTTGAAAATATTATGCTAAGTGAAAACAACCAATCACAAACATTATGCTACATGAAAGCAAGCAATCACAAAAACTACAGAAAGGATTTTATAGTTAGCATGTATTATATTCAATCAACCAACAATCCTACCACTGGACATCAGTTTTCCTTTTCAAACTTCCTTATTATAAACTATACTGCAATGAATCTTTGAACATACATTTTTACAAACTACTGTGATTATTTCTTTAAAACATACTAAGAAAAAAAATGGAATTAAATTTGGGAGCATAGACATTTTTAAGTCTTTTAATAAAGATTACCAAACTGCCTTCCAGGGTAAGAGTTACATGAATCTGAATTTGTACTTGCTTTGCCTGTTTCCCCACAATCACCACTGCTAGATATTATCATTCTTTTTCACCTTTCCCAACCTGATAGGCAAGAGAATAGTATCTCATCAAAAGACTACATTTCATGTGAGACAACATATTTTCAAATATTCACTGGCCATTTTATATTTTTCTTTTGTGAACTACTTATTCATAATTTTTGCATATCTTTGCCACAGTACTTGACTGTATTGTTCACTTCTCAAATAGGTATAGAAACATTTAACAAGATTTATCTTTATTTACTAATGGCAGATACGATATGCCAATTTATTGTCAATATGTTCAACTCTATCGAACTGACAAGGCAGTAGACAAGTATTTATGTCTACAGCCAACACAATGTTAAGTATATACAGACAGAATCTCAAACATAAACAAACTATGGCTTCAAATTTTTTAAAAAGTAGATCATAATCATTACCCTGTATTCAGTAAATTCATCTGACTGGAACATGAATTTTTTTTTTCTCTAATTGTCTTTTTATTTCTAATCGCCACAAACCAAGATATCCAAACATTAAAATAAAGAAAGCAAAACTGATCAATTAATCAAAAGTAATCCATTTATCTTTTAATCTAAAAAATTAAAAGTGAGGAACAGAACAAATACATACAGTATAGAAATTCCCAAATTTCTCATTATAAATATATACCTTGTGAATCCTTCGAATTAAGACAGATGCAAAAAACCGTAATATAATTCTCAGTTCATCAACAAAGGACTCATCATCTGTTACATCCCTTCAATTGAGGAGAAAAGCAAGCATTTAGAAGTTCAAAGAAATACACAGCTTCCCCTTCCAGAAAACAAGAAAAGTCTAGAACTGACTTTTTTCCATTTACTTACGCTACTTTTTTTAACAAATAATGCATTACAGTATAGAACAAAAGAAATGTACAAAGAATAGAAATCTCCCATAATTCTAGTACCAAGACATAATTACTGTTAACTAGATTATAGTATATATTTCCCTGCAGACAGTCACGTGTACGTGGTCATATTTTTAAGATTTTTAAGATCATTTTCTAAACATCATCAAAGAAATATCTAAGAAATAAAACAAAGAATAATTTTGAGAAGCAACAGAATTACATACTAAATTTTAAATTAGTTTAAATATTTCTAGATTAATAATATAAACTAATTCTAAAAGTAAGGAAAAAAAGTGTGTGTTCTATTTGAAAAAGAAAATAAACTGAAACTCAACTGTTTTTAAACAGAAATTTTGAGTTTTCCTGTAGCCCTGAGGTCCCTAGAAGAATAAGGATACTTCCCTAGTCAAAGGCAAGAAAGAAAGGTACATATAATGGTGATATTCTGAACTTGAAGATGATGCTACCTGTTAAGTCCCTTGGTAGAATAAGGAAGATAATTGTATCAATCATGCTTCCCACTATTAACTCCAAGGAAGCGGATATCACAGCATCAAAGGAGAAAATACAGACTTTAACATTTACAAATACAGCCAGATTTTATGTCTGAAGAGTCATAATGTGGGCGTAGGGGTGGGGCGGGGTCGCGGTGGGGAAGTTTTACAACAGGATTCATTTTACAAAAGGCCTCACCATCAACTTTACTTAAGTGGCAAATGCCCCATATTTAAGACAGACTCCAATGTAAAAAATTAATTTATATAATAAGCTTTTCAGGAAAATATGCCATATAAACTGAATATTAAATTTGTTTTAATACACTATAGATCAACTCAACTACTAGCATTTTTTTTTTTTCCGGCCATGCCACGTGGCTTGTGGGATCTTAGTTCCCTGATCAGGAATCGAACCTAGGCCCACAGCAGTGAAAGCGCTGAGTCCTAACCACTGGACCACCAGGGAAGTCCCCTACTAGCATTTTTAAATTAGGAAATTCAAAATATACTGAATCTATATAAAATTTGGGTAGTTATCATTAAATATTACATCTGTAAGTCATACAGGTTTAAGTGTTCAAATATATAACTAAACACATGATGCTTATGTAAGGGAACATCTGTTTTATTAAATGATATAACTTGGGATTTCTGATTGTCAAACTAGACTTTTTTTTTCAGATCCATATCCTGCTAAGCATAGGGCACTTGTACATCCACATCAGACACCAAACACAAAGTTACTTTGGAAAAAACATATTAATTTTCCAGGAAAAGTCTATTGAAATTAACTTTCAATTTAATGAAATATCTGAATATAAATTTTTCCTGTAAATGTACAACTATTTCAAATGTAAAAAGTGCATACAAAATAGTAAATCACTCCTACAATTAGGAGTCATGAGAAATTCTACAAGTTACTTGAGGACACGGGGAGGGGGAAGGGTAAGCTGGGACGAAGTGAGAGAGTAGCATTGACATATATATACTACCAAATGTAAAACAGATAGCTAGTGGGAAGCAGCTGCATAGCACAGGGAGATCAGCTCAGTGCTTTGTGACCACCTAGAGGGGTGGGATAGGGAGGGTGGGAGGGAGACGCAAGAGGGAGGAGATATGGGGATATATGTACACGTATAGCTGATTCACTTTGTTATACAGCAGAAACTAACACAACATTGTAAAGCAATTATACTCCAATAAAGATGATAAAAAAAAAAAATTCTACAAGTTACTTTTCTTTCAAAAAGTAGCCTAGGTTCCTCTTTGCCATCACTAAACTGTTAATTGATGACCTAATCAATGGTTCTTAACTGGGACCACTGTGCCTCCCAGGTAAATGTGGCAATCTCTGAAGACATTTTTGGTGGTCACAACTAGGGGGAAGAAGGGGTACCACCAGCATTCGCTAGGAAAAAGCCAAGGGTGCGGCTAAATACCCTATAATGCACAGTACAGGTCCCCACAGCAAAGATTTACGTGGTCTAAAATGTCAATAGTGCCAAAACTGAGAAGTCCTGGCCTATACTGAAAGCATATCATTAGCACACTTAACTTAATGGTATTCACTATACTATAGAAAAAAGGTCTTATAGAAAGAACTTACCTGTACCAGGGGTAAATGAAGTTTTCCAACACTAATTCAAGAACCTGCATAAAAATTATTTTTCCAAGAAAAATCAAGTTAGTTAACTCATTCTAGGAAAATAAACTCTACTACTAAGAAATATATAATAAAAACTAAGTTTAGTATCCCATATATTGACATCTAATATCACACTTTCACATGACAAAATGTATATGTCAACTTTACATGGTTGTGATGATGAAAGAAAACATATGAAAAAATACTTTGAAAACCATAAAAAAGAAAAATTACTATTAGAATGACACACATTTTTAAATATTCTTATAATTAAAAAATTTTTTTAAAAATCTAAATTGTTCTGACTCTGAAGCTTCACTGAACCAAAAAAGTTCTATGGAAATAAGGAAAATAATAGGCTAGTCTTTTGCATTGCTAACCCTCTCTGTAAGTCAGCATTCCCAGAATAAAATGAAGAAACAAATATATAAGACTTATGCAAAGGGTTACAATTAGGTGTCAGTGACTATCTTTGAAGCGAGGATAGTGACTAGAAGGGAGCATGAGGGGCACTTCTGGGTGCTAATAATGTTTTTGTTTCTTGATCTGGGGGTTGATTATATGAATATGCTCACTTTGTGAAAATTTTAGCTGTACACTGAAAATCAAGTTATATGTGAAAAAGTAACAAAACAAAACAAAAGAAATCCTGGGTGTTAAACATTCTGTTCCTTGAGCCTGGGTGGAGCAGTAAAGTTTAATTTTTAAAAGGACTTGTAGCAGTGGGCATTAACTTTAAAAAACACTAGGGAGGGAATGAAACAATATATCTAATCTGACTATATACCTTCTCTGCAGCAGTAATGAAGACTGTGGACTCTAAATACTAAGGCAACAAGATTTGGATTTTTTACTAAAAAAGGAAGCATTAGTGCTATCACCTGCAAAAATAAGACATATATAGACAGTGTTAGGACACAGAGAGGAGACTAGAAAATTTACCATTAAACATTTCATCTTATTAATATATTATTCCCCCAACTTCAATCAGAAGCCCTACTAAGTTTACATCCTAAGTAGCTCTTTTCTACAGCTCCACTGTTCAGGTCCTCATCTTCTCATCCCTATATATAGCAACAGCCTCTAAACTAGTCTCCCTCCTTCCATAAAGCTCCCCTCCACCCTCCATAAAGCTGCCAAAGTGATCTAAAACATGCATTTGACCACATCACTCCCCTGAATGAAACCCTCAATATATCAAACCACAACATATCAAAGTATGGAGCTGCACTGATTGTGAAGGGGCGAGAGAAAGCTGCTTGCCAGCCCCTGTGACCGTCTACTTCCTTTTCACCTCCCACTGCATCCTGTGAGTCACATCTGAAAACTCTAGTTACGCAATTTGAAAATCACTGACTTCCGATCAATTAAACTTCAGCGTGGCCTTTTAAGTCTTCTGATGATCTGATTTCTAAAGGGCCATATAAAAATCAGTTAAGAACTAAGGCAGTCCTGGGTTTTAGACTGAGTTCTGCTACCAACCAAGTATGATACCTGAGAAAATTATTAAAACTCTCTAAACCCTTCCTTTGGTAAAACCATCAAATCAATAATAGCACCCTACTTCATAGGTTGTATGATTACATGAATAATGCAAGTACAGTGATTAGTACAATATCTACTATACAGTAAGTGATCGATAAATACTTGCTAATAGAGTCTGGTCTCTTCGTTGCCCACATCCTCCTTCGCATTTCACCCTCCAGTTTGCTGAACACTCCACCTTGTTTCAAAGCCTCTCTTTCCTTCCAAAAGCTATTCCCACACTCTGAAATACCCTTTCCCACACTATCAGGCTGATAAACTTCTAGTTATATTTCCTGACTGCTCCTCTCAACAGTTATGCACTTCTTCCTCTGTGCTAATGATACACCTTGCACATTTCTTCCACTATAGCCTGCATTACATTATATTGTATATGTCTGTTTAAATGGCTATCTCCCTCCTAGACTAAAGTTCCCAGAAGAAAGGAACCATATTTGATTTCTCTTTTTACGCCTAGGGCCTAGTCCAGTTCCTGCCTACAGCAAGATCTCAGAAAATGTTTTTAAATATTGGAGCTAGTATTTATTGAACACCAACATGTGCCAGGCACTAGGCTAAGAGCTTTACATCAGTTTTTTCAATTTTTAAAAAGAAACGAAGTGTCAAACTACAAATAGTACTCTTCCTATAAGTCTTGTCTTCAACAGACCTCAAATCAGCACTCTCCAATAGAAATATAATGTGAGCCACATACATTATTTCAAATTTTCTAGTAGCTATGTTTTTTAAAAAGTAAAAAGAAACAGGTGAAGTTAATTTTATGATATATCTTATTTAACCCAATATACCCAAAATATTATCATATATGTAATCAACGTAAAATATATAATAGGATATTTTACATTTCTTTTTCCTTACTAAGTCCTCAAAATCCAGTACATATTTTACATATACAGCACATCTCAATCTGGACTAACACATTTCAAGTGTTTATCAATAGCCGCATGTGGCTAGTGGCTACTATACTGGACAGCACAGTCTTAAATCAGGGAATCTGAAGAATGAAAAAGAGCTTACAGAAGAAATGAAAAAGAAAAATGCCAACAGTTTAGTATTTATGCAGCATACTTTTAGCCAAAGAAAGATACAAACTGGGAAAAAGGACAATTAAGGCAGGATTCAGATGCCTAATGCTATTCTTCAACTAATTAGCATTCAGTTTAATTCAATACATATCTATCAGGTACCAACAATATATCTGGCACCTGCACTTGGTGCTGGGAACAAATGAGACCCATTCCCTGACTTCAAGGACTTGACTGCTTTCTCAGATGGAGAGACCAAGTCTCTCAAAGAAATAAATAAAACATGATATGTTACCAAAAAGGTACATATAAAATGTGACTGGAACAAAGATAAGAGAACACGCTTTCTACTCCTACACTATGGAGAAACAGTGAAACGTATCTGACTCTCTGCTCAAGTTAGTGTCAAAAATGGGGTCACAATTCAGTAAGATATACATTGGCTCCTTGTAGCTCAGGTCTCCTCTGGAATTACAAAATGGTTATTTCTACTGTTCTATAATAAAAATGACTATTTTTATAAGAGGTAAACAATAACTAGGTAAAAGACTACTTTTTTTGGCTAAAATGTCCATTTCAATTAGACATGGGATCCAAAAACATTTCTAGTTTACCATTCAAGTTGTATAACAATCAACTACCAGCCAAGAATTGATTAGGCAGCATATATTAAAATGCTCCGGGCTTCCCTGGTGGAGCAGTGGTTGGGAGTCCGCCTGCCAATGCAGGGGACACAGGTTCGAGCCCTGGTCTGGGAAGATCCCACATGCCGCGGAGTGGCTAGGCCCGTGAGCCACAACTACTGAGCCTGCGTGTCTGGAGCCTGTGCTCCGCAACAAGAGAGGTTGCGATAGTGAAAGGCCCGCGCACCGCGATGAAGAGTGGCCCCCGCTTGCCACAACTAGAGAAAGCCCTCGCACAGAAACGAAGACCCAACACAGCCAAAATAAATAAATAAATAAATAAATAAATTTATTTAAAAAAAAAATGCTCCATGATTAAGTTTTCCATAGGTATTTAATACTTTCTGCTTGGGTATACATAGCAATTTTATTTAAATCAGTTACCTCTGAGAGAGATGCATCAACCTTGGAAGAAATTTTCAGGTCTAGCCATGGCTGGTAGTTCTCAAGCAGCAAGGCAGGTCTAAAGAAAATCATACAGTTAAACTGCTTGAAATCCGAAAGGTAACTGGAAGGATCAACAAATTAAAAGTGTTTAACGTACCTATGTCGTTTACATTTCACTTTACCACAAACAGCACAGCTACGACCTTGAGGAAATAATTCCTGAAGTCCTAACTGCTAAAAAAGGGAAATGGGGAGATTTGTCTTTACTTTACGTATCATATTTACTGAAGAGAATCAACTTTCCAAAAGTTTGTTAATCAATGTATGAATTCAAAGGACATGATTTTTTTTTTAACTAGTATCTGCTTTAACACGGAAACCATTCTTTGTAATAAATAATACTTGCTATACCAAACTGCCAATAGGAAAAAAATACCTAATGAAATGCTTTACAATAACTAAGCCAAATTTTCAAGCTTAAAATTAAAGTCAATTGTTATGCTCACTTACTAAAAATAAAAAAAATAAAATAAATCTATATTTGAAAATGATACTCTACTGCAAAGGTATAAGAAAAAACTATTTTCTACTTCTCCAAAACCTTGAATTCAATGAGGGAGAAGACGCGTGAAAACTAGTAAGGTTCCTGACCAAATACGGGGTATCACTTTCAGCTGTGTTTCCTCTGAGTAGAAATATCAACCAACCTGAGATGAGGGACTACATCAACTTGGAGAATTTTCAAGGAAGACTTCAAGATATCCCACTCAATCCTGATCTACACAGTAGGGACTTTGCCTACCAGACACAGACTCAATACACTACCACTTTTATCAAAGTTCAGAAAAACTAATTATTTTCGTTAAAGAAATATTACTGGTTTGTTTCTATGGAGCAAATAAACATTTAGGGAACAATTAGTTCCCTGTTTGTGTCTGTGCCTCAGAATCACCTGGAAGGCTTTTAACAGGTCCTAATTACAAGGCCCTAACCCAGAACTATTCAATCAAAATCTAGTGGTAGGGCCCAGGAGTCTGTACTTTTTAAAAGATTCCTCAGGTGATTCTACTGTACAACCAACTTTGGAAACCTCTGTTTTAATTCACTGTCCTCATAGTTAATATGCAGTCAAAGGACACTCTAAAATAGTGGAGCCCAATTTTCTGAGAGTTTTTTATTTTCTTTCTATAGCTCCTCCTGGGAGACCTATATACTTTAAAAATAAACATATATGCAAATTTCACTTTAAAAATGTTCTGATGTCTTCCATTATTAAATAATAGCAGATGTATTTTTTAAAAATCACTGCTTTAACATGCTTTCATGAACAATATCGAATAGCACAGGGTCATACATACTCTTTTAAAAGTAAGAACACATATATTTTACCTTGGGTTTGTATTTTATCGTGAAGAATATATTTGGTAAGAGAGAATCAGGTCCTAATGAGCAGTAGAATGTGACAACTCCAGCAACAAACGACCAGAAGATCATTAAAACATGAAGATACCTTAGAAATAAAGGAAGGTAATTATTAGAACCAAAAAAAAGCATATAACACTAATTTGTCCCTTCATTGATTTCACAAGTTTTTAATTAAGCACCTACTGTACCAGGCTGAAGCAACTTCTCCAGTCATGATTTTCTGTAATGTATCTACTAACTATAAGAATCACAGAATGTATGCTATCAACTGTATATTTCATTAAAAGTATAAAGAAGTATAAATTCTCAATATTTCATAATTTGGTACCTAGGTTGTCATATTTAGCCAATACCACATTTTTCCAGAATATCTTCTAATGACAGTGTAGTATTCAAACCCCACCAAAATTCTGATTATTTTTCATTAAATCAATTTTACTGAGTGCCCATTTTGTGCTACATAGTACTAGGCTCTAGGGATACAGTAAGGAACAGCACTGCCATGGTCTCTATTTGCATGGAAAACACTATCTGGTAGGTATAACAGGTAAGTAAGTAAATACAATACAGCGTGATGATGTGTTCTATATTATGACAGAGAAAGTATGCATGATACGAGAACTCCTAGGGCAAAATACACAACCCAAACTTGAAAAGACAGAAAAACTTTTTTCAGAGAAAGCTGTGTCTGTGGAAAACCTTAAAGAGTAGGAGAAAACCAACAGAAGAGGACAGGGTAGAGGAAGGAGGGACTGGGGAAGAGGCAGGGGAATTCAAACTGGAGAGAACTACGTGGGCTAAGATCTGAGCACAGTTCCAAGGAAGAAGTGGCCTTGAGATGAATCTAGAAAAGCCAAGCCAAAGCCACATGACACAGTGTCATAGAGTAAGCCATGTTAAGGTGTCCCGATACGGCCAGTCCTCACAGCGCACAGCTCTGACGTGCATACATTTCAGTTGCCAAGACTTTGTGAGACACCAGCCCCCCAACATCACAGTTCAAATTCTAATTACCCCATCACGGCTGTTAGCTGTGCAAACCGTACAGTACAAACTTTGGTGCTAGCTCTTCAGGCCACAAATCACTACCTAGTGAGAAGAGAATGAAGCCAGTCCACAGAGAGAAGCAGGAAAATCCGGGAGGTGCAGAAAGTATTGGCAGTATTCCAAACCCTGGTTCTATGTGTCTCTGAGGCCCAGCTACACTCCAGTTCTTTCTGCACTTTACATAATCTTCCCATGATTCCCCTCTTTGCCAAACCTAGTGTGAGCTGAGTTTCTTTCACCTACTATCAAGAGTCCTGAGTAATGCCCAGGAGACAATGAAGAGTTTTAAGAAGATTTTAAGAATTTTTAAGAGTTTTAAGAAAAAGAGTAGTATCACCAGATGATCAGTAGACACTCAGGCGGCAATATGGAGAATGGCCTAAACTGGAAGCATGCAGGCTAATTAGAAAGCTGCTGCAGTAATTAATCTAGGAGAGTCTACAGATGGCCTGTACTAGGGAAGAGACTTAGAAATAAAAAGAAGCTGACTGTTTTGAGACATCTAGGAGGAAGAATTAAGGGGACTAAGTAGTTGATTAGATGCAAGGAGAAGGGAGAGATTAAAAATCAGTTCCTTTTGGACATGTTGAGTTTCAGATATCTCAAGACATGTCAAGCAGAAATGTTCCATAACCAGCCAAATATTGGGTAGTTTAGATCTCTGCAGAGAATATGGGCCAAGGATAAAGGTTTGGAAATTACCAGCATAAAGATCACTGAAGTCATGGGAACGAATGACATGACCAGGGAAAAGCTGCAGAATGAAAAAAGAAGAGAACATAATACATTTTAGAAATAAGCAGAACAAGAGGAATCCGTAAAGGAATCTAGTAATTAGAAGAGTTGAGAAGACAACCGGGGGTCAAGTCAAAACGGCTGTCAATATAAAAAAAGAAAGAAAACATTTGAACAGGGATGAAGTAGTTAACATGATCAAATAGTTGTAAAATAAAGTGAGACAGATTGAGAAGTGTCCATCAGTTTTAGCAATAAGAGAGCCACTGATGAAGTAGGCAAAAGCAATTTTAGTAGAATGGTAAAGGACTGCAGTGGATTGAAGAGAGGTGGGGAAGTGGAACTGGTACATGTGGATAATTCTCTTTTTAAAGGAAAGAAGAGCTAAGGTGTTAGCTGGAGAGGGACAATGAGGAAAGGTGTTTAGAAAAACCTGATCATATTTAAATGTTAATAGGAGAGAAGGAGAAAAGAGAGAAAAAGGTAGGAGAGAAAAGATAACTTGAGAGAATTATTTTCTCCTAGAGAAGATAGGAGTAGTTGGGATTCAGAGCCAAAATAGAAGAAATAGTTTTAACAGGAAGAGATATCTCCTCCCCAATACCAGAGAGAAAGAATAGATTGATGAGAATGGAGTCAAACCTGTAGATTTCGAAACAGGAATTTATGATGGCCTTTAGGTGAAACAGGAGATGTTGAGAGTAAAGGGCGAAGGTGGCATGAACGGAAGTTCTAGAAGACTGGGGAAGTTCTGAAACAGCTGCTGGGAAGAAGTAAAGAGAAGGGTATCCTGGGGAACTGCTGAGCAGTACTGAGGCTGAAGAGTTAAATTTACAGGTGTGGGATCTTCTCTAGCAACATTCAGTAACCAGGATATAAACACTAAAAAAAGCAAGCAGCATCACTGATCCAAGATTTGGAGTTTGTCAGGTGAGTGGAATGTAAGGAAAGAGAGTCAAAGATACTGGCAATAGAGTGGTTGAAGTGATGGACAATGGAATCTAAGCTAGACTGACTCTAAACTACATAGGAAAGTAAGTGACAACAGAAGAGGGACAATGGATAGGAAGAAGGCAGAGGAATCGGGAGGCTGAGAAAAGCAGGCTTTTCGGAATGAGAGAAGTAGGCACTGGTCAGCAAGTGGGAGGTTTGATTTTTAAGATTTCACAGGTAGAACACTCTCTGGTGATAACAAGGGCCACCATATGGTGGTCCAAGTGGGAGACTGTACAGGAGTCACCTTGAGATAGACTAGCATATTTGATGGGCTACTTGCACAAACACTGAAGTCACCTAGAATGATGGCAGAATTTAAAATGGAGAGAAAGTCTATAAACCAGAAGCTTATAGTACAAGTGACCTGGAGATCAGTGAGAAAACAGACAGATGGTATATGTTTCAAAGGAGTAAGAGACTTCTATTTCCTTGACAGAATAATTTGTACCAGACTTGCCTTCCTGACATAAACAACTATAAAACTGAACAAAACATGTGCAGCAACTGCTTTTAGGCACTGGATAACAGGCAATATACAGCAACAGAATCTTTAAGAGAAGGGAAGCACACAAGTGAGTTCCACGTTGATCCCAGTTCTTTGACTGGGGACAACTGCCCAAGTGCAGCATGGAATAGAAAAGGTTACAGAAGATACTGTGAAGATCTGGGATTTCAGAATTGGGGAATAAAGCATCAAGTAGTAAGAAGGTGAAGACAGATGATTAAAGATGCTTACGTATTATAGACAGTGACCAAGTAAGTGCAAAAGCTGTGAGACAAAGCCTGCACCACCCAACTAGATGAAACTGCCTGGTCTCCAGGCTTCCAGGGCAATTCTATACTTGAGAAACATCCACTACATACCAATTATTAAATGCTCTCACTCAGCACTTAAAACATAAACATGATTACTATTCACTCAAAAAACTGCTATGGCTTAATGCTGCCTGCAGGATGAAACACAAACCCCTTAAACCTTTACGGTCCCTTTCAAGCTGACCCCAACCCACCTTTCTACTCTTATTTCTTCTCATTCCTTTATACAAAGCTTCACTCCAACCAATACCATAATTGACATCAAGTTTTAAAGAAACATTAAGTCTGGAAACTAACTCAATACGTTATACAGGTATTCACAGAGGAAATTATGAAATTCATGTCCATAGCCACTTACTGAAAATCATTTTGAGCCGGACAGATATGACTCAGAATTCAGAAATTTTAGGATTCTTGAACAGTTTTATAGCATATATTTCATAAATAACATAACATAATATGTTAATGAAGTCTGATACAGTACTTCATAATCAGATATTAATATTTCTGCAGCAAAACATATAAACTAAGACAAAAATAACTGCTAACATTTAATAAGAGCACGTGCTGAGCACCATTCTAAGCACTTTCCATGTGTTAACCCACTTAACTCATCAAAGTAACTGTATAACGTAGGTACTAGTATTATGCCCATTTTACAGATTATGGGACTGGGACAGATAAAAATTAGATTACTTATCGAAAGTTATATAACTAGTTAACGGAATCAGAATAAAATTCTTACAATCAAGCTTCAGATTCAAAACTTTCAACCACATCAATAAATTGCCTCAATAATAAATGAAGGGGACCTCCCTGGTGGCGAAGTGGATAAGACTCCATGCTCCAAATGCAGGGGGCCCAGGCTCAATCCCTGGTCAGGGAACTAGATCCCACATGCTGCAACTAAGGAGCTGGTGAGCTGCAACTAAGGAGCCTGCCTGCCGCAACTAAGACCTGGCACAACCAAAAATAAATAAATATTTTTTTAAAAAACCTCAATTACAGTTAAACGCTAGGAAAAAATTTATACAAAAAATAATAATAAATGAAAACTCTTAACACAATACCTGAGCCAAACAAAGTACTCACAAAGTATTATCTATTATAACTATTACCATTATTATTAGGATTAACTTAAAATATTCCTAATTATAATACTCAAATATTCAATCCTATGATTAGCAAATAAATCTATATATAATTGTATCTATGCTCTTAATTTATCCCAACAATACTGCAAAGGTGATATCATAATTTGAAATATATAAAGTATCTCACTCTACTCTTCCCATAAATCAGTTACAACGGTCCAAAGGTTATATCCATTTATCTTTCCACAGATAAGATTCATAATTTTAATGCATATTGAAAGAAAATTTTATATGCTAAATAACACCTTGAGAGTTCTTTAGGAGTTAAAGTTTCAAGACAACTACAGAAAAAATTAATTTCAAAAAGAGTATTAGGGGGCTTCCCTGGTGGCGCAGTGGTTGAGAATCTGCCTGCCAATGCAGGGGACACGGGTTCGAGCCCTGGTCTGGGAAGATCCCACATGCCACGGAACGACTAGGCCCGTGAGCCACAATTGCTGAGCCTGCGCGTCTGGAGCCTGTGCTCTGCAACAGGAGAGGCCGCGATAGTGAGAGGCCCGCGCACCGCGATGAAGAGTGGCCCCCCCTGGCCGCAACTAGAGAAAGCCCTAGCACAGAAACGAAGACCCAACACAGCCATAAATAAATAAATAAATAAATAAATAAAATTAAAAAAAAAAAGAAAAATAAATAAAGCAAATAATTAAAAAAAAAAAAAAAAAAAGGTACCCGGAACAGTTCTTTTAAAAGAAAAAAAGAGAGTATTAGTCCGGGATTTCCCTGGTGGTGCAGTGGTTAAGAATCCACCTGCCAATGCAGGGACACGGGTTCGAGCCCTGCTCCAGGAAGATCCCACGTGCTGCAGAGCAACAAAGTCCGTGCGCCATAACTACTGAGCCTGCGCTCTAGAGCCCGCGAGCCACAACTACTGAGCCCATGTGCCACAACTACTGAAGCCTGCATGCTCTAGGGCCCACCTGCTGCAACTACTGAGCCCACACGCTGCAACTACTGAAGCCCACGTGCCTAGAGCCCAAGCTCCGCAACAAGAGAAGCCACCGCAATGAGAAGCCCGTGCACTGCAACTAAGAGTAGCCCCTGCTCACCGCAACTAGAGAAAGCCTGCGTAGCAACGAAGAGCCAACACAGCCAAGAAAAGAAAAAAAAAAAGAGTATTAGTCTAAGTTTAACCATACTAACCAGGGGAGTTTTTGTTTGGTTGGGTTTTTTTGTGTGGTTTTTGTTTGGGTTTTGTTGTTGTTTTGTTGTTTTGTGTGTGTGTGCGTTTTCTGGGTTTTTCTGGAGGGGTTTTTTTTTTGGCTGTGCCAGGTGGCTTGTGGGTTTTTTTTTTAACTTTTTATTTTATATTGGCATATAGTTGATTAACAATGTTGTGATAGTTTCAGGTGTACAGCAAAGTGATTCAGTTATACATATACGTGTATCCACTCTTTTTCATATTCTTTCCCCATTTAGGTTGTTACATAGTATTGAGCAGAGTTCCCTGTGCTATACAGCAGGTCCCTGTTGGTTATCCATTTTAAATGTTGAAGTGGATCTTAATTCCCAGACCAAGGATCGAACCCAGGCCCCCAGCAGTGGAAGCGCGGAGTCCTAACCACTGGACTGCCAGGGAATTCCCAACCAGGGGAGATTTTAAACTGAAAATTTCTTTTAAAGTTATTTCTAAAAATTAACTGGTGAAATGCCTGTACAGAAATCATTTGTTGAACATATGTACGAAGCATATCTTCTCATTTTTTTCTAGTTCCATAGTTATGTCCCCAATGTTTTCTGTATTATATACACATACGTATATATTTTTAAATTTCTCAGTAGATGTGCCATGTATGCAAAAACAATTTCATTCATAAATCCAACCACTCAGAGATAACACTTATGTGCTATTTCCTTCTTTCTTTGCATAATGCAAATACAGGGTACAGAGATCAGATGTTATACAGACCTGATGCTATCCTATGACTCCTTAACAACATAGAACACTGGATGCTATGATTAAGTTGGAAATCTAGTTCAACCTGCTCCTACATAGTTGCCCTACTTTAGAGACCTAAACTGACCCGGCTCCCAAAGAAGACAGGTAAGAATCCCTGGACAAAACTTAATAATCGTATAAAGTTGACATGTTTTTCAGACTAAATCTGTTAATCTGGCTTGAAATACCTTCCAGATGACAAAGCAAGTAAGTACTTAATATTTTCCGCTCTCTTAAGGATTCCACTTCTTCCATACTCTTAACAATCAAACATCTTACCATCACAATCAAAGTACATTTTCCAGTAATATCAATCGCTGTTTAAACCTAATATTATATAAACCCAGAGTCAACTAATAAGAAAGCAAAGAGGCCAGGGAAGAAACCCAACTCCAACGCAGTCACAGGAAACGGTTATCTTGGAGCAAAATTAAACTACCAAATTTCTTGTGAATGCTTCCCCGTTCCTATCCTTGGGGATTAACTACTTCCAGATAAAGAGTAAGGATGGCTGCACGCTCGAAACATCAGAGGAAACAGCATGCAGATGCTGTCGCTGACAACGGTCTCAGATTTCTTTCCACCGAAAGCAAATCTGAAGATAATTCTAAAGGAACATTTCTCCACTACTACCTATATCATCGCTACCGTTTCTAGAAAATCTACCAGTTTATTTCAGGGGCAGAAGCTTCCGTTTTCAAAATGTCAACTAAATTTACCAATTTTACCTTTCAGTCTTCCCTTTAAAACTATTCTAGAGATGATGGTACTATTTTGCTTTCTGACTTGGGTTTAGCAAATCTTTACGACCTTGCGCTGTAACCAACAACACTGCGCGAAAAGCCGTGATCGACTGTGGTCTATATTGTGGGTGAGCGTGCGCGCGCGCGCGGTGACAACGAGGGAAGTCCGTCTAAACCTGCGACTGCGACAGGACCTTGCACCCTCCTCCATCAGCTGACCGTACCGCCCGGACAGATTTCATTCTGAAAAGCATCCTTGATGGAGGCCCAGGTTTTAAGAAATGGGTGAAAACAAAGGACGAATGGGATCCAGGTGGCTGAGGAGGCGAGGCCTTGGGAGAGGGAATACTCGAGCCCACCCCCGCCCGCACTTCCGGGCTCTGGCGCCCCGCCCGGCTTCCCCGAGCCGCTCTCCCCAGAGGCCCCGCAGGCGGCCCCACGTCCCGCAGCTGCGCAGCCCGACGTTCTCCGCGCAGCGATGCAACGCGGCCTGCGTCCGCAGTTTCGGAGGAGAGCTGCCATCTGCCCCCCGCCCGGCTGGCTCGGCGCCGCCGCGTTACCTGTTGAGGAGCAGGGAGGCGGCGCTGAGGCAGAGCAGCAGGAAGCAGAACATCGGGTACTGGCGACAGATCTCGCGTCCTACGTCCAGCCGCAGACGCTGCTTCAGCTTCTCTCCCAACGTCCGCACCCAGGGCGCCATCTCCGTCGGCGTGGCTGAAGCTGCACTACAGACTGAGGCTGAGGTCGAGGCGACCCCCCATCAACCTCCCGCGTCTCCGCCCCCGGGCCGGGCAGCGGACCCAGACCGCCGGCGACCGGCGGACGGTCCGCCGGCTGCAGCTGCCCAAAGCCCCGCCCACGGGCCCCGCCGCGCGTGCGCGGCCACGCCCCCATCCGCCTGGGGTTCAGCCGTACGACGTGTCCGCCGTCACCCCGCGCAAGGCCTGTCGGTCCCGCTGCTCAGCCCACGGGCCAGAGCCGCGCGCCGGCCTCCGGTGGAGGGCCCCGTTCCCCAGCGATCGGCCCTTTTCGGAAATTGGGGGGAAGCTGCAGTACCCAGTAACCGCCTGTATTGCGGAGGAGAGACAGAAGGTTGTGCCCGAGCACAGGAGAAACTGCAACCTCCCGCAGCCGTCGGGCCCTGCCTGCGGGACTCCCCGAGCTCGCGGGCCGCTGGGGACTGTAGTCTTTGTGGCGCGCCCCCCAGCAGTCTCCACGCCTCCTCTCCGTAAGCTCAGCTCTACGTGGGGACAGGTCCAAGGTTTGCATGACGCCCAAAGGGGAGGAGGGGGGACACCTCTCAGTCCTTATTTTGCACGAGCCGCGCGCGGGTGAGTAAAACAGCCCTGGAACACGGAAGAGTCAAACCCACCGGGACGCCAGCCCTGCGAGAAAGCATCTTTTACGCGCTCACGGGCGAGGCAGACCTCAGTTCACTACAGCCCCGCGGGCCTAACCAGAACCCAAGTGTTTGGATGAGGCAGCTTGAAAGGTTAGGTTGAATACCTCTTGTAGAGTGTCCTGCGGCTTTCGCTTTACTAAGGCATCACATTTCTAAATTTTAATTTCCGTATTCTCCGCTGCTTTGACAGATGCAGGAAGACAGTATCGTAATAATAAGTAAAATTTACTTAGGCGGAGCGCTAAGCACTTTCATTTAACCTTCACACATTCACCTCCGGATGGAGGTACTCTGTTTTTTCCCATTTTACAGCTAGATTACTGACATTACTGACGCGGAGAGGAACTTGCTCAGAATCATACTGCTAGCGAACCCGGGGTTGGAAGCCATTCTAACCCCAGAGCCGGTTCTCATGCTGTCTTTTCTCTTTCTTAGTATCTTACCCTCCAAAGTGCGGAGACAGACAGGTTCAGAAATGATTTTCTAAAAACATAAAAACTATGGTGTATGGACAGTTTAATGAATATTTTCCCATATTATTATTCCGAATACATGGATCATCTTTATGCATTATTTTCCTTCAGAATGTACCATCCTTTATTAATGCCATTTAATTTCATTGATATGATTATTACCACCCTTGATCACAAATTATACACATTTCTAATAATTTCTTTAGGATCAACATCAGTACAATTGCTGGATCAAAGAGTAAGAACATGATACATACTGTCAAAGTTCTTCCTAGAATGGTTAGCCAGTTCCACAACGGTATAAAAGTATCAATTTCACTGATCCTCATCGTTAAGTATTGTTTAAACTAACATCGCAAATATATTGTAGGATTACTCTGTAACAACATCATTGGAAAGCTTAGGGCTTTTTTTTTTTTTTTTAATGTTTTGAGGTACATAATTAAACGTTTATTTCACTTTTTCAACTTTTTTTTTTTTTTAGTGTCTTTGAACTACATATAAACCCCTCGTTTATATGAACAGTCTAGGGCTAAACTGAAGTATAAATAAAAGGTGTATGTTGAATTAACCTACATGCATCACGTGCCTACTGTGGACTTGAGTACTTTATAATTGGGTAAGTTACTTTATTAAACTTTTTGGGAAGTTACATTGCCAATCTTTTTTTTCTGTTTAAAAATTTTGCTTCTTTATAGGCTCATTCTGAAATTCCTGTTCAGCTTTTCACTGAGAGCCAGTACATTTTAATGATAAAATGTTTTCTGTTCTTTCATATTAGACGTCTTTACAACATCCAACTAAACTCCTTTCCCATATGATTTTCTTTGCAGGGGCTATTAGAATAAGCTAACTAGACAATAGACCAATTTAAATTTTCATATTGCTCTTATGCTCAGAAAAGGAAAAAATAAAAATAAACTTCTGCTATAAGAAAATTTTACAAAATCCCCACCTAAAAGAAGAAAATTTTTCCTATTGATCCAACTTCATCTAATGAAATAAAATTTTTACTCCATTAAATGTTTTCTCTTTAACCTATGGTCTGGTATCCACGTCAGCACTCATACACAGAGCTTGAATTTTTTTTTCCAACTTTTTATTAAAAGATATGAACTTCCTAGTGGGGATATGGGATATCCGTAATCAATCCTGGTTCTGAAATCAGCTTCACCTTCTACTGGCAAATTCTTTGCGCAAGGTTAACTTGATATATCTCAAACCTGGCATCCTCAACTCTAAACAGTTACCTTCCTCAGAAGTTTTAAAGAAGATTAAATTGGGTGGAAAGTGCCTATTAAATGTCTTTGTACAATGCCTAATACAAAAAGTTTTATTTTATGGATTTATGAACATGACAAAATACAGTCAAGCCAATTAGCTTTATTTGGATTACAACAACCTAAAATGACAATGACATGAAACCAAAGCTATGAGATACCTTACAGGAAACTGAGGTCCAAAGCGGTTTTTATTGCCTGCCCTCAAGTTCTAGACCTGCACTGTGCAATACTGCAGCCACTAGCCATTATCTGCCTATTGAGCACTTGAAATGTGGCTAGTTTGAATTGACATGTGTTATTAGTGTAAAACACACATCAGATTTTGAAAGCTTAGCATGAAAACAATATAAAGTATCTCAACTTTTAAAAGCTGATTACATGTTAAATGATATTTTGGAAATAATGGGCTAAAAATTAATATCTTGTGTTTCTTATTTTTGTAATGTGGCAACTAGAAAATTTTGAATTACATATGTGGATTGTGCTATATTTCTACTAGACGGTGCTGCTCCAGACGAGTGTTAGCTGTGGAGGGGCCAGTACAACTTAATGTGTAGACTTTTTATAAATGCCACAATTATCACATATGCTAGGGGTACATTTTCAGACTACAAAAAGTAAAAAATAGTTGATAACGCATTCATCTAAAGGGCTCATAAACACCAAACTACACTACAATATCTCCATTATTTTAATGAATATTTATTAGCAAATAAGTGTAAGGCACTGTACTAAATGCGGTGGTAGAACCAATGATTTAGGTGTTTTCTGACCTCCAAAGGCTTACAATCTAGTGAAGGAGGCATGTCACACATGAAAAATAATGTATCACACAGGGCATATTTATATATAAAGTCTGTAATAATAGAAGTCTTTTTTAATGACAGGTGAGGGGAAAGGGAAATTTTCAACTGGTGAGGATCAGGAAAGTCCTCTGGGAAGACAATAATTTGAGCAGACTAGGATTTATCTCTTTGCTTTCACCTAATTTTCAGCAGTTATGCAGCACTAGGCAAAGTATTTAAAATGCTTCTACCTAATTAAACCTGATTCCCCCAACCCACCAACAAACTGCATAAATTGCTTTTTACATTGGTACAGGAATCTGAAAAGATGGTGTTGACTACCTGAATCCCAGTGATTGGGCCTACTTAACGCTGAGGACCCTGAATGTACACCAGGCTTTAACTGTCAAGGGCCAATGTTTGGGTGGCATGTGTGTCAGGAAAAGGATAGAAGCATACTTACCCACTACCCCTTGGAGCCATTCAGTCCCTCCCTCTCACAGCTGCTCCTGTAATTTGAAGTATGCTTTCCTGTCACAGGTTTGGCATTTCCGAACCCCAGTTCCTCCGCACCCCCCCCCACCCTCCACCCATGAGTCTCAAAGCATCAAGTTTCTTGTTTTACCTTTTGTGGCATTTGTAATGTTACTTCTACAGTCTTAATTTTACATTTCATAATACCCTCTTCTCCCCACAACCTATCCCTATGTATCAACTTCTGGACATAATAATACCTGTAACAGGAACCATTAAACTGCCTTTTATACTTCAAGAAATGTTCCTTTCCTTGATTTTCAAAAAAAGGAAACTCAAAAAAAAAAAAAAAGGAAACTCATTACAATGGAGACTATACAATTAAAGGAGGAGCATTAAGGGATTTTTGGATGGGAGTGCAAGATGTTCAAAATGCAGTTACGACTTCCATATTTAACCCCCACTTTTTTGTGTGATCATGAAGTAAAACTTCCAATGGTAAGATATGAAGAACTACAGCTTTACACAACCAGTGGATCAAAGAGATACTCTGGATAAAAGCTGTTTGAGCATGAAATTCTGGGCAGTCTCATTTTATCTTAGCAACAAAAATGAAGCATTTAATGTTTGTCATCTTGTTTCTAAGATACGTTGGAATAATCATCCTCTTAAACCTCACTTTGATGTTAACAGGTCATAACTTCAGAAAATATAAATTATTAACTGATTAGGAACTGAAAATATATTCACCTGCCTGTTGATAAATGTTAAAGATTGGAAAAGGCACTTATAATCTAATACCACTACTCTTTGTATAAGATGGCCAATGTCTTTCTCGTCTAAAAAGTTTTTTTAAAGTTACATAGGGACTTCCCCGGTGGCGAAGTGGTTAAGAATCCGCCTGCCAATGTAGGGGACAGGGGTTCGATCCCTGGTCCGGGAAGATCCCACATGCCACGGAGCAACTAAGCCCATGTGCCACAACTAGTGAGCCTGCACTCTAGAGCCTGCGAGCCACAACTACTGAGCCCACACGCCGCAACTACTGAGCCCACATGCCGCAACTACTCAAGCCCGCGTGCCCTAGAGCCCACGCACTGCAACTACTGAAGCCGAGGCGCCTAGAGCCCATGCTCCGCAACAAGAGAAGCCACCGCAATGAGAAGCCTGCGCACTGCAACGAAGAGTAGTCCCCACGCTCCACAACTAGAGAAAGCCCGCGCGCAGCAACGAAGACCCAACAAAGCCAAAAATAAATAAAATTTTTTTTAAAAAGTTAAAGTTATCCTTTAAATAAAGCATTCCACCTTCTTTTTTTTTTTTTTTTTTTACAGGAATGTTCCTGGCAGCTTTATTTGTAATAGCCCTAAATTGGAAGCAACCCAGATGACCTTCAACAGTCGAATGGTTAAACGAACTGTGGTACAGGATACCATAGAATACAATTTAGCAATAAAAAGGAACAAATTATTGATACATGCGACAATAGACAATCGGATGAATCTCTATCCACCTTATTTTTTATGTTTACTATAGACACAATGGCTTTCTTTCATAAAAGGAAAAATGCTAACTATATTCAGATGTTTAAATACAGCTTTCAACTGATTTCAGTAACTCCTGAAAATATTTTGGAAAGTCTTTGTAGTCGTTCCTCTTACCTCTCAGTAGCTGTTTTCTAAAATACAAAAACAAAAGCACTTTGACATGGTACCTATAAACCACCATGCAACTAGGTAGGGTTGGTTAAGAATTGTGAAGATCACTAATAGCGGTACTTCAATTCCAGTTCTAGTAAGGTTGCTACCAAAATAGTTAAAATCAATTTTTATCTTCACTTTTAAAAAGAAACTTTCTGTATTTTGGTAAACTGATTCCAGTTATTAATCAAAAACAAACATTAAAAAAAACCCACAGAGCTTCCCTCGTGGTGCAGTGGTTAAGAATCCGCCTGCCATTGCAGGGGTCACAGGTTCAAGCCCTGGTCCAGGAAGATCCCACATGTCGTGGAGCAACGAAGCCCGTGCGCCACAACTATTGAGCCCGCGCGCCTAGAGCCCGTGCTCCCAACAAGAGAAGCCACTGCAATGAGAAGCCTGCGCACTGCAACTAAGAGTAGCCCCCGCTCACTGCAACTAGAGAAAGCCCGTGCACAGCAACGACGACCCAACACAGCCAAAAATAAATAAATAAACAAAAAAAACCCACAACTCAGTACTGTATATCTAAGTAGAAATCTTGAATAAGTAAATTGGAAATTCTTACTAAAAAAACTTTTATTGGAAAATTGCCCTTGTATATTGAAAGACAGTTACCATTTAAATTTAGGGTTTTTAGCTTAGATGAACACATTTAAAACAGTCTGAATTTTGAGCATTATCAGAAAGTCATATGGCCTATACTCTTCAATTTTGTAAAAACAGTTCAAGATATATACTTATTTATTCAATATAATTAAGAACTATCCCAGATGTTCACTGAGCATTTCTATCACTTCTATTTTCAGTTTTAATTTATATATATATATAGATATATAATTTAAAGATTAGCTCACTTTCAGTTCTTTATATTTGAGACTAAGAAAGCTTATCCAAGAATGCCCACAGAAACATTGGTGGTAGGACTGGAGCAATTTTTGTAAAGCTTCAGAGTTAAGAGACAAACAACAAATAGCCCTACCTAAACAGTCCTTTTCATGAACTGAATTTTCAAATGTTGATAACACATCACGTATTATCCCTAAGTTAGTTTAAGCCTATTTACATATTCAGTCTCTGCCGAGTTTCATAGCTTTCTTCCCACTGTGTGAAGCAGCATATGAAGCTGTTATTGATCACAGTAGGGGATGGGAAATTGTAATTACCACATACACTGCTGACAGAAAATGAATTTGAAGGGTAGCAGTGATAATGAATATAATTTATTGTTTTAAATATAATGAATATTAATTTAAATGTTTCTGAAGATTCTTCTTGCAATTACAAAGCATAGAAATACCAGATTTTCAAATATTGCCAAATATTTTAAAACCATGGTTTTGCTCCTAAAGTTACCTTTAATCAGAGGTTAGTAGATTTGGGGTTTTGACTCATACATAAATAGCTATGTTACAAACCTACTGCACAAGCAATAAAGGAAAAACCATCAGCTAACAGCCTTATATAAACTCCAGAAAGCCAGGACTTCTGATGTTCCCCTAACTGTACATGTTCCTCAGGGATACTTTGTTGATCATCATTTTAATGCACATACAGCACGAAGACTTTACTATTTTCACTGAAGAGGATTTTTGAGAGCTTGGCTTGGAAGGGTGGGTTGGGGACACAGACTAAGACACCAGAAATGTGAAGTGAGCCAAAGAAAGACCAGGCCAGCAGTCTGTTTACAGGCAATACCAATGGAAGGTTAAGGCGAGAAGGATGAGCTCAGACCAAATTATAAAATTTTAAATTACATATATGGCTTGCATTTTATTTTTACTAGACAGTGCTATTGTAGAAATAGATATGGAGAGCCATTATAATGTGCCACTTATAAATCTGGAACCACTTAAGATCTTTGTAAATATAAAGTTCAGCCAGACCTGAACTTCTCAAAGGGTATGGTAGGACTTGGATAGAGAGGATTTTTAGGCCTATTCAGTACCAGTAAGTCATCAAGTGTAACTGGATGTGATAAATTAACAGGATATAATCATTGACAGAGCACTCTAACATGTACAGCAAAGAGCTGGAATGGCAAACCTGCATATAACAGATCAATCAAGCCCTGACATTAAACCAGGAGTCCACACAGATGTGACACGAAGCTGGAAATACAGTTGAGATCAAGGAGACAAGTATAGAAGAAAAAAGGGAAATAAGAACAGATAAGAACAGGATAGAGAATATTAACATAACTAGCAAAGTAGCAAGGAAACTTTTCAAGGAGAGTGATTCAATGCCTCAGAGAAGTTAAAGCTTTTCTCTCAGCTTATGGGATCTTAATTCCCTGACCAGGGATCAAACCCGGGCCCCGGCAGTGAAAACACCAAGTCCTAACCACTGGACCGCCAGGAAATTCCCTAAAGCTTTTAAAAAATGTAACTTTTATATCAGCCTACTGGTATCCTGTGAACACTTCTTGAAAACTGAGGGGAGAGGGAAATCAACTTAAAAGAGGCATCATTCCAAAATCACCACGCTACCTAGGAAAAGGTGCAATAATATGCTTTATCCTGATAATGAAACACGTGGTGTTTCAACTTAAAGACAGTTTACTAGGGGCGGAGAGGAAGAGGAGATTGCTGGTGCTTAGGAGAACACTCTATAATTTTTAGAAAATACTTGAATCATTATTATTAATAAAGCAAATTTGGGAGGCTGGTTTAGCAGTTAAACTGGCTTTTATTTCCTGATCAGGCTAATATATTTATTAGCTTTACACTAAATGAGTTTTGCCTAGAATTTCAGAACAGAGAGACCGTAAGTAAATGAACACTAATTCTACAAACTAAAAAACATACTTACTAGCACAAAAGTAGATCCATATGGCTAATTTTAATTGACCTCTCTTACACAGGTTGACTCTTAACTAGTACAACATTAACACAGTAATTTAGGGAATTTGGGAATAACTTGAATAATGCTCTGTGAAGAGTTGAGACTTTTATTCCTCAGAATATATGGCTTTAAGAGAAAGGTTTGTCCTACCACTCTCTCCCTCAAATAGTAACTAAGTATCACAAAAATAATGTACCAGGAAATGTTCATAATATGTAAGGTATTACAGGGCAAATGAACAGTAATGTAACATTTCCTGTATTTTGTAAAACTAGGTCTTCACAACAAAAGTATGAATGAAATGAAGCAAAAACCATCTAGGCAGAATTTTTTTTAAGTATTTATTTTTATTTTCTGGCTGCACCACACGTGGGATCTTAGTTCCCCAACCAGGGACTGAACCTGTGCCACCTGCATTGGAAGCGTGCAGTTTTAACCACTAGACCACCAGGGAGGTCCCAGAATTTTTTTTTTAACACAAGCTGTATCTCATAGAATGCTGAAAGCTAGAAAAATATCACAATCTAATAGCATCTCTTTTTTACAGGAAAGTAAACTCAGGGCCAAAGAGGTTATATTTGTGTTTGCTCAGTTCCTTTTATTAAGTGTCTCAATGATTAAGAAAAAAATATTTTGTTTTTCACCTGAAACTATTGGGGAAGTAAGAGTATCTAAGTCATTGAAATTGTGAGACTATATTAATTCACAGTCTTTTGCTTTAGCAACCTGTACTTTTCTAAGTTTATATGAAAAGTGAATATAAACAGGCTACATCAGGCTTATTAGAATGGGAAAGCCCTATAAATACAAGAGATTAGTGTGTCTTATGTCCATCAATTTTAATTGAAACAGTCTAGGTACACTAGTTGAAAACTTAGCCAAGATTTTTGGTACCAAAACCCTCTAAAGTCAGTTTCTCCCTTGATATCAACTAATTAATATTTAATATCATAAAACCTGTTAAAAATGGTTTTAAGGGAGGAGTTCCCTGATGGTCCAGTGGTTAGGACTCAGCGCTTTCACTGCCGTGGCCCGAGTTCAATCCCTGGTTGGGGAACTAAGATCCTGCAAGCCACACAGTGCAGCCAAAAAAATAAATGGTTTTCATACCTGGAAGAGGTCCTTAAGAATAGGCAAAATGATCTGAAATGTTTGAATTGCCATATTTAGGTCGAAATGTTTTTTAAGGATTTAGACCCTCTAATCAGCAAAGACAGAGCATATGACAAAAGTATAAAAGAATATATTCCACAAGTAGGTCAACATGGACTCTCACCAAATCCCAGAACAACAAATCTGGAAAAGGTAGGTTTGAGACACCTGCCAAAATAAGGAATGTAGTCTCATTAACTAGTAAAAGAACATATATGAAGGTATGCTGTATTAAATGTAAATGGACAAAGAAAAAAAAGGAAATGGGAGTTCTCTGGTGGTCTAGGGATTTTTGGTGCTTTCACTGCCCTGGCCCGGGACCAATCCCTGGTCAGAGAACCAAGATCCCACAAGCCACGCAGTGTGCCCAAAAAAAAAAAAAAAAAAAAAAAGGGATAAACCGAAATACTGCTCAATGGTTTCTTCTAAGTGTTCAGAAATTGTATGCTAAAATAAAATCATACTATTCCCAAAAAAAGGGTTCAAAATAATCTGCTTTGCTCAGTCAAGAATGCCACTAAGTTTGCATCCTTAGTCACAAAATGTCTTCTATATACCCATTAGCATGCTAGGTGCTGTTCTCTTTTCAAGTAAGATTTATTCAAACTTTTTCCTAGACAATTTATTTTAAATGAGCTGTCACGTGATTATACAGATGAAGGTGGTTTCTTCTAATCTAAGATAGTGTACATCATACTGTTGTATTTTACTACTCAGTTCTATTTTTAAACTATCACTTTTTATATTAATTTGCACAAATTAGTACAAAAGATGAAGAACTGAGGCTATGTTCATTTTGCAATCAGAGGACTGCAGGAAAAAGAGCCATTTTTCATGGGAGGGATGAGTGACTTCCGGAAAAGGCAAAACCTCTGGCTAGCAAGAGTGGAAAGGGAAGAAATTTAGGTCCCCGAGGGTTGCAGAACTGCATTCAGGGTCTACCCACCTCCTCAAAGCAAATAACTCGCCCGCAAGTCAGTGTTCCTACAATTGAGCACTCTGCTTCCCGGCACTGGAGGGGTAAGCTTGCCTGCCTGCCTGCCTGCCCTCAAGGAAATGATAATAAAGCCTGTTAGTCCTTGTGTTCTCACACACACACACAACTTACAGTCACCTGTCTCAGTGGATAGGCCCAGGAACACCAGACCACTTTGATCTTTCTTTCATAAATATGAAAAAAGCAGAATTACCAAACATTTGAGAAAAAAGTCAAAAGCACTGAAAGTAAATAACCAAAGTGAAGTAGTATTTCAATGCATTAAGAAACTGGTTATCTTTTTAAAAATTGACAGAATTCAAGAGTGAGCAAGACAGTCCATACATAAAATAAGCCCGCTCTACTGCTAAAATTTAAAATCAATATATGCCCCAGAAGAAAAAAAAAAGTGACAGTAAAGATAGTTAACAGGAATTGGGAGATGAAGGAAAAGAAAGTATTGAGTGTGCTGTTTCCCCATACAGTGAAGAGCAAACAGGTACTGAAACCGGTGTAAGTAGAGGCCTAAGTGTAGTTGAGGTAATCAACTGAACTTAAAACAGTTCAGAAAAAAAAGGACTAGGAGGGTAAGCCAAATGTCTCCAAGGGGAAAAAAAAAAATACTGCTTAAACTTAGTAATTAAAAGATATGAGGTTAACTACAATCAGAACTAAACAGTCATTCATCTCTGTTAATTGACTAGGGTGTGAGCAGAGGAGTAGACTTTCACATCCTGTGCTCTATCTTGTTTTCCAGGTATAAGTCTTTTAAATTTTCTTTAAAGTACTATCAAGTTAAAATATCAACTAAGCATATTTAAGTATAAATACCACCTTTATCCATCAATACTCAAACAAGTAGGTATATATACTGTAGTGAGAAAATGCCTTAAATTCAAGTAGGTATATATACTGCAGTGAGAAAATGCCTTAAATTCAGAGCCTCCCTTCTCAAGTGATTTTTCAACCAGCAACCAACTGTAAGGTACATATTAAGACTATTCATATGGATGCAACCATGGCTTTATTTTAAAATATAGTAAGTATGGATTACTCTTAGAAATAGCTGTTTTCAAGACGTTAATGCATAGTTACCTAGCCTTCATGCTTTTCTCAAGCATCACTACATATCCTTTCCAAAGTGCTCTACATTAAGAACCTTACACAAACTTTATGGACTCAAAACCAACTAGCCTCATCAGCAAAACAAGAATTCTATCTTGAAGTACCCCTTCCTCATAAAGAAGTTAAGTATAGATGGGGTTTGGTAGGTCGATACTGTTTTGTTCAGCAGCTTAGAATTAAGCTGAACATCAACATAAATATTGTTGGGCTGGGCTGTCAATAATTAAACTGATATAAAAATTAATGCAGTCTATAAACCCACAGCTCCTTTCAAGACTTTTTTAATGTCAGACGATTTAAACGTGGATCTTCATGATCTTAATTTGCTTAAAGCATTAGTATTTCATGTTAATTTTTAAGCTTTCATGTTGTGAATTAAGTGGCTCAAAACTTTTTATTCCTTCAAGTTAACATGCCACAATGAAGCCTAATTCAGCAAATAAGCTAAACTGAAAATTTATTTCCACCAAACTAAAAAATATTTTGAAAAATATTTTTAAATGCCTAGCACCATTAATTAAGATTTCCCTGCCCTGGAGGAGCTTCTATCCTAGGAGGAGGCAAAAGAAACCATATACAGAAGAAACAGAGTAACTTTAAAGAACAAGGAGTGGTAGTAGTTTAAATAGACTAATCAAAAGACACTAAGCAGCAGGGAGGATAAGCCAAAGAAACCACAGCATCTGCTGCTGGGCCCCTAACTGCTGCTGCTGTCCTAAATGCTAAATGGAGCCTCAGAAAACCATCAACTAAGACTTCAAGTATAATTTTAAAATAAAAGCTTTTCATCCTGTTTTAATTCTATTTATAAATGAACCTGAAGTTAGGTAGGGTGCCTAGAAGAAATTACACCTGTCAATGTTGAAGGATTCCTAGGAATTCAACTTATGCAAATTCATGTGAATTTTTACTATTTCAAGAAGCAAGGTTATTAAATTTTGCCAGAACTACCCTGCAATTACATATGCATGTGGCTGCAGAGAACTGAAAAGTGTACTCCACCAATTTTTATATAGATGACCTTTGACATACTGCTCATTTCTGGTTTTCCTCCAAGCTCATTCCAAATATTCAGTATACTAAGAAACACAATTAGTATATATGCTTTTCTAATTTCCCATGATGCGTTAAATAAAGCAGTTTCAGAGGCCTAATTCTTGAGTCCTCCAATTAAAGCAACATGAATACCAATATATTAAAAAATATTCTCTTGAAAAATGACGTCATAAGGGTTTTTACTCATGACATAAAATAGATGTACCTAGTTCTAGCAATTTTGTGTTCAAATGATTCAGTACTGGCATTTTCTAATTCACATAGGAAAAAATCAGGACACAAGTTGAAATGCAAAGTTGTTATCCACATGGCATGACTATTCAAATTTCTTCATCTCATTTGAAATTAACAGCAATAGAGCCACACCAGATATAATGATCTTAGAACTCTTGTTATGTCATGGTATGTTTCTGTACCTGGAAGACTAGATTTTGGAATCTACAAAACTCTTTTCTACACATTTAGTACTGTGAACACGCCCTAATCACATTCTTTACTTAATCGGTGGTAATGGCTTGTCCACATCAAAACCTTTGTCCTTTGCCTTGGAAAAGGAGAAACTGGCTGTAGTTCATAAATGACAGATGTCAATTCCCTTAGGTATCCCAAAATTCTCTCCAAAACGTATTTTGTATCACAAGAATCCTTTCAGAATACAGGCTGAAAGCCTAAAAAGGTGAAGAAATGACAATTCATGTACATTACAGATAGCAGCTTCAGATTAGACTCCCTTCAGATTAGAACTTGTTTTTAAACCACTCTACAAAGTAAAAAATCAGGTATTCACTGAAGCTTGTAGTATTCTAAAATAACCTTATCTTGATCTATTGCTTGTGTTAAAAAAAACATTTCAGGAAACTTACAGTTGAAGACACTAATTTCCAAAATGGTTTATTGGGACTTCTCCCTCACCCAAAAAGTCTTATTCAGCAATCTTGACGTGAACAAGAAAAAAAAAGTACTAGTTTGGCATCTGCACAGGGAGCCAAATAGGCAATGTAAATGGTTTTCAAAATCCCCTAGTAGTGTACAAGAATTTTTCAGGTATAAAACTTCCACGACTGTTCTGAAATGACAAAAACTTTTTTCGATCATCAGTATAAATTTTAGCAATCATAACACAATGAATGACCTAAAAGGATCTCTGTCTTCATGAAGTGGCCAACACTACCTCCACACCCCCCCCCAAGAAATCCTAGGGCTGAGCCAAAACCTCCTGAATGTATTTACAAGTTCCCCATTCTTTGATAATGATTTGCCAACTTAGCTTAATAAAACACATTTTAAGCTCAATTTCACCTACCTAACCTCATTTGCGCAGTCACCTGAATGTGCAGCATTCTATTAAAGCAAAATAGTTTGTTCACTCCCCTCTCCTGTGTTACTTACAACCTCCGTCACTCATCTCTAAACCTCCAGAGTGACAAGAGAATGGAGCACTGAATGGTGGCGGCACATTACCAGAAAAGCAGAGCCAAATTACCAGTAACTTCTTCATTGAGTCCACCGGCGTGTGTGTGACCACAGAATATTTTCATAGTCAATTAAAATTAAGTGGAGACCAACACTATACATTTATCCTATACAGCATCTCCCAATCATGTGCTTGAATTAGGGATCTTGGGGAATTTGTTTTTACCACTGGCTAGTTACTTTGAATGTATGAGTAATTAAAAGGCGAAAGACTTCTAAAGATTCCAAGTGTCTATTTTAAAGCTGTTAAATGAAAAACGATGAAATGGAGGACACCCACAATAATTCTTGGACTCCTGGAGATCCTAAGACATGCTACAAAAATAGGTCTTTATTCTTAGGAAAATATAGTCAGAGCTAGCTTCCTTATGCTATACATAAAATCTTAACATCAGAGGCAGTACAGATAGTACAGATAGTTTTTGAACTGATCTCCAAACAAGCACAAACCCACTACGTTGAAAAGAACAGGTAATTTGAGGTTTTTGGCAAAAGACAGTACTTCACACATCTAATCCAAATCAGAGAGCCTGCAGACAGTTTTCGGTGAGATAAAAGGAATGAAATAAATATAAATTCTACAGATAAATAAATGTAAGAGAATTTAAATAAGCTAACAGAACTAATTTTTTTTTTTAATAAAAATACTAGTCAGGTACAAGCTTTTGTTTCTCAATGCCAGACTTCTAAATGTTTATCAGACTACTGTTAATGTCATTAAAAACCTAATTTTGGACCAGGGCATTAGTTATAATACTGTTTTGCATTCATAAAAAAGATTTGTTTCTTTCAACTGAATGCTCCTGGTCCTGAAAAATATTTTAGGCATATTACTGAAGGCAGACTGTGGTACTAATAAAACTTACATCTTAAGTACTTTTTTAAAAAGTGACAGACAAAAAAGTCCATCTAATTTGCCCACAGTTAAAAATGTCTTTAAACATTGGTTTATAATTAGCATCTCAAGAAAGTAGTGGCATGCCCTATTGAGTGGTATTACTGCGTAATTAATACTACACTTTAAAACACCATCCCCACAAGTCTGTTCATTTTATGTACTGTTACTTCTTTATTCATTCATTTTATACCCACCACTGAATTCCTACGGTCAGATAAAAATTTTACAGTGTACATCACTGGGGAGAAAACAAACCATGGTGGGTATTCTTGGAAGTTTTAGGAACCTGAGGAATCATTTACTCTAGGGGGATAGCTCCCTCACCTAAATGCACGAAGTCCTTCTACTTTTTAACTTCTCCCCTTAAATAGACTATGTCATACTGGTTTTTTTTGTTTTTTTGTTTTTTTTGCTATGTTTCTGATCAACAGTGACTTTTGGCTTAACGATCAAAAAAAAGCTGTCCTGAATGTGACAATTTTGCCCATCTAGCATGATGATATTCACCCTCATACAAGTCTTTTCAAATAGCTATATACAAGTGAATACCCGAGGTCACCCCACCAATCCATTCCTATGTTGTTCCTAGTTTATCATGAGTAAGTGTATTTTCTTAAATCAGACTTGCAGTAATTGGTAGATAAATTTCTCATGATGCTACAACAATGGCCATCATGAGTGTGCAACCGCTCTTTTTGTGCTAAATCCACCCCCCCCATTTCTAACATCTGATTCAGTCACAATGCTGGAAAACCTTCCACAAAATGCATGTTTGGGAAAATATATCTAACACAATTTTCTCACAAAGCAACTTTCTAAAAACTGATTAAAGTGATGATCACTTTTGATTGCCAAGTAGTCTGCAGAAACAAAATCTTGCGTCTGCTTTGGTTAGGTAACTCAAGTTTTCTTTTTTAACAATCAGAATGCTTTAAGGATACATTTTTCACCCCAAGGAAGGGACGTGACTCTTTGATTTAAGACCCATTCCTTGACAATATATACAGAATTTCTTTAACTTGTCATCTGTCCATTCTTTGAAGCTGTCAAAGCCAAGAACCCATAAACAAATCACAAATAGCAATAACCTACATTAGTTAACATTCCCCTTTTTAACATGTTGACATTTTTACTAAAGGATTCGTTATTTTTGCATTTCCATTTCTCATATCCCATGACATTCCATAAAAATTGCATTATTGCTTTATAGGCCACACAACATTCAAAAGTATGTTTATATGCATTGCCTGTTTTCCTTGATCTGATAAGAGTTTGATACTGATTTTACTACAGAAATTTAAGTTTGAAAATACCAGTTAGTATTTCTTCTCAGTACTTAATTGTTCACATCACTAATCACTACATGCATATTTAGCTCTGATTATATTGCTCAAAAACTGCACCCATTATCAGAACAGTGCAAATGATTATTTAATTTTAAAATTAATTATAATGGCTTAAATTCAGTTAGTCAAATGAACACTGTCAAGTAATTTCACTTGAGTGTGTATATATTTCATCACCACTGTTTACATTACCCATCAATTCTTCACAATTTTTTAATATCAGTTTTCCCTCCCAAATCCCCAAACTAAGAATGCCAAATAGTCTTGGAAACCCACAGCTCCACATTTTAATGTTTTCTTAAGAACACATTTGTGAACTCACAAAAATGTTCATCTTTCAACTTTGACAATGCAGTTCTTACTTAAGTCAAACAAACCTGTTCTAAAATCCCAACAAATAATTCTGAGAATTAACTTAAACACCTTGACAGTGTCCCTTAAAAAGGGTATGACAGTAAAGTGCCAATAGGCATGGCAATGACCTCTTTGATGGGATCATTTAACTCCTTGGAACTGGGAAATGCCAGCACCAAGGATTACACTGAGATTCAATTTTACTGAAGGCTACATTTAGTTTACCCACTTTCCACAACCTATTATACTCATTGTATGTTAGAATGAAATGTAAATGTTCTGTGTAGCCCTCAAACTTACACTAAGATTTGAGAGATGTACTTTAAAAAAGCACGGGGTAATATATAAAATCAGTGGCAAAAAGTTTCATTAAGCACCAGGAACTAATTTTTGTCACCCCATACTCATTTTGTAGGTAATGTTTCAATAACCGGCAAGGCACATTTACATATATTCCAATGAATACTTATTGACAAATTTTAAATTACACTCTATGTCCCAGCTATCCCAGTAACTGACATACAACATACTAAAATGGTTTATTAAGATAACATAAAAAAAACCAATTAATGTGAAACATACAGGCTATTGGCAACCACTATCTAAAATTATGTAAGTACAAATAAACATACTGAAATGTGTGCATTTCTAAGTTTTTAAACCAGAATATTTCTATACTAACACACATTTATATTAATGACACATAAAAAAAATAAAAACTTTATTACAAAAATAAGTTACACTCGCCTCCAGCTTACAGTATAAAACAATTTTATTTGCAGGAATGCAAAATGATTGTTTGCCATGAGCAGTTTGAACATATGACATGTCTAATTTTCTTGTTAAATTTGCATTTACTGGGGAAACTGGTGTGTATAAAACCTTAATTAAGTATAAGCTCTGATCTTCATCATGGTGCCTATTGGGTATGTGATATAACTGCAGTATCCCTTTGGGGAAGGGGAAAAGGGATTTCTTTATACCAAGTCTCAATTAAACTATAATTTCACTTCTGACTTTAAGCTATCAATTTAGGACTTGGCAAAAATTTTTTTGAGGGTGATTCAATAGAGGATGCTTCACCACTGAACACTCACTGTCATCAAGGTGCTTTAGAAAATTAAAAACATAGCACAAATGATTGTACTCTATTCTACAAGTTATCATGACCTGCATAAGAAATGGAAAAGCTGATTCACGTTTTTGCAGTGATCAGCAATAAGAAATGCACTAATGAAACATACCTTTTACCTAAAAAGCTAAACTACAGCCGTATACTAATTTCTATGATTTATGAAAAAACTTCAAAATATCCAAATGTCAGGCTTCGCTGTACAACTGTCAGTTTTAGTCTGACTTTTTATAAAGGGACACTGCAGTATTTAGTACAAGTTCGGATGCACTTTTTTTGAACATCTGATGTCTTACAAAAGTAACATCTTGCTAAACTATTATACATCCAAATAACTACAATATCTGAAGAAGCAAGGCTGCTTTTTCAGCCACAAAATACGACAAAAGCAAGGCCTGTTATGATGGTCATGAGGAAGTCTTACAAGCCTCTGAAACTAAAGGCAACTAAGAATGTTACATTTGGTATATTAAAATCTTACCCTCATATCATTTAACAAGCCTTGCTTTTATCTACAAAGATTTTCTATGTACAGTACAGACAGGGTATAGTTCAATCCTCTGCTACTGAGGTAGTTAACCAACCCTTTAAAAAAGGTTCTGAAAAGAACCACTATCTGGAATGCCTGACTAACCAGCTCTGATGATTACACCTGAAACTGCATATCTGAACACAATTCAAAAGTGATTACTATAAAAAAGATATAGACAATCATGATTAACCTTGGTGAGCAGAAATAAAATTTAAGGATACCAACAATGGCATTCATCTATGCCACTGCAATAAAATTTAAATGCACAAATTCAAGAGAATATTTCAGAAAACCAATGCTGGGATCCTTAATTTAAAAAAACAGGGGAAAAATCTAC